>NW_026526688.1:125837343-127037343 GCF_024362965.1 Panthera pardus | reverse complement strand
GCACAGAGCCCCTGGAGAACTCACAAACAGTGAGATCATGACCTGAGCTGAAGTCTAAAGCTTAACTGACTGAGATGCACAGGTCTGTTTGTCTATTTATGTATTCGAGTATAGTTGACACACAATGTTACATTAGTTTCGAGTGTAAAACATAGTGATTCAACAACTCGAAAGGTTATACTACACTCACCACAATGATAGCTATCACCTGTTACCATACAATGCTATTACAATACTTTTGACTATATTCCTTATGCTGTACCTTTTATTCAATCCACAGGATTTATTCATTCCGTAACTGGAAGCCCATTTTGCCCATCCCCCTAGAAACCCCACCTCCCCAGCAGAAACCATCAGTTTGTCCTCTGCATTTATTTTTTTAATGTTTATTTAGTTTGAAAGGGGGGCGGTGGTCAGAGAGAGAGAATTCCAAGCAGGCTCCTCACTGTCAGCACAGAGCTGGACATGGGGCTCCATCTCAAGAACAGTGAGATCATGACCTGAGCTGAAATCAAGAGTTGGATGCTCAACCAACTGAGCCACCTAGGTGCCCCAGTTCTCTGTATTTATAGGTCTGGTGCTGCTTTTTGTTTATTTGTTTGTTTTGTTTTTTAGATTCTGCATAAAAATGAAATTAAATGGTATGTCTTTCTCTGTCTGACTCATTTCACTCAGCATAATACCCTCTATGTTCATTACATAGGCCATATTTCAAGACCGAGGGATAAGCTTTGTACTTGTTGTCATGCATATTTTACCGCAGGATATGTATTCCCCATTGCTCCTTCTCCCCATCTGCATACCAGGACAACTCCTAATGATTTAGTTAAGAGCCCTTTTTGCCAAGACCTAAACCCAGACTGTTTCCTAACATGTCCTGCATTATGGTACTGACATGACCCACCTGGCCAAACTCCCTCCCACACACACTATATGGCTCCTACTTCTAGAAAGGGAGGGTCAAGCTGTGATATAGGCGCCTTCCTAAATAACCTTACTCTGAAAATGACCTGAGAGTTTACTGTAGGCTAGGAGGCTACTTTCCCAATATTTTATTACATGTGTCTTCCCTGTTCCTCATGTTCATTTTTCTATCAACAAAGGAAGGTGTGATCCACTTAGACCAAGAGCACTGGCTTTATTTCAATGTTTTCTCATATGTCCAGGGACTGGAAGGGCTTAGGGGCATTGGAGGCATGATAACTCAGCCAAAGAGGGAGCCTGATGCTTCTCTGAAGCTATAGAATGGGAGGAGTAACTTAGTAGGGTCCCTTTGGGAGGGTCTCTGCAGCACTCTTCCAGGTGCCAGGCATTTTATACATAGGTCTCCCTTAATGGACCCCTCCCTATCCTCATACTCCTGGAAAATAAAGAAAAAAAAATCATTAATCTTGTTCACTTACGGTTGTCCTCGAAATTCCGCTTTCACCTCTAAGTTCACCTCCCCCATCCTCCAAGGCCTAGTGAAGACTCATCTTTTTATTTTCTCATGGGACTTTGTGCCAAGGTCTGCATATTGCACTGGGAATTGCTGAACCCCCATCTAATCTGACTCTGTTATTGTCCCAATGGTAGGCAGCTACTGCCCATGAAGAGAGAAGTGAGAATCAAGGTCCACTAGACCAGTGTGTGCTCTGTGTGGCCACAGAACTCTTTGTCTCCATCTCCTTAAATTAGATAGACTCTTTGTAGCCAACACCAGAACTTTTCTCTTTGTCTTGAAAACTCCTACAAGGCTTTTCTAACAGGTTCTTCCTGTCCTTTAACTGTTTTCCTAAGCCCTGAGCTCCCAGGCAGAGGTAAGCACTCCCTTCTCTGTGCTCCAATGACCCTAACAAGTGACTTTGTAACTATGTTTGGAGCTTTCCGGTGAACCCCTGGAGTCAGGGCAAGGTCTTACTCACTTTTGTATCCCCTCAGAGACCTCCAGCGTGACTTTCCAGAGTTTATCTGGAACAGTAAATGCCCTTAGGCCAGTGTTAAGAAGCTGCTTTCCGCCAGGACCCAAGAGCTGAGGACACTTTGACCACTTAGGTCACACCACACCGTCCCTGGAAGGCAGACTTGTGATTCCAACCTCCTTCCCTGCTTTCTCACTACCTGCGGTTTCCAGCACACAATTCCCTTCTGTAAGCCATCTTTTCTTCCTTTTTGGGAAGCTCTCATCTGTGTCTCATTCTCTTCCTTGACTTTCTGCTTTCCTGTCATTTCCCCCCTGTCCTTATGACATCCCTTGGACCCTTCCCCCCTGTATTCTTCCCCAATGCCCCTGATCTTTGTTTTGCAATATTGATTCTTCTTAGCTGGTGGTTTTATTCTGCGTTTTTGCCCTTGAACCAACATGGCTCTAACCTCAGCTGTCTCCATTTCTCTTGTCTTCCCTATTCACCTCTGGTCTCACCCAGTCAGGATAAGAGCTGAACAGTCATTTCACTGGGTAGGAGGCAAGGCAGCACCTTGGTGCAAATTAATATCTGGGAAAGATCAAAAAACCTGCAGCGTCTCCTGTGGGAGCAACGGTGGGCAAGGCCCCTTAACTCTGGCAGGAAGTGGAAAAGGCCAGGAGGTGAGGGTGGGCTTCAGAGAGCTGAGCAAACTGGATCTCCTATCACAGTGAACTGAAGGGTTGTTTTTTTTTTTTTTTTCCTGTATTCTTTTTCCCTCTCCCCTCTCCCTCCTGACAAAACCACCCAGCAGCGTTTTGGTGGCTGCGCTGTCGACTTTCGCCTCCTAATCTCGGTTAATCAACTCGGGATCACTGATGCAGGTCAGCATCAGCCCATCTGTTTGATCAAGAGTCAGAGATCTCTATTTCTTTTCGGTCAGAATTCTTCCTCAGGCAGGCCTCTTGCTATAGTAACGTTCATTTCATACTCCCATTATCGTTAGCATCAGAGCTCAGCCCAACGTCTTCTCTCAGAGGGATCCCTCCTACAGCCTGTGAGACTCGCTGGGCTTCAAGGAATACCTTTTCTAAGTTCACTTTGACTGCAACCCAGTGGGTTTCTGCTTTGGGCACCAAATAGCCACTGAGCACTAAAGTTAGGGATACTTTCTCTCTAAAATCAATCCTTAGTTCTTTCTGTTTCTTTTCGTCGTGTATCCTTTTCAGTTTCTTTTCATCTAGGCAATAAGTGAAATTCTCCCAGAGATGCTGTCTTCAAGGGGAATAATTTTGGCCTTCATGTTTGTAACCTGGTTTGCAAGGAACAATGGAGGAAATGAAATGAACCATTCAGAACTGTGTCCTGAAGTTTAAAAGTAATTGGTCCTTTCAGTGGGTCCTCCTGAATTCTTCAACAATAAACTAGTTTCATCCCTAACTGATGGTTGTACGATTCACAGATAGCAGAAACTTCGAATTATTTCAACATTTACCCCATAAGTTAAAAACTACGAATGGATGGGACACCTGGTTAAAATAATAATACTTGTAGAAATCAAAGAGAGAAGGAGAGGAAGAAGGAAGGAGGGAGAGATTGCTATTGCTAACTTGCAGAAGGGATTTACACCTGTAGGACTTGTGGTTGCCTAATGTCTGCTAGAGTCTAGAGGTGTTCACCTGAACAGCTGGCAAATAGGGGGTTAATCATTACAGAAAATGATGCATCCTATCTTTTCAGTTTGGTTTATATAGAAGGGCAGTAAAGATTTATGCTTTGGGAGAAGGATAAAACTGTTATTTTCAGAGTGCAGTTGACTCCTTTGTAAGTTCAGTTTCTAAGGAAATGTGCATATATATGAACTATGTTATAGAACTTCCCTCGCTCTTCCTAAATTCTGGTACTTTAATCATGTTGGTCTTCTTAGGCTGTATGTAAACTTCTTAGGTTTATGAAAAGGTCTGACATCTAAGGCTTATAAGAATACTGAAATATAGAAACATTTTTGAAGGAGAAAATTCTCTTGATATTAAATTAGGTAATATTGTTTGGCAAAATTAGTTTACTTTCCTGCAGTGTTTAGAAAGAGGGTTTTATCCTCCAATAATTCTAATTACCTCTAATCACATTTTAATTTAGAAAAATGCAGTGAGCTGGCCCCTTTTTTCCTCATACAGAGGACGCTTATTTCTTTCTTATATTTGTGAAAAATTAATTCATGGATATAAATAAGATAGGTATATCTTATTACTGTATATCTCTCTGGTATTGTGTTTTCCAATTCCAGTAAAGCAAGGTTGAAAGAGCTTTCTGTCACCAGCTAGTTATTAACAAAAACAGTATTCATTGCCATTCTGGTATTTAGGCAGCATCTGAAGCTCCCTGCAGTTCGATCCTATGATTATTAACTCATTTCCCACCAGTATCTTATACAGGCCCATTATCTACTGTCAATATTTTTATAGCCTATGTGGAGAAGTCCTGCTTACTTCCTTTTAGAAGGGAGGTAACAGGGTTTTTTTTTTTTCTTCTTTTTTTTTAAGTAGATAAATATATACTCTACAAATATGTTTGATTGAGGAGGTAAAAAGGGAGGGAAAGGGGAGCCTAGCATCTGCTGTCTTGCAGGCTCATTGTGTGGTTAATAATTGCTCCAGAATAGTTTTACAGGGTGTAGGCTTTCAGAGACAAGGATTACTGAAAGATTCAGGTCTGAAAACTTTTTTTGGTTCTGTTCATACACCAAATCCTAGATAGTAGGTAAGGTTTTTATTGTTGATAGTGTTGTTTTATAAGCTTTGAGAAATATCTTCAGATATATTTTCCTGAGAGAGGTGAACTCGTACAGTTTCCCCATTCAAGAGAATGAGCTTCACAATGTAAGACTGTCATTAGGGTATAGTATGAATGCAACATTTCTGTTATCAAGACTCTACTTTGTATGCATAAACACTACTTTGAACATTTATGCAAACATAGCCTTATTTCAAAGTATGTACTTCAAGAAGTTATGTTTCTCACCTTCCTGTATTCTCCATCTCATAGCTTCTTTGATCAATTAAAAGACCTAGGCAAATTATCACAGATGTGGAATAACATGAAATATTGCTGGTGACTCATGATATTTTAAAATATAAATTATGATGCATAATATTTCAACTTTGAAAATGCTTCCGTCCAGACTTAGGTGTAGAAAATTCTGTGTTTAGAGTTATATCTTTTTAAAAGAGGAGATGTGAAGTCGAGAAGTCTGTTTCATTTCTAGTTTTCTCACTTATTCTGTGTACCTAGGGCAAAGTATTTACCTGTCTGAGCCTCAGTATCCTTATTCTATAAAAGAAGAGTGAACAATCAAACCTGAGCTTCCTACCTCAGAGGTTGTTGTGAGAATCATATAAGATCATATATATGATTATATATATAATTCCATGTGTATATAACTGTCTATTATATAAATATATATATACATATATACATACATACATAATATATGTATATATTAGAGAGAGAGAGAAAGAGAATTCTTAACACATAAGAATCATACATGCTAACATACAAAGATCAGTCAGGTTAGGCCAGGTTATGCTGCAGTAGCAAACAGCCAAAATCTCAGTGACCTAAGCAAGGAAAAGTTTATTACTTGCTCATGATTTGAAACTGTAACAGGCCAGCTGGGGCTTAGCTTGTGATCCCTTAGGGCCCCAGAATGGCACCATAGCCATCATCTTCAATATTGTTACAGACCAGATGCAGAGGAAAAGTGGGATGTAGAGGCAATTATATCATCTTCTTGGAACTGACACATATTACTTCTGTTTGTAATTCATTGGTCAGAATTATTCACAAGGCCTCATCCAACCATAGAGAGGTCAGGAAGTACAAACCTACCATGGAAGAGAACCAGGACTATTTGGAGTATAGCACTAACTACATCATAGTTTGTGAGGGGAAATCACAAATGGCAATGTACTTTACAGGTGAAAAGTATTCTTTATAAAAGTATACTTTGGATTTCTGGGAATTAGGACTAACATGAATTAAGCTAATATAAGTAATATTTTATGATTTAACTCTTTAAAGTGAACTTACTTGGAAGTAACTAAATTAAATGGTATGGATATATTTCCTTGGAGTTACAGAAAACATTGACCCAGGAGAGTGCCTGGGTGGCTCAGTTGGATGAGTGTTCAACTCTTGATTTCGGCTCAGGTTATGATCCCAGGGTCATGAGCTTGAAACCCACATGGGGCTCAGCACTGAGCATGGAGGCTGCTTAAGATTCTCCCTCCTTCTCTGTCTCCCTCTCTTTCTCTCTGCTCCTCTCTCATACTCTTCCATGCACACACACACACTGTCTTTCTAAAAAAAAAAAAAAAAAAAAAAAAAAAAAAATTGGTCCAGAGTGTCCTAAGATGATGCTTGACATTTTACTTTGCCATATCAGAGTTTTCCTAACATATGGATCCTTAGACATCACTGAGCTATCTGATTTAAAAAAAAAAATAAAAATGTCTCTTCTGCCCTAGCCCCAGATGGTGGTAGTGGCCTGGGAGGCACCTAAAACTCTGAAGGAAGGGAATCCCTTTATACATTGAGAAAGCTATGGTACCAAGAGTGTGGAGTTAATCCCCATTGCTTTTCCATTTTCTCTGTCCTCCTGTTGCTTGGCAATATATGCAGACACAATCGTGAGATGAACATGGCAGACAAAGGAAACTAAGGCCCTAGTTTCCTGTACAAAGGATCAGGAAGGAAGGCCATGGGAGCCATAAGGTGTTGAAGGAAATCATGGTGAAGAGGAAAATCAGGAAATTCAACCCATAAAGTTGTTCATGTTCTCCTGGGCTGGCCTAAGAGCTATTCAAGCATAAATTGACTCTCAATAGCATACCACAGGCTTTGACAACGGAGTTACAAGGTAGACCATTGCCTAGGTCCCAGACTGGCCACTGGGTGGCATTCACACGGTACTACTGATCTTAAAAGTACTGTAAACACTTGGAAAACTAAATGACATTTGGACCACTGACCACATGGAACCAATCAGAACTTGAAGTCTCCAACTAAACTGGTGATTGCCTGTTGAAACAAACAAACAAACAAACAAGCAAATATCAACTTTCTTGTTAAGATTTAAGAAAACCCACAGTCAGCCTACTATTCAATTCAGGATACAATTAAAACTTACTTGTCATATAAAGAATCAGAAAAATGTCAATTCACAGGGGAAAAGACAGTCAACAGTGCTCTGATGTTACGGATGTTGCAATTAACTAATGAATACTGCAAAGAAACTATTATAACCATGCTTTAAGAAGTAAGAGAGAACACTCTTAAAATGAATGAGAAATCTCAGCAAAGAAATACTAGACATAAAAAACAAAATATAATCACAGATTTAAAATAGTCAATAACCCGAAAAAAATATTCACTAAACAGGCTAACAGCAAAATCGAGATAACAGAATAAAATAAATAAACTTAAAAAAATAGATCAATAAAAATTATCCTAAACAACAGAGAACAAAAAAAAAAAAGTTTATAAAAAAATGAACAAGGCCTCGGGGCCTATAAAACAATACCAAAAGGTCTAAATTTTGTGTCATCAGAGCCCTCAAATGAAATGAGAAAGAGCATGGAGCACAACAATTTGAAGAAATGATGGCCGAAACTTGATTTGGCAAAGGACATAAATGTACAGATTCTAGAAGTTCAGTGAACTCCAAACATGATAATTTTAAAGAATTCAATACCCAGATGCACCATAATCAAAATGCTGAACAATAAGACAAAGAAAAAGCCCAAGAAGCAACCAGAGAAGAACAATACATCACCTCTAAGGTAACGATGATTTGCATGACAGGGTTTATCGCCAGAAACCATGGAAGTCGGAAAGAAGTAGAATCTTCAAAGTGCTAAAGGAAAAGGACTATCAATCCAGAGTTCTGTATTTAGTGAAACTATTTTTTAGGAATAAAAGAAAAATAAACACATTTTAATATGAAGAAAAAATAATAGAATTTATCATCATAGACTTGCTCTAAAAAATGCCAAAGGAAAGTTCTCAAAAGGAAAACGATATGAGGGAAATCTGAAACATTAGGAATGAAGGAAGAATAACAGAAATGGTAGAAGCTGGATTAATATAATAGATTATTCTTCACCTCTAAGTTCTTTCAAATATGTATGCCTGACAGAAGCAAAAATTACTGCTTTCAGAAAACATTGTCTTGATTGGATTTTCTTTTTTTTTTTTTTTAATTTTTTTTTTTCAACGGTTTTTTATTTATTTTTGGGACAGAGAGAGACAGAGCATGAACGGGGGAGGGGCAGAGAGAGAGGGAGACACAGAATCGGAAACAGGCTCCAGGCTCCGAGCCATCAGCCCAGAGCCTGACGCGGGGCTCGAACTCACGGACCGCGAGATCGTGACCTGGCTGAAGTCCGACGCTTAACCGACTGCGCCACCCAGGCGCCCCTGGATTTTCAATGTATGTAGAAGTAATACATTTCGCAAGTACAACATGGATGGGAGAAGTAAGGCCTCATAGGAGTTTTCTACATTCTTTGAATTGGTAAAACAAACATACAGTAGTATAATTCTAAGAATGTTACAGCAACCTTTTGTAAAAAAAAAAAAAAAAAAAAAAAAAAAAAAGCTATACAAAGAGACAGTTAAAACTAAATAGAAAAATTAGGGTAATAAAAAATATTCAAATAATCAAAAGAAAGCAACACAGGGGAAACAGATGAAGAAAATGCAGAGGTCATAAAAAGAAACATAGTAAAATGTTGGACCCAATGCCAAACTTATTAGTAATCTCTTTAAATATAAATAGTTCAAAAAGAGAAATTAATAAGGTTGTTGGAATGATTTTTTTTTTAAGTTTAACTGTATGCTATCTGTAAGAACCTATCTTAAATATGATGATGTTGGGAAGTTAAATCTATAAGAATGGAAGAAGATACACCATGCAAACATGAATCAAAAGAAAGCTTGAGTGGCTACATTAATATCAGACACAGTTGACTACAAAGCAAGGAAAATTACTATGGATTAAGAGTGAATTACATGATAATAATAATAAAAGTAAATTTACGGGAAGACATTTTAAACATCCTAAATACGTATACACTTAACATCAGAACTTCAAAGTATATAAAGCCACAACTGATAAAACTGAAAGGCAAAATATATAAATTTGCAATTACACATAGAAACTTCAACATTCCTTTCTCAATAATTGATAGAATAGAAAATAAAACAGTAAGAATAGAAATATAGAAGTATTAACCAAGTGTATCTAATTAACTTTCATAGAATGTCCAACCCAACAAAAGTAGATTAAATCTTTTTCTCAAATGCACAAGGCATAGTCATCAGAATAGATCATATCCACCATTACCCCGATGCCAACACCAAAGACAGTACCAGAAAATAAAGCTACAGACTAATATCCTTCATGAATATAGACAGAAAAATAATCAACATGTTAACATATCAAACTCATAAACAGTTATAAAGAACAATACATTACTCAAGGGAATGTTGTCCTGGGAATTCAAGCCTCATTCAGTATTTGAAAATCAATCAGTGTAATCCACTGTACTAACATACAGAAGAAAAAAAAAAACCCAAATGATTGTATCAATTGAAGCAGAAAAAGCACTTGACAAAATTCAAATCTCTTCATAATAAAAAATACACAGTAAACTGGGAACAGAGGGAAAACTTCCTTAACCTGATAAGCGACATCTACAAAATTCTTGCAGCTAACATCATGCTTCATGGTGAATGCTTTCCCTATGAGATACAGAGTAAGGCACAAATGCTCATTCTCACCATTCATATTCAACATTGTACCAGAAATCCTAGCCTGTACAATATGGCAAGACAACAGGTTGGACAGAAAGAATTTATTAGGGCACCTGGGTGGCTCAGTCGGTTGAGCTTCCGACTTAGGCTCAGGTCATGATCTCGCGGTCTGTGAGTTTGAGCCCCGCATCGGGCTCTGTGCTGCCAGCTCAGAGCCTGGAGCCTGTTTCAGATTCTGTGTCTCCCTCTCTCTGACCCTCCCCCATTCATGCTCTGTCTCTCTCTGTCTCAAAAAATAAATAAACATTAAAAAAAAAAAAAGAAAGAATTTATCTGTACCAATTACAGAGGACATGCTTCCATATGTGAAAAAAAAAAACTTTATGGAATCAACAAAATGTTCTTAGAAATATTATGTGAATTTAGCAAGGTTTCAAGTTACAAGTTCAACACACAAACGTAATCATATTTGTATATACTGGCAACAAACAATTGTAAACTCAAACTTTTTTAAAAAAATAGCATGTATAATGATTAAAATAATTAAAAATAAAATATTTGGGAATAAACCTAACAACTTCAAAACACTGATTTAAAAATTAAAAAAAAAAAACTAAAAAAAATTAAGAGGCATACCCTGTTTACGGATTGGAAGCCTCAATCTAATTACTATGTCACTTTTCCACAAATCGATGTAGATTTAGCACATTACCAGTCGAAATCCAAGCAAGAGTTTTAGTAGATATAGAGAAACTAATTCTACATGTATATAAAAAGTCAAAAGAATTTGGATAGCCAAAACAATTTTTTTTTAAATAGAACAAAATTCCAATACAACCCAATTTTAAGAATTGCTATAATGTTACATTAATCAGTAAATTGTGGTTTTGGCAAAAAATATATAGCCCCCAGAAATAAGCACACACAGTTAAAGTTTATTGATTTGTACTGAAATGCAAAGTTAATCCAATTGAGAAAAGGTGGTCTCTTCAACATGTCAGAACAACTGGACATTCATTTGGACAAAACAAAAGAAGCACCTTAACCTAAGCTATGCATCATATGTCAAAACTAACTCAAAACGAATTGGAGATATACATGTAACACATAAAGCTATAAAAGTTTTAAAGAAAAACATAGTAGAAAATCATCATGTCCTGCAGTTAGACAAAGTATTCATAGAATCAGCACCAAAAGCATGACCCAAAGAAATTGATAAATTTCAAATTAATAAATTGGAATTATTCAAAATTAAAAGTTTTGCCCCAAAAGATACCGTTAAGAGAATGAAAAGAACAAAGTAACACCTGGAAGAAAATGCTTGCAAATCTTATATCCAGTAGGGCATATTTGTACAAATACACAAGGAACTCTCAAGACCCAGCAATAAGAAAATAAACAATTAAAAATAATGACTGTGATGGAATCATTCTGTATGCTGATTGTGGGAATAGTTACATGAGTTCATACAAGTGTTAAAACTCACAGAAATGCACACCAAAAAAAAAAAAAATCAGTCTTACTGTTTGTTCATTTAAAAATAAAATTAAAAAGATACTTTATTTATTTATTTATTTATTTATTTATTTGAAGTTTATTTATTTTTGAGAGAGACAGAGACAGAGTGCGAGTGGGTTAGGGGCAGAAAGAGAGGGAGACACAGAAGCAGAAGCAGGCTCCAGGCTCTGAGCCATCAGCCCAGGGCCTGACGCGAGGCTGGAACTCACGAGCTGTGAGATCATGACCTGAGCTGAAGATGGACACTCAATCGACTGAGCCACCCAGGTGCCCCTAAAGAGATACTTTAAAAATTAGTCATTGTGATTCTAGAAAAATAAAATTTCTACTAGAGAAAGTAAATGGGGAGAGATGGAGTTCAGCTCATTCTGGCGGTTCAAAATTTTATACTATGGATACTAAAGAGAAATTATAAGTCATGTACGATGACTTAATTGTTACATGTAAGATCCTGTGAGAGAAAAAAAAAGAATGGAGTCAAAATGTCGAGCATTATATTTATTAATCTTGAGGTTGACATCAATTGGGAGATTCTGGGTTTTAATAATAAATGAACCAAAACATACCCCGTTGTGATTTAACACACAAGCTCTAAGAAAATGGATTTTGCCAAGAATGCTATGATTTAAAAGGATGTAGAGAAGAAAGGGGAAGTTCAGAAGAAAGACTTCCAGATGATAGTTAGAAAATGAAAAAGGTGGAAAGGCACTTTCTGTATTATATTCTTTCCTATCAAAGATTTTGAGGGGTGTGTGTGTGTGTGTGTGTGCGCACACGCGCACATATTTGCTTTTTCTCCCTTACCAGACTCTAGGTTTCTTGAGTACAAAGCCAAGATAGAAGAGGCTTACAGGTGCAATCCTGTTAAGAGTGAGAGGTGGAGATGGAGTGCTCCGAAGAGGGCATGTGAGTAGAGGGTACTTAAAAATACTAGATACAGTGCTTTTCCTTAGATTGGGTGCTTATTTAGGATAGGTGGTGGTAAATAATAGATTGTGGTGGATCTAACCACACCATAACCACCCAATGACACTGTCAATGATAAGAAATATATTGTTTATTTGTACCCTCAGCAACACCGAGCATACTGACTGGCACTTAGTAAGTGCTTAATAAACATGGTTTCACTGCAATTGAGTGGAATCCTTCCTCCAATTCTAAGATGTCTCCTAAATTCTCAGAGAAAGTCAGGCCATATGAGAAAGGGTGCCAAAAATGTTAAGAAAAGGGCCAAAGAATAATTCTGTTGCTTGTGCTAATTCTTAGGATAACTCTGGTTCTCAATTAAACAAAAATATTGATTAAGGTGAATGCAGAAAATTGAATTGTCCATGTCCTTGGAAAAATTTCCAACTGCAAACTGCACAATATCTTAAGAATTTAAAATATTCTGTGTTGGGGTGCCTGAGTGGCTCAGTCAGTTAAGCATCCGACTTCGGCTCAGGTCGTGATCTCTCCGTTTGTGAGTTCGAGTCTCGCGTCAGGCTCTGTGCTGACAGCTCAGAGCCTGGAGCCTGCTTCGGATTGTCTGTCTCCCTCTCTGCCCCTACCCTTATTGTGCTCTGTCTCTCAAAAATAAATAAAAATGTCAAAAAATTTAAAAAGAATTTTAAAATATTCTGGTCTGATATTTACTGTTCAAACTCCTTATGGAGAAAAGCTCATTATATTAGTAAACACATTTTATTTTGGAGGTGAATGTAATTGGTTCACTAGAAGTCACACAACAGTTAATCATTTATAATCCCAACAAATTAAAAAATTTTAAATATGAACACATTTTTTAAAAATATAAACACAATTTTTAATCAAGGTATCTAATGAGGTATTAAGTGAAGGAAAAGATGACTTTTGGACCTGTCCTGGATGATTAATTTCTTTTCTTTTCTTTTCTTTTCTTTTCTTTTTTTTTTTTTTTTTTTTTTTTTGCTGTACACACCCTGCCATAAACTTTTTTATTTACACTTTATTGTAACTGACTTCATGTCATTTGCTCTTGCTTAATAATAATCGGTTAACAGCAAGGGCAGGTGTTCTCAAGGATGTGGCCCTTCCATAGAATGATTCTAAACAGTTTTTAAAAAAAATCATCATAAAAAGCATAAAGATAAAACTCTCATTCTAGTGTCTGGCAGAGAAAAGAGATATGTCCATGCAAAGAAAGAGTCAAGGATGGAAAACTTGAAAGATAAAAATTAGTAATAGTCTACCCATTCTAAATTTGTTTTAATAGTCACTTTTGATCAATCACACCTAGTAATGGCTTCTGCTAGCACCCTAATTTTTACATGGCTTTTGTTCTACCTTTTTCATGTTATATTCAGATGCAAAAATTATGATCAAACTTTGGTTGAATTTCTGTAAAGTATGAGTCTGAATGCTGATTTTCTGATACCATGATAATAAACAGCTTTCCTACCTTCTTCCCCAGTGAGCAAACTCTCTCTGTTCCCCTACTCAATTTAGAAATACACACTCTCTCCTTTCATCATCCCACCTACACACACTTGAGTACCAAATTCCCTCCAAACTGTGTTCCACTTCCATTCGCCCAGAATTTCCTAGTCCAGTATCCTGGTCTTTTCAGCTTCTTCAGGTTGGTCTGAGGATCTCCCCAAAACTTCCCCACTGTTCTCTTGTTCCTTTCTCTCACCACGATGCCACCATTAAGAATAATCTTTAGGAGTGCCTGGGTGGCTCAGTCAGTTAAGCATCTGACTCTTGATTTTGGCTCAGTTCATGATCTCATGGTTCATGGGTTTAAGCCATGTCGACCCCACATTGGGCTCTGTGTTGGACCCTGTGTTGGGTCCCGTGTCATGGTCCAAGGTGATAGCGTGGAGCCTGCTTGGGATTCCCTCTCTCCCTCTCTCTCTGTCCCTCCTATGCTCTCTCTCTCTCTCTCTCAAAAATAAATAAATAAACTTTTTTTTTAAATGTAAAAAAAAAAAAGCACAATCTTCAGATTAAACAAGGAAGATCTTGGGGCATGGTTAAAAATTAATGTATAACCTGGGAAAGCCCATCTAGCCGCTAGAATACTTACTTGGATTAATTTATTAGTTATTTAGTGTCCTGAAGGATGACATTCCAGAGTTAAAAAGACAACTGGTTCTTGGAGCAACAGTGAGGATCAGGATAAAAAGGAGAAATACAATAAGGAGAGAGAGACAAGTGAAGATAGCTTGAGAGAGAGACAGAGACTGAGAGACTTATTTGGTGATGATCAGGGTAATGGTGGTAGTTGAAGGAGTAGGCACGACTGTAGAAGAAACAGAAACAGTCCTCAAAAGAAAGGCAGATTCTGCTGGACACAAAATAGAGGCCAGATGGTCCTCTTTGGGAGTGTTTTTATTTGAGAAGACCTCTCAACCCTAATAGTGGAAACGCAAATTTGTTATTTGTTAAATGAACTACTTTGGTTCTAGGCATTTCCCTATTTAAATTCAAATACCCTAAGAAGGTTGCTATTAAGCCAAAATATTATACTGATTCTTAATTCCATTTTTTTTGGAGTTTACTAATTAAAAGAAGTTCCACTTATAATAGCCAAATCAGTTAAGATGTTTTTGTATGTATGCAAGGAACAGAAAGTCTCCCTCAGAGTGAATAATAACTAAAGAAACTTATCAGCTCACCTAACAGAGAAGCTGTGGGACCATCAGTGAGGGTGCGGGCCTGGTTTGATCCAAATTTTCACGATATTATCAGAACTCTTCATCTGTCCTCTGCAATTTTCTCAGCTCTGCTCTGTCCACCACCATGGGTTGACTTTGCTCTAGCTTGGCTTCTCTAATGCAGACAATATAACTTTTAGTAGTTGATGTCCTATATGCCTCTTCATTCATATCCAGAGGGAGAAAGAAATATTGTTTCCTTGAATAATAAAACAGAAGTCTTAAACTCTACTCTGATTGGACTAAATCAGGACATACATACTTACCCTTGACCAAATCACTGTGTCAAGAGGAATGATATTACCTTGAATGACTTGAGTCTTAGAGCCCATCTCTGCCACCGTGGGAAGAGTTGAACGTAGGTGAGACAACCAGTGTTCACTCTGTAGACCTCATGATGGACTTTAATGTAGACAGTCGTCCAGAGCTGGAACACTAACTAAGGGTAGACCTGAGCAGGTTATTTTAGAGGTAAGTCCTGTCTTACTGGGTATCTCCTACAGACAGTAGGCCTCTTGGCAGGGCAGGTGATGCCATAAAAGAAGAAAAGGAGAAGAGATCTGCAAACAACATATTCCACTATGGGACTTTTCCTTTTCCAGCTGTAATTCCTGTCAAGGACATAATCTGCCGCATTCTCAACATAATGATCGGGGGCTTATGCTGGGTCGCTGAAAATCTGTGCCATTTACATCTACAGAGAAGTTTCACTTACCAGTCAAGTCCAGACCCTTCTGGTAGGTTTTGCTGATACTCCACACAGCAGCGTAAATAGCTATTGCCATCACCCCCACCCCCTCTCCAGAAGAGGGATCTCTTTGTTTCTGAATATAATTCCTCCAGAATTCTGCCTTTGATTTAGTCTGAAGTGAGCATATTCCTATATCACATTGAAGTGAGTCAAAAGCAACTAAGTTGCTTTCTGTTATTTCCAAAGAATTTTACACGTATAGCCTCAGTCTTGAAGATTTATAATCAATCAACCTGAACAAAATTGGATATTGAAACTATTTTGCTTTTAAACACTTCATTTGCCAGAATAAATCCTTAAAATGAAGAATGCCAACAACTATTTTTAACTAAATAGGACAAGCTAAAGCAGTAGTTTCAGCCCCTGGCTGCACATTAGAATCACCTGCCTTGTCCTTTCCTCAAATAACTCAGATTTAATTAGTCTAGAGTGAGAACTGGGCACCAACATTTTTTAAAAACACCTTTATTGAGATATAACTCACATATTATAAAATTCACCCATCTAAATTTATACTTGTATATTTACAGAGTCAGTGTACTTATATCTTTAATGCTCCCCAAGAGTTCTAATATTCAGATAGATAGGGTTGAGAACCACAAAGCTAGACCTTGAGACAACTTAATATCAACTGAGCTATAAGTTAAAATATATTCTAAAAATATTCCAAAATTATGTGTTTTCAAAGAATTAATAGACTTTAGATTTTAGAGCAGTTTTAGGTTCACAGAAAAATTGAGTGGACAGTACAAAGCCAAAAATTATTTTTTTAACTATTAAATTTTTAAATTTAATTGAATTGGTATTTTCAGCTTGAGGAAAAAAACAGGAAAGTCTTTAATAAATTTCCATGTGTTCTTAGGAAAAAATTCACAAAATCATAAGTTTCCTTGTAGAGTTATTTTGTATTCACTTAAAATATAACGTAAAATCAGGTTAAGATTTTCTCTGTTTTTTAAAATCTATTTTACAACTTATTGATCAACACTTTCCTGGCTCTCTTTTATTGGAGAAATAACACACTCAAACAAAATTTTCATGATAAGTAACTGAAAATATCCAATATTAATCTAATCCTTATGCATTCTTTTCTACCTTTGATATAAAAGATTGAAAAGTATAGCATATATATATATATATATATATATATATATATATATATATCAACAGTGTTGTCATTTGCTTTGAAAGAAATATTGATCATCTGAGCTAAATTTGGTTTACAGAAAACATTCATAATCAGAAAAGTTTTCATATGGAATATTTAGTATTAAGAGTTACCCAAACTCTATAAAATAAAGGGTGATGACACTAGTATTTCTGAACCATATTAAATAAAGCAAAAAGAAATTTCTATAGCTCTTTGGTGAATTTAGATGATATAGTCAACTGCTCAGATCCACTGAACAACCAAATACTATCCTTAGTGCTGGGTATGAAAAAGTAGTAACAGGAAAAGCAACATAGAACATAGTGGTTAGGAAAGAAAATTGTACAGTCAGAAAAACCTTGTTGGGTTTCCTCCATAAATTATCACTGTGATTTAGGGGAGACATTCTCTCTAATCCTAATTTCCCTATAAAAAAAACTGAAGAAAGTTAACAGAACCTATTTCCTAAGGCAGTTGCAAGAATTAAATGGAAGCAATATTGTATATGAGAAGTGCTTAGCTAGTGGGCTGGTATGTAATACTCAGGAATTAACAGAATAACAACAATATGATAAGATAGTATCCATTGTTGAAAGATACCAGAGGTGCTGGAGTGAGGGATGGACAATAGAACTCCCAAATATATTTTGGGGGTCTGGGAATGGAAAGCTTCTGTTCTTGCTTCCGAAATTTGAGCAGAAGAGAACACAGGAAACAAACACACACAAACACACACATTTGTTTTTGCTTCTTTTTTCTTATGGTACCTCATAGTTGCTGCCTTCCTTCCATTTCCATGTGGCCTGTTACTTCTTTTCTCCTTGAGAACTCTTCCAGGTTACTGGCACCCAGAAAAGAGCAGAGGGCCCTTGCCCCATTTTATAAATGGAACCACAGGCTTGGATTACATCAGGGAACATCTGAAGTTTCTCTAGTTGTGCAGCTTTTCAGAGCTACAGACCAAAGGGTGGGATTCTTTAGCTGGAATACAACAGTCAGGTCTCTTAGGTCCCTGTGCATTGTCCAGAGTGTGAAGGGAACAGGCTGCATCTTCCTCTATATCCGCCCTCCCCACCCCCCCGCCAATAGATGCTTTTCAAGATTAATGTGGGGGAGGGGTCAAATCATGCCGCCCTTACTTGCTCAATACTCATTCTTCTACTTTTCCTCCTACCTTATTGGCAATGCTATTTCAATCTTCTTTGTTCATTCCTAATTATCTACCTGATTTCTAACATCAGAGTGTTCCAGTTCCTCCAATTACATGACTTGGTGTCTGATACCTCCAGTCGGGACTTCCTCCCAAACCCTGGTCTCCTCCATAGAACTTTCTACTTGGTATCTTCATTTGGATAACCAATAGGCATCTCAAAGTTAACATGTCAAAAAACAGACTGCCTGATTGCCTCTGCCTAAACGTTCTGTATATGCAGTCTGTAACTCTTCTTTTTCTTTCACATTTCACACACTACTCATCAAACATATCCTATTTGCTCTACTTCAAAATATATATGGAATACAACCACTTGCAATCATCTCTTGGCTGAATTACAGTAATAACCTCTCCCTGGCCATGTCCTTGTCTCCTATAGTCTATTGGCAACATACTAGCAGAATGATCCTTTTTGAAACATAAGTCAGACCATGCCACCCCTCTGCTCAAAATCCACTAATGAGTTTGTTCGTTGTTGTTGTTGTTTCCTCAGAGTAAACCTAAAGGTACTACAATGGAGCAAGCCCCTACACACTTTCACTTCCTGTACTCCTATGAACCAGTCTTGAACCGCCCCCAAACATGCCCAGTAGTAAAGAGCTAAATCATATGATTCCTTAGGGTGGGCTTCAGTCCTGTGAATCTATCTCATTAAAATCCTTACAGAGGTTTAATTTCTTCTCTTTTTTAAAAAATGTTTACTTATTTATTTTGAGAGAGAGGGAGGGAGAGCGCATGTGAGAGCAGGAGGGGCAGGGAGAGAGGGAGAGAGAGAGAATTCTAATCAGTTTCCACACCATCAGCACAGAGCCTAATGCGGAGCTCCATCCCACGAACCATGAGACCATGACCTGAAATCAAGAGTTGGACGCTTAACGTCCGACTTCAGCCAGGTCACGATCTCGCGGTCCGTGAGTTCGAGCCCCGCGTCAGGCTCTGGGCTGACGGCTCGGAGCCTGGAGCCTGTTTCCGATTCTGTGTCTCCCTCTCTCTCTGCCCCTACCCCGTTCATGCTCTGTCTCTCTCTGTCCCAAAAATAAATAAAAAACGTTGAAAAAAAAAAAAAATTAAAAGAGTTGGACGCTTAACTGACTGAGCCACCCAGACTCCCCTAATCTCTTCTTTATGTGTCTGTAGCATCAAAATGGCAATTGGTTTCCTAGAGGATTTGTTGACAGGAATTACAAATCACTATTGTTGTGTATTATTGTGTTATCGTAATTATGAAATTATACATGAACGTGTTCGCTGTAGAGAGCTGAGAATAAAAGTGTTTTTAAGATTCCTACTTCACATTCTGCTTCAAAGTCAGAACCCTTGAACAGGTGCATTACTTCCATCTCTGCCTGTTAATCTCATCCAGGTGATAGAATTCAAGGCAGTGAAATACAGTTAAGATTATAAAATAAAAACAGTTTAATAGTTTCCATCTAAAAGGGAGCTCTTAACCTTGATCCAACTCTTCTTCACAGTCTTAAGTTGAACCTAGCAATATTAACTTTGAAGAGGGCAGGTGGGAAACAATGCTTCTTACCACTTGTTTCTACCAATGTTACATATGGACAGCAAAGTCAAGGTTACCATGAAACCAGGGAAGCTTAAATTTCAAGACCCTCACTTGCACGGTCCTTTGAACACATGGAGTTGCTGGAAGTTGTGAAGAGTTCCAGGTGGGGAAAGAAATCTAGTTTGCAATCAGGAGGCATTTCTATATAAACTGTTCTGATAAATCAGCTAAGGATATCTTAGAAGACAGTAGGCTAAATCTCCAAGTCTCCAGTAATTCGCTGTGATTTTTAAAAAGCTTGATGATTTACCTTCATATCTGATTTTGCATTTACGTTTTTAAAGAGGCAATTCACAAACTCATATGCCGACCGTACATATGTAGGCCTTCAAAAAGCCTGGATGAACCCTGAGGGATGGTTAATTCTTATGAGTGTTGTAGATGGTTCACCCAGTTGCTAAGGAATAAAAATTGTCTAAGATCATCAGATTTCTTGTCTAATGAAGTCAAATCAAATGCCAAAATTACTGCTAGAATTTAAAGGATTATTTATTTTGATATAACTTAAGGATTTTAGCATGTTTGATAGCACCTTCCTTGATGGGGAAAATATTAACAGTAAGAAGTTTTAGCAATTCTACTGTAAGTGGTATAACATACATTTGAAAGAGCAACTTAATCATTCTTATTATGAAAATGTGGTACTGCGTGCAGCAATTGAATGACTTTAGACTGAAAAATAGTAGACAGCCATTTTTAAGACAAGTATTTATGATCTTGTCATTATCAGAAAATGTTTTAGAGTCTAAATATTTCAATAAAGGGTCTGAGATGGTGCATAATTATTTGGTTAAGCATTTCTAAACAAAACTGCTATTTATTCACTTGTTAGTAATAATATTATACTAGTATACAAAGGGTTTGTACTCATTGATTTACATCTTATCTTCTGAAAAAACTTCCCAGTAGGTACTGTATGTTCCTTTAAAATTATTGCTGGCTGTAAAAGTGGGCACACGCACGCCAGGGTGTGTGTTAGGCAGCTTTTACAATGCTCCCTGGGTGTGCTAGGCCTCTGGGGCAGGGAGCCAAAAGTGAAGCTGCCATCATTCAACAGTATAAAATGCATACTGTGATGTGTCATCGCGATTATTCTTTTTTATGGCTTTGGAAAAAAGCTCCACCTTCTCTTTAGTTATTTTAAACATTAACCTCCAGCTTCCAGAAGTACTCAAAATGGCTCCACTCTATGTTTTCCATGGAAAAGACGTGGTTCATTAGAAAACTAACTGCTCCTCACTACGTAAACATTTTCATCCATTACAAATCCTAACCTCAAAATAGGCAAGAATTTCTAAGAAAAACTTGTGGAAGAACTTTTCAAGAGGACATATTTTCTATTTAACTAGCAAAACAAATCTGAGAGGAATATGTACAAGGGTAAATATTTTCTAAAAACTTGGGATTATCTTGGAGTATTTCCATGGTGTATACATGGATGGCTTTTATTCATAAAAAATTTAAGATGAATAAAATGCATTTCATAAATCGCTGGGTTTTTTTAAAAAAATGAAACCATTATTCCCCACAAACTTATTTTTTAACAGTCAAGGGATGATAAAAGCAAATGCAGAAAAACATTAATATGAGCGATCAGTTGTTTCCTGAAACTTTAAAGTTTATAATTTAACACTCATTCTCAAATCTTTTTCAAGCCAAGTTACGGAAGCATGCACAACAAATTACATTTTGAATGAGAGGTACACCTAGGGGTTGAAATTAGAAAAGAAAACTTAGAGACACTGATGGGAATGAATGAGTGATAAGAGTGTAGGAGTCCTGGTTGACTCAGCTTAACAATTCTACAGAAATACTACTGTTTCATGCAATTTCAGTGCAGAAAAGGAATGTTGAATAAGGTTGAAGAACGAGTATAACATTTGTGGTCGAATTTATCAGGGGGAAAATATAATCAGGCCAAGAAAGAAAAAAAATTTACACTGCCTTAAAGTTGGGAAGGCAATTTAGAAATCATTTGGTTCAATTTCCTGGGATGAGACAATCTTCTGGTGGATTTTCAATAATCACTTTTGAGAGAATCCTTTAAAATCTCCATCCAGACTTCCCTTTTCAACACATGTTGTGAAAAACAAACAAACAAAATTCATTATTTTATGTGGCATCTCTTTTGCCTGTTGAGCAAATGAGTATGTTGATCATAATGGGTTGAAATACTCTACTATAATTTGTGCCTATCAGATTTTTTTTTCTGTTCTGGGAAATAATACAAAGTACAGGGGTTTAAAGACACCTGTCAAACATCTCTTCTGCATCCTTTCTTCACCAGTCTTCTCTTCCCTGGACCAACAAGTCCCAGTTTGCTGAATTATCTCTCATTTGACATTGTTTCTCAACTCCTTACTGTACTCTTTGTATGCATCTTAATTTGTCAATGTTCTTCTTAAAGTGGAGTGCCCAGAATTACTCATAATTCTGCCTGGCACAATGGAGTTTTACTTTGTTGACTTTATTGACCTAAGTAATATGCCATTAAAGTAGTCAATATTTACACCGGCTTTCTTAAGTTCTTAGTTACATTGTTGATTTAAATTGATCTTTCAGACAGATCAAATGGTCAGAACATTTTTAAGAAACATACTGTATGGCTACGAAGCAGGTCTTCTATACCTTATTCACATGAAATTGGTTTTTAAAAAATATATATCAGTGTAGGACTTACATTTAGGCCCACTTTATTACACCCATTAGTTTCAGCCCTCCGTTGCAACCTAAAAGTTTTTCATTTAGCTGTCAATAGATTATCCAGACCACCTAGTTTTATATCACTTGCAAATATGATATGTGTGTCTTTCATGTAATCAGACATGTGCATCCATACAGCACGGTCTTTAGGAACAAGCAGATGTGTTCTGCGTTCTGGATTTCCAGTTACTATGACTTTTACAAAGTCACTTAACCTTTCTGAGCCTCCATAAAATGGGGAAAAACAATGCTTACTTCATGGAGTTACAGTGAGATTCAGAGGAAATATTGTATGTGAAACGCTGAGGACTGTACTTGGTACGTAATGTAAATATTTTAAATATCAATATCTCCTAGAGGTGTGGAGCAGAGGTAGAGGCAAGAGTATTGATAGTAGAAGAAGCAAATGTGTTTATCTGACAAATAGGAGAATTCAGAAACACTTGAAAATGAAAGCAGGTGTATTGGCTATTGCTTGATTGTTGACATATGCTATAGGTCATGGGCAGCCATTTTATTGTTATGAAATGAGTTATTGAAATGAACTACTGGATTTTGAGTTTAATAATAGGATTGAAACCGTATTTGAAGTTGACTACTGATAGTCTACATTTATTTTATTGAGAAGTGAGGCCGGAGGCCAGACAGCCTACTAACTGAGGACACCTGGACAGTGCTTCAGGGAGGCAGCCAGTAGGGAATATGTGTTTTTTTAAGACGAAAAAATGACCAAAAACTAATATGCATATAATCAATCCATATACCACCTGAGGCTGAGATTAGAATTGTATTTCTTCTGTCTCCCTTAACTTTGTTAAAATTTAACCACCTAATGATATTAGGGACAAAGTGGAGATTTGAGTACACGGTAAGATTTTCAAGTTTACATCTTCTCAGAATGGTTCTGGGCCTTAGATATCAAAACTCAGAAAGCTTCGCATCTCCGAAAAGGCAAGAGATCCATCAATGCCAAATTCTGCCCCAAGAAGAAGTTGTGGCTTTAACTCTTTCTTTCTAATAATAATAGCAGCAGTGAGTATTTATTAAGCATTTTCTGTGTCCCATTGTTCTAACAACTTGGTGGTATAATCTTACATAATCCTCACCACAATCCTCTGAGAAGGTTCTACCAAATTTCTCCACCTCCCAGGAGAGATGACTGAAGCACTGAGAGGATAAGTAACTTGCCTGACACCATATAGCTGGCAAGTGATGGAGCCAGGATTTGAACCTGGACAGTTTCATTGTAGAGTCCATTCTTTTACCTACTAAAGTAAACTAGCTTCTGGTTCAGGATATACTATTATCTGAGGGCAAGTTATCTGTGGTATGCCCCTAGATCTTTCTGGGAACAATAAAGGGGTGAAATTAACTAACAACTATGTGTTCCCTAAACTAAAGAAAGTAAAGCTTAAAAAGTTAGCCAAGAAAAACAAAATCTTTGGGAATACTCTTAAGGCTTGTAGTGGAACATACATTGTTTCCTTTACCCATAATTCTTTCTTCCATTGGAGGAGAAGGGAAACTTCTATTCTGCTTCCCTCATCATTAGGAACCCCATGATTAAAATAGGAATTGCCATGGTTTTTTACTACTCCATCTCCTGAGTTTAATTACTGGTCCAGAGGTGAGCACCTGACTCAAACCAAACTAATGACAGTAGTTAAATGCCCTCTCATGGTGATGTATCTCAGAGACTGGTGCATGGAAAAAGCCAGAAGAAGAACCCAAATCATGATTCTTCTCCACCTTGTAAAAATAGGGTAATGAGTTTTGCTTGGAGTTCTTCTTCCTCACAGAAAAGAGTATGTAAGGATGTGAGCTTCAAAGCTGTGGGTGGCTATGCCCCTTGTATGAGAAGAAATCAGTCTCAGATAATGAAGCCAACGGGTAAAGAAATGCAGAGACATATATGGAAAAAGGTAGAGGGAGATGGAAAGAGAGAGAGGGTAATTCTGACATTCCAATCTTCAGTTCCAGACATTCGTAAACTATACACAGTTTGCCTACTTCAGCCAATAAATTTTCTCTTTGCCTTAACAGTTTGAATTTAATTCCTCCGTTAAACTAATGCTGTTGAGGATATAGTTTACTGCATCCTTCAGTGTTCCCAATATAAAGCTCCACATGAGAATCTCTTTGTAAAATGTAGACTAGAGATTTGTTTCTCTTGAAGAAGCTGCTATGTTTTCAAATTGTGGACAAAAAAGAATCATGTGAATTAAGAGAGATCATTTTAATTAAAATAGGATGAAGTCGACCATTTTAGGAGATATCATAATTTAGTCGAAGAGCACTGATCTGGAGATAGAGGTCTGGTTTTAATCCCTAAATTCATGCTACATATTCATCAACTGAATGATCTCTCGCTGGTTACTTAATCTCTCTGGACTTCAGTTTTTCTCTTCTGTTAAACCGGGATATTAATATTAGCTTTAACTAGGTTACAATGGTATTTTTAAAAAATTAAACGTGATTATGTATGTAAAAATACTTTGTAAACTGTAAAGCACTATATCTATTTTAGTTATATGTAGTCTTACAATCAAAGAGGAATCTTTTCTTACATGTAAAATGATTTCTTTGAGATGGAAACCTTTTTATTCCTCACCAGAAGTTTATAGTGCTTAAAAATAATATAGTCCTACTCATCTTTAAAGGGCTTAAGTTAAATCCTTCCTTATCAGAACCATGAGCTGTAGTTCCATTTTACACTGGAGACCAACAGGAGATTAGGGCAAGGAAAGGACAAGTAAGTTGTTAAGGGTGGTCAAGGATAATAAGGCTACATGTAAATGAAACCCTAAAGCTCTAGGCCGCCTGGTCTTTACTGTAAGGCAAAACTACATCATTGCCTTTTTTCCTGCTGTTTCTGCAAATCCCTCCCCTGAACCCACCCTGAAACGAAAGGACTGAAATAAAGAAAAGGCAGCTTCTTCTGTTGTTCTGTGAAGATCAATATTAAGAGCGAGGGATATTAATTGGAAACCGCATCATTGATTTAGACCCCAAGCCACATTCATTGTGTATGCATCCATTGCCGATCTGTGGGAGAGGGGATGCAGAATTTAGTTTCTTCTTCTTTAACCGAGTGTTGCTCAGTTTTCCTGCCAGCGTTGTAAGAACGTTGCTAAAAGGCACAAAAGCTCACGGAGGTGTCAAACAGCAGGGATGAGAGACTGAGCTTCCCCTCATCCGTGAAGGAGTCAATTAAAGAACAAAGACAACTCTTGGATTTTAAGATCACTGGTCCAAGTTGCTCCAGAGTTCTCATGTGTATTTTGAATCCAATCTCCTCATATTTCTTGTTTATTACAAGAAAATGTCATTATGTGGTGTTTTTGCACTTTTAAGAGCATGATTACAAAAGCATTTAGTTTCTTCTTCAATTTTATAACCATGTGTGCTCCCGTTGAATCCTGTCCCCATAGGAACTATTCTGAGACTAAACAACAACCACATCAGGAAAACTTTAAGGAAGTCCCTCTGGTGCTTACCATCATTTCAGTTCTTGGACATTAAATGACCTATGCTTTTCTTTCTTAATAATAATGATTTCTTACGTGTCCAGGCACCAAGAGAGAAGGAAGGAAGACTAGAAACAAAGCACACCCTCCGTCAAGAGCTCTTTCATTGTTGGTTAGATTAGGGATGACCTCAACTTCTTATGTAAAGTGAACACTGTAAACTAATCTTTGTTTCTGCAATTTAGATAAGATTATTTCAGCAGACATCAGTTTCAGTTTGGGGTTGTCTTTCTTTTTCAGCCAGTGGTCTATGTGACTATCATTTGAAATAAATTTACCATATCTGTATTATATCTTGTGGGTTTATGCCAGCAGCAAAACATTATTTGTATTTATATCAGTAGGTATACTTTAAAGGAGCACCTGTTGACTTTTTTGAACATCAACAAAGTGCAGCAGTTACTTTAGGTTAGTTAATAAAATTAACTGAATACATGTGATCTGTGCAAGCTGTCTTTAAAGACATGTATACATGTTAATTTTAATTTCCTTTTTTCTTAAATGTATGTCAATTTTAAACAATAAAATTTAATGTACTGTCATTACAAATCAATGTATTGTGATTCAATACTTAAATTGCTACAAATATGAGTTCCATTTCTATTTAAAGGAAATGTCAAGAATAATATATTCTTATATTATATAGACCAAGATTACTTCATATACTATTCATTGCATGATATATATTATATGTATGGTTCCATTATATATTACATACATTATCCATAATATGTATTATATCTGAAGCAGAAAACATATGTATCATTCAAATAAATTTGCTGAAAATTAAAGTGAAAGGAAATTTTTAAGCAAAGGGATTAGGAACAAAGACAGATTTTGCTTGAGATCCCAGCTGGTCTATGAAGCCTAACAAAACATATTCCTACAAATAGAACTAAATGTCTACCATAGATTTCAGGAATGAAGCACTTTGATTCTGTATAGGTTTAATTACAAAACCCAAAATGGCCAAGGATGATAAAAATAAATTAAAACTCAAATTTTGAGATTAAAGATGGAGGCTACTAAAACTCCTGGGTGAAAGGTATGATTTTAAAAGACATGTAAAATATAAGTGAAACATTAATGAAAATATAAATATATTGCAAAGAACCTATAATCCAGTGTTTAAAATGATATGCCATAATCGTTGCTTACAGTTTCACTAAAACTATATGGTTGTGGGCATGTGAATCTGAGCTAGGGTGTTTGGCAATGTATATAATTCTTTTTTTTTTTTTTTTTTTTATCTATTATAGTCAGGTCTGAAAGCTAGAAAACTGCCATTAAAAAATTGGATTTTCTTGGGGCACCTGGGTGGTTCAGTTGGTTAAGCATCTGACTTCAGTTCAGGTCATGATCTCGCAGTCTGTGAGTTTAAGCCCTGCATGGGGCTCTGTGCTGACAGCTCAGAGCCTGGAGTCTGCTTGAGGTTTTGTGTCTCCCTCTCTCTCTCTCAGCCCCTCCCCTGCTCATGCTTTCTCTTGCTCTCTCTTTCTCTCTCTCTCTCAAAAATAAATGTTTAAAAAAGTTTAAAAAATTGGATTTTCTTGAAAATATCTTTTAAAAATTACTTATCTTTAGAAGTTAAAACTAGATAGTAGCCCAGCCACATTAACAAAAACATTAGGAGAAGAAAATTAAATGTGGTTAGGGAAACAATTAAGAATAAACGAATTTAAGAATCTTCCTACCTGTGTTCTGGATCTCATCTCAATTTTTCAGAGAGTGATTGATCCATTATTATCTCCTCCCTTCACATCTTAAAAACTAAAAAAATAGACAAAAACAAAACAGAACTACACACACACCCACACACACATTCCACATTCTTGTTATCCTCTCTATACTACTGTGGTTTTCCTCCAGAGCTAAGTCTGAAGAGTCTATACTCTTTAACTTCCCTCCATCTCTAATTCATTGCACCCAATGCAATTTGACTTCACCCTATCACCGCACTGAAAGCTTACATTTACGTTAGCATCAGGGTAACAACCTCAGTGACAAATCAATGGATACTGTTTAATTCTTAAATTTCTTGACCTCCCAACAGCTATTGAAATTCTCTTTCTAGGTTTCCAGGTAACTAACACTCTCTCCTTGATGTTCAGCATCCTCCTAGCAACTTCTCATTCCCCTGTCAATCTTCTCTTCTTATGCAGTCCATTCTCCCTGGACATTCTCATTTATATCGGTGACTCTACTGGCCATCCATATGCTATAACTCCTACTTCTGTAATTCCATCCCAGCCTTACTCCTGAGCCTCAGACCCATGATGCTTTCATTATGCTTCCAAGACCTCACTATTTGCCCTCAGCTCCCTTCAAAGCCTTTTTGACTTCTTCTATCACCGATCTCTGTTAATGGTTTACATGTTTATAAATGTCCTAAGCTACAAAATTGTGAGTGATCCTTGATTGTTCTCTCTCCCTCAAATTTAATGTTTATTACATCACCGAAACCCTATTAATTCTATCACAAATGTAGTCTTAACTGTGTTTAGCATCATTGTCAATACCACAGTCTATACCATTATTATTTATTGCAGGGAAAATTGCTTTGGTCACTGAACTGGTCTGTTTTTTCTGTCTCCTTATATTTCTACCTATCTTCACAATTAACAATACAGTAATTTTCTAGAAAAATAAAAGGTGGAAAGACCACAGTACGGTGGTTTTCTGTCACCAAACTTCCTTAAATCATTGTTAACATCTTTTTACCTATAGGGGGATATCAATCTCTCTGGTAGTCACATAAATGCTTTAGAATTCATCAGAGCCATGCTTCTCTTTCCCAGTGTCGTTTCTGTCTCTCCATATTTTCACTTCACTTCTTTTTTTTTGTTACCTCTCTAAAATATTTTCCATTCTCTAAATGACCACTGGCAGTTCCAGAGTTATATTCTTCTTAAATTAGCAACTCCAGAGAAAAGAAGATCCTGCTTTCTCAGCAAAGTCCTGGAAGGTCTTGAGTGGCTCTTCTTAGATTACTTGACTGTTGAACTAATCCCTGTGGCCAAGGGAATGGGTGGCTCTGATTAGCCAAGCTGAACCACATACCCACCTTTCTGGGGAGAAGTCTATTCCACCTAAATTTCATGGGATAGCTCCCTCATAATAAAGAGGATTCCTGTTCCCAGAAGCACTGGAGGACAATAGCTCCAAAGGAACTCTGTAAGAGAAAAGAAGAGGATAGAGAGGTCACATCATGGACTTTCTAGAAGCATGTGGTACTTTCTTAGCACTGCACCTCCATGCTTCCTCTGTATGTCAAGTAAATGGACATTCAACTGGGAATAGGAAACAAATTCCCATTCTCTTTCTGAAAATCAGCATTTTCACCTAAGGAATATTATGCTGAATGAGATTATATTGGATCATTCAGTCTTTATTTGTAGGTGTTTTCTTTGAGTCTAATTGTTCCAAGCTTTAGGTAGAGGTGGAATGCTTCAAAGTCAGGTGGAAGTCAGTCACATTCAGCTGCAACCTTCCCTTTCACTTTCCCTACTTTTCTTAACTTCCTATCCCCTTCCCCATTATCACCCTCTCACCTCCTATTCCAGTTCCCCTAAAAAAAAAGGAATAAGCAAAGAGTTAAATCAGATGGTCTTCAGATTCAGATTCAACAAATGTTACTGAGTACTTTGACATACTATATGCAAAATCCCAAAGGTCTGAATCGTGCATTACTTATTGGCCCACCAATGTTGTCGAGGTGGTATACCAGCTAATCAAGAGCCAAGAAAAAAAGAGTTCTTGCATATGCTCTGACAGCTCAGGGGTAGGAGAAAAAGATGTTCATGATATTCAGATAAATAAAGTACATTTGTGTTTTGGTTCATTTTAAACCCTTAGTCCTGTGGACAGCACACAACTTAATGTGCCTTATTCTCCCTTCCTCCTTGCACCTGCCTTTCTGCTCTCTCCATTCCCCATTCTCTCCATTCTGTTGTTCTTTTTCTTTTTCCCCTTTTATAACTTCATGGGAAAGCAAAGTAGCATGGTCTACCCTAGGTTTTCTTGTAACGGTTAAATCCCTCTTTCGAACTCGTTTTAAAACCTTCTTCTGACCCTCCTTCCATTGTAGATTAAAATTCCATTGCTTTACAATACTTTTGCAGAATGACTTACCAGGAATATAACTGCATGGAGGGCATGTCTAATACCGCATCCTTCTCTAGTGGCAATAGCTCATCTTCTCATCTTTTACGAGCAACAGGACCAGGAGGTGTTTTTCCTTTGCCCATATCATAATATTACTACAACATTCCTTTGTAAAATTTCATGATCTAGAGTGGTTTAAAATCGAAAGGTCTGGCACCAGATGGCCTCAGTTGGAATCCTAACTCTGGGACCTACCAGATGTATAATTTTAAGCAAATGATTATCAAGATTTATATACCTATGTTAATGACCCATTTAACACCCAGGTAGCACCCGGATCTTCCTAATGTCAATACCTTAATTTTCACTCATTTCCAGTACTAATCCTGAATCTTGTCAACCCTGCTTTTCCTCAAACATTTGAAACTTCCAAATCTCAACTTGCTATCTCTTTATACCCACTGCCTGCTTTTATATGATGAAAAACCTTTACAATGAAAGTCCTTTGCTCTTACCATTTCCTTCTAGTCTTTCAGTCCCTTCTTAGCCTCTTATCCATCCCTGCATGGTTGGAAACTTCTGTTTGATCGTGAAAAATATTGTTCCACTAGTCACATTGATCTTTGGGGGATTTTTATTTTTAACTGTGCTTACTCAGCTAATTTGTTTCTTAATTTAAACTACTAACTATTCATGGTTCCTAATGTTGCCAATCAACCTTTTCATTCACCTTTAAATAGCTTTTTATCATTTATCTCAACAACTTTCTAAGCCCTAACTCATCCCATATCCTATTCATTCTCAGTACATTATCTTTACTCCTACTCCTCTGAGAAAATTGATTCTGTCTGTGAACTTTCTGACATTTTCCCTGGAAACATATCTATCCTCATACCTATCCTTCTTCAATTCACAGAAGATCTTTCAAAGTCCACCTTTCACTGATAACTTAATTTCATCCCTTCCTACTGCAGCCAGATTTATTTCCACCAATTATCCCTTCTCTCTCCCCCCTGGTTTAGTCTACCATCAAGTTTCAACCATCATAAAACATGCTCACTTTACCCAGAATTCACTTTTTGTTACTCTTCATTGCTCTTCTCTTCTCATCCCAATTCCTCAAAGAGTAGTCTGTAAGTCTCTTTTCAACTTTCTCAACAAAATCATTCACTTGCAACCCACTGTAATTTGGCTTCAGTCCCCACGACTCTAATGTCACTAGAGGCTTACTATCTTACCAATGCCAAATCCAAAGAACACTTCAACCCTCTCATTATTGCATTAGATACTTTTGAGCACCATCACTTGACACTGCTGACTATTTCCTGCAACTGCTGGTTCCCATGGTAGCTCATATTTATGTGATCTCTGCACCTCTCTGTTCACTCCCACCATGTCACCTTTGTTGGATCTTTATCTCTAACAATCTCTTTATTCATAGCATTCTTCAAGGTTTCATTCTTGGACCCTTCTTGTTTTCAGTCTTTATAGACTTCTAGGTGATAGCATGGCTGTGATTATTCTATTGGCCCCCAAATCCCTATTTCCAGCCCAACACTCTCCTAAAATTTTAGACATAGTTCCAACTGTCTGGTGGACAAGATCATCTCATTTTTTTTTCACAAAGGCACTACAAATTCAATATGTTCAAACCAAACACATCTTTACTTACTCTACCACCTACACAACCTGACCCTGTATTCTCTATTTCAGGTGATGAAAAATCCCATCATTTAATCAATTATCAAATCCTGATGATTTTGGTTATTTCTTATTAAACTCCTGTTTCTAAGCATCTCTCCTTTGACTCTAGCCTAACATCTCTCACTTAGATTACTGAAGTAACATTCTAACTAGTTTTCTCTGGTTGTAATTTGACCCCCTATAAATCCATCCTAAAGTCAACCAAAATGAAGTTTGAGCAACTTACTCTTTTTCTTACAGATCCTTTAGCGAGTAAGAAGAAACTAGTCCTACCAGATATTAAAATACAAACTAGAATAAATAAAGCAGTGTAGCTCTGGCATAGGAATAGACAAATCAATGACACAGAATAGAGTGCCTTGTCCAAAGAACCCCCCCAACAACAATAAAAAAAACAAAAACCACTTTTTCTTGAAATGAGACTGAAAACAAAATTCAGAAATATATGAAGAAATTTCAAGATCAGAAAGATTTTTGGCAGGTGGAACTGGTTGCTGTCTGGCTCATCTTTCTAATATTTTAATTCTAAAGGCTTGCAAAGTAACCTCCATCATCTTCTCAGAATTCTCTAAGCCTGGTAGCTGGAAAGTCAAGACATTAGCATTGAACTATTCTAGCATAGAAGTATAGCAAGTCCTACCACCCTGTCGGAAAGCAGTATTCCTTATGGTAAAAGGACATTCTTTCCAACTTTAACCAAGTAAAGAGAAAATACTGGGGCTATTACTGAATTAATAAAAAAATAAATCCTTAGAATCCCCACACCCATAGAGGTTTCCAAACAGTTGCATACTACAAAGGTTTCATCAAAGGAGGGACATATATTTCCTTGAATTATTACTTACTTTGCAATTAATAAAGAACAATTTATTTCTGAAATGTTTCCTTGAAGATTAAATTTTAACTCATACATTTCTCCATTTAGCCAATATTTACTAAATAAACATATGTACCAGGGACTGTGGAGATGATAAAAGGTTGTTTAAAACACCAAGGAATCCACAGTTTGAATTGTAGAATTTTTTTAATTCCGTGCATAAATTATATATATTTATATAAGAATTATATAAGAATATATATATTATATAAGAATATAGAATTTCCTATATATATTTATATATTAATTAATATATATTATAAATGTGTATATATTTATATATTATATATATATAATTTATGGTTATTTATGGCTATACATATATATTATGGCTATATATATATTATGGCTATTTATGGCTATATATATATATATATAATTTATGGATATTTATTCTATTTTGTCTTCTCAAATAGCACAAAGTATTTTAAAATTACTGGAAGCTGTTAGTTTTAAGCTGCTAATATTTTATTTATTTTTAACATGCTCATTTTCGTATTTGTATTCTGGGATAATTTGAAAAGTGAAATAAGTAAATGCACGGTGAGGCATATTTTATTGCTGTAGTTATATTCCTTTTTGAAAAAAAGAGAAAAATGAAATACTAATTTTATAGGAAATACATAATCAATTTTTTAAGAAGATAAAAGAAAGCATCAACTAGAATATTAACCTGATTTTACTTTCATTTATCCATTTGGTTTTTTTTTTAAGTTTATTTATTTATTTTTGAGAGATAGAGAGAGAGAGAGAGGGAACATAACCAAGGGAGGAGCAGAGAGAGACGGAGAGAGAGAATCCCAAGCAGGCTCTGCTCAGTTAGTGCAGGGACTCAATCTCACAAACCATGAGATCATGTTCGAGCTGAAATCAAGAGTCAGACACTTAACTGACTGAACCACCCAGGTGCCCCCATCCATTTGTTTTTTTCCTCCCCCAAACTTGTATGTTATCTTCAGGACTGTAGACTTACAATGCAAGAAGGTAAGAGTGGTGTTTCTAGTGGGAAAGGAAGTAAAACTGGGAAAGGAAAATAAAGGAGTATAAAAGTTGTAAGGATCACAGAGTTAAAAAAAATGGGTCATAAGGAAATAAAGACTTAGCAAATTGAGGGAAAAAATAGGTGTCATTTATAGTCATCACAAACTCAAATTAAATTTACAAGTCAGTGACTTATTAATTTGTGTCATTAAGATAATTGTGTCAACACTTGACAACAGAATGTGAGATGAATCATGGAAATTTTTAGAAAAATAAAAGTTTAATAACCTTTTGTGACACATCCATTACATTTATTTATTTAATTTTTTTAATGTTTATTCATCTTTGAGAGAGAGAGAACAGGGGAGGGGCAGAGAGAGAGAGGGAGACAGAATCTGAAGCAGGCTCTAGGCTCCAAGCTGTCATCACAGAGTCTGATGTAGGGCTCAAACCCACAAACCGTGAGATCATGATCTGAGCTGAAGCCAGACACTCTCCAATTGAGCCACCCAGGTGCACTTGACATCCACTGCATTTAGACTCAATAGTCTTGATTCAAGGAGATTATTCTAAGGTAATATTTTAAATGCTTTTGAAAAGACTGGACATATAGTCTAAAGGAAAAACGCCATAAGATTATTGGAGTTAAAAGTGAAAAACTTCAAAAGGAAACTTTTTTTTTCAGATCATCTTTTCACGAGAACAAAAATAGCAACCTCTTTCACGAATTCTGTCACTAAAATGTATTTTAAAAATATTTCTATGAATGTAGTTCTATAAAACAGTGAAGACAGCACCAGTATTTTTCATCAAGTTCTTCACATTAGGGATTTTTGTGTTCATGTATATCAGGTTGTGTGTATATATATATATATATATATATATATATACATATACATATATAAATATATATATATATGTATGTATAAACCTAGTTAGTTTAAAAAAGAATGTAGATTCTTTTTTACTGTTAAAAAAAGTGGACAAGAATTTCCTACATTGTAGAAATCTTGTTCAATTTTCTGTGAATTCTGTTACTATAGTCTTCTTCTACCAGGGTTCTGACAATGAACCATAGGATAATACAATCCTGTTTACGTGTAAATTTTGATTGATCGCATGTGCAAGAATATGGGGCTAGATTTGTAAAGTAACATGTTTGTTTTCATCTTCTGTTGGAATGAAGTGACATCAGAAAACCTGATTTGAGCCTTGCCTCTCAATGTCAAACTGTTTCAAAACAGATTACTGTTTCATTTTACTCTGCTTCGGATTCTAATCTACCTTTTCCTCCACAAAACTACACTTCAAGTTGCAAACATGTTGACACAATATTTAGGTTCTTATCTCCAAAGGTCACTTCCAAAGCTTAAGGATTATAGTAAAAAGCTGCCTGCTCAGAAAAAAAAAAAATTAAGAAGTACATTGTTTATCCAGATAATTATTTCAATGGTTTATTTTAGTAACAGAGATCTGGCTGTTGTACTGATAATAAACTCTATCTTAAATAAGACCACATTTCTCTTCAGTTCCCATTTTTATGTATGCTGGAGATGTCATCCAGCTCTATTATATGAATAAGGGCTAAAATATTTTGAAATTAAATCTATATAGGAAAACAGAAGATATAGGCCCTTGGGGATTGAATGTGTGATATTAAACAGGTGACTAAACTTCTCTGTGATTCACTTTTCCACCTGAAAAGAAGAAAGTTTTCTCCTGTTCTTCATGGAACTGCCACAAGGGTCATAAGAAGTGATATTTGCAAACCCAGATTCTGAGGAAGAACTGATTAAGATCAAGATTTGGTTATTTATTGTATAAAACTGTCAATATTGCCTATCTATTCTAAGCTGGTTATGTGAAAGCTAGAAAAACTCCAAGGTCTGGAAACCAATTATAGAAATTTTGATTTGAAAATTACATCGCTATTAGTGTTGATTTAAAATGCAAAGATAATGTAAACTATAAATTTAAATTCTATATCAAATCAATATGATTTCCTGAGATCTAAAAATTTACTGAGCACTTACTCTGTGCAAGAGAAGCACTGTTCTACGTTGTTCTCAGGTGACTTACCTTCTAGTAGAATAAGTGAGCATATTGAAAGCTCAAAGGGAATAGAAGTCATCTGAGCAATTAAACTCATAAATAAAACAAAATTCCTTGGGGCACCTGGCTGGTTCAGTCAATGGAGCATGCGACTCTTGTTCTCAGGGTGACTCTTGAACTCCATGTTGTGTATAGAGATTACTTAAAAATAAAACTTTAAAAAGAAAAAAGTCCTTGTGTTGGTTGTCATAAAAAGAAAGATAAAACAATGCCTATCATATGTAGTACTAGATAGGAATTAGATGATCATCAAGTGTTAAGTCCTAGAAGTGGGAGTTATGTTTTTTAAGTTAACCCCTGCCCCCAGAAGTTAGACATTGTCCAGGAGCATCAAGCTAACAGATTTAGAGATAAGAAGTTACATTCTACCTAATGTATTTTCAAGGGATATTTAAAATGACTATCCTGACAACTTTTCTCAGTATTAGAGTGACTGAAACTGTTCATAAGATAAGAGAAAAAAAAAGAAGAGGTTCTGTTTTTCCACTTACTTATTAGAGTTTTAGATTGTACTTTAATGACCATTGCATACTGGGACACTATCATAAAGTACAAATGTGGACAAATAAATGAGGCAAAATTTCACACAATGACAATAAAACAATATAAGAATTTTTTCACTTAATTGGAATTTTGTGAAATTTTGTGAAATTTTGTGGAATTGCTTATTTGATTTTTGGCAAACTACGGCAAGATTTACGACTGCCAAGCAATCTGTTTGGCTTTTGCATTATTATCCTCTTAATGCATTATCACATTATTGGCTTTTGTAATTATCCTGTTAAACTTAAATATATTACAGCTATTTTTTGTTTTGAGGTTAAAATTGGACTGTAGTTAAATATATGTGAAACTCCACCGTTCATACAGATGGATCTTATTCTTGGTCTTCAACTGGTGAATTTTGAATAAACGGCAATAACTAGCCAAAATAAAGCTTATGCTGGTTTTCTGGTGAAATATTTCATGACATAGTATAGTTCACTCGCATTACACCACTTGTTTGCACTTAGAAAATTCAAATGTGCTAAAGAATAGTAACCATGTTATCTATTGCTATTTTTAATCACGGTGCTTACCCATCTCTCCCCTCCTTCTTTAAAGACTGTTTTAGAGCAGTGATAGGTTTAGACTAAAATTGAAGAGTCCCAGATAATGCTCCAGGATTTCACAGCTAAATAGCTTTTGCTTAGATAACTAAGAGATTTGGGTTGTAACCAAATCATGTATAGTCGTTTCACTTAATATTATTCTTCCTTGACACAGGTTAGCTTCTTTCTGTTGGAAAGAAAGTGGAAACTTGCCTACACTCTCAGCTATTTGGAAACTTCACTATTAAAGTTTCACAATAACTTAGTTTCACTTCGTTAAATTGTATATGCTCCCAACAGTAGAGCTGAGAGACATTTTTAACACTGATGAAATTTCAGGGATGACTTTATGATCTGACAGCAACATAAATGAGTATATTTTGAGATGAAAGAAAAAAAAAACTGAAATGTCTTGATTGTAAAGAGATTTGATGTATTTTCTTTAAAGTTTCTGATGAGGTATGGCTCCCTCATTTCATTAGAATGGGGAATGGGAATCAAAGGGAGTTGACAGTTGGTTGATGTGTATGTCTAGCTACTAAATCATTGCATTCATGCTAAGACCTCCTATGTGCTCCCATTAAATCCCATTCAGCTCATGAGGTAATATATGTACTGTAGCCTATGGCTGGGTTATCGCTGTTTTTTTTTTTTCCCTCCCCATTAAGTTCTCACAAACTCACATGGTCCTCTAGGCTTTCTTTTAAAATGTTATATTTAATATAAATAGATTCCAAAAAACAAAGGTTGAGAAAAAAAAGGAAGCTATAAAAATATATTTACAGAGTGATATCGTACTATATATATTTTTTCACATAAAATTATATTTTAAAATGCACACCAAACTCATGATAATAGTTGCCTCTGGGGAAGATTCCAGGATAACAGGACTGAGGTTGTTGTCAAAGAAAACTTCACCTTCATCTGTAAGAGGCTGTTTATTATTGTTATTTTTTGTTTATTATTTTTTAACTCATTAAATCTCTATTGATTTGGGAAGGGAGTAGAGTGTTATAATATCCTTTGAATTTCTCTGTATTCTTTGAAATATAATGAATAAGCAGTAACAGTACAGTAGTGAGAAAATATATAGGATCTGGAGAGAGACAGGCTGGGTTTTAATCTGCCACTTACTACACGACCAGGAGCAAGTCACTTAACCTTCCAGGGCCTCAGTTTCCTGATATATAAACTGATATTAATAATAAATAGTACCTACCTTACTGGCCTGTGAGAAGCATGAGGTAATATGAGGTAATATGAGGTAATATGCAAAAGTGCTTAGAACATGCTTGGAACATAGCAAGAACTCAATAAATTATAACTGGTCATTAATTTTTTTGATATCTCATAATTTTTTCTACAGTTTTAAGTCTTTTTTAAATAGCTTATAAAAAGCATTTATTACTGGATAAATGTGGAAGCAACATGCATATAAAACAATCATAAACGTTTATTTCATGAAGGTACAGAATTGGAACTTCAGTAAAATATTTCCATATTTCATTCCAAATATTAGGACGCCACTTGCTTCCAACTCGCTATTCTACTCCACTGTCATTCTCTAGGAACCTGGGTAATTCAAGTGTCTGATCTTTCTCTCCTATTTTTCACAACATCTTTCTTCTTAGTTCTGAATCTACGTAGTACAACCCAAATAGTTTTGAACAGGAACACAGCGAGTATGCATTTCTTCTTTTGGCGACAGTAGCTTTAGTATTAACTGAAAGGCAGGGTGGATAATGTGACACGCGCTTTACTTTCAGCAGACTTGTTAATATCAGCTCTGAATTTTTCATGACGGCTTCGGTAACCTGTAGCCTGGAGCTGAAGCTCTGGGGGTTTCCACCACAAAGAGGTGGATCAGCTAAGCTCTCACTTCCCATCTGGCACTGGGTGACAGGGACAGTCAGGGGGGCTGCAGGAAACCTGAAGAAGAAGAAAGCTGATGTGGGACACCCATTGTAGTGCATAAAAGACTAACCATGTGCTGTTGTATGGATGTATCTTTGAGACACTTGTTTATCACTGGCTTCAGAATATACTTAGCCAGTGTGTTTAACGTTAGTCACAAGAACAGCTGCCGCTCGTGTAAGTAAAACCTCGTACCCAGTGGCATCCTGATTTGCCAAACCAGATTCAGGACCTTTCTGCAGTGAATGTTTTATGCTGCCTGGCATGCATATTATTTACCCACACAGGCAGGCGTGCGCGTGCAGGCACACACACAGACACACATGATTGAGATTCGAAGCTGCTTGAAATTGTAAACCATCTTAGCTATGTCCCAGAGGTAACAAAATGATCTCAAAGTTCTCAAAAAAGCTGTATGTTATGTCTGAAAGCCAAAACAGAAAGTTGTTGGGGAAGGCTCAGGGATATTCATATGTGAAAAGTCAAAAACAGTAAAATAAAAAGAGACAAAGTTTGAGCGTTGCCCTTTCTTGAGTCTAATAGTGCTACCGTATTTTTGACCAAAATATATAGTTGCCCTCCCGTTTGCAGAAAGGTGGATCACTATCTACCTGATTATATTTTTAATAACTTTAACAACTGACATTTGCTCTAGACACACCTAAACCATAATTCTTAGAATGCAGGAGGATTCACAAGCACACCAGGAGCAAGGCGTTCTCTTAATTACAGTATTCTCCGGTCACACCCTTTGTTTCTGTTCTATCAAGAAAAAAGTGAAGTAGTTAAAGCTTAGTCCGTACTTGGAAAAACATAATTTTGTAGAGTTATAGCACTACCGCTCTGAATGGGAAACAACAAAGAAGAGGAAATATGTATGTTGCTACTATGATTTTTTTTTGTAAACCTTCATCAGCAGAAAGAACCAGATCAACTTTTTGAAATAATTCTTACTTTCATTTTCTTCTTGAATTATCTGTCTCACTATTTTCAATCTGCCCCTCCAATAGTCCTCTAACTGCAAGATGTATTTCACTGTGGCTGTTTCATGTGTGAGGAATGTCATTTTTAAAAGCTCATTAACAACTACTAACATGCTAATTTTTTAAAGATCTAAAAGAAGGTTGACTTTCCGTATAAAAAAATGTGGTAAAATACTATAACAAGGTGTACATTTACAGGAAAGTAATAATAACTTAAGAGTCACATAGATTTGTTATAATAAAACAAGTAAACTATTAAGCAATTAACTTTACAGTAATGAACTCAATCCATTTTGCTGATATTCTTTATAGATTATAAAGCAACTTGAGTAAAACCTACTTAAGAGCATCCTCACGTGAGCATGTTCTCAGTCTTGCAAAAGGATTAGGATTGATGAGTCAAGAATTTAAAAAGTTTTTTTACTCTTAAAATTACTTCATTGCAAAGAAATAATCAAGGGTTTGACCCTTGAAACCAACCTCTGTTTTATATAGCAAATGTAGAATTGAAGATTATAATTTTAGCTCTCCAATCAAAATTAGACCCTCTTGGCCATTATACCTACCTGTTCGGTTACATTTGATAAATAACAAATTATGCCCGAATTTAGTGGCGTAAGCAGCCATTTTATTTAGCTCATTTGTGGGTCAGGGACTCTGGAAACATTTAGCTAGCCTGTTCTCACTTGGGGTCTCTCATGGTGGTTGCAGTCAGATGTGGGTGGGGCTGCAGTTTTCAAGGCCACCGGGACTGGACATCTAACGTGCCTCACTCTCATCTCATGCCTGGCACTGGATGCTGACTGTCAACTGGGATCTCAGTTACACTGTCAACCAGGACACCCACAGCTGGCCTCTTGCATATGGTCTGGGCTTCCTCACAGTATGGAGGTCTAAAGATAGTTGGACTCATTACACAGCAGCACATGGTACCAAACACCAGTGACAGAGGTAAAAGCTGGAATTCACACAATGCCACTTCTGTTGCACTGTATTGCTTACAGTGGAATCTGTAAGTCCCGGCCAGATCCAAGGAAAGAAGTGGCCACTTCTTGATAGGAAAATTGTAAAAGATTTGTGGACATATTTTAAAACTACTACACTACCCTCTGTATGATAGCAATACATGGATCATTTGAGAGCCAACATGGAAATCCTAGATCTTTACCATGAGCTTTACCAATAAAATATCGGGGCACCTGGGTGGCTCAGTCGGTAAGCGTCCGACTTCAGCTCAGGTCACGATCTTGCGGTCCGTGAGTTCGAGCCCCACGTCGGGCTCTGGGCTGATGGCTCAGAGCTTGGAGCCTGCTTCTGATTCTGTGTCTCCCTCTTTCTCTGCCCCTCCCCCATTCATGCTCTGTCTCTCTCTGTCTCAAAAATAAATAAAACGTCAAAAAAAATTAAAAATAAAATAAAATATCATTTTAGTCAATGCAGAGCTCAAATCACCTCAAATACCCTGTAGTGGCTATGGCAGGTTGCATTTTCCAAAATGACTGTAGCAATATTTCTCATCTCACCTACTCTTGCAGAATCTTGCCACTTCCCCATCAGGAGGTAGAATCTTGTTCTCCTTGTTGTAAACTCAGGCAGGCTTTTGTGGTGGTCTTGACAAACAGAAGGTAGCAAAAGTGACGCTATGTGATTTTCAAGGCTGGTTTACCGAAGTGACATGGTGTCTATCTGAGCTTCTCTCTGGGGAATAATCACCCCGGGAACCCAATCACTGTATGGCAAGAAAGCCCAAACCATCTCACAGACAGCATCTACGGCAAACCTTAGGATGACTCCAACCCCAGCCTCTAACCTACTCTCCATGATGCTAAGTGTAGCAGAGACAAGCTCTCTCTGCCAAGCCTTTCCCCGGTGGAGATGCATGAGGCTTGTCTTCAATTCCTAAAGAAGTTTAGTATAGTGAATTTAGTAGTTTTGATACCAACAACAGCTTTTTAGGGTAGATTTATTAGAAACATCATGTTTTGTGGTATGATGCCAGTATATGCCAGTTAACCTGAGTGAAAGTTCTTTATTTTGAGGAAATGTGTATACAAGATGCAGCTACAGATAAATAATCCATTCATACATTCAATAAACATTTTACAAAGTTTTCATTATGTTCTAGGCACTCACTGTTCTTTGTGGTGGGATTACAGCAGCGAACAAAACAGACATCAGTCTCCTCATGGAATTTATACTCTGGGAAAGAGGTGGACATTAGCAAATAATAAATGAATACATAAGTAAAATATATAATATCAGTTGGTGACAAATGGAGGAAAATACCACAGAAGGAAGATAGGGAACATGAGAACAAAAAGAGGAAGATAATCACATACACGGTAGGGAGGGGAAACCTCGCCGAGATGGTGACATTTCAACAAAACCCTGAAGGAAATGAGAAAGCCAGCAAAGAAGTTACCTGGGTAAAGGATGTTCTAGACAGAGGGAGCAGAAAGTGCAGAGGTCTGAAAGCAACAGATGTGATGTAGTCTACCAAAAGCAAGAAGACCAGGTTGTTGGAGCCTTCAGCAAAGGAGACTATAATGGGAGATAAAGGAAGTAGAGAAGGAACCAGACTATCTAGGGCATCAGCCAACATTTACAAAGAGACCCGACTGTCAAAGAAGGTTAGGAGGTAGGAATTGCCAGAGATCGGTTTCCTGATTCCTTTTTAACCAGTGAAAAAAGTGTAACTTTAAGCAACTATAAGAATTTACTCTGCAGGAGAAATGAATCTTTTGGAAAAGTTTGAGCAAAGAGATGACATGATATAACTTAGATTTAAAAGGATTCTTCTAGGGGTTCCTGGGTGGCTCGGTACGTTAAGCGTCTGGCTTTGGCTCAGGCCATGATCACGTGGTCCATGAGTTCAAGGCCCCGGTCAGGCTCTGTGCTGACAGTTCAGAGGCTGGAGCCTGCTTTGGATTCTGGGTCTCCCTCTCTCTCTGCCCCTCCCCCACTCGTTCTCTCTCTCTCTCTCTCTCTCTCTCTCTCTCAGAAATAAACATTAAAAAATTTAAAAAGATTCTTCTGGCGGCTGGAATAATAAAAAGTAGGGTAAAGAGTGGAATCATCAAACAAACGAAAATAGTGGTATGGACAAAGATAGTGCAGGGCACTAGACAGGGCAAGAAATGACTGAATCAGGATATATTTGGATGGAATAAAACTAACAGATTCACTGATAGATTGGAACAGATATGGAGTATGAGAGAAGCAAAGGAGTCAGAGATGACTCAACATATTTTAGAGTGAGCTTCTAGAGGAACGAAGGTGCCATTTGTTCGGATGGTGAACATTGTGGGAGAAGATGCTTTGGAGGGAAGTCGGAAATTCTTTGGGCACGTTAAGTTTAAGATGTCTACTAGACATCCAGTCAAATAATGGTTACTACATTCTGGTGGTCAGTGGAAACATGGAATTAGCAATTTGACAGTTTTCAGTGTTTAGATGGTTCACCAGACTGGAAAACTTTACGGAGGAACTTTCAACTTCATATGGGAACTGACACAGTCATAAAGTGCAGACTGATACTAATCGTGATCCATTATTTCACACTAGATATACTTGGAAAAAGAATTCTTTACCCCATGAAGGATTCAGAGGTAATGAAATTGACATATTAGCATCTATTTATTCTTTGAATTGTTAGCTCTACAGCATGGCCTATTTACAAAGTGGAATCTGTATCTACTATTATTATTATTATTTTTTTTTTTTTGGCCTGGGTATATTCACAATTTTATTTCGTGGAAACAGTATATTGTTGTTAATGCAATATGGTTACTTGAAGAAAATCTTGCTTAAATATAGTTTGTTTCTCTAACTCTCTAATAAGGTATTTCTCTTGATAAGTGCTGCTATGCGCCACAAATAACATGCCCTGACAGAAAGAAAGCAGAAATTGCAGCTTATTGGGTTGAGCCAATGGCTTTGCTCATTATATGTTTAAACAGAGCATATTACAATTGACTTGATGCTTAGATCACTTTCAACTTGCACACACAAGTGCAAATACTGCTGCCCGAACCACATTTCTTCTCTAGACTCAACAGTGCAAATTAAGCCAGATTACCTAATGTAAATTATGAGTGCCTAATTTACAGAAAATACAGGCTAAAAGTCCCTTTATGATAGACCCTCAGCATAGAAATTCTGCATCAGCCAGCATATACAAAGAGACCCGATTGTCAAAAGAAGTTTAAGAGATGGGAATTGCGAAAGATCACTTTCTTGATTGCTTTTCAACTAGTGAAAAAAAGTGCAAATTGAAGGATTGTATTTAAAAACTCTAAGGAGCTAAAACATAATTTTTTAAAGAATCTTTCTTGCTAGCATATATTCTCCTAGTTTTTCATTGTGTTTAGAAAGTTTTTCAAGGTATAGGTTGCTAGACTTCAGGAATTGGGGGAGGGGAGAAGTGCACATGGACAAATCAAGGTCATCATTAACATTTAACACCCTGAGAGAAAGATTGAGATTCACCTATTCACCCTTCCCTCTCTATTTAGCCCTGGTGGAGCTTAAGAGGGCAATGAATTAAATTTATTCCAGACAGCCTGGGGTTTTAGCTTCCATGAGTGACAGGCTGGTGTTGGAAGCAACTATGAAAGAGTATGCCAATCTGAGCCTGTACTCCATCAACACAAGGAAAATGAATGAAAGTTAAATATACATAAATTTAAAACCAGCAAGTTCATGGTAGTGTGACCAAAACATTTAAGGTTAAAACATTAATTTATATACTCTTCTCTGAAAGTTTCAAACTTGTGAACTTGCGAAAATATTTAACATTTTGTTGCACCGAAGTTTATAAGGAATGCTTTGGTGAAAGCTAATATGTATCTGTTTATTTTGTCTTGCTTAAAGCACAGAGCTATGTTACAATTCTATTTAATTATGGCATGGCTCTGTGCAAAAGATGCCACGGCATTATAATAAAAGCCACCAGATGTCACTGTTACAGATTATATTCAAGCATATGCTAATCTGAAAATACGTGAACTTTTCATTACTCAGTTTAAAGAAATTCTGGGTTATGTTGCCATCAAGGAAATATTTTAATTGTCTTTCTTGTATGGAATATTTTCCCCATGGGTCTTAACTTCTCTATCATTCTCTTCAGGATATTTGTTACAGTAAGCTTACTTAGGAAGTAGTTTAATTAGGAAGTAAGCTTAATTAGGAAGTAGGAAAGCTTTCCCCACCAGGAGAGTTTACTATACATGAGTTGCTGTCAGAAGTTTGCCTTTGAAAGACTGTATATACAAATATTGCTATTTCTTATCTCCTCAGAAAAGCTGAAAGGTGGGTTGGCGTGCAGGTGGACTAATAACCCCCCAGTCCTCTGATTCTTTTATTTCAGTAGGATCAGATATTCAGTAGGGAAATGGGCATGGCGATCTTTCTGCCTTTTAGCTTCTGTTTAGAAAACTAGCTGTTTCTTACAAAGTATGGAAGATCGGATGATTAGTTTGGCACAAAGATAACACAGGTTTCACACCCCACAGCACTCACCATTATGCTACACAAGAGAGATCAAAGATAAATTGATATATTTGAGCAGAATTTTGTCTACTCTATCTTATATACAGGCTATGTTTCCCTTTACATAGTAGCATCATGTAGACAACATCTCTCCCCATTTAGGCTAAGTGAAATAAAGGATTTAACAATAAGAATTTCTGTCTAGGAAGCAGATTAATGAGATGATTTTGGAGTATACTAGTGTTCAGGTCATCTGGCAATTCACATCGTATAAGGGAGAATTTATACTATTTAAACACAGAGGTTTATTTAATGATGTGACTGTGATATTTGATGCACCTGGGTTGGCTGATTAAAATAAGGATCTCAGGGGCGCCCGGGTGGCTCAGTCGGTTAAGCCTCCGACTTCAGCTCAGGTCATGATCTCATGGTCCGTGAGTTTGAGCCCTGTGTCGGGCTCTGTGCTGACAGCTCAGAGCCTGGAGCCTGCTTCAGATTCTGTGCCACCCTCTCTCTCTGACTCTCCCCCGTTCATGTTCTGTCTCTCTCTGTCTCAAAAATAAATAAACATTAAAAAAAAGTTTTTTAAATTAAATTAAAATAAAATAAAATAAAATAAAATAAAATAAAATAAGGATCTCAGAGGGGCACCTGGCTGGCTCAGTTGGTAGAGTATGCCACTCCTGATCGTCGAGTCATGAGTTCGAGCCCCACATTGGTATAGAGTTTACCTAAAAAATAAATTAGTAAATTGCTTAAGAAAAAAATAAAGTAAGGCTCTCACAGAACCTTAGATGCAGTACCATTTGAAAGATTTTTTTTTTTAAAGACCGTGTGGGTAGATGGAAAGGGATTCCATGTCTTTATAGGTACTAGTTAAATCCTACTAAAATGGTGTTGGTATGTTGCTATAGATCAGTAAAATCTGCATAGAAAAGGGAAAAATTCAGGGAAGTCTTGAGAAATGAAAATGTCCCTATCTGACATAGGAACAAGTAGTAACAACCACAAAACCTGTCTGTGTGCTTATGCCATTGTGGAATGTTGTTCAACATATGGAGAGCTTGCCCCTTTTGCTGTCTGCCCAGGGCAAGGGATGAATTATCCAGGCAAAATCAAGTTCCTTCTTCAATAGACGCAAAATATTTTTCCTATGAGATGTCTAATAGTCTAGGCAAAAAGCTGTTGTTAAAAGAACTTAGAAACTAGCCTGACATTGTTAAATATAATTTTAAAATAAGTTTTAATGGTTGTAAAAAAAAAACCCTTATGATTTTCTTAGAAACGTTATTAGGAGGCATATCCGTAAAAATCTTCCATTGTAGTCTTCTTTATTTGAAGAAATAAAGGCAGTAAAGAGAGGGAAGAAGCTTTCATTCAGAGCTCACCATTTTTTTTTCTTCTCTGGAAAGTCTTCTAAGTTTCAAGGAAGTTATGCTTAAATTTCCCAAATAATGATTAAAAATAAAAAAAAAAAACCCTCAGTAATAGGAACTGGACTAGATTCCAGTTATCAACCTATTTGAAAAGACTTAATATCTGTATCTATTTCCTTGGGCTTCACAGTCTTTTCACACTCCTCCACTGGGGGAGGAGGCAGGGAGAGCAGTCCTGTGCACTCTGATAAAGGACAAATGTCTCTGATCTCCACTTGCATTTCCCATTGTCCTTTCGGTTATTGCTGTGGTTTTGTTCAGGACCTAGTCTTGGTGATACACATCGTAACAAATTAGGGAAATTTGAACAGAACACCTTACATGCTTAGAAATTAAGCTGAACTGCTTCCCAGATTAACATCTGCTTTGGTCTTAGATAAGGTTGCCTGCTGACAGTAAAGAGAATGAGTGAGTAACTTTACCACTTTATAACCAACTCCTTTCCATTTTCAAGTCTGTTGAAGAAAGAGTGAAAAGATGGGGCTCCAAATTCAAGTTGTTAGCTTCCTTGGTATAAGGCACAAAGTCCAATGTGTGCCTAGTTATTAAATCATACTTGTTTTATGTGATTAGGTTCTCTTTGGTTGATTAGGCTGTCTTTGCAGTGCTTCTCATTGGTCTCCAAGTCATAATACCAGTCTTGATTGCCTCAGGAGCCCTCAAACGTAGACCTATTTTACTTATTTTTCCCATGATTGCGTCATAACTGTTCTGAAATATCTTACTGGTAAAAGTACCCCTTACTCAAGCTCTTCATTATAAATATCTAGTTTCTTTGTGTTTTAGTAGCACACTGGGTTATCTATTTTGTGAACCAGTTCTTGCTCATAAGTCATTTCAGCAGTGATGGGAGGCTGGTTTTCTTTCCCAGTTATCTGTTATTAATCTCTTCATTTTAGTTTGGGTTTAAACTACAGTGGTCTAGAAATTCTAAATAGAAGAGACTATTGGGTAGCAATGGAGTTTGGAGTTGGTTTCTTCCTATACCTTTGCATGTCTAGCATCAATTCACTCACCAGATTAATCATCAGGCTATGTCTACACTTTCCAGCAAGCAACTTGTTTGCAAATTCACCAGCTAAATAAAAAGATGTTAGCAAAAAAGGAAGGTGAAAGACTAATATGCTGAATATCACAAGTGCTCAAATTCCACCGTTATATCAAATTTAAGGCAATCACTAACTTTTTTTTTTAATTTTTTTTTTTAAGGTTTTATTTATTTTTGAGACAGAGAGAGACAGAGCATGAACAGGGGAGGGGCAGAGAGAGGGAGACACAGAATCGGAAGCAGGCTCCAGGCTCTGAGCCATCAGCCCAGAGCCCGACACGGGGCTCGAACTCATGGACCGCGAGATCGTGACCTGAGCTGAAGTCGGAGGATTAACCGACTGAGCCACCCAGGCGCCCCGGCAATCACTAACTTTTAAGAAAATTCCAGGATGGAGGAGGAGAAGCTAGATCTCAAATATTGATTTTTGTCCCTGGATTTCACCTTTCCCTTGGGAATTCCTACCTCATTTCACCTGCTCCCATTATGAGGGCCACTAGTAGAGGTAGAGGGGTTACTCATTCTTCACAACACGATTGAGACAAAGCTGGATCATCCAAACATGAAATTCCTCAAGGCTAGAAAAATCTTCAAGGTGAGATAAAATGGTACAATACAAGGTAATCTTTAAAACATAAATTACCCAGGGGCGCGTGAGTGGCTCAGTCGGTTGAGCGTCCGGCTTCGGCTCAGGTCATGATCTCACAGTTTGTGAGTTTGGGCCCTGAAAAAATTAAAAAAAATTTTTTAATAAAAAATAAAATAAAATAAAATAAAATAAAATATAAATTACACAAAACCAGTTTTGAAATCTTTTGAGCCATGCTATCTAATACAGTAGCCATTAGCTACAAGTGACTACTAAGCACTTGAAATAGTCCCAGTTGAAATGTTACTGCAAGTATAAAATGCATGCTGCATTTCACAAAAAGAATGGAAAATACCTCATTAATAATTTTATATTGATTACATATTAACATGATATTTTTGACATAGTAGGTAAGTTTAAAATATACCATTGAAACTATTTTTATTTGTTTTTTAAAATTCTATTTCTACAGTTGTTACTGGAAAATGTTAAATTACACATGTGATTTGTGCTGTATTTCTCTTGGATAGTATTCTGAAGAACTGTTCTAATATGGTTCCTGTCTCACTCCTAGCTTACTACTATTGCAGAAACTTCTAGGAGTATATTGGCTTTGAGTGAGGATTTTTCATTTAAGCAGGACTGAATTTATAGACCAGGCCTCCACTTACTCCCTGAGTGACTTTGGACATATTACTTACACTCTGTCTCAGGGGCTCCAGCTGCAAAGTAGAGATAATAATATAGTGCCCACCTGCATAGTATGATTGCTATGAAGATTAAATTAAATACATTTCTTACTTGCCTCACTCATAAGAATGAGGATTATAACTAGTATTATTTATACTCTCAACTCCTACTATGCAGGAATTCTCCTTAGTGTTCTTAGATTCATCACATCTAGGCTTAAGAGAGGAAAACCTCAGAGCACCTGGGTGGCTCAGTCGGTTGAGCGTCGGACTTCAGCTCAGGTAATGATCTCATGGTGAGTTCGTGAGTTCGTGAGTTCTAGCCCCATGTCCGGCTCTGTGCTGACGACTCAGAACCTGGAGCCTGCTTCGGATTCTGTCTCCCTCTATCTACCTGTCCCCTGCTCGTGCTATGTCTCTCTCTCTCTCTCTCTCAAAAATGAACATTAAACGAATTAAAAAAAAATAGTATTCCTGAAAATTAAAAAAAAAAAAAAAAAAAAGGAGAGAAAGTGAAACATCAAGAACGTTCAGTAGGATTCCCTCACCTGCCTATCTCAATTCTACTTTAGTTTTCCTGGATGCCTGACACCCACAATAATACCTTTTCAAAAGAGACCAGGCCTAATAATGAGGACATAATCTTCTTACAGGCCATAACTGGGTGATGAATCTTTATTTTAGAAATACATACAGGGGCGCCTGGGTGGCTCAGTCGGTTAAGTGTCCGGCTTCCGCTCAGGTCATGATCTCACAGTCCGTGAGTTCGAGCCCCACGTCCGGCTCTGTGCTTACAGCGCAGAGCCTGGAGCCTGCTTCAGATTCTGTGTCTCCCTCTCTCTCTGCCCCTCCCTTGCTGATGCTCTGCCTCTCTCTGTCTCAAAAATAAATAAAAACATTTAAAAAAATTTAAAAAAAGACATACATATAGATATGGGACATATAGATACAGTTGGTTCATCGTGTAAATTAGCAACATTAATCACTTGATATAGTGATAAAAGAGGAAATTTGACATAAACTATCATTGACTAGAGCAACTGAATATTTCACTAAAGAAACTGTTTTGTCTCATTTCTATTTTTTTTAAAGTTTATTTTTGAAAGAGAGAGAGAGAGAGCAAGGGAGGGGCAGAGAGAGAGGGGGGACAGAGGAGCCAAAGCAGACTCCGTGCTGACAGCAAAGAGCCCAAAGCAGGTCTCGAACTCATGAGCCGTGAAATCATGACCTGACCCAAAGTTGGACACTTAACCAACTGGGCCACTCAGGTGCCCCATTTCATTTTTAAATAGAATTGCCTGATATAGTCCAATATTCAGAATAAGAATCAAAATAATGTTTGTTAATAGAAAATATCACTTTACTCATAATAAAAACAAGACAAAGCAAAACCCTGGTTGATTTGGAACACTTCATGCAATTTTGTTTGCCAAGCCTAAAGCAAGCATAAAATAGGAGAGTACTAAACTCATAGGAACTGAAATAACCTAAGAAGAGAAAGATGCTTTTGAATAACTATAAAAAAAGAAAACCCAAGTATGATGGTGGTAATTAAGATTAGAAGTACAGGTCTGAGTATGAGAAAGACATTATCTCACTTAACAAAGTCCTTAATTCTAAAACGAGTATGCAACTCTAGAATTTGAAAAAAGGCACTTTAATGCATATTAAATATTAAATGAAGTACGACTTTACCTGATACATTGCCCCAAGGGATAATACAGAAAATAAAGTTTGGAAGGGGATTTGAACTAACTGATGGATGCTGAATCTATAATATGATTTTTTAAAGGAAAGTAGAGATGCTTTGGAAATTGCCTTAAGGGCTGCTATACCCTCCCTCTTAAACATGCTTTTGTGTCATTATTAGTGTTACAAAGGCTCATATCTTGGAATATGGACAGCAACTACCTGGTTAACTATAGTAGAAGAGATGGAAAGGAGGTATTTAGACCTTAAAGTAGATTTTACGGAGACAGACCCTTGGCTGTAGGAATGAAGAAATACAGTTGAGCTACAGGCTGGAGTAGACACAGAGAAGGCAAAGGCCACCAGGTGGGAGGTTTCAGATGGTGTAACACACTTTTCCCTGTAGGCAGATGGGACCCTGTAGGCAGATGGCAGTATATCCAGGAGAAAGCTATGTAGCATCTAAATCAGAGGCCAGTGGTGATTGGATAGGGGCATTATAAAACTTACCCAGTAGTTAGGAACTGGATTCTAGTTTCTTTAGTGGCATGGAAGAGAAAGAGAGAAAAGGTTAGTAAGACTAAGGCAAAGCATCAGTCTTAAATGGGTGTGGCTCTAGTCTAGTGGTTCCCAACTGGGAGCCATTTTGCCCCCCAGAGACATTTGGCAACTTGTGAAGACATTTTTTGTCCTCCCTGTTTGGGGCTAGAGTGTGCAAATGGCACCTAGAGGGTAGAAGCCAGGGATGCTACTCAATTTCCCACAATGCACTGGATAGCCCCCCAAAACAAATAATTCTCTGACTCAAAATTTTAATAATAATGCTGTTTAGAAACCCTGCTCTAGGCAGACTTCCAAGACAAAACTTGAATAAAGAATGATAACATGAAAGTCAAAACTGGGTTATAAGGTGGGAACCATGTGCTGGCACAAACTTGACTCAAAAGAGATCAGGGCCAACCTCTATGATGTGACTCTATATCCTCAAGGATTAGGCCAGAACTCCCATGAGGCAGTGTGGTATAGAGGAGAAAAAGCAAACCTGCATCTAAGAGTAAGTATCTGTGGCTCAGAACACCCAGGTGGCTCTGTCGGTTGAGCGTCCAACTCTGGATTTAGATTCAGATCACGATCCCAGGGTCATGGGATAGAGCCCTGCATTGGGGGCTCTTAGGTTGGAGCCTGCTTAAGATTCTCTCTCTCTCCCTCTGCCCCTCTGCCTTGCTATCATGCTCTTCCTCTACTAAAAAATAATGATAATAATAGGGATCTGTGGCTCAAATAAGCTTGACTTCCATGTGTGTAAAATTGACATAATACCGGATCATAGGGATACTGTGACAATCATATAAACTAATATATCTAAAGTGCTTACCACAGTACTTAGAACATCACAGCAGTAAAGCAGCAAGAAAGTTGCTGCCCCTAACATAAAATACAGAAATTATATATGTGGTTGGCAAATCAACAAAATATTCTATGTCTTAATCTAATGAACATGTTTAAATACTCATACTCGTCTTTTTTGGCCCCTCAGCAACACTGGATGCTGAGTATTACTTCCTCCTTTTAAAACTCTGCTGCTGGCTTCCATAATCCTGAACTTACATGGTTCACTTTCTCGTTCTCTCACTATCCTGAAACTCAATTTTAGGCTCCTCTGCATTTACATGTGCTTTATATTTTGTTGTAGTTCAGACCTTTTTCTTCCCTCTCCCTATGCACACTGTTTCTAAGTAAGCTCATGTGCCCATTCTCATTGCTTACTGACCACTGATAGCTCTAGTCCAGCTCATATTTCTACTAGATTCCAGAAGTACTTCAAGCTCAGTATTTCCAAACCAACTTCATAAGCCCTTTCTCTCCTGTGTCCCTCTTATAGCAGAGAATGACAAGGCTATTTACCCAATTACTCCATCTAGGAATCTGGAAGTCCTTGATTCTTCCCTCTCCCCCATTCATCACATGAGTGGTATTAAATTCTTCCTGCACTAACTCCTAAACAGTTCACTTAACTTTCACTTAAAGCCCACTGCTGCTACACTATAGCTCTCCCTTCAAAAATCTCTCACCTGGATTATTGCCACATTCTCTATAGTGTTTCTCTGCCACCTCTCTTTTTCCTTTTTTTGTTTTTTTTTTTTTTAATTATTATTATATTGATTGTTTAAAGTCTTTGCACTGCTCACTCTATTTTGGGGGCTCTGCACTGCGCCAAGGAAAAAGTCCGAACTCTTCACATAAATTATGAATCCCTGATTCTGTCTCCAGCCTCACTCCCTGAGGTCCAGGCAAACAGATCTTTCTTTTTCTTGATTCATGAGTTCCTCGTCTTCAGTCCTTCCCAGAGACCATTCCCTCTTCTGTTTGCATGGGACAGTTTCTCCCATTCTCCTCGGCCCCCGCACCTTCCCAATGTGTTTTTATAGGTCTTTGTTCAACTGCTAATTCCTGAAGACAGCCCTTTGCTGGGTGCTCACCACCACCACTCTGGAGGCTGAGCTAGGCACCCTGTTCCTCTGTTCCCACAGCAGTCGCAATGCTGTATTGTACTTGCTGCTCCCTTGTCTATCTTCCCAGCTAGATGTGCATAAGCTCTACAGGGGCAGAAATGGTGTGTCCCTAGTTCACTTGTAACTCCATTGCCCAGCACATTGCCCAGTACATAAATAAATGAATAAAAAGGTTTCAAATAAATGAATGAATATGACATCTCACCAGCCAGAAGGCAGGAGTGCTATTGACTATATACCCTGCAGAATTCTTCTATGATGCCTATAAGCATCAGGAAGTTCCAGGTTAATTTCAATTAAAAATTTCCTTTTTTTCCCAGTGGCTCCGTTCTTGCTTAACTGTGGGACTCGCTGAGTCTAAAGCATAAGCCCAGGGAATTCTCTAAGAAACAGAGCTACATCCACAGAGATTCTTTGCCTTTCAGATCAGTAATTCTAAACATTAAGAGTGTTAGGAAGATAGTTCCTCAGCTCTTGCTCTGAAAGGAAAGTGCATGTTCCTAAGTGTTTGGACCTATGATCGTGCCCTTACTCAGCCTGGTGTCTTAAATGCTTGACCCAGGGCCAGACATGTAGTAGGTACACAACTATAAACAGTTCTTCAAATAAATATTTAAAACTCAGAAGAGATTCAAACTGGTTTTTAAAATATTTTAATTTCTTTTTAAATTTAGGTTTATTTATTTTGAGAGAGAGAGAGAGAGGCAGGGAGGGGCAGAGAGAGAAGGAGAGAGAAAATCCCAAGTGGCCTTTTCACTGTCAGTTCTCCCAGTGCGGGACTTAAACTCACAAACTGTTTGATCATGACCTGAGCTAAAACCAAGAGTCAGACAGTTAACCGACCGAGCCACCTAGGCACTCCTTAAACCCTTTCATAAAATTTTAGAGATATTTTTTATTTCCCCATATTCACAAAGCTACAATGTACAGAAGATACAGGTTCTCATCAGATTTTTTATGACATTTCCAAAGTTCTCAGGTATTTTGATAGCAAATTTATTTGAAGCATTACAAGAATATAATCAGTAGTCAACAGTGTATGCAAATTTAAGACATTTAATGATATTTAAATTTATTGCATTAGATTTGTAGTAAAATAATTATAGATTACTATGTATTATAACCTTTGATTTTTTTTCTTCTGATGTCAGTAAACTTAACTATATACAATAAAGTTGCCATCTATGAACAAGTACTGATCTCCACATACACAGAAGTGATCTTGAGCCTTTATAACCTTGGAAAAATGTACATCTTTATATAATGGAAACATTACAATAAAAAAGGGATAATATACACATAAAAGTTACTTCTACATTTAAAAGTGCAGTTTGATTATTATTCAATTATAATCATCTTCTATATAAGTGGAAAGTAAAAGATAGAAACTTTAATAACTTTTATGAAAAGATAGTTTTTAAAAAACATTTTCATAAGTAGAGCATTTTATTTTGCAATGCCTCATTCTAGACCTTTAATATGAACGTAATACCTTATGAACCAAAATTGAACCACTGTATTATTTATACCTTTCTTTTTTGTTTTTAAGAAGAAGCCTATGAGTTTGATGGAGTTAAAATGAGATGTGTTGTGAAATATGGTGCTTGATATTCCAACGAAATATGTAATTAAAACTGATAAGATTAAAATCATTTTCCATCGTGGTTGTTCATATGCCATATGTTAAGAAGTTCCCTATATGGAAACACTTAGGTCTAAAAGAAGTATATATCTTATTACAACCCTCTTGAAGTTTTCATTTAACAAACAAACAAACAAAAAGAAATCCGATGCTTGAATTAAAGGTCAGTGAAACAGTGAAGGCCCGTGGGTCAAGCACAAAGAAGTCACAGTGAAGTTGAACTTCACTGGTCCCTGACTCCCACTCGCTGCACATAGCCATAGTTAGCATAAGCTTTCCACACAGTTGGTAGCAATCAGATACATATTTAATGTGGTTTCATTATATCCTATAAGTGCTGGCAGTAGAATAATCTCCCCAGGGTATTCAGTGAATAATAGAAAAGAGAAAATGATGAGCACATTTAACACATGCACCCACAACCTCATGATAAAAGGCACCATTTCCCCCATACAGCACCTGTTGTCAATAGCTGCTTTAATTACTTTTCATTGTAGTCAGCAGCCTGAAATATTTATCACGGAGCCTATAATTTCCCTAATCCAAAATTGACATCTACCCAAGTGACCAGAGAAACTGCAGTTTTACTCACCATTCCTACTTCTGTGCTTAACTTGAAACATCAAAAGTGCTAAAGAAAATATCTTCCAGGAGAGCTTCATTAAGTGAGGAGAATAGAGGCATTAAAAGATTATAAGACATTGGCACAACATTCAAAAGGCAATGTATCACAAAAATTTTTTAACTGAAATAGGGGCAGAAATAATTTCATTATTAAATACGAGGGTGTTCAATGTGCTACAGCAAAAGATACAAGTGAATTTAAAGGTTTTTTACATAGTGCCAACTGAGAACACATTCAGCCAATTCCTAGGACTCTTCTCCCAACCAGTTTACTATGAAATTAGGTTTCACTTTTGCACCTCTTTCTCCAGTGAATTATTAGTTATAACTCCCATGCTTTGGCTATGTTCTTTTGATATTGAAATGTGTTGTAACCTAGAATAAAGTTTTGCTGTTTCTTTGAATGATGTTCCAAATGAATTATTTTAATCTTATCTATTTGATAAAAATGTATTTTTATTTACATCTTACATATTACTTACTATAGTGTACTGTTGTAATGCTATGCAAACATTAACTTGTTTAATATTCATAACAATTCTATCAGGTAGCAACTATAATTTTCTCTACTTTACAGTTGAAGTTGAGGTACGGAGAGATCGAGCAATTTGCCCACAGTTGCTAAGGTCAGTTCATGGCAGATATGGGATTCAAACTCAGGTAGTTTAGCTTCAGAATCTGTGTTCTTAACCTCGATACACTAAAAGTCAATTTAGTTTCATAGAAGAGTCCTTATGAATAGAAAAATAATTTTGTATAATCTTCATTAACTCAGTTTGTGAGTATTAAGACCAGTTCCAATGATTAGCGTATTCCAGAGTTAAAAATATATTTTGAGGCGCCTGGGAGGTTCAGTCTGTTGAGCATCCGACTTTGGCTCAGGTCATGATCTCATGGTTCATGAGTTTGAGCACCACATCAGGCTCTGTGCTGACAGCTCAGAGACTGGAGCCTTCTTCGGATTCTGTGTCTCCCTCTCTCTCTGCCCTTCCCCTGCTCATACTCTTTCTTTCTCTCTCTGTCTCTCTCTGTCTCTCTTTCTGTCTCTCAAAAATAAATAAAATTTAAAAATTAAATATATATGTATATATTTTACATAGCAACCAAGTAAACACTCATATCCATATACTGACACAAACAGCCAACACAAAAGTTTCACAAATTAAGATTATCCTTACTGCAAACATAATGTATTTCATTTTTAAAGTGCTGCTTATGACCAGGTAATTGTTTCACAATTTACTAACTGTGTTCTAATACCCATTAAAATCATCTGGGGAGGTTTTGAAGCTAAGAAATATGTAAGTCCCACTTCAACCAATTAACTTAGAAGCTCGGGAGACTAGCACTTTAGCTATCGCGGTCATACAAAGAAGCTGCCATGGTTGAGAATCTCAGCACTATTGAGTCATTATAATACATTCAGCAGGTGAAACACTTTGGAGTGGATGAAACAAACCAGATGCATTGCTGTTATCTCCAGTTGAAAATAGGACTTTGTGTGCAGGACCTTTTGATTTTTTTTCAAGAGACAAGTGTGCATGCTAGACAGACATATTAAATTCTTTTTTTTTTTAATGTTTATTTTTGAGGGGGGGGAGAGGGAGCACGAGCGGGGGAGGGGCAGAGAGAGGGAAACACAGAATCCAAAGCAGGCTCCCGGCTCTGAGCTGTCAGCCCAGAGCCCAATGGGGGGCTCGAAATCACGCACCGCAAGATCGTGACCTGAACCGAAGTTGGACGCTTAACCACTGAGCCACCCAGGAACCCCAGACCTATTAAATTCTTGGAGAGATGTTAAAATATTTTTTCACAAGTAAGTAAATATTCACTCTTTAATCTTATTTATACTGGTATCTTACCTAACACAAACTTTGTTCACTGACACCTTAAAGATATTTAAATATCTGAACATTACCAATTAGTGGATCTTGACTCAACAAGATCTTATTTAAATGGGCAGTCAAATTGTGGAAAGTCAACAGTGGCCCTTTGACCAGGATTAGATTAAAATGAATGATTTATTTATTTATTTTTTAGCCCACACAAAACATGTTGCCTAGTTAATTTTATATCTGAATTTTCCTCCTTTTATTTATATCCTTCCCTGCCCCCAAATCTTGTGATTATCTACAATCACAGCTAATCACAAACTAAATTAGTTTATCGTGAACTAATTTAAAGTTTGGAGTCTGAACAATGAACTGACTTATCAAAACAGGCGCTATGGCAGCAAAGTTTGCTCTAGAACTAGTTCTTAGAGAATAAGACCAGGGTCTACTCCTGAACACTGAGAGGAGAGGTGCCTGAAACGGGGGGCACCTCACCTCACATGCTAGAGTGGAGGGAAGCCACTGACTAGGTCATGGAGAAGGTTGCTAAAATGGGACCAAAGGAAAAAGATTTGAGTCAGATGTTTACCTTAATAGATATGGGTCCCAGATGTGTTAACATGATTTTTTGTTTGTTTGTTTTTGATATCCTATCATTGGTCCTTTTTTTGTTTGTGTTCTTATGGTTTTCAACCTAAATTGGTAACACTTTCTAATTTCCCCAGTCAGCTCTCCCATGTTCTCCACAGAAAATAACTCTTCCAGATTTGGATGATTTTCGTCAACTTTCAATTGCATTGTTTCATCCCATGGAGAAACGCATGGCCTTCATTGGTCAACATGTCTAGTCTCTACTTCCAAACTCATTATTAATCACCTCCCTGGTTCCTTCTCCCTTAAGTCCCACTCAGTCACTATAGGCTCTTTTCCCTTTCCCCTAAAGCCATTCTAACCTCTGACTTGCCAAGTTCAACATCCTACTTCCAGTGGAACCTCTCTTTCACACAGTGTAATATATCTCACTAATTTACAACTCTTCTAATTTGTCTTTTTTTTATATATATAAAGAGAGAGTGCAAGCAGGCAAGAGGGACAGAGGGAGTGAGAGAGACAGAAAGAAAGAGAATCTTTTTTTTTTTTTTAATGTTTATGTTTGAGAGAAAGAGACAGTGTGCATTTGGGGGAGGGGCAGAGAGACAGGGACAGCATCTGCAGCAGACTTCAGGCTCAGAGCTGTCAGCACAGCACAGAGACTGACATGGGGCTTGAACTCACAAGCCATGAGATCATGACCTGAGCTGAAGTTCGACGCTTAACTGACTGAGCCATCCAGGCACTGCAAGAGAGAGAGAGAGAATCTTAAGCAGACTCCATGCTCAGCTTGGAGCCCAACATGGGGCTTGATGCAATGACTCTGGGATCATGACTTGAGCCGAGATCAAGAGTTGGATGTTCAACTGACTGAGCCACCCAGGCACCCCTAATTTGTCATTTTTATCAACTGCCTTAATCTGAGCTAAAATTTTCCTTCATCCAATCTGCAAAGAAAGGTTTTGGTGAACAAATTAGTAATAAAGATACAACATGTGAGGACATTTTAAACCTATTTAATTACCAGAAACTATTCTAATGACTTTAACGCATTACTTTTTAAATTAAGATAATGCTGCTGATTATGCCTCAAAACACGAAAATAATTTTCTGGAGAGATCCTTCTTTAGGAGGAGTTGACTAGCACGATGACAAATTACTGTAAGTACTTAAAAGTTAGAGTGCTGTTTTTCTTCTGAGTACTCTGTTAATTTATTATGGGCCTTGTCTATAATTAGTCCATGTCAGTGATGTTTAACTGCTTTTACGAACGGTAAGCTTTTAAATAGAACCACTTAGTTTTTAAAGGAGTATTCCAAAGAGGAAAAAATTTATTTTATGTTTCTTCTCTCCTCCTTCAAGGCAGACATCTCACTACAGTCTACAGTCTTCAAATGTGTGTGAATTTCTTGTGTCAGTTACACTGCCTTGAACAGGAGAGCTAGCACCAACTTTTTTTCCTGACTGACAAGTCTGAATCACCTCCCAAAACTTGAAAATACTTGAGAGAAGAAAAAAAAAAAAACAAACCACCAGGTGAGCCAGGGTGTTTTAGGTTTTTTGTTTGTTTGTTTGCCAGGTTTGGGAGAATAGGGCGAGGTCCTCTAACGTCAATAGAGTCTATGGTAAGGTAGCAAGAAAGTATGTGTTGTGCCTTCCTCACTTTGTGCATTTACACTCTCACACAATTCTGTTCTCTCACCCCAGAGTAGCTCTGAGGAAGACTGTGGGTGTGTGGGACTTCTAGGTGTTAGCTAACATCTCCACAACAGCTGTGAATGCTTGGCAAGACTTCGGGACACCAAGACACTTTGGCTGTCTTCTGACTGACCCCTGTCATCATGTATGGTTATGATCACCCCTGCCCTTCAGGCTTTCTATTCATGCATATGTCTGGCGGGGCAGGGGGGGGGGGGCTCCTTTGCTAAACGCAGATTTCAGCATTCACCTCATTCTTGGTAATACAGTTTATGAGGATGAGAAAACCTAGGAGACACCTGGTATTAGATGCTCCATTCTGGAAACCAAGACTAGGAGTACATAGGTGTTCAGAGCAATTGTAAAGTTTAGGTTGGCTTTATTGTTTTAACAGATAATATACATAGGAGAGTGATACATCTCTTTTATGGCATTTTATATCAGAATGGTGTAACTGCAAATTGACAATTAGGCTTGTTGTATTTCCTCCAATTTGTGGTGGTTTCAGTTATTTTATTTTGGTTTGCTTTGGTTTGGGTTTTAACTACAAATTAATCCACATTAAAAAAAGAAGTTTAAAATATCATCACCTAAGTCAGAGTTCCCCAACATTACTGGCATTTTGGACTGAATTGCTGAGTGTCTCCTGGGGACAAAATTGCCTCAGTTGAGAACCATTGATCTAAGGCATAGAGAAATCAATAGTATTGAAGAATAATCACTCCCACCCCACCATGTTCCTTCAAAATCAAAGTTGCTGTAGGAAACTATTTAGGAAAATAATTCAGGTTAGGCAGTATAGAGATTATTTCATTTTGCATGCATTACATCACCATTACAAATGAAATTGAACTTTTGTCTTTATGGGCTACTTGAATAGCATCCCCCACCGAAGAGGCACTTACGATTTTGCTTTGCAAAAATCCTAGCAGACCAATCTGAAATGCAGCACATCAAGATGACTGCCATTATTTATAATTATGGTAATGATAATTTTAGCAAGTTCAAGATAGAATGGTCTACGTGATTAAAGCTATTAATATTATTATACCCATTGCAGGGACTGCCATATCATATTTTGACATCACAACTTTAAAATCAGTTGTGAATAGTCTGAGATTAGGTAAATATAAGCTAAGGTGCTTCATTTTCTGTGATTTAATTTTCATGTAATTATTATTCTCAGTTTCGTTAAGGGGGGAGTTTAGCTCAGAGCTTTGGCCTCAATGAAGCAGGGCATTAGCAGCAACACTAGCTAATTAATAAATAATGCCCCAAATGTACAATGATTACAACACAATATGAGAGGTTTATTTCCTCATATGGAATCCAAAATGGATATTACTAATTGGTAAGTGATCCCTTGCATGTGGTGTTTCAATTCCTTTTATCATGTGGCTTTGCAATATTGAATATACGGCTTCTAAAGTCATCTGTTGTTTTGTATCAAGCAAGCACAAGAGGAAGATCACATAGATCATAAAGATCAGTTTTACGAGCCAGCTTACAAAAGTATGGAATGGCAGTTGAAGAGTCAGACGAGGTGTCAGCGTAAGGGACATGTTGTCTGAGTTTTGGACTCTGTCCTCCAGGATGCATACGTGCACTGAGCCAACGGCTCGTGTTATATCCCCAAGAGCTAGAATATGTTTATCTGAAAAACCAAGGGGTAGGATTAGGATTCACTGGCGCTTCCCTTGAGACTTCCATGCCCAATGGCTGCCATAAGACCAGCAAGCAGTGCCTGGCATAACCAAACGTGATTGCCACGAGGAACCCAGAGGAGGCACAGGGGGCTCTCTTCATACTTCCACAACCAGATAACTGTAAATGGGCAATACCTGAAGCCCTGATCTTTAAGAGAAGGGAACTAAGGGCTCAAACTACTTGAAGATAGAGGTCTGGGTCACTCCACTGCAAGCTCTCCAGGCTACTGAGGTGTTATCTGAAAAGGGAAATCTAGAATGGTTTGTGGGAGAAGAAGATATCAAGTAATAATTATCAATGTGAGTCGAACTGCAAGAGATGAGAAGCAGCTTGATTTGCTAAGATTCTGGGAAATTGCAACCGGCCACTCACATGAAGAATTGGACTTTCAGTTTTGCTCTCAGCCAAGGGATAGACTGTACTAGTTCAGTTTAATGACTACTCTAAATTCACGTATTTGCCTTGTTTTCCTGTCAGAATGGCTATGGCAGTGATTTGTAGGTCATTGAGCCAGTTTGCTGCTGTTGTCACTGCTTCAGCCTGAGATGAGGGCCACCTAGGAGAGAGATCACCACTGCTGCCCACTGGCTGTTCCAGATCTGTGGGGTCTCTAGCTTCCCTAGCGAGTGTCTGCAAAAGCCAGGCGATACAACCAGAAGCACAGGGTGGTTCATGTCCTGGGAGACTTTACCCAGTGGGAGACAGAAGATAGGAAGGAGTTCTTCCTCCCTGTGGACAGAGTGTTCCGCCTGGCAGCGGTTTTACACAGCCTCTCTGACAATGTCCAGCAGGACGGGCAATCACTGGGCCAGAAGGTGCTGTAGTGTCCAGCTTCCTCTTCTTCCTCTTTCCCTCTCCTATTTTGTCTCTTCCCACCTTTCACTCTTATGTCTCTTGCCCATTTCCCCTTGTGTTCCCTTCCCTTTTCTCTCCCTTTCTCCTCATCCTAAAAAAAATTAGACCCCAAATCCATTACTTGGGGCTGAGCAACATATATGTTTACACTGGGAGGGATGGGAGGTAGGCTGAGGAGGAGGAGGAAGGGGATCCGCGCAGGCCCAGAGTGGAGTGCGGGAGCCAAGAAGTGAGGAGAGCACCCAGGGATGGGGTGGGGGTGGAGGCAGTAATGGAAGACTGCATACAGACAAGTAGATTGTTCGAACAGACATCTAGATGATGGGAGCCAGGTTTCTCACTGTCAGAGATGGGAGTTACAAATATAGAAAAGCAGGTTAAACTCTGTGGGATTGGATTGAAATTGAAAATATGAGGATGAAATCATGGCTAAGAAGCTTTATAGATACAGCAATGTATATAGATGTGAGTGTGTGTGTGTGTGTGTGTGTGTGTGTGTGTGTGTGTGTTTTCTAGCTCTGGCCATTGAGAGATCCTAGGAGCTACAGCCCCCCAATAGCAAGAAATACACCTAAGGGCCCAGATGTTGCTTTTTAAATATCATTCTTCACCATTACAAGCCAGACTTCCTTGGAAGAATGGCTAATTCCAAGGCAGGGGCCAAGAAAGTACGAGATGAACCTAGAACATATTATTGTGCCAAAAAGTAAGGAGGTTCTTTAATTAGCACTGATGTTTCACCAAAACACAGAAGCCAGCTTGAAGGCACAGAACCCTGGCCAAATCTGGCACAGTTTTGCAACAAAATAAAAACAGTAATATATCATGACCCTTTGAAGAAAACAAATCCAGAGTCCATACTGATATAATACATAAATGAAAACATTTTGATTAGGAAGAGAATAATTACGTTATCTCAAAGTAACTCACAACAAAATACTTACGACTCATGGAGTGTAAAAATGTAACTTTACATTTGCAGAAGTTTGACAGGCACCACCTTAATCAGATGACCAAAATTAACCTTACCACCAGTGTACAAATCAAAATTGTGCAGCATTTTAAAAATAAATAAATAAATAACATAAAGATGCATTATACAAAAAAAAAACCCACAACAAACAATAACAAACAAATTTCTCACCATTTGATCATTTGCGATGAAAAGAACACAGTGTCACTTCCATGATGTTCCTACCAAAGAGGCGCAATCTGAATCTAATCGTGAAGAACTATCAGACATAGATTAAGGAGCATCCCCTGGATAGCTGGCCTGTAATCTTCAAAACTGTCATGGCCACGAAAATCAAGCAAAGACTGGGGAACGACTCCACACTGAAGGAGGATAGAAACATGGCAGCTGAACAGCAACATGAGATGACAGATTGGATTCTTTTGCTACAAAGGATAGACCACCTGGTACTGCTGGCATCACTGAATGGAGTCTTGGGATCAGAGGGCAGTGAGGGGCATGCAATGAACTTGTTCGGTTTTGATGGTTATGTTATGCTTCCATAGGAGACTGCTGGTTTGTCGCCAGCATCCACTAAAGCGTTTAAGAGCAATGGACATAATGCTGCCAATTTACTCTCAGCTGAGGATTGGAGGGAATGCCCCTTGTTCTGGTCTTGTAATTTATCTGTAGCTTTGAAGTTGATTCGGAATTAAGAAAACGCACAACAGCAGGAGCAGCAGAAGTGGAAGCTGTGGCTGGGCTCATAATACTCCCTTTGCATTTCTTCTCCCTTCCTTTCTGATTCAGTCCATTTTCCCTTTTTCCTGTTTCCCTCAGGCTCTGTCTTCTAGGGAACCTTTTCTAAGTTACTATGGGATTCACAGAATCTACATTGGCTATGAGACCTATGGAATGTGAACCCTTATAATAGGAAGTCCAATTGGAAGCTTCTATACTAACATATTTGTACCAAAATAGAAATTTAAAGACATATTTTATCCCTGGCAAATTTCAGGCAGTAGCATCACCGTAAAAATATAAAAAATAAATTTAAAAAAAAACCTGAAAGATGTAGGAATGATGATTCTTACCACTTCCTCCATTTAACTTTCCTGCTTGGCCTGTGCCGAAGACATAGGGGTTTTGGAGGATGACAATGGATTGTTATTGATCTAACAATAACTTGAAAATATGGGGTTTTTTTTTTCTGTTCTCCAATAGCAGAGATAACCAAAAGCAATTTGCTTTCACCTGACACAGAAGCCAGTGCATTTTAGCTATCTTACTCTGGCCATTATCAACTCTCCCAATCTTTGTCAAAAAGTGAACTTGATCATCTGATTGTCCCATTTAACATTACTGAGTCCCAATGTCATAGTATCATACTGACATGCTAGGTCAGAAGAAGCTTGCAGCCTCTGCCTTGGTCCAGAGGAAGCCAACCACCAGTCCAGCTACCCTGAGACTTCCCTGCTGTGAAGGAAACAATATATACAACATTATAGCAGAATGTTATAATAGCAACATGAAGTACTATATAGTAAATGTTTACTATAAATTATAATAAATACTATAAAATAGTATTCACTATAAATACTATTTATATCAAATATCTGTATGTTCCACCACATTCCCTAGCCAGCATGTATGCTCATGCATGGATATAGAACTACTTTTGGCCAAAGAGTTGTGAGTGGAATTAATGCTTGCCAAATCTGGCCAAAGCATTCTGAACATTCAGTGCATGGCCCTCGGTCTCATTCTTCCTTTGCAACAGAAAATATGCAACCTGGAAAATATGTGTTCCAGATGGCATAGCCATAAGATGGAAGTCTTGATCTATGCATCACTGCTTTGAAGCATGGCTGTGCACGGTAAAGAATATACATTTGGTATGTGAAACCAAGGAGACATAGGTGGTGGCTTCTTAACCGCAGAACAAGATGGTCAACCTGACTAGAACAAATATCCCACTGAACAAAAACAAATGCTCAAAGCCAAACAGTGTATTTTTCCATTTACATAGGAATTTCAGTGAAAGAGACTTGTAAGGAAACACAATAAAGATCATTATACATTACTGAAAATGGGGATAATGTGGAAAAAAGAACCTCTGTGTTTTCTGCATCATTTGAATGTATTTTAACAATTTAATATGTTTAGATAATATTTGTGTAATTTACTTTTAAAGAACAATGTGAATGAGTAAATAATACTAAAAGTAATGTGTTAACAGGTGGCATATTTGGAGATATTTATCCATACTGCTGAAGTTTTTTTTCCAGAAGTTGTTTCACCAAAGCACATTTCCTGTACCTGGGATGAGAGTATATGTCTTACCCCATTATTGCTGGTGTTGTATATTCTTTTTTTAAGTTTATTTATTGATTTTTTAAAAACGTTTTTTTGAGAGGGCACAAGCCATGGAAGGGTCAGAGAAAGAGGGACAGAGGATCTGAAGCAGGCTCAGCACTGACAGCAGCGAGATCAACCTGAGCCAATGTCGGATGCTCAACTGACTGAGCCACACAGGTGCCCCTATTTATTGATTTTGAGAGAAAGAGAGTGTGTGTGTGCGCACAAGCAGGGTGGTGGGGGGCAGAGAGAGGGAGAAAGAGGATCACAAACAGGCTCCCGGCTGTTAGTGCACAGCCTGATGTGGGGCTCAAACTGACGAACCATAAGATCATAACCCGAGCCAAATCAAGAGTCAGACGCTTAGCATACTGAGCCACCCAAGTGCCCCGTCTATTCTTTACTTTTTATGATTTATAATCAAATAAGAAGTATCAAGTTCAATTTGTGTACCTTTGATTTTCGGTGATGTCAAATACTTCATATACTCACTAGCCATTTTTAATTATTATTTTATGAGTTACATGGACATTTCTTCGCCCATTTACACATTAGGTTTCTGGTAGCTCTATTAGTCATTACAAATGGTTTTCCTATTTTGTACTTTGTCTCTTATTTTTATTTTATTTTTAAATTCAAAGGCTTTTAATTATTGCAGTAAAATTATTTTTCTCTCTTCCTTTCCTTTAGGCTTTAGAAAAGCCTTGCCAATCCAAGGATTGTATAGGTACATTTGCTGTAGTTTGGGGAGGGGGGTGTTTTGGGCATGTTTTTACAGTTAGCATTTGGTCAATCTGAAATGCATTGCAAGTATAACATAATAAAGAAAGTTAATGGTGCTTCCATTAACAATCTATTCTGTTCCTTTGACCTATCATTTGATTTCGGTGCCAGCCTAACACATAAATTACTTTAACTTGATAATATGTCATATAGCCTATGGAGCAAGCCCTTCCTCCTTGCTTCCCATACTCACACATACTCTGGTTAATCTTTTCCAAAACTTCACAGCTGCCACCACCCAATTATTTTCTCAGATAAATTTTAGAATCCCATTGTTAAAATCCAAACATATACTTCCATGGAGATGTTGAGATTCTGTTAACTATTTTTCTATTTTTAATTTGTTCATTTCATCTTTATTTTCATTTCTCCCATTTATTGGCTGGAAGTTTCTTTTGTGCTGTTGCTTCTTTCAGCAGAAGATCATGAATACATTTTCATATCTATACTCTGCCCTTTTCAATTCATTCAGTCATTCAACCACATTTATAAAGCCACTGCTATAGGTGTGGGAAAATATTGTAATGACAAAGCCTCTGCCTTATGAAGGTTATAGGCTAGTGAGATGAGACAGACCATAATAAAGAGATGAATTAAAATGTATCATTATTTAAGACAATAAACTATTTCACCATATTGTTTCTACAATGTATTACCTTCCCACTATTGATAATTATTATTTATTTTATCAAATGCTGCAATAAGGTTTCTTTAACATAAATCTTTTTGAACTTGCACAATTATCACCTTAATATAAATTTCTAGAAGTGAGATGCTAGTTCAAATGATATGCACAATTTATGTTTTGACATATGATGTCTGGTTTCCCTCCATATTGTTTATAGTAATTTATACATCCAACAATGGACCTGTTTTCCTCTCGTGAAAAATCTGGGTTTTGCATTTTCATCGTTGCCAGTCTGGTAGACGAAAGAAGGAGTTCACATTGTTTCTGTTGCGCTTCTTTATTCTTTATTGATGTAGAATATACTTCCCTGGGTCTATTTTCTCAGTTGTAACAGAGCTATTTATGTTGTTCACCCACTTCGCTATTAAAATTCTTCTGCTAAATATTTTTAGCCACAAGCAACAACCTCCCCGGTACCCCAGTTTCAATGCAGAAAAGACTTTGTAGGAAGGATTGCAGTAGGTTTACGGGACCTGAGGGCAGGAAAAGCATCCCAGTCTCCCGAATCTTGGACAAGTGTCTCCGTCTGTATCAGGCAACAGCCTTTTTCTTCCTGGATGGAAAAATGGAAGACTATTTACCTGGTGTCATGCATGTTTTTTACTTTTATTCAAAGGTCATTCATTCATAATAGTTCTGGAATCTGGGAAGAAATCTGTCCAGGCTAGCAATACTTAAGTGCATTCTGAGCATTATGTTTCTTTATGCCAGCCTCACATCTAACAGGACTTTATCGTTCCTATACTCACTCTTTCTCTCGATGAGACACAAATATGAAATAGGAGGTGAACAGAACTAGAGAATCATAAAGCTGAATGGAACTGAAAGTTCAGGTAGCCAATTTCCCAAATTTCTGCAATAAATAAATGTAGGCTTGAAGAGGCTACATAGTTGGCTCAAGCTTTCATTCCAAGCGAGTGAACAGATTTGAAACCTCAGTTCCTCTGCTTTCCAAGTCCTGTGTTCTTTTCCGAACGTACCAGGACTTCTGACTCCATGTGTATCAATCTCTTCAGATTTTTTATTTCACAGATTGTATTCCAGAAACTGGCACAATTATCTGAATTTATGTAACTCTTCATTATATAAAATTATATGTTTCATACCATGTTCTATTTTTATTAACAAGTATCTACCTGCATAACTTAAAACTGGAGCTTATTTACCAGCCTAAGATTGAAAAAAAAAAATCTCTGGAACTTTAGACTTTTATGTTTCTTAACCTAATTTCAAAATTACAATCGTCCAAAGACTTTTATAGCTGGAATTAAAATGCACCATGCAATTATTTAATTGAAATAATATCATAAAATTTCGAGTGATACTTATCACACATAAATAGTCTGAATTATTCAGTTTTACTTCACCCCACAATTTTTTGTATGTACTTGTTAATGGAACTGCTTAGCCATATGGAATGCCTAAAAAGTCGCTGCAGGGTATGATACAGAGAGCATCTGTAGTTTGATAGCATAAAACACACCTAGTGATTTGGGTTCTTCAATTTCAGCAATTAAATTTCACATCAACAAAAATGATTTTCTTCTGAATAATTGCCATACTCTGATAATATTTAGCTTTGTGGCACAGTTAGGTAAATAGAACAGCAAGTTAACTTCATAGCTGCAATTGATATACCTGCAATTTAAGAGAAACAACTCTCACAAGACTAAGATTGTACCATTTTGATTAAAGAAATATACTGATATTTTATAATACATGTATTTAAATAAAGGCACACATTCTCATAGATTTACCTTTTTAAATGGCTTATTTGTAAGAAAGATGAGCATTTTAGATTTCCATAAGCCATCTTCTTTTTTCAGTAAATCTTATGGCTGCCACAGAAAAATCATCAAAATTTTCCCGTATGCCAGAAATTGAACAAACATCTACACTGAACACTCTTCCTATCAAGTGTAGATTACCTTTGCATAGTATATTCCAATATGCAACTAACCAATGAGGTTTCCAAATACCGTTTTGATATCTTCCATTACTTATATTTTCTATCACCTAAATAAAGAGTTGTGTTTTGAAAGAATTGTTTGTTTATAACTTATGAGGTTTTACTGTAGCTTCTTTCTACTTCGAGTGTTTGAATTCTAGTTTGAGCCTCTCACTTAAATATAAACAGCATATATGTAAGCATTTTTTTTTAATAGCCAGTTGGAAATTAGGCTTCTCCTAGCTTCTTTCACAAAAACAGAAGGGTTTTTTTTTTTTTTTTCAGTGTCTTTGAGTGTGATGATTTTCTAGGTATGCGAAATCGGACTCATTCCCAGAAGTTGCCTTCCCTTGATAATCTTATGATACTACCATTGGTTTAGTTGCCCATGGACTCAGGTCAAAAAGCAGCAGAGGCTTGATACCCCTAATAATTCAGCTTAACGTCCTGCCATTATGGAATCTCTCTGACCTGTCGTGGCAGTAGGCCAATCCTTCATGTAATCTCTTTGAATGTGTACATTTCTAACAGATGGATTTACCAAGCTTCTGATCTCTGAGGACTAAACTGAGGCATGTAGCATCAAGTACTGGTCACTGTTCTAGAGTATGGATATCTTTATTGGACTGGCTAAGCGATTTCATCCCCCAGCTTATGATGTCTACACTAAATCAGTGAGGATGTTCATATATTCATATATATATATATATATACACACACACATACATGTATGTACATATATACATACATGCATGTATATATATGTTCATATATTACACATATATGTGTTCATATACTATACATATGTATATTGTCTTTCAAAGCACCACCAAGAAATTTAAAATATAAATTAGATGATTTTAGTTGCCTTCCTCTTCACTGCAGATAAATGTACAACTGAGGATTTTGTTACAACCGTGCTGCAAATTCAAATTACAAAAAAATATTTGCATGCCTGTTTTAAAAGTGAAAAAACAGTAACTAGTCAGATACCTTTAGTATTTCTAGTATTTTCAGGAACATGCATATGGAAAATGAAATAGTAAGGGTAAAATGGACTTGGCCATGAAAAGAATTGAAATTTACATTTTGAAGATTTCTTTTTCATGAATCCAAACACAATATTTTGCTTTTGACTATTTGAAACATATCTTCCAACTTCATTTGCTTCATAGCTCTGCTTTTTTCCCATCAGAGATTAAATTTAACCATAGCTTGTTTGTTTTCACACAAGCAGATCCTTTAGGACAGACTAAGCACTCTGGCTTTTGACACTGATCTGGTGTCACTTTTTTATTCATAAAATACTTGTCTAGAGATTTACTGGTTTTAGAAGCCTGCTTTAAATGGTTGCAAAATGTCTGAAAGACAGAATGTTAATTAAATGTTTGGACAAATGTTTCAGCCTTTGCCACACCTGAACAAAGAGGGAGTTTTTGGAAAAGGGTGTTCCCCGTGTGTAGGTAAAGACCGCTGATATGCATAATGACTCACTTATTAGCAAATTGTTAGCAACTTATTTATAGGAATTTACAGGCAGAGAATTTTGTAGAATTGCCCAGAAGATTCCTAGAGCAAGTAGTAAGTATTATTTTCATACTTATTTATAAGACGGTCTTAGTTATCTCCAGGCAAGAAGAGTATTTGTCTCTTATAGCAACCATTCCAACATATCAAACTTAACCATTGTGATCTCTTTGCCACTGTCTAATTAATGGCCTAAAGCACCAAAGGAAAGAGGTATATGTAACATAGGAGGCTTGATTTCTCTATACAGATTTCGGTATTAAAATGTTTCAAATTGTTAAGGAGGTATAAAATCCTACAACTGTAATCAGTTTTTCTCCATTGTCCATTACAGTCACCCAGAAGACCTGTTGCTGCTCTATTTATATATCGCTGTCTGTGCTAGCCATCATGTTAAGTGCTTTACAAATGTTAACTTATATAATCTTGAGAACACCTCTATAAGATAAACTCTGTTTTAATCCCCCCTTTTACAGATGGAGAAACTGAGACACAATAAGGCAAAACAGCTTTCCCCAAATACCTGCTTATTAATGGCAGAGTCTGATACCACCCAGGCCATCTGGCTACAGAGGGTGTGCTCTGAACCTTTTTCCATGCTGCTTCTCTACCTTTCCTTTTTCTGCTCTGCTCCACATTTTAGAACATCACATTTGTTTATGAATAGCTGAGAAACTCTATATCAGAGGATGGGGAAGAAATTAGGGGAGGGGGGGACCCAAGGCTGAAAGTTTCTGACAGCAGCAGGCATGCATGTGAGGACTCTCCTCATCATGGAATGCTGAAGAATAAAATCCCACTTGGGGTACTTTCAACCACAGCCTGTTGCTAATGTTGACTTGAGGTAATGTGTGCTATAACTTCACACCTAGAGGACCTGCAGAAATCAGCATGCCCATGGAGATAAGTGTGGTTCACAGGAAGCTGCTACTGTCAAATATGGGACAAAGTACTTGGGTTACATCCCAGGAATGTAGGAAAGTTGCAGATACTTTTTGCCAGGATGTATATTGCCCTAAACTTGAGACCAGAGATAAGCATAAAATAGATTAAATGTAGTAACCATAAAATTAAGATAACAATACCAGCCTATATCTTAGAGATATTGTCCATAGGAACTAATAAAGTGATTATAAGCAAAGAAGTTCTTTAGTAAATTAGAGAGTAGATATCTCCTGATAGTAATAAAAACAGTGAACAAAATGGATACCTTTCCATTTTAATGAGGAACCAAAGCAAATTAAAAAAAGTATATAGAACTGTAACTTTTCTGGCTTTTTTTTCTCTATATGCATTTCGACTGATATGCAGAAAATTCATAAATGTATTAAGTTACACTGATAGAGCCATATGTTCATAAACTGAGGAAAATAAGGTTTGTGATTACAGCAAATGGCACTTTGAGCCTTAATCCAAAAGAAGAAATTCTTAGTAAAACTATGACAGTCACTGTTCTAAATGAGTCCTAGAGATCTGAAAATGTGTGCATCTCCAGAAATATTTACTGCAAGAGAAGGCATGGGAATGAGGGTCTGAAGTCCACTGTCTTCTACTGCCTGCTACAACAGGCTTAAAATCCTGGATCCTTGTCAGATGGAATCTGCAATTGAATACTTTGGTGATTCAGAGTCATACACGGCATTTAGATGCTTATATAAAAGATGTAAGTTGATTAGCAACATGGCAACAGGGAAAGTGTCCTCTACAACTGTTTCTGTCAGAGCTCTTCCCCGAAGAACAAGCCTCTCTGATTTTTTAGTTAAAATCTAAAGCCAGGTGGGGCCAGAGCATTTATTCTAAAAGCTATTAATCATTCATAAGTGACTATTGTTTCTAAATCCCAAAATCTGGTGCAATTGATTTTGTAAAAACAAAACAAAACAAAACAAAACAGAGAGAGAGAGAGAGAAAGCAATTTAATTTGCCAGTTTCATATATGTAGTTATGTGAACTGAAGTTGATGGTAGCTGAATGAACTCATTCTTTACATATTGGGGGGTTTTGTTTTTGAGAATGACATGTTTTACCTTTTCTTACCTTTTATTCTTGGTTTAAACAAAAGAGAAAGGATTTTCTATGGTAGATTTCAGATCAAACTCTCCCGCTTTAAGTGCTTTTTAACAAGAGATTTTAAAATCAGAAGTTAGGTAGCAGTCTTTGATAAATTTAATTATTTTATTCAACTATTTTAATCATTTATTATGCATATGATACATAGATGCTATGGGGATGTGGAGATTTAAAATTTAATGACAGAGAATATCATGTCAAAAGCTAAGTGACAATGCAGTGAGTGTATGCATTAAAATACCATCAGACCAAACATAGAGATTTCAACTGCAGTGACTTATTCGTTCATAAAGTTTGAGAATCATTTTTCTAAGAAAGTGAGATATCACGATATTTCTAGATCATATCAGATCATTGACGTGGCTTTCTGATAGTTAAAACACTTTCCCAAAATAAGCAAAGATTTATTGCCGTTAATAAGATGTGTTTTCTCAGTGGTAGAATTTTTCACACTGGTAAAATTTCTAATAGTCTTGAAGGGAACACAAGCCAGACTAGAATTCAATATCATCCACCAATAATCTTAATGCTGGTGCTATCTGATTCAGTGTCAGGTAAATGGTCCAACAAGGAACTTAGTAAAGAAAGATGATTGCATGAATGTGAGATAGTGGAAGCCATCAGGATAGTTATATACCATAAAAATTGAACTGACACAGGGTTGCTTGGGTGGCTCAGTCAGTTAAGCATCCTACTCTTGATTTCAGCTCTGATCACGATCTTAGGTTTGTGCATTCACACTGCACCCCCACCCCCCACCCTGTCAGGCTTCAAGCTGAGCATGCAGTCTGCTTAAGATTCTCTCTCTCTCTCTCTCTCTCTCTCTCTCTCTCACTCTCTCCACCCCTCCCCTGCTTGCTCTCCTTCTCTAAAAGAAAAAAAAAAAAAAGATTGATCTGACACAAAGGAAAAGAGAGGACTACCCAGGTAGGGAAGAGTGTAGGCAAAGCCTTGAAGATGGGACTGCCCAAGGGATATAGGTGAAAGTATGCCATGGTGACATGGGATGGAGTCTAGAGAGGCATTAAGAATTAGAATGCTATACTTGAGGAATAGCATGTCATTCAAAAAAAATTTTTTTTAATGTTTATTCTATTTTTGAGAGAGAGAGAGATAGAGACAGAGCATGAGTAGAGGAGGGGCAGAGAGAAAGGGGGACACAGAATCGGAAGCAGGCTCCAGACACTGAGCTGTCAGCACAGAGGCCCACTGAGGCACTGGAACCCATGAACTGTGAGATCATGACCTGAGCCGAAGTCAGATGGTTAACTGACTTGAGACACCCAGGAATCCCAGCATGACATTTATAATACATAAAGCATATATGTGCACACGCACATACATATGTATATTGCTTTCATTTATTTATGTCTGTAATGAAGAAACTAGACTAAATCATTGATTCGCCAATACATCAAGGAATAAGTAGCCCACTTGTTAAAATAATAGCCTTCTAGGCCCGACTTCCTAATTGATAACTGCCAGGAGTGGGGCCTAGAATCTTATTTGGAAATTGTTCGAACTTCATGAACTCTTTCAGCTTTGATATTTTAAGATTCTATGTTTAGGAAACCACCAGCAGATTCTGGAACTGAAAATTTAACACAATTTTGATGAGATTAAAAAAGGAGGTTGAGACAGGTTTATAAAATAATCAAGCTGAAGAGTATGTGACTCTTGGGGCAACTGGCTGGCTCAGTTGATTAAGTGTTCGACTTCAGCTCAAGTCATGATCTCATGGTTCATGAGTTCGAGCTCTGCATAAGGCTCTCTGCTCTCAGCACAGAGCCTGCTTCAGATCCTGTCTCCCTCTCTCTTCCCCTCACGTGCTCTCTCTCTCTCTCTCTCTCTCAAAAATAAATAAACATTTAAAAAAATTTGTAAGAGTGTGTGACTCCTGATCTTGGGATCGTGAGTTTGAGCCCCATGTTGGGTATAGAAATTACTAAAAAAATAAATAAACTTAAAATAAAAAACAAGCTAAAGACATTGTATTTTGGATACTACAGAAAGCCAAATTCCATTAGAAATTCTCTCATTTGTGGGGCGCCTGGGTGGCGCAGTCGGTTGAGCGTCCGACTTCAGCCAGGTTACGATCTCGCGGTCCGTGAGTTCGAGCCCCGCGTCAGGCTCTGGGCTGATGGCTCGGAGCCTGGAGCCTGTTTCCGATTCTGTGTCTCCCTCTCTCTCTGCCCCTCCCCCGTTCATGCTCTGTCTCTCTCTGTCCCAAAAATAAAAAATAAAAAACGTTGAAAAAAAAAAAAAAAAAAAGAAATTCTCTCATTTGTAGCATACATTTTTATATAAATATATAAAGTCAGGGTGACTACTGTTTAAGATGGGGGGAAAAGAATATAATGTAAAATTATGTTGTTTATTTGAGATATTCTTGGAATTAATTAATTAATATTATTTGTCCAACTTGTGCATTTATATATATCAACAAATAGTATTTTCTTACATGCCATCTGAAACTTTTTTAAAAATTTTATTTCAGTACGTTGGGTTGTAAGGTTTGTTTGAAGCCAGTAAGCATGTATCATCTATATAATATTTTATCTGTATATTTCCTAAAGACTTTTTAAGAGAAAATAAATATAACAACGATATCAAGTGCTTCATAAACCATATTTTCCAAAGCTAGACATGATTTTGTCAGTGAAAATGTGATTTAATGAGCGCTGTCTTCAAATGGCATTCTCTAGTGGATGTCATGGAGATATGCAAATGAAGTTAAAGACATTGTCCTCATTCTCAGGAAATTTACAATATAATAGGGGAACAAAATGCAGATGAAAAGATATAACAACACATGCAAAGATGACATGAAAACAGGTACAAATTAATGTAACACAAAACGTCAGCCGTAAGAGAAATGGAATAATGGAATGATCAGTGTGGAGTAGAAGTATTCAAGTGGACTTGATGAAGAAGATTTCTTTTAACTGGATGTTTGATAGAGGCACAAATATGGATGAAGAAATGAATAGTAAGAAGGATATTCTATTCAGAGAGCATGACAAGACCTCTGGAGAACAAACGGTTAGAAGAAAGAGAAGGGAATTTAATATGACTGCTTCAAAACATAAAACTACAGCCCAAATAAAAATGTGGTACATAACATCCTTTTATTCTGTTTAGAGTGGACCCTTATTCATCAGCTCATGTATTTTCCATTTTGTGTAAGATAAGGAGGACTGTTATCAAGGATCCATGGAATTTTTAGTTGTTTCAACACTCACTGAAAACAAGTGGGTAAACGATATGGAAACACTGATAAAGTTTTGGGGAAAAAAACAAGAACTGAAGTTTGACCAAAAATGAATACTTTTGAAAGTTTAATGTCTATTTATGATACCTTAAAAACGTAGCTGCATTTCTCTTGCTCTTACAATTGGATCAGCTTGGCAATGATCAATTTTGAAGGCATAGATAGCAGTTTCAAATTATTATTATTATTTTATAGCAGTTTTAAAAAGATCATTTCAAATAAATTTTTGGAAGTTCAATGCAAAGTATGAATATCCATGTTTCTAATTAATTTTTATTTTATTCTGGAATTCTACATTCATTGTTTAAAAATAAAATAGCATTTGAGGCAGTTGAAGATTCAATAATCTCATAGACACATATCCCACCCCATCCCTCCTTTCCAATATATTTAAACTACAATCATTTGGTGAAATCAGTAGTCAGAGTTTACAGTATTGTGTCCACTTAAGTGTTGTTTGTTGCCAAGTATACTACAAGTACATTAGTATCTCATATGACTCTTCCCCCCACTTAATACCTTACTTTTCATTTAGTTTTTTGGATTGGTCTGTTATGCGCCTATCTCCAGTTTTTTCCGAAGATTCCAGCAGACCTAGCAAAAAAAGGTTTTTTTCCTGAATTTCCTAGTACTTCAGAGAACGTATCCTGGCGATATCAGTCCGGTTCTCCCGATCGCCTGCTCCAATGCAAACTGGCTGCTCTCAAGAGCTGGTCCACAACCATCTTCCTGATAATTCCATGTACAGTATCTTCCCCTCTTTTCAGGATTCTGCTTCTTCCTTTTTCTTGGTCTACTCCTTCATTTTAATGGAACATATCCTCCCGTCGGTTCCTGGGGGATAGGGGAAAGAGACTCTGAAAGTTTGCAAATATCTTTATCCTCACATTTAGCTGAGTTAGAATTTATGTTTCTTTAATTGTGAGCGTCCGACACTATTTTCTTTATATTTCAGTTTTGCTCTTGAGGTGTCTAATGCCATTCTTATTCCTGATCTTTTATTTCATGACCTGTTTGAACGTCAGGAAGACTTTAGGATTTTCTTCTTTATTCTTATTCTGAAAGTTTATAATGATATGCCATGATTTGGGTTTTCATTATGTTAGGCACTTTTTGTGGGAAGAAATTCAGATTTCACTACCTCAGGATATTTTCTTTAGGGTCATTCAGAGTTTCCTATACACATTTCTTCAGAAAGTCTAGGAATAAAAGAGATGACTAGGGATCCCATAGTTCAATTTGAAGACTTTCACTAAATACTATGTTTTCAGCCTACACCTCACCCCTATACTCAAATGACAGGTCTATTAGTCCTGAATAAAAGTCTCCTCTCTTGAGATATGAGAAAGGGTTTATTAATATCCTCCATAATACCTGGTGCCTTCAATTTATGGATCTCTTATAGGTTCTGCATGGTAATTAGCTATATTTGTAGGCCCCCAACTATAATTACTTAGATGGTAACCCAGCTGGCTCAGTTATTATTTCTTTCTCCAATTTCCACCTTCCAAAAATTTATTGAAATTTGCCCTGTGCTACAGTTCCATCTCCAATTATTTTGTCCGTTTTTTCATATTTTTCTGACCTTTGAACTAATTTGAGGGTTTTGGAAGAGATAGGAAGAGGTAGTTAATGTCTCAAGAAAGCAAAACGATGGAAAGGGCAAAAACAGCTAGATAACCTATAACACGTAACTATTTCTTCCTGTGGCCTAAAGCTGTAGTTCTTAGATTTTTGTGTCCTTATTAGTTTCCAAGTATGAAAGCTATTTTGAATTATGGGATTATAGGACTAAGAGAGACCTTGGAAATTAATTTTACAGATGAGTTAGTGGCAGAAGCAGAAAGAATATTAGTTTAAGGACTCTCATTAATGGTGTTATACATATTAGCATATAACATTTTATGGAGTTAACTGAAAGAATGCATGGGTCATAATGCTGATATGTTTGAGAAATTTAATTGCCTAAGCAGAATTTGAAGGCAAATGAAATCATATGCAACAAAGGACTATTAGCTTTAACTGTACATGGAGTGATTTCAAACCCATTTAGTGCAAAAAAAGAACTTTGCAATATACATTCAGCAAATAACTCAAAATAAAATGAATCTATAAATCAGGCTGAAAGCTAGGCTGCTATAACCAACAGGCCCCAAAATACAGTGATTTGAAGAACATAGAAGTTAGTTTTTCTCTTTCATCACAGTCATGGGTCAACCAAGTGGTTTTGTTTCACGCTGTCATTCGGGAACCCCATTTCCTTCCCTCTTCTGGTTCTGCCATTCCCAAACAGATCAACAGAGACTTATGTAATATTCCGGCTCAGAGACATGGAGATAAAATATGAGAAAGCAGGCATTCAATGTTTTAAGGCCAAGTGGCACATGTTCTTCTGCTCACAATGCTGAGAATCTAGCTGCAAGGTGATGCCTAGCTGTAAACAGGGCTGGGGAATGAGGCCTGCAGCAGAGAAGAGGGAAAGGGAAGCAGAAGAGGGAAAGTATGGATTCATGCTGCAGAAGGAGGGAGGGAGGGATTTTGGTGGCCACTGGCTTCCTCTGACTCAGTGAGTTACTAGTTTTCGTTAATTCAAACAAACAAATATCCCAGAATGATAGTATTCAATGCAAGCAAGGGTGAGCCGAAATGAACACATTCACATGTTCACAGTGGAAGGTTATCTGATATAATCTTTCCGAAAAACAACTTGGCAATGCTTATCAAAATTAAAAATAATTGTGTCATTTGAGACAGCAATTTTTTTTTTTATTTTTTTAATGTTTACTTATTTTTGAGAGAGAGAGACAGAGACACAGCGTGTGAGCAGGGATGGACAGAGAGAGAGGGAGACACAGAATCGGAAGCAGGCTCCAGGCTCCGAGCTGTCAGCACAGAGCCCGAGGCGGGGCTCAAACTCACGAACAGTGAGATCATGACCTGAGCCGAGGTCGGACGCTTAACTGAGACTGAGCCACCCAGGCATCCCAAGCCAGCAGTATTAATCCTAGGAATTTAGGGGCACCTGGGTGGCTCAGTCGGTTGAGCGTCCGACTTCTGCTCAGGTCATGATCTCAGGGTTCGTGAGTTCGAGCCCTGCGTGGGGCTCTGTGTTGACAGCTTGGAGCCTGGAGCCTGCTTCCGATTCTGTGCCTCCCTCTCTCTCTGCCCCTAACCCACTCACATTATGTCTGTCTCTCTCAAAAATAAATAAACGTTAAAATCCTAGGAATTTAGAGCAAGGGGTGGGGGGAGCCCACAAAGACCTCAGAAGATTTTCATTTAAGAATTGTTTATAATAGTGAAAACCTGGGAAAATATGAAGACTTTTGCTACTTACCTGCATCTAAGATTATAAGCTCATGCTTCATATAAGTGTTTTTGGTCATAATTTAGCAGATGCTTTTGTGACTTCCACCTACCAATCTGACTATCCCTCTGCTTTGAAGAAAAACTTCCAATGTAAATTCAAATCTACTTAAACATCAACCACTGAGATTTATTTACCTAATAATGTAGCTTTAAAATATAGAAAAAAAAAAAGAATCTCAAAGAGAAATTGCTGAGCTTACGATTATAGTGAAAGAGTTGACTACCTGTCATTCAGAAATCAACTGGACTATAAAATATGGTGATTTTAATAAGATAATTATTAAGCTGAACCTAACTTATGTATAGTATTTTTTTAATACTAGGAATATTTGTAAAAACTGTCCATGTGCTAGACTAGAAAATCTTTTCTTAATTTTATTTTTAAGTGATCTCTGCACCCAATGTGGGGCTCAAACTTATAACCTCAAGATCAAGAGTCACATGCTCAACTGACTGAGCCAGCCAGGTGCCCCTAGAAAACTTAGACCAACTAAAATCATGCTTCATTATCCTTAAAAAATTTATTTTTTTTATTAAAAAAAAATTTTTTTTTTAATCTTTATTTATTTTTGAGACAGAGAGAGAGACAGAGCATGAATGGGGGAGGGGCAGAGAGAGAGGGAGACACAGAATCGGAAGCAGGCTCCAGGCTCTGAGCCATCAGCCCAGAGCCTGATGCGGGGCTCTAACTCATGGACCGCAAGATCGTGACCTGAGCTGAAGTCGGATGCTTAACTGACTGAGCCACCCAGGCGCCCCTATCCTTAGAAAATTTAGCTTAACTCTTACAAACATGATTAAATTTTGTTAACATGTTTAGTGTTGAAAATTAGGAAAATAAAGAAAATCGAGAAAAAGCATATAGGAGAAGATGAACACAATGTTGTGGCTTTCTAAATGTACACATACATTACCCAAAGAATACAAAAATACTAGTTTTGTATCAATCAGTGAGATCATGACCTGAGCCAAAATTAAGAGTCGGACACTGACTGAGCTACCCAGGCACCCAGAGCACTGGGTGTTGTATGGAATCACTATTGTACAGCTGAAATTAATATTACATTGCATGTTAATTAACTGGAATTTAAGTAAAAACTCAAAAAAAATTAAATGTACACATACATATTGATGAATTCCATCCTTTAAATTAGAATTATACTATAAGTTGACAATTCTCTAAGTGAGAACATGTTATCTGTCACTAAATATTTTTTGAAATTGTGATATTTTTTAAAATGTCTGCATAATGGTCCATCATCTGGATGTCTGGCAGTATATATTAACCATTTCTTTTAGTAGGCACTAAAATGTTTCTAATTTTTGTATTTTATATATAAACAACAAACATAATCATAAAAAGGCAGCCTCAACAAATCCAAAAGGTAATACGTTAAAAATAAAAACGAAAGTCAGCCTCTCTAAACAAGCCAACATACACACACAAACACACCCACACATGCCAAAAAAGGATCCTGTACATCTGGAAATTTTAAAAACTCATTTCTAAAAATTAATGCACTAAATAAAATATCAAAATAAAATTCATAACAGAATTATAACCAAACTAGAATCCAAGTACTTCGTATTAAATGTATTGGAAAGGACTTTCTGTTTGAAGATAGTAGCAAAAGTTTGTCATTCCTTCTTCCCCTATAAATTGCTCAAAAGTAACGGGAAGGATGTGAAAGAGAAAATCCATTTTTACGAACCTATTAGCAGGAACTCCAAATCAAAAAACTGATAGAAAGGCTGCCAGAAGCATGACAATCAAGCAAGCAAGGAACTTCAGAGAAGAGAAGCCGATGCCGTGCTCTCAACAGTGTTGGTCCTGAAGAACTTTCTCGAAGCTAGAATGCATACTCCAAGATCCAAAATCAGATCCTTTTCTGTAATAGTGGGAAAAGGGAGTGATAGCTGGTGACAAGAGCATCATGATACCGATTCAGTGCCAGAAGCAGAAGAGGAACAACTAACTGAATGAGGGACCAATTAGATAAGGCAAATTATCAGAAAGCAACCTTTGCATAGCTTTACCTTTCCTCCCTCTCCATAGGCTGGCAAGGAAGGAAATGGCTACGAGATCTCAAATTTACAGACTTTGCTTATAATGAAAATTTCTTCAGGGTCCCTGGGTGGCTCAGTTGGTTAAGCATCCAACTTCAGCTCAGGTCATGATCTCACAGTTTGAGACCCACATCAGGCTCTGTGCTGACAGCTCAGAGCCTGGAGTCCGCTTTGGATTCCATGACTCCCTCTCTCTCTGCCCCTCCCCCACTCTTACTCCGTCGCTCTCAAAAATAAAGAAAACATTTAAAATTTTAAAAAAAGTGAAGATCCTGGGAAGATGGCGGTGTAGGAGGACACTGAGCTCACCGCGCGTCCTGCTGATCACTTAGATTCCACCTACACCTGCCTAACTAACCCAGAAAACCACCAGAAGACTAACAGAACGGAGTCTCCGGAGCCAAGCGCAGATGAGAGGCCCACGGAAGAGGGTAGGAAGGGCAGCGAGGCGGTGCGCACTCCATGGACTAGCGGGAGGGAGCCGGGGCGGAGGGGCAGCCCGCCGGCCAAGCAGAACCCCAGAGTCTGGCTTGCAAAAGTGGAGGGGCCGGATGGAGTGTATTCCGACAGCAAGCGGGACTTGACATCTGGAAGGTTATAAGCTGACAGCTCTGCTCCGAGAACGGGAGGGCTGGAGGACAACGGGAGGGAGAGTTGTTGAGCCCCAGATGAGAGAGCTCATCTTGGCGGGGAACAAAGGCGCCCGCCAGCGCCATCTCCCTCGCCATCCCCCAGGCAAAATCCCAAAGGGAACCAGTTCCTGCCAGGGAACTTGCTTGCACCGTGCAAACACCCAACAATGTGCTTCTGCGCATCCATCCCTCCCTCGGGTCTGACGACCTCCCGGTGCCACAGGGCCCCTCCTGAAGCGGATCTCTGAAGGAAAAGCGAGCTGAGCCTGCCCCTCCCGCCCCTGTGCACCTTGCCGATCCACCCCAGCTAATACACCAGATTCCCAGCACCACAAGTCTGGCAGTGTGCAAGTAGCCCAGACAGGCCACGCCACCCCACAGTGAATCCCGCCCCTAGGAGAGGGGAAGAGAAGCCACACCCAGTCTGACTGTGGCTCCAGCGGTGGGCTGGGGGCAGACATCAGGTATGACTGAGGCCCCGCCCACCAACGCAAGTTATTCAAGAGAGCACAGGGGAAATGCCCCGCAGTCCCACACCACTCCAGGGACTATCCAAAATGAGGAAACGGAAGAATTCCCCTCAGAAAAACGTCCAGGAAATAACAACAGTTAACAAACTGAGCAAAAATGATTTAAACAATGTAACAGAAAGTGAATTTAGAATAATAGTCATAAAATTAATCGCTGGGCTTGAAAACAGTATAAAGGACAGCAGAGAATCTCTTGCTACAGAGATCAAGGGACTAAGGAACAGCCAGGAGGAGCTAAAAAATGCTATCAACGAGTTGCAGAAGAAAATGGAGACAACTACGGCTCGGACTGAAGAGGCAGAGGAGAGAATAGTTGAACTAGAAGATAAAATTATGGAAAAAGAAGAAGCTGAAAAAAGAGAGATAAAAAAATCCAGGAGTATGAGGGGAAAATTAGAGAACTAAGTGATGCACTAAAGAGAAATAATCTACGCATAATTGGTATTCCAGAGGAGGAAGAGAGAGGGAAAGGTCCTGAAGGTGTACTTGAAGAAATAATAGCTGAGAACTTCCTGGATCTGGGGAAGGAAAAAGGCATTGAAATCCCAGAGGCACAGAGAACTCCCTTCAGATGTAACTTGAAATGATCTTCTGCATGACATATAGTGAAACTGGCAAAATACAAGGATAAAGAGAAAATTCTGAAAGCAGCTAGAGATAAATGTGCTCTAACATATAAAGGGAGAACTATAAGACTCGTGACCGATCTCTCTACTGAAACTTGGCAGGCCAGAAAGGAATGGCAGGAGATCTTTAATGTGCTGAACAGAAAAAATATGCAGCCGAGAATCCTTTATCCAGCAAGTCTGTCATTTAGAATAGAAGGAGAGATAAAGGTCTTCCCAAACAAACAAAAACTGAAGGAATTCATCACCACTAAACCAGCCCTACAAGAGATCCTAAGGGGGATCCTGTGAGACAAAGTACCAGAGACATCGCTACAAGCATGAAACCTACGGACATCACAATGACTCTAAACCCATATCTTTCTATAATAACACTGAATGTAAATGGACTAAATGCGCCAACCAAAAGACATAGGGTAGCAGAATGGATAAAAAACAAGACCAATCTATTTGCTGTCTACAAGAGACTCATTTTAGACCTGAGGACACCTTCAGATTGAGAGTGAGGGGATGGAGAACTATTTATCATGCCACTGGAAGCCAAAAGAAAGCTGGAGTAGCCATACTGACATCAGACAAACTAGACTTTAAATTAAAGTCTGTAACAAGAGATGAAGAAGGGCATTATATAATAATCACACGGTCTATCCATCAGGGAAAGCTAACAATTATAAATGTCTCTGCACTGAATACAGGAGCCCCCAAATATATAAAATAATTACTCACAAACATAAGCAACCTTATTGATAAGAATGTGGTAATTGCAGGGGACTTTAACACCCCACTTACAGAATGGATAGATCATCTAGACACACTGTCAATAAAGAAACAAGGGCCCTGAATGATACATTGGATCAGATGGACTTGACAGATGTATTCAGAACTTTGAATCCAAAAGCAACAGAATATACTTTCTTCTCGAGTGCACATGGAACATTCTCCAAGATAGATCACATACTGGGTCACAAAACAGCCCTTCATAAGTATACAAGAATTGAAATTATACCATGCATACTTTCAGACCACTGCTATGAAGCTTGAAATCAACCACAGGAAAAAGTCTGGAAAACCTCCAAAAGCAGGGAGGTTAAAGAACACCCTACTAAAGAATGAATGGGTCAACCAAGCAATTAGAGAAGAAATTAAAAAATATATGGAAACAAACGAAAATGAAAATACAACAATCCAAACGCTTTGGGATGCAGCGAAGGCAGTCCTGAGAGGAAAATACATTGCAATCCAGGCCTATCTCAAGAAACAAGAAAAATCCCAAATACAAAATCTAACAGCACACCTAAAGGAAATAGAAGCAGAACAGCAAAGACAGCCTAAACCCAGCAGAAGAAAAGAAATAATAAAGATCAGAGCAGAAATAAACAATATAGAATCTAAAAAATCTGTAGAGCAGATCAACGAAAGCAAGAGTTGTTTTTTTGAAAAAATAAACAAAATTGACAAACTTCTAGCCAGGCTTCTCAAAAAGAAAAGGGAGATGACCCAAATAGATAAAATCATGAATGAAAATGGAATGATTACAACCAATTCCTCAGAGATACAAGCAATTATCAGGGAATACTATGAAAAATTATATGCCAACAAACTGGACAACCTGGAAGAAATGGACAAATTCCTAAACACCCACACGCTTCCAAAACTCAATCAGGAGGAAATAGAAAGCTTGAACAGACCCATAACCAACGAAGAAATTGAATCAGTCATCAAAAATCTCCCAACAAATAAGAGTCCTGGACCAGATGGCTTCCCAGGGGAGGTCTACCAGATGTTTAAAGCAGAGATAATACCTATCCTTCTCAAGCTATTCCAAGAAATAGAAAGGGAAGGAAAACTTCCAGACTCATTCTATGAAGCCAGTATTACTTTGATTCCTAAACCAGACAGAGACTCAGTAAAAAAAGAGAACTACAAGCCAATATCCCTGATGAATATGGATGCAAAAATTCTCAATAAGATACTAGCAAATCGAATTCAACAGCATATAAAAAGAATTATTCACCATGATCAAGTGGGATTCATTCCTGGGATGCAGGGCTGGTTCAACATTCGCAAATCAATCAACGTGATACATCACATTAATAAAAGAAAAGACAAGAACCATATGATCCTGTCAATCGATGCAGAAAAGGCACTTGACAAAATTCAGCAACCTTTCTTAATAAAAACCCTCTAGAAAGTTGGGATAGAAGGAACATACTTACACATCATAAAAGCCACTTATGAAAAACCCACAGCTAACATCATCCTCAGTGAGGAAAAACTGAGAGCTTTTTCCCTGAGATCAGGAACACGACAGGGATGTCCACTCTCACAGCTGTTGTTTAACAGTGTTGGAAGTTCTAGCATCAGCAATCAGACAACAAAAGGAAATCAAAGGCATCAAAATTGGCAAAGATGAAGTCAAGCTTTCACTTTTTGCAGATGACGTGATATTATACATGGAAAATCTGATAGACTCCACCAAAAGTCTGCTAGAACTGATACATGAATTTAGCAAAGTTGCAGGATACAAAATCAATGTACAGAAATCAGTTGCATTCTTATACACTAATAATGAAGCAACAGAAAGACAAATAAAGAAACTGATCCCATTCACAATTACACCAAGAAGCATAAAATACCTAGGAATAAATCTAACCAAAGATGTAAAAGATCTGTATGCTGAAAACTATAGAAAGCTTATGAAGGAAATTGAAGAAGATATAAAGAAATGGAAAAACATTCCCTGCTCATGGATTGGGAGAATAAATATTGTCAAAATGTCAATACTACCCAAAGCTATCTACACATTCAATGCAATCTCAATCAAAATTGCACCAGCATTCTTCTCGAAACTAGAACAAGCAATCCTAAAATTCATATGGAACCACAAAAGGCCCCTAATAGCCAAAGTAATTTTGAAGAAGAAGACCAAAGCAGGAGGCATCACAATCCCAGACTTTAGCCTCTACTACAAAGCTGTCATCATCAAGACAGCATGGTATTGGCACAAAAAAAGACACATAGACCAATGGAATAGAATAGAAACTCTGGAACTAGACCCACAAACGTATGGCCAACTAATCTTTGACAAAGCAGGAAAGAATATCCAATGGAAAAAAGACAGTCTCTTTAACAAATGGTGCTGGGAGAACTGGACAGCAACATGCAGAAGGATGAAACTAGACCACTTTCTCACACCCTTCACAAAAATAAACTCAAAATGGATAAAGGACCTTAATGTGAGACGGGAAACCATTAAAACCCTAGAGGAGAAAGCAGGAAAGGACCTCTCTGACCTCAGCCATAGCAATTTCTTACTTGACACATCCCCAAAGGCAAGGGAATTAAAAGCAAAAATGAACTACTGGGACCTTATGAAGATAAAAAGCTTCTGCACAGCAAAGGAAACAACCAACAAAACTAAAAGGCAACCAACGGAATGGGAAAAGATATTTGCAAATGACATATTGGACAAAGGGCTAGTATCCAAAGTCTATAAAGAGCTCACCAAACTCCACACCCAAAAAACAAATAACCCAGTGAAGAAATGGGCAGAAAACATGAATAGACACTTCTCTAAAGAAGACATCCGGATGGCCAACAGGCACATGAAAAGATGTTCAACGTCGCTCCTTATCAGGGAAATACAAATCAAAACCACACTCAGATATCACCTCACGCCAGTCGGAGTGGCCAAAATGAACAAATCAGGAGACTATAGATGCTGGAGAGGATGTGGAGAAAGGGGAACCCTCTTACACTGTTGGTAGGAATGCAAATTGGTTCAGCCGCTCTGGAAAGCAGTGTGGAGGTTCCTCAGAAAATTAAAAATAGACCTACCCTATGACCCAGCAATAGCACTGCTAGGAATTTACCCAAGGGATACAGGAGTACTGATGCATAGGGGCACTTGTACCCCAATGTTTATAGCAGCACTCTCAACATAGCCAAATTATGGAAAGAGCCTAAATGTCCATCAACTAATGAATGGATAAAGAAATTGTGGTTTATATACACAATGGAATACTACATGGCAATGAGAAAGAATGAAATATGGCCCTTTGTAGCAACGTGGATGGAACTGGAGAGTGTGATGCTAAGTGAAATAAGCCATACAGAGAAAGACAGATACCATATGGTTTCACTCTTATGTGGATCCTGAGAAACTTAACAGAAACCCATGGGGGATGGGAAGGAAAAAAAAAAAAAAAAGAGGTTATAGTGGGAGAGAGCCAAAGCATAAGAGACTGTTAAAAACTGAGAACAAACTGAGGGTTGATGGGGGGTGGGAGGGAGGGGAGGGTGGGGGATGGGTATTGAGGAGGGCACCTTTTGGGTTGAGCACTGGGTGTTGTATGGAAACCAATTTGACAATAAACTTCATATATTGGAAAAAAATTGAAAAAAAGTTTTTTTGAAAGTAATGAAAGTTTCTTCTAGTCTGAAATACAGCCCTGCCTTTCCCAATACACAAATTTTCTATACATCATAATCCAAGAGAAACCAGTATCTTTGTTAGGTGATCAAGTGTGGAGATGAGGAGAGGAAAAGAAAAGAGATTTGAAATGGCAGATAAAACTAACAACAACAAGAACAACAAAGCCACAGACCAAATAGTAATGTGACCTATTACTTTGCCATGAATTAAAATAATAATGATACTGCAGCATGTATATCACGCAGAGCAGGGAGCTGAAGAAAGGGATGATATAATAAGAGCTGACAGAATCCAGGAATAAACTGAAAGAATATCACAGAAACAAAGACAAACTGGAAATATCACCACAGAGAATAGGCACTCCTAAAAATTCAGTAAAGTGTCTAGTGGACTGGAGTGAGAAAACTAAATATAAAAAGTAAAAAGGACGGCAAAGAAGAGGGAAAAGAAGGAGGAGAGGAAGAGAGGAAGGGAGAGATCAAGGGGAAGGAAAAGAAATCTTTATCTACTTATTGAAAGAGCACATCACATCATAGAAGGAAAAATTATATAAAATAGCCAAACTGAGTCATATTCTAATAAAATTACCAGACTTGAAACATAAAGAAATATTTATTTTGACATCTCAGCATTAACATCAAATCACTCATAAGTAGGTTAGTCATATAACGTAACTCCCAACCTTTTGAGATTAAGACAATGTTATTAAAAATTATGCCTGGACAATAGGCATAAATTGGGACTATCTCACAAAAGCCAGTAAAGGAGAAAAAGAAAATCAGACTGTCTTCAATGCCACCTAAGAAAACAACTACACCAGGTCATTCTGTCATGCAAGTATAAAAGCAAATAATTTTGAAAAAGAAAAAAATCAATTAGGTTAAGAGCCTCATCCAAATAAGAGATAAATGTGGGAAATATGACCATGAATATTAATTCTATATAACTATAGGATCAAGATGTCATTGCTCTAACACAGGGGTGGTGTTATGGTTATAGAATCAAGTGAAAATGGTATAAGCAATATGGAAATGACATGTCCTACAAAAAAAAATAATGAAATGAAGCAGTTGAGAATTTGGGGGAAAAAATTAAAGCACACAGATAACCTCATCTTATATAGGTGGAATTTAAAATGTATTACCTTAAGCTCAAAGATAATATAATACAGCCACAAAAACATGTAAAACACTAAGAAAGATCTTATAATCAATCAAAATTGAGTGGGAAAGAGTACGGGGAAAAGAATGGGAAGGAAAAGGAAATACCTAGTATGTTTATTACTCATAGAAGGAAGTTAACAGATACTATCTAAAGTAGTAGAGGATTAAGAGTGTTATGTAAAGTAATGGTTACAAATGCAGCAAACAGAACACAAATGTAAACCTTCAACGTACACACACAATCAAAATAATGAAAGCAGGGAAGCCTTGGTGGCTAGTCTGTTGAGCAACTGACTCTTGATTACAGCTCAAGTCATGCTTCCAAGGTCGTGAGATTGAGCCCTGGGTCAGGCTCACGTTGAGCATAGAGTTTAAGATTTTCTCTCTCTCTCTCTCTCTCTCTCTCTCTCTCTCTCTCTCCCTCTGCTCTCTCCCCCATTCTCACTCTCTCTCTTTCTCTCTGAAATAAAAAATAAAATAAAATAAAATAAAATAAAATAAAATAAAATAAAATAAAATAAAATAAAATAAAATAATGAAGACAAACCAAACAACTGTAAAGCCATAAAAATATCGTAAAGTATAATGTAATGTTTTAAAAGGATGACTCAAAAATGCCTGTCATGTTAACAAAAGTCTAAATTAACCTATTAAAAGAAGAAAAATACTTTCAAAATTTTTTCCTCTGAGTTTGTATTTTTCACTTTGGGTCATTCTTCAATTCCATGTTTTTTTTAAAAACTCTTACAAAGACGGTATGGACATACCATGCTAGGAACTATATAACATGGCAAGTGAAAGTATGTATATGTGCTTGTGTTTGTGTGTCTTTCTGTGGACACAAAAGACCATGCTATGTGTATGATATGACCTTTTTTATTACTGCTTTTTGGACACAGTTAAATCTCACTTTAGAGCCATAGATAGATGATATAGATATAGATATAGATATAGATATAGATATAGATATAGATATAGATATCTTTATTTCAGGGAGAAGATGTAGATGGTTTGAATTGTAAAATGTCTGAATATATTTTAAAATGAGCCATTTTGGAGCACCTGGGTGGCTCAGTCGGTTAAACGTCAGACTTCGGCTCAGGTCATGATCTCGCGGTCTGTGAGTTCGAGCCCCGCATCGGGCTCTGTGCTGACAGCTCAGAGCCTGGAGCCTGCTTCCAATTCTGTGTCTCCCTCTCTCTCTGCCCCATCCCCACTCATGCTCTGTCTCTCTCTGTCTCAAAAAAATAAATGAATGTTTAAAAAAAATAAAGTTAAAAAAATAAAATGAACCATTTTGTATACTCCACATTTTTATCCAATCATTTAAATCAATGAACTACCTATTCCAAACGCCAGTAGAATTAATTATTGGTCATTGGTAAAACTTTGGCAATAAGCTCTTTTAGAAAGTGGTAATAAAGGTTGGGAATCCATTGAAGTGCCTGAACCCATATTGGACTTGAATGGTTTGCCTTTAGTATCATTACACTGATTTTCATCATGGGAATCATCTTGACCCATCGTCCTTCATAATATCCTTTATTAAATCTTGAAGATTAGTTCTTACAGGTAACTAAGCTCAAATGGCCCTGACTTCAGTTCTTTAAGGGATGCCAGCTTATTAATGCGAAATATCAAAAATCCCAAGCGTTTCTCTCATCTTTATTTAAACTCCAGTTAATATACAGTGTAAGATTAGTTTCAGGTGTATGATATAGTGATTCAACCCTTCCATACAACACCTAGTGCCCATCACACCAATGCCCTCCTTAATCCCCATCACCTGTTTAACCCATCCCCCCACCCATCTCCCCTTTGGTAACCATGTTTGTTCTCTATAGTTAAGAATCTGTTTCTTGGTTTCCCTCTCTCTACCACCCTGAACATGCCAGATCTTATCAGAAGCTAAGCAGGGTTGGACCTGGTTAGTACTTGGATGGGAGACCAAGCATTTCTAAAGAAGCTTAGCTACATGAAGACACCTTGGAGAGCCTCTAAGGTAATATGCTCTGAACATTTATTTATTTTCCATTAAGAAAGTTGGGACAACACCATATGGGTGGTAAAATTAGTTTTTTGCTTAATGGATCAGTGATCCTTCATGGTCTTTTCAAACCCACCGCACCAGTCAACTTTTCAAGAACAGGTTCTCAAAACATCGGCATACAAACACAGATGTGAACCTCCAGAAGTTCACAAAAATTACAGAATTTTATGCCTAAAATGAGGCACAAGACTGAGGGATGTAAGCTGCAAATTGAAATTTGTGTACAGGATCTATTTTATCCAGAGCATTGTTTCATGTTGCAATTATTTTTTCAACAAGTTTTCATTCTGAGGAAAGAGGTAATAAAGTTGCCTCATATCAACACCCATTGGCCCATGTTTACCATGTTAAAGAGTAGTATTTTATGGCTTTCTTAAAGAGTATATATAAATAGCAAGGCCATCTGCATGAACAATTTAACCATATCATATGATGTTTTTCCTGTCGTTGATAAAATTATGAGTATACTAATAAAAAACCCCTATTGACCTTTTAATTAGATTAGCAATAACTTTTTAACCATGAAACTTATAAAGTTTTCTACCCTGTACCCATATTTTATATTTGTACTTTCTGGAGTTTTCAGATAATTATTTTATTTTATTTTGAGAGAGAGAGAGAGAGAGAGAGTGCACATGTACGTGTGCACGAGTGGGGGAGGGTCAGAGAGAGAGGGAGAGAGAGAATCTCAAGCAGTTTCCGTTCTGTCACCACAGAACATGACACGAGGCTCGAACTCATGAACTGTGATACTTGAGCCAAATCAAGAGCTGGAGGCTCAACCTACTCATTATCTCATTTATTTCTCACACGGTCTTGTAAGGTCCACAGAGCCAATATTATTTTCTCCATTTACTGGTGAGTAGGGGGAGTCTCTCAGTGGTCAGAAGATAAAAGCAAATTCCCTGCTTCTCTCCCACCAGTCTGGGAGCTTTTTCCTACTTGCTGTCTCTCTCAGAGCTCCTGAACTTGTTACCATCTACCCAGAAAGTTAATACATAGTACAAGTTCAAAACAATTCTTAGGTCCCTTGGGAAAAAGTAGAAGAGAAGAAAAGCAAAATAAAGTATTGTTCCTGATCAAGGAGGAAATTCAGTACTGAAGAATCTTTGAAACACAGACTCTCACAAACAGAATCGTTTATACCCTTGCCATAATTGGTATCCAGGCTACTTCTTGCTAAAAATCCACAAAGGACGAGTCATTGCAGACTCACGGAGGGCTGCAACACTCTTTGGCTGCTCACTTTGTGCAGAAGATTAAGTGAAAGATCTAACAAGTAACAAAGCTGTATCTACACAGGTAATATATAGGCAGTTGTTGAGATTTTCTTGCAGATATTGGAGTACATATATCAAAACAGGTATATGAATTGCACTTATTACCTACCAAAGATTTGTTATGAATTTGCTTATTTTCAGTTCCAATTCCAATTTCAACTTCAGAATGGGAGAGTAAGATTTTTCTGCCAAATTATTATATTTAAGTAACAATTCTGTATTTCTTCATTTTTTACTTCCTATATTGACTTCCTATTGAAAAATGACTATAAAGGATGCCTGAGTGGCTCAGTCGGTTAAGCATCCAACTTCGACTCAGGTCATTATCTCACAGTTTGAATCCTGCATTGGGCTCTGTGCTGACAGCTCAGAGCCTGGAGCCTGATTTGGATTCTGTGTCTCCGTCTCTCTCTGCCTCTTCCCTGCTCATGCTCTGTTTCTCTCTCTCTCAAAAATAAATAAAAACAATAAAAAAATTAAAAATAAAAAAATGGCTTTAAACTTATCATGCTGTTCAAATTAGGGTAACAGGGTATCTACTAAGGTGAAGATTATGTCAAGTACTAGGTGAGGGAAAAATTTTAAATTTAGGAAAGCCTCTCCTATGTCTAAGAATGAGAGCTGTGGGTCACATTTGACCAGACCTTCTTTGTTTTGGGCTGAAGCATTTGAATGGCACCACTGAATTATGCAAATACAATGTGACCACTACCTTTCATCCTCCAGGACAGTTGTAACCAGACTCTGTGTTTACTTAGTGTTTTAGCCAAAGCCATCTCAGTAGAGCTGGTTACAAGGAAGAGGTAGATGAATTTGTGAGGGGAGGTTTCAGCTTCCTTGGGGGAGGAAATGGAAGCTTTACTGAAACTTCTCAAAATTCAAAGTTGAGGAGTCTAGCTGGTTTAGAGTAAACCACCGTGGCAGAGTATGGTTGAGCTGTAGGATCCATGGAGGACACAAGTAAAATCAATTTACCCTGAGAAAAGCAGGATCTTAGGCCAAAGACTGGAGTTCCATAAAATGGCCAAAGGCTTTGTCAAAAAAAAAGTGTCACGGGAAGGGTTCCTGGAGGACACTGACAGCTCCACTGGGCATAGTTAGACCAGCATGGTTCCTGCACATTAGAGAGCAATGGCGGAGTGTGGGAACATGACATGGGGAGAGCTGTAATGTTGAAGTTCCATGTGACAACCATGACCTGAGAATTTCTGGATCAGCACCCATCTTTAACAGTGACCATTCCATGGCAGGAAGAAGGGAAAGCAGGAGAAGACCGATCAGACTACAGCGTTTTTCTCTATATGGCATTTGGAAGAAGACTGGCCCCTGATTGACCAAAAAAATGGCCTTGGAATACTAGGGCAATTCAAGAGCAGAAGGACTTTCGAGAGAAACTCTTGAATTGGTCCACAGAGGCCAATTAGTTACTAACATTTAAAAATAAGAATTTTCACATAAAATTCTCTTGGAGAAAAAAAAAAAAAGAAGTGCTCTTGAAAAAAACTTCTGCGGATCCTGCAACATGGAGCTCACATGCTAGTTATAAATTCCAGATGAGGTAAATACCAGCTGCCCTCTTCCGATGTGGTCACCACACCCCGTTTCATTCCTGACTCTCAGGTAGAGTGACACTTGCATTTTCATCACAAGCTGTGCTTTTTTATCATCATACAAGCCCTGGTTCTCGCACCCACCACTTATTTATGATACTTGGCTAGCACTGGAGCCAATGAGCTCTGTATCCTCATCTCTGTCCTTTGGATGATACTTGTAATCTCAATTTCTAATGCATATTTCCAGAATGTCCTGCTGAATGAACCCCACCTGGTTTGTTCGCCATTCTACTCCTCTACTTTCTTCTATACCAGTTCACAATTGTTGCACTAATTGTTTAATAAATAAAGGGCCTAGTGATTTTTGAATGATCCCCCCCAAAATTCTGCAGAAACTACAAAGCTGAACAATATAAAAAGTGATTTTTGGAGAAGCCCAGGAAAAAAGACTGCAAGTCTTCTCTTCAGTTAAACACAGACTCTCAGTTCCTTTTCTTGGCTGTGCTCTGAAAATGGAAGAGGACCCAAGAAACACCAATAATAGTAGTTGAAAATTTAACTTTTAACATGTTATTCTGATGAAAAGTAAAGCTTTTCTTTAAGAACTTGTGACTTCAGGTTGGAGGAGACTAAGGAGATGTGAGAACTAAATACAATGCGGGATCCCAGAATAGACCATTGGAACAGAGAAAGGGTATCGGTGGAGAAAATGAGGAAATTTGAATAAGGTTTTGGTTTAGTTAACACTGTTACTTCCTGGTTTAGATCACTGGTACTATGTTTATGTATGATGTTACCATTAAGTGAAGCTGGGCAAAGGTTATGTAGGAACTCTACAAGATTTTTGTACCTTTGTCTAAAATAATTTCAAAGTAAAATGTTTTAAAAATTTTAAAGAGATTATGCAGTTTCTCTTTTGGTGTATTTTTAAAAATGTATGTCTGTGGTCTGGAAAAGAGTCAAAGTGTCAAAAATGAACCCCTAAATAGCCCTGCGATAGTTAGGAAAAGACACCTCTACCTTCCTATGGAAATCCTCCCGTGACTGCATATACCATTCCTGTGGCATGCACTCTGTTAACAGTGTTAGATTGCCCATGAATTGACTGTCTTTCTGGATTTCCAAGTAGCCCTATAGCCTAACCACATGTTGGATGATTGTATTACTACATTTTAGTCTCTTATTATTGACTATTTGCTTGGACCAAGCCCAAATATGGCTAATAGTTCTTGAACACTGTGCATTGTGTGTTGTACTGTAGCTCCTGTTGTGGGTCAGTTGCCCAAACACATTTCTCATCCTGATAGGAGGATCCAGCTGAGTCTAGCTGGTTTCATGTACATGACACTCTGAGGGCTACTACTTTCTCCCTCAGAGTCTCCATATGATGGTTAGTCAAATCTCTTTGCTACCAACGTTGCCATCCATTCCTAGGTCTTCATTCACTCAACAAATACTTATTGAGCACCTATTATGTGTGATACACTAGAGTAAACAATGGGAATACAGAACAAAAGCATGAGAGATATTGATCTTATTTTTATGGAGCACACACCCATACTTGCTGTGTGTGCTTAGAGAATAAACAGTTGGCTATTTTTTCTCTATTTCTTCCTTCTTTCTTTCCTCCCCTTCCTTGTTTTAGTTTCATTTCAGAGCTTAAACAGTAATTTCTCTATTTACCAAAAATATTTTTAAAATTTTGTTTCAAACCACCAAATTATGGTGTAAAAGAATCCTGGTTATATATAAGGTCAACTTAGCTATATTAGCATCTATAAATTTTGTTCTTGAAAAGTATTTCATGGTCAACAAGTGTCACTTGCTATATTTTGCCATCTAAAACTAAGATTTGTATATTTGTGAATATAGATGCAAAGATTTGGAGGCCTTGAGTCTTGCCCTTTTCAACAGCCTGCTTCCATGGCAACAGAACCTATTAGAAGCAACCTTGTCACCACAACTGTAGGCCCAAATAATTTTGCAGAAAAGATAAAAAGGTATGTGGCAACTCTATCTTGCTCCATTTTTTACATAAAGTAATTTCTCAGAAATATGATCAGCATTTGAAACAAGTGATTAAAAATTAAAAAGCCCTGAGAGAGAGAAAAACTCTATTCATAACAAGGATTTTGAAAGCTTAATGAAAGGTGAAGGAAACATTTTTTGCGCAGTGAACAATTGATCCAAAGTTTAAAATGTGAAGATTTAGATCATCATAGGGAGACTAACATGTTCATCCATAAGAGTTTGTACTTTGAGGTCCATAAAGAGCAGAAAAAGAAGTTTATCCATTCAGGTTGAAGAAATCCTATATTTATAGTGTAATTTATTACTTGGACCAGAAAATCAAACATAAGGGCAAATATTTCATTATGTTTTTTGAACTTTGAATGTCAGAACACTTTTTTCCAAAACCATTGTACTAACTTACTGACAGTAAACAAAATCAAATTATTTGGCCAATGAACCCCCTTCAGTGAAAAGGAAAGAATAATGTCTGTCAAAGATAATGCACACAGTCTTATCACTTGATATTCGATTTTTTTTGTAATGTAAATATTCTTTTTTTTTATTTTACTTTTTATTTTTTTTAATTTACATCCAAATGAGTTAGCATATAGTGAAACAATGATTTTAGGAGTAGATTCCTTAATGCCCCTTACCCATTTAGCCCATCCCCCCTCCCACAACCCCTCAGTAACCCTCAGTTTGTTCTCCATATTTATGAGCCTCTTCTGTTTTGTCCCCCTCCTGTTTTTATATTATTTTTGTTTCCCTTCCCTTATGTTCATCTGTTTTGTCTCTTAAAGTCCTCATATGAGTGAAGTCATATGATATTTGTCTTTCTCTGACTAACTAATTTCACTTAGCATAATACCCTCCAGTTCCATCTACGTAGTTGCAAATGGCAAGATTTCATTCTTTTTGATTGCTGAGTAATACTCCATTGTATATATATACCACTTCTTCTTTATCCATTCATACATCGATGGGCATTTGGGCTCTTTCCATACTTTGGCTATTGTTGATAGTGCTGCTATAAACATGGGGGTGCATGTGTCCCTTCGAAACAGCACACCTGTACCCCGTGGATAAATGCCTAGTAGCGCAATTGCTGGGTCATAGGGTAGTTCTATTTTTAGTTTTTTGAGGAACTTCCATACTGTTTTCCAGAGTGGCTGCACCAGCTTGCATTGCCACCAACAATGCAAAAGAGATCCTCTTTCTCCACATCCTCGCCAACATCTGTTGTTGCCTGAGTTGTTAATGTTAGCCATTCTGACAGATGTAAGGTGGTATTTCATTTTGGTTTTGATTTGTATTTCCCTGATGATGAGTGATGTTGAGCATTTTTTCATGTGTCGGTTGGCCATCTAGATGTCTTCCTTGGAGAAGTGTCTATTCACGTCTTTTGCCCATTTCTTCACTGGATTATTTGTTTTTTGGGTATTGAGTTTGATAAGTTCTTTATAGATTTTGGATACTAACCCTTTATCTGATATGTCATTTGCAAGTATCTTCTCCCATTCCGTCGGCTGCCTTTTAGTTTTGCTGATTGTTTCCTTCGCTGTGCAGAAGCTTTTTATTTTGATGAGGTCCCAGTAGTTCATTTTTGCTTTTGTTTCCCTTGCCTCCAGAGACGTGTTGAGTAAGAAGTTGTTGCAGGCAAGATCAAAGAGGTCTTTGCCTGCTTTCTCCTCAAGGATTTTGATGGCTTCCTGTCTTACATTGAGGTCTTTCATCCATTTTGAGTTTATTTTTGTGTATGGTGTAAGAAAGTGGTCCAGGTTCATTCTTCTGCATGTCACTGTCCAGTTTTCCCAGCACCACTTGCTGAAGAGACTCTCTTTATTCCATTGGATATTCTTTCCTGCTTTATCAAAGATTAGTTGGCCATAAGTTTGTGGGTCCATTTGTGGGTTCTCTATTCTGTTCCATTGATCTGAGTGTCTGTTCTTGTGATATTCGATTTTTAAAAATGATTTATAATTTAAATAGAACTTAAGTATATATACAATCAACATTTAATATTGTCTAATGTCTACAGCAATATATATACACTATGCAAATTTGAAAATTGTTTCTTATTTTGAAAATTTGTACCCATTTTATGGAGCCTTGAAGACTCTCTATTTTTGTTATGTGAATTTCAAAATACTTAAAAATACTTTCAAAATACTTAACAAATGTCAAGCAGTTTAAATTAATATATAATAAATATTCGGGGCACCTGGGTGGCTCAGTGGTTAAGGGGCCAACTTCGGCACAGTCATGATCTCACAGTTCACGAGTTGGAACCCTGAATCCAGCTCTGTGCTGACAGCTCAAAGCCTGGAGCCTGCTTCAGATTCTGTGTCTCCCTCTCTCTCTCTGCCCATCTTTGGCTTGCACTCTGTCTCTATTAAAAAAATAAATAAACGTTAAAAACTTTTTTTTAAATAAACAAATATTCATTAACATTTATTGTGTACTAAGGGCAAACCTGGGGAAGATGCAAAGACAAGAGAAAGCTAATCTCATCTCTTAGTTGCTTATCTGGGGGAGATTCCCTTGTAACACAGACAAAAAGGAGGCAAATAGGGGGTAATGAATAGAATATAGAGTCAATTGGTAGTTAGACTTACAATTTTAAAATTAGCATATGAGGATTTAAACTTACAACACTAGAACCAAAATTGCAACATTTTTAAATTTGCCCCAGCGGCTTACTTCATGTTGACAAACTTTTAGTGCAAAAAAAAAAAAAAATCTGTTTGTATTGTCATTTTTAAATAAATGTCTTCCCCCACCAGAATGCAAGCTCCAGAAGCACAGAGACTGTGTCTGCATCCAACTTAGCATAATAACTGACAGATATTATATTTCCCATAAGCAATTATAGACTGGCTGAGGAGAATAAGCCAAGTGCAAGAGCTACTTTTTTGTTAAATTTCTGTTAATTTTTAATTTTAGAATTTTTACAACTTTCACTTTGAAATAACAATAAACTTACAAAACAGTTGCAAAAGTAGGACAAAGATTCCCATACCCCTTTCACCCATTATTCCATAAATGTTATATAATTCACAAAATCAATAAATTAACGTTAGAAATTAGCTTTAATATTAGCCTAGACTATAGTCTAATTGATAGTACTCACTCAAATTTTGCCAATTTACCCACAAACGTTCTCTTTCTCATTCAGGATCTAATCCACCATCACATGATGCATTTAGTTGTCATGTCACTTTATTCTCTGGCAATCTGAAACAGTTCCTTGGTCTTTCCTTGTCTTTCATGACCTTGACACTTGTAAGAATGCTAGCCAGTTGTTTCTTAGAACGTTACTCATTTGCAATTTCCCTAATGTTTTCTCATGATTAAATTCAGCTTATTCATTGTTGGTAAGAATACCACAGGAGTGATGTTGTGTCCTTCTCAGTGTAGCATATCGGGAGGCGTGTAGTATCAATTTGTCCCATCGTGGGTGACATTAAATTTATTGTATGCTAAAGAGAGAGAACAGTTTTTTTTTAACGTTCATTTATGTTTGAGAGAGAGCATGAGTGGGGGAGGGGCAGAGAGAGAGGGGGACAAAGGTCCCCGATGCAAGACTCAAATTCATGAGCCGTGAGATCATGACCGGAGCAGAAGTCAGTGTCTAAGCCAACTAAGGGACCCAGCCCCAAGAACAGCTATTTTTAAATCTTATTCTAGCAGCATTGGAGAGTCTTCTCTAGATCTAGAGACATGTTTTACTTAATCCCTCCACAAACCTTCAAAGTCCTGTGTTTTGTGTCAGGGAATAGCAGAATGATAACAGAATAAATAAATAAATACACACGCGCTCACACACGCACGCACACACACACAGTGCTTGCCATCGGGCGATAGACTCAGAAGTATTTACAACAAACTGTGAAAAGTACAATGCCAAATATCTAGGATGATATGGGAGTAAAGAGGAAAGTATTTGTGCCTTGATAGGATAAATGATCGAGGAACATATCACAAAAGTGGCAACAATTTAAGAAGGGTCTTGTAGGACAAATAAGCTTTTCCCTGGTGGCAGAAAGAATAGAAGTTGGTGGACTGTGATAAGCAACAACGAAGCAAGGTAATCATGAAAATATTTGCAGTAAGCAAAGAATAATGAGAGATTTGATGTAGCATGTGCAGGTGAGAAAGTGACCAAAACTAGGTAGAGTGAAGCTGGGAGGTCTTTCATGCTTTAAGTCTAGAGTTTACTACATAGATGCTTAATGAACCTGTGAAAGAGTTTTCATGGCAGGAGAATAAAAAGTCTTGGTGGTGGTTGCTGTTGTTTTTAAGAAAGACAACTATGTTGGCAACGGAGAAAACAGTCTGCAGCAGAGACAAATGGGTGTTTGAGAATTTTTTAAATGTGTACCAATTGTAGTAGCCCAGGTAAGCCCAGGTCCTGACCTGGGAAAGAGGCACCCCAGAATTAAAGGCAAACCATAAATACATCAATTTTCAAGGGGGAATTGCTGCTCCATTCAGAATCATCTCAGTCCCTCAAATTGGATTAATTGGATAAACTGGTGCCGAGAACTAACACAGTCTGATGGAGACTGAAAATGTAAGAAAGAATAAAAAGTAACAAAATTGAACGTGAGTTGCTGTTAGCGAGAACTATTTAAAGATAGGCTCCCTGTGGATAGAGCTGGATTTTTCTTCACCAACAGTGATAGCAATTGACTCAGTGCATTAACGACATTATGTGTAAAGATGAGCAAACAGAGTCCTTCGTTGTAAATGGTCGGAAGGAGTCATATAACTGGTCATGATGTCCAGAAGCATCTCTTAGTTTCTAACAGATTTCTTCTGTTGAATAATATATTATCAACTGAAATAATATAATTAATAGTTAATCTATTACCAACTGAAATAATATAGTTAAGTTATTCTTGTCTTCTTGTCATTATTTATTAATAAATAAACAGCATGCTTAAATTGCATATTCATTTTTTAATAGTTAATGGATGCATATCTATTTTGGTTTTTCAAAAAATGAATTAGTAGCAAAAAAGAAAGCAATCCATTCTGTTTTATGATATTCTGGGACTGGTTGTATTAGTGTCACCCAAATAATGGGGTATATAATGTTATTGGAGAGAGAGAGAGAGAGAGAGAGAGAGAGTAGAGAGGCTGTCCTCTAGCCTTGAGAAGTAAGCTATCCTTTTGTGAGGGGGCCTGAAGAGAGGGCTGGAGGGCCAAGAACTGTGGGTGGCCCCTTGGAACTGAAAGCAGCCCCAGCCAACAGTAGGAAAATAGGGATGTCGGTCCCACAGGCATAAGGACAAGAATCCTGTCAGCAACCTGAGGGAGCTTGGAGCAGATCTTCACTTACTTGAGCCCCTGATAAGACTGCAGTGCTGGTCAACAGACGGATTCCAACTTGGTGAGACCCTGGAGCAGAGACCCCAGCTATGCTGTACCTGGACTCCTAACCCATGGAAACTATGAACTAATAGATATGTATTCTTTTGAGCTATGAGCTTGTCATAATTTGTTATGCGGTAGGGAAGATTGATACCTGGAATTACAATGCTGCCGTAACAAATCCTTAAACCAGCAGAGCGGCATTGGAACTGGGCAGTGGGGTAGAGGCTGGAGGAATTTTGAGGAGCATGCTAGGGAAAGCCTAAATCACTGTGAACACTCTGTTAATAGAAATATGGACTTCAAGGACACTGCTGCAGAGGGCTCAGAGGAAGTAGTGAGCCATGTCCTTAGAAACTGGAGAAAAGGGATCTGTGTTATGTAGTGGTTAGCGATAACGTCTCTGCCTTTATATGGAAAGCAGGACTTGTAAGTAGTAAATTTGGTTATATAGTAAGGAAGAGTTTCCAACAGAGTGTTGAAGGTGCTAGCTGGTTTCTTGTTACTGCTTATAGTAAAATGCAAGAGGAAAGAAACAGATTGAAGTAAGAAGTGTAAACAAAAAGAAGCCAGGTCTGGGTGATTTGGGAAATTTTCAACCTCTTCAGATTGCAAAAGTAGCTGACATTTTCACTGTCAGGAAAGCATGTTCTAGAAAAAAAGCTAAGGTTCTGACTCCACTACCTTTTGCTAAAAACCTCAGGTCAAAAAATTCCGAGTATTCAGTCATGCAAAAGGCTGTTGCAAGAAATGACAAGCATCCCATACAGACCCTCGCCATCTGACCATAAGATCTCTAGGAAGCTTAAGGCCATTGTCCCTTAGCCATATAAATAAGAGGTAGAGAAAAGGTTATTTGAAAAATATCTGTAGAGGGGCGCCTGGGTGGCTCAGTCAGTTGAGCGTCCGGCCTCGGCTCAGGTCATGATCTCACAGTCTGTGAGTTCGAGCCCCGCGTCGGGCTCTGTGCTGACAGCTCAGAGCCTGGAGCCTGCTTTGGATTCTGTGTCTCCCTCTCTCTCTGCCCCTCCCCCACTCATGCTCTGTCTCTCTCTGTCTCAGAAATAAATAAACATCAAAAAATTTTAAAAAAGAAAAAAAAGAAAAATATCTGTAGGTATGACTTGTACTTAGTGAAAAGAACCCCTCTGAGATCCAGAGAAGACCCCCCAAAGTTCTTAAGAAAAGTATTTGAGCAGAAATACTTGAAGCTTGGACCAAAAGAGACAGAGAGCACAAAACTAAAAAAGGCTGTGAGACTCCCTAAATCCTATTGCCATGAAGTAGGATAATAAAACAACTCAGCTACAAACATGTGCTACCTGTCATGAAGAAAGATTTATTCAAAGGGCAGGACCACAAAACCAGAGGATGGAGCCACGAGCCATGGAGGCCTGGAAACCCCAAGCCTTGAAGCCTAGTGGAAGAACTCTGGCTGGAGTTTGGCCAGCTGGATGTCAAGCCTCCTTCAAACAGTGACTCTTTTCACCTCGACTTCCCTTTTTTTTTTGGAACTAGAATATCTTCAATTGTTACCATATGCTCATGCCTCCATTGTATGTTTGGATTGTCAGAGGCGGTTAACTGGGTTGTCTTTAGTTTCACAGTCCCACAGATGGAGAAGAATTGTGCCCCAAGAACTGTACTTAGTGAACCACACTTGGGAATCTCAGCCACACCTGCACATGATTTCCCTGGACTTTGAGCTAAAGCCATCATGGGATGAGATTTTTTTTTTTATCTTGTTTTATTTTTTTTTAATTTACATCCAAATTAATTAGCATATAGTGCAACAATGATTTCAGGAGTAGATTCTTGAGAACTTGGAAGAGAATGGATGTATTTTAAATGTGAGAGGGACATGAATTATTCGAGGCCAGGAGGCCAATTACAGCAGACACACTCGAGGAGCCCCCCATGTTAACATTCTGTAAATCACCTCTCCCTGAATGTGAATGGGACCCGTGGCTTGCTTCTAGACAATAGGATATGACAGAGGTGATGGAGGAAAAGAGAGAAATCACCTTAGATTTCTTCTATGTGCTTCATAAAGCAAATCTAAGGAGAAAAAAAAAAAAAGATAACTTCTGAAAACTCCCCTGTTCATTTGCTACTTATTTTGCCTTCATTTAAACTTTCTATTTTTCTCTCCCTAAATTATAGAGCCTACGTTCTTTATTTTTTATATTCTCACCTTCACTTTCAGTGATAGCCCCAAACTCTCTTTAATAGGTTGTGTAATCTTTTGTTAGCATATATATCTCAACCTAGGAAAATTCCTATGTGTGAAGGTATCTACAGACTCAATTCAATGAAGAGGGTCATGTGGCTATACCTCTGCATACAGTTATGCCCAGCCAGAGGGCATCAAGACCTGGTAGGACCTTCTACCTGATTCTATCTCATCTCTTCCTTTTCCCCTAAGCTACTAGAAAATCAGTTCCAAGTATTTTTAACTGAACCTTTGTTCAGCTACATCTTTCATCTTATTATTTAGTCTCCTTTATTTTCAAATACAGTCCATCAATGCTGAATCTTTTTTTTTAATTTTTTAATGTTTATTTTTGTTTTTTTAATTTTTTTTTTACATTTTATTTATTTTTGATAGAGAGATAGAGCATAAGTGGGGGAAGGGGCAGAGAGAGACAGAGACACAGAATTCGAAGCAGGCTCCAGGTTCCGAGCTTTCACCACAGAGCCCAACGCAGGGCTTGAACCCACAAAGCATGAGATCATGACCTGAGTTGAAGTCGGATGCTCAACCGACTGAGCCACCCAGGTGCCCCAAATGTTTATTTATTTTTGAAAGAGAGAGAGACAGAGATGGAACACAAGTGGGGTGGGACGGGGGGGGGGGGGGGCAGTGCAGAGACAGACAGAAACACAAAATGCAAAGCAGGCTCCAGGCTCCCAGACAAAACCCGTCGCAGGGCTCAAACTCATGAACCATGAGCTCATGACCTGGGCCTAAGTCAGATGCTCCACTGACTGAGCCACCCAGGTGCCCCTCAGTGCTGCACCTTTTTTCTCTGACTTCCTTACAAGCATTCAGTCCCAGGCCCTGGATAGATTTCAACTCACCCAACAATCTGAAAAAGAGAAAAACTGACTTTCTTCAAAAGAGGGTATCTGGGGGACACAAGGACCCCACATAGCTGTACAAAGGAAATCCCTGGATTAAATACATTATAAAACTAATTATAGTAAGAGGAGCACATTTCCCTTTGGTGTATTCCAAAAATCCTATTCTAGAGCTTCTTTCATTGGAATAAGATGTTAGAAGAAGCAACCTTTGACTGACCCACGTTTTGTGTTTCTCCTGTACCATTTTCCATCTTTTCTATCTTTTGTCTTCCTCTTCAGTTTCATCCATCCTCCATCATTCCTCATTCAAAGATTTCTTTGCAAAGTGCAAATAATAGCAACCTGATATACCTAATTCACCCAACTTTCCTATTCCAGAACCCAAATCTGTTCCTGCTTTTTAAAAAGGCCTAAATTCTATATGTGATATAAAGTGCAATCCCCAGATGCAACATTCTGGAACTCCCACAAAAGCTTAGTAATCTTAAGCAGACCTGATTTCCACCACTATTTTAGGGGCAAATCAAAAAGCTAGAGTAAAAAAGTAATTATTACCACTAAGTACCACTGTGGATAAGACCTTTATTTATATAATTTGTATATTTGGAGCATTAATAGTGAACATCATATCTAAGTAGTAATTGACAAAGAAAACAAATCTATCAAAATCAGGTATAAAACACCAATAGCAATCCTAGATACTTTTATATTCTATTACTATTATATCAGCTATCTCAAAAAACATTTACACTCAACATTACTATGAAATAATGATAGTTACTACATCTACTAATAGATATGATTATTTAAGGTGTCAATAAGAAAGCACAGGGGAACCTGGGTGTCTCAGTCGATTGGTTAAACAACTGACTCTTGGTTTTGGCTCGTCACAATCTCACAGATTCGTGGGTTTGAGCCCTGTGTCGGGTTCCACACTGACAGTGTGGAGCCTGCTTGAGATTCTCTGTCTCCCTCTCTCTCTGCCCTTTCCCACTCACGCTGTCTCTGTCTCTCTCAAAATAAATAAATAAACTTTAAAAAAGGCACATAAAATGCTATCACAAATATTTTGATAATTGCATTTCAATATAATAATTTTTCACTGTAATCTTGTATATTTTTCTTTATGCATAAATGCATTTTATGCATTGTTCTGAAAAGGATAGCTTCTCTTCACTGCCAAAGAAGGTGCCATCATCTGAGTAACTTTGTCCCCCCCTAAAATTCATAGGTTGAAATCCTAATGCCCAGTGTGATAGTATCAGGAAGTAGGACCTTTGGCAGGCAATTAGGTTATGAGGGTAAAGCCCTCATGAGTGGAATCAGTACCTTTATAAAAGAGACCCCAGAGAGAGCCCTTTCCATAATGTGAGGGTACAATGGGAAAGCTGTGACCCAAAAGAGAGTCCTCACCCTATCACATTGTATTGTTATCTTTGACTTCCAGCCTCCAGAACCATGAGAAATAAATTTCTGTTGTTTAGAGGCTACCCAGGCTCTGGTATTTTGTTATAGCAGCCCAAATGGACAGAAAGGGTCCATGGCCATGGCACATACAAAATTCGTTAAGACTCTCTGTTAAAATATCAGGCATGAAGTACAAAGAAGGAAAATGTTATTCTTATAATCAATTAATAAATTTATAAAAATACAGAGCGCTTCAGGGACGCCTGCAGGGCTCAGTCAGTTAAACATGATTTCGGTTCAGGTCATGATCTCACAGTTTGTGAGTTCAAGCACCATGTCAGGCTCTGTGCTGGTGGTGCAGAGTCTGCTTGGGATTCTCCCTCTCCCTCTCTCTCTGCCCCTCCCCTGTGCTCTCTCTCTGTCTCAAAAATTAAAAAAAAAAAAAAAATAAAATAAAAAAAAAAAATATATATATATATATATATATATATATATATATATGGCTCTTCAGATTTTCTGTTTTATCTTGTATAAGTTTTGGTAAGTTTTATTTTTCAAAAAATTTATCCACTTCATCCAAGTTGTTAGATGTATTGGCATAAAGTTGCCCATATATTCTCTTATCATTCCTTTAATGTCTTTATAGATCTGTAGTGATATTCCCTCTTTATTCCTGATATACATATAATTTATGTTCTCTCTCTTTATTTCTTGATCTCTCTTGTTAGGGGCTTATCCATTCTGTTGATCTTTTCAAACAACTAGCTGTTAACATTGTTAAATTCCCCAATTGTTTCTCTAATTTCATCAATATTATACCTTTCTTCTTTTTTCATACAAATACTTTAAATCTATAAATTTCCCTCCAAGCACTGTGTTAGCTGCACTGCATGAGTTTTTGTAACTTTGTGTTTTCATTATTAGTTTAACATAGTTCCTAAATTCACTGATGAGTTCTTCTTTCACCCATGGTTATCTATCAAAAAGACAAGAAATAAAAAAATATTAGTAAGGATGTGCAGAAAAGGGAGCAAACTCTTGTGCACTCTTGGTGGAAATGCGAAGGTGCAGCCACTGTGGAAAACATTCTGAAGTTCCCGCCCAAATTAAAAATAAAATACTATATGACCCATCAATTCTACTCCTGGGTATTTACCTGCTAAAAATGAAAACACTAACTCAAAAAGATATATGCACCCCACGTTCATTGCAGCATTATTTACAACAGCCAAGATATGGAAACAACTTAAGTGTCCATGGATGGATGAACGGATAAAGTAATTATGATATATCATAGATACAGATATAGATATAGATATGTTTTCTAACTAGTTTAATAAAAGAGAATTATTAAGAAATAACATTTTGTGGGACGCCTGGGTGGGTCAGTTGGTTAAGCATCCGACTCTTGATATCAGCTGGCGCGATGTCGTGGCTGTGAGATGCAGCCCTCCCTCAGGCCCCATGTCGGGCTTTGCACTGAGTGTGGAACCTGCTTAAGATTCTCTCATCCTAGGGGTGCCTGGGTGGCTCAGTTGGTTAAGCATCTGACTCTTGATTTTGGCTCAGGTCATGATCTCATGGTTTATGAGTTTAAGCCCCATATCAAGCTCTGCATGTAGCCTGTTTGGGATTCTCTCTTTCCCTCTCTCTCTCTGCCTCTCTCCTGCACTCACTCTCTCTCTCTCTCTCTTTCTCTCTCTCTCAAAATAAATAAATAAACATTTGAAAAATTGAAAAAAATTCTCTCATCCTCTCCCTCTGCACTCATGCTCGCTCTCTTTCTCAAAATAAAATAAATAAACATTTAAAAAAGGAGTTAACATTTTGCTGCAAGCTAACTAATGTATTTGATCTCTAATATGCTACATGTTTCTTTTTGATTGCCTTGCAGTTGTTGCATGAATGGTGTCTGATGAATCAAATATTAATAATAGTAATGCATATAATACTTCATGTTTCAAATATTCTTCTAAGTGCTTTCTATGTATTATCTCAGTGAATTTTCACATTACCATACAACTCAGGCAGTAGTTTTATAGACAAATAATTATCATTTTATAAATGAGTAAACTGATGGGGCACCTGGATGGCTCACTCGGTTGGGCATCTGACTTGGGCTCAGGTCATGATCTTGCGGTGAGTTCAAGCCCCGCGTCGGGCTCTGTGCTGCCCGCTGGGAGCCTGGGGCCTGCTTCGGATTCTGTGTCTCCCTCTCCCTCTGCCCCTCCCCTGCTCACGCTCTGTCTCTCTCTGTCTCAAAAATAAATAAAAACATTAAAAATAAATAAATGAGTAAACTGAGACCCAAGGAGCTTAAGTAGTGTGTACAAATTACACAGTAGTATATGGTGGAATTTAAGAACCCATACATACAACCATTATGCTATAATGCTTTTTTGGTAATGTTTATTTATTTTTGAGGGACAGAGCACAAGTGGGGGAGGAGCAGAGATAGAGAGGGAGACACAGAATCTGAAGCAGGCTCCAGGCTCTGAGCTGTCAGCACAGAGCGTGATGTGGGACTCAAACCTACAAGCCATAAGATCACGACCTGAGCCGAAGTCGGACGCTTAACCAACTGAGCCACCCAGGTGCCCCAATGCTATAATGCTTTTTAAAAATACAGATCTTTGTCTCTGGCACTAGCTTGGATCATTACCACAGAAACACTGTTATTTACATAGTTACATGTGTCTAATTTTGACTAATTTTTAATGTGCTATGTGAAGTTAATAGTAAAGAGAAGTAAATAAACATCGTAACGATAGAATTTTATTAAATAGAATAGCTTAATTTCAAAATCAAAATTTGTCTCATAATTTGTGACTTTTTCAGTATGTATGATTGACATATCAGAAATTCCTTAAGCATTAAAGTGAGCTCCAGAAGCCTCAAACCTGTAGCACTCTCTTTTTTGCTGTAGTTTCTTATCTGCAAGGCGAGAAAATTAGATTCAATATGATTAGTGCATACTCTTAAATTGTTACATTATTTTTTGTTATTATCTTAACTTTTATCATTGAAAAAAAAACCCTCTTTCTTCCTCCCTCCCCCTCCATGTTTCTATCTCAGCTGTTTGCTCTTATCATAAACATGACATGCTGTAAGACATGAACAAGTGTGTACTTAAGCAAAATAGTTATTTCCTTAACTTGACTCACCAAGGCACCCTAGAGATTAATACTCTTGTGATTTCACAGGTCTCTTGCGCATGTGAATTTCCATGAGAGTCTATTCAACTAGGGTAACTAAGAAGAAAGAACAATGTTCCTCTATACAAGGTGGGTTTTGCATTGTCCCACACATAGCCCGCTGATGGCCGTGGGATGGCAAAGTCATCTTCATTAGACGGAATTTAATAGTGAATCAAAGTTCTTGTGGAGAATAGACTGATCTAAACTTTAGCCTCCCTTGGGTCCTGCTGAAAGATTAGAGGGAAAGAGTAGGGCCTTAGTAAGTTGAATGTATCAGATTGTTTTTCACTAATAGTTCTCTTGTAAAACTCTGAAAACCACCCAGTTTAACCCTTAAAAAAGGGGGGGAAAGCAAAAGGAGTGGTGTAGGGGAGGGGAGGAAACTCAGGTAGCATACCACAGGCATTGATTTTTGAGATGTTCTGTTTTCCCAGTAGCAAGTTCCACAGTTTGGAGTATGTGCACATGACCAAACTTTGTCTATCAAAAGGAAAACAGTTTTCTTGCTACATATAATCGCCCCTGCCATATGTCACAATGCTGTAATTTCATAGGGTTTACAAAATTTAATTGCCTTTCAGTTTTGCTCTATGATTAGAGATTCTAAGACTCAATCCAAGAATGCAGTTATTTGATAAAATCTTTTCACAAATATCCTGAATCCAGGAAGAGTTACAGGTAGAAGAAAAAAGAGAAGCCAGCACAGGTAAAATGTATCAACCAGCACCTGTAGGGCAGGATCAGACATAGTTAACAAGAAAAAAGGAAGGAGAAACAAATGTGTTAGGTGATCTTTAGTTTAAAGAAATCTCTGTTGGGCAACTGGGCATTTTGCTCCTTGCCTTTTATTTCCAACTTCCTTTCAAAGAATTCGTTAAGTGAAAAGAGAGATGATGGCAGCTCAGTATATCAAAGCTCAGTTATCAGTTGGCTTATTCTAGTATCTTTGGTCTTTTGTGGATGCCTTATGATGTGTTGTACGGTAACACTGGAAAGTCAATCTCATACCAGCGATTGCCACATGAACGTTAAGGAGTCTGAAAAAAAAAAAAATCACAAAATAGAAATAGTTGCTGTCTCAGGTATAAAGTGGCACTGATAAGAATGAATGTATCCAAAAAGATTTGGGTAGGTTTCTTTTTTCTTTTTTTGGAGGGAGGGGTGCAAAAGAGATTGACTTATTATTCAGTAGGGTGAGAAGGAAAGTCTAAGAGAAAGAAAAAGACATAATAGAGACTGCTCCATTGTCAACTCTTTCAGGATTGGCCCTGAGCATGTTGTCCTGATTACGGACAGAAGTAAAAAGCTTACTACTACTCCGAAGAGATCTGTTTCCTTTATGTAACATCTTTAGTCTTAAAAATTCACGAGAGCTATTAAAATTAAACTTTTCCTTGAAATCAAAGTACACTTCTTGGGGGATAAAGGTACTTTTCCTAGATCTGTAATAGGAAGACTTTAGAAACTCTTGAAAGATGGCATACTAGTCAGCAGGAGACACATTCACTGGGATCCTAAAGAGAATTGAATAAAGGTACTATTTTTCAAAGGAAAAGATGGTGAGTCAGCCAGGAACTAGCAACAGCAGGAAACCGTTAACCACTGTAAGACTTAGGGCAAATGGAAGAAGCTATGTTTCCGGACTAAGTGAGAGCTCATCCATGTGAGACGGACACAACCACAGAGCAAAAGCCAGAGGAGAGGGAAGAAATAACCCGACCTTCTTCTCCTCCTGTCCATTTATTTCCTGCTGTGCTTCTGGTAGCCAAACCCCTCCAGAAGCCAGAATGAACTTAGTGCCACTGTCTTCGAGAATGAGAACCTTCCTTTTCACTGGCTTATGGCACAGATCGAAGCAAAGACAAAAAGAAAATTGATGCTGGAGTTTGCAGATGTATGACTGAGACATTGAAAGAAAAATCACTAACAGAGGAGCAAGAAAGCCAAGATAGTCTGAATTGCAGTTTTCAATGCATGAGAAGTTGATTTCCTGTGGCTAAGACTTTATTCCTGATTGTAGCATCAGTAATGATCTTTCAGCTGTGACAGATCATAGGTTTAAGGCAATTCACCTGCAGGAAAAATACTTTAGAAAGAAAATGCAAAAACAAAAACAGATTGTGTGAGAAGATTTTCTTTAGGATGACTCTATAAAAATGACAGGTATAATCTGTTTTATTCTAGTTAACCATATTAATTCTTATTTTTATTTTGGTATATCTGTATGAGGTAGTATGATGTATTTTCTTCAAAATCACTTTGATCTACTCCTTGGAATGTTTTAACAATGAGCAGCATTGCATATTCGTTTTAGTCTGGAAATTTCTAACAGGGAAGAATACTGCAATGAAATTAACATTTAGAAGAAATCGTTCCTCAGGAGATAGAAAATATATCTTGCATTATAACATTTTAGGGCTTGAAAAGAACTTTTAAAGATCAATCTAAAATTTTTATTTTACAAGTGATGACAAAAGGTGTAGTTGTATCCCCATAGCAACACATCTCTAGTTTTCAGCAAAGATCAGAACCCACGTCTCCTGACTCCCCCCATCTGTTTTACCCACCTTCCCATGGTGAAATTCCCATTTATATTCCTATTATATAGGAGAACCAATCTTGTTTCAATGACTTCCTAAATCTGCCTGTCCAAAAATTCACTGAAAATACATACCTACCACCTTAATATTTCTCAGCCAAGATTTGAAGATACCATCAGAGAGCAAGAAGGGGTATCCTTGTGGATTGCCCGAAGCTCTGGGAGCTGCCTGCACTCAGCGTCTCTCTGTGGACTTCGGTTCTATCATAATCCATTAGCCAACTGTCCATTTAGAGGCTCAAGTTCCATTGTCCTCAAATTTTGTCCAAGAAAATTGAGTTCATTATTTTGCAAGACCAATAAATGAAAGAGTTATAGCTTGCTGTGTTTTAACTCCATGAAAGAAACTGTCATAGCCCACAGAGAATTTCCTGGATATAAATCATTTTTTTTTGACTGTTGGTTCTGTCTTGTCCTTTCTCTATCACACTATAATTACTTAATCTGATCACTTGCTATTCCTATTTCCTCTTTAATATCTGTAATTTTTAATCTATATTGTCTTGCTCTATTATACTTCCCTGTAGTAAGCAATGACATATAAAAAAAGGACCCAGCCTTGTAGGCAGGTGTGTGCTTCCTATGTGCTCACAGATAGGTCACTGAAAGTCCATGCAAATTAGGGTACTTCATGGAGCAGCGGAATTTCATCTGGCAAGCAGGTGTGTTATAGAAGAGAACTATAAATGACTTGGTTTGAATGATGGCTGTTCGTGTTCCTCTATGCTTTATTCTTGCAGTTCACCTAATGGGTCATGTTCTTGACATCTGAACTCTACAAACATGGTCATGGAAACCTCTTGTCTAATGTTGCACTAGATGGGGCATTGATCTTCCTAGGACAAGAAGATCGCCAAGTGTTCTTTCTCCATTTCTCTCAAAATAAAGATTTGAAAATTTTATAAATGAAATAATTATTCAAGGACTATAGGAATTTAAATTATTTGGCCTCTGACAATAAAAGCTTAGGAAAGCTTTAGTCTTTTACTATAAGAGATTATAAAAGTAAAATAAATTAATATGTGTTAAGGCAGGCAGTATGTGACATATAGTTTTCAAAAACAATCCCTGCAATCAGAATAGTATTACATTTTAAAAATATATCACCATAGATTTTAAGAAGTAAAATAGATATACATCGTTCTACCATACCTTAACTTCTTGCTTTTTAATAGGTAGGTGGGAAAATCTGTAGTTCTCAGCTGTTTATCTGTGGACTAGGGCCCATCTATCACAAAGATTTAACTAGTCAATATTGAAAAGAGAAAATAACATTAAGGACAAAGTAGAGTGTGTTGGGGGGAGGGCAGAGGGAGCTGTAAAATGCCAACCTTCCTTTCCTAGGGTAAGACCCTACTTTCCTCTGGGATTTTGCCATTCCTACTCTGAGGTAAACCATTGTGGCAATAGATGGTAGCTGAACTGAAGTACCTCTTCCTGGAGTCTGTTGTGTCTGTCTTCTCCTGGGAAGCAGACCTATGATGGGATTCTCTTAGGGAAAATGCCTGTATAAGAGAAAATGGGGAAAGGGCCAGAAAAGGCTGGGAGAGTCATGGGAATGTGATATAATTCGGACACGAGCGAAGTGGGGAGAAAGGGAGGCATACTAGACCGTTGTGCCCCATCCAGGAGTCCTTGAGGCAAAAGCAGCCATCAAAGTGGACCCGTGTCTCCCCCGCGTTGTCTTGCCTTGGTATTCTTGCCCCCTCAGGATGTGCTGGGCAGCATGGGGGAAGCATGCCAGAGCCAGCAGCTGGGGGCCTTGGTTCATGAACTTCCCTGGAGTCCGAGGTCTGCAAGGCACATTCTCATGGCCACCACAACTAGCTGTGGCTTTTTAATCTTTCATACTTATTATACCTGAGAATTAGACTTTCATCCCTTTCTCCCTTGATAAAACTTTTAGACCATTCTTCTTCTACTTTTTAAAAACAAAACGATAAGAGACTCTTAAAAACTGAGAACAAACTGAGGGTTGATGGGGGGTGGGAGGAAGGGGAGGGTGGGTGATGGGTATTGAGGAGGGCATCTTTTGGGATGAGCACTGGGTGTTGTATGGAAACCAATTTGACAGTAAATTTCATATATTGATAAAAAAAGAGTCAAGCTAATAAACAGTGAAATCAAAAAGTCAAAAAAAAAAGCTCAGAAAGAAAAATAAATAAATAAATAAATAATAAAATGAAAAGCTCAGAAAGAGAAAAAAAAAAAAAATGAAACCGTAACAAAGCCTGGCAGTTTTCAGGCTCACGCCATTCAACTAGTCCATCTTCTGAGCCCTCCTCCTCAGTCACTGAACTTTGATATCTGGCTGTTGGTCTTGCTCACTTTAATCCTTGCCAATATATCAGGCAAATTCAATACCCGGGCCTCTCAGTTCCTCATCTTCTCCATCATCCATGACATCTTCCTTTCCCCCTCTTCTCCACACCCTCAAAGAATTGTTCAAATAGTACATTCTCACAGAAGCCTTCTTAGAATCCTGACTACATGGGATCCTCCTGTCCTCTACTTCATACTAACAGTTACTGACCATGGGAACAAGCCCCAAATGAAAAATATTATGCACCTAGGGTGCTTTTTCTTGGCCGTTATTGTTAAACTGTTTTCTTACAGAGCATAACCAGGATGTGGCCTGAATGTGGCCTCATATATGAGCTGGACTTAAAACAGGACCCCGGCTCCAAAGAGCACCAGGGAGCTGCCTGGGTTGCCTGACAATATCTACAAATAAGGACGAGGCCCTTCTAATCAATCAGGATGAGGCATTTTTTTCCCCTTTCCCTCATTAGCGTATTGGTTGGAGTGGGCACCTAAAAGGGAACTTTATATGAGCAAGGCCTCCCGTCTCTTCCTGAGCCAGCCTAACTGACCTCTCTGTTAGTGCTGTGTGTCCCTTCAGCGAGAGCTGGACACCAAATAAAGCCTTGCCTGTGCCTTTGACTTTTGGGTCTGGCTTCTTTTCTATTCTTGTAGGACCAGAAAACCCGACTCCAGTAACAATCTGTGATGCTCATTCAAAGCCAGTGACAGTTTTTGGAAGTATCTGTTTATTCCTGTGATTGGATTACTGTCTTTTGTCTACCGTAGATTCTAAGTTCTATGAGGGCCAGTTTGATCTATTTTGATTCTCAGCACCTGCAAATTACCTGGCACATAGTAGATATTCAGTACATATTCCCTATATAACTAAATGATTCCCTGACTATATACAGAAATGAATGAGTAGATTTGAATTGTGATGCATTGAATTGAATAGATATATCAATGGATGTTGTTGCCAAGGCTTATGTCTGTCTACATTTGAAACATATGTAGTTATCAATGTAATTAAAAACTTCAGATGAATTAAAATTTTCTTTCATTATTTTATATCCTGTGACAAATTTTATCACTTCAAAAAATTACACTTAGGGGAACCTGGGTGGCTCAGTCTGTTAAGCATCCGATTCTTGATTTCAGCCCAGGTCATGATCCCATGGCTGTGGGATCAAGCCCCTGCTTCAGGCTCCACATCGAGCATAGATCCTGCTTAAAATTCTGTCTCCTTTGCTCTTCCCCAACCCCCCACTCCCACCCCGGCTCACACACACGCTTTCTCTCCAGAAAAATAATACACTTGATTTTATCATCAAAATCACTTTGGATATGTTTTTTATTTTAAACTCTGAATATCTTGACCACAGTGCTCTTCACAATTCATCTAAGGTTTCCTTGAAGATCATAACATGGGGTCTTGTACATAATAGAATTTATTATATGGCATTAATTTGCAATGCATCAATTCAGCTTCTCTAAATTCTGATATTTTGTTCTTCCTAATAAAACTAACCCTCTGTCTGATTTTCTCTTCCTCATTTATTTCCACTGAGAGACATAGTTAAATTGACTTTTACTTATATTTTGGGATTTATTTATTCATAAGAACTTTTTAAAGAATGCATCCATTTCTAATCTTTTTTTTTTGCTTGCTTTTCATTTTTCTGAATTATTAGGCTTTGATTTTTATTTTGCGTTTGTTTTATTTTTTCAGGATTTAATTACAGTTAAGTCTAACGACTTAAATGTAGGTTTTCTATAAATGCTTCAGGAGATTTTTTTAAACATGGGTGGAAGGGGGCACTACTTAAAGAGTATACTATTGTTGGGGCACCTGGGTGGCTCGGTCAGTTGAGTGTCCAACTTCGGCTCAGGTCATGATCTCACAGTTTGTGAGTTCAAGCCCCACATCGGGCTTGCTGCTATCAGCACAGAGCCTGCTTCAGATCTTCTGTTCCCCTCTCTCCCTGTCCCTCCCCTGCTCCCGCACGTGCTCTCTCTCAAAAATAAGTTTATAAAAACATTAAACAAAACTTTTAAAGAGTATACTATTGTCAAAAATTCAGAAATAACAAATATTAAAACCATGACTCACCAAAGTATTAATTAGTAGAAATTGATTGATTGATACACACTGAAAAGACAATTTACAAAGCAGTAGCATACTCAAACCAAAGCATGGAATGAGGCTTAGGTATATTGGTTATAAAGCAACTTATATAGTGATAAAGCAGTGACTGTTTATTCTTCATAGTGATTGATTATGGTAGGATTTTCTTAAAGGACAGGGAATTGATCAGTGGTTACCTCATACCAACCTTGGAAAACAGTTTGCTTTGCTTACGATTTTCAGAAGGATAAGAAGAAATGACCCATAATAAGTTAGCCTTGCAAAATAAACAAAATTAAGCTTTGCTTCTATGACTAAACTGGTTTTGTCTCCTCAGGCAACTTTCAAGGCTGGTCTCTGTTTTTTATTTTAACAATAGTTTAATCAGTTTTCCATATTTAATTTACATTTTCTGTTTGAAATTATCTTTTTTAACAGTTTTACATATTAAATCAAAATCTTTAAATTTGATTGGCATGTTAAAAATGTTGCCTTTGAAGTAAAAGTGTTCTGCTCTTATTCTTGGCGTTTCCCCCAGGTTTAATAGTAAAATGATTGTTTTATCCTTCTATCTTATTAATCTATTTTCTCCTTTAATTTAGTCTAGCATTTCACAATGACTTTGGTCTCAGTACCTCTTTATGCTCTTAAAAAGCAATGATGATCCCAAAGCTCTTTTGATTATGTGAGCTATATCTATCCATATTTACAATCCTAGAAATTAAAACTGAGAAATATTTAAAGTATTTATTCATTCATTTAAATATAACAATAAACCCCTTATACATGAACATATATAATTATTTTAATAAAAATGAGTTGTATTTTTCCAAGACAAAAAATAGTGAGAAGAGTAGCATTGATTTACATATTTAAAAATCTCTTAATAGAAAACATTCTCAAGAGACTAGGCTGGTGGTTATGAGGGGCTTGGAGGTAAGGGAAAATGGGAGATGCTGGTCAAAGTGTACAAACTTCAAGTTATAAGCTGAGTAAGTCCTGGGGATCTAATGTACAGTGTAATAACCATAGTTAGTAGTATTTAGTATTATTTACATGAAAGTTGCTAAAAGAGCAGATCTTAAATGGTTTCACCACAAAGAAGAAATGGTAAGTATGTGTCGCGATGGATGGGGTGTTAGCTAAAGTTAAGCTGTTAGTCAGTTTGCAACATGTAAGTGTATCAGATCAACACATTGCACACTTTAAGCTTGTACAACATTGGGGTACCTGGGTGGCCTAGCCGGTGAAGCATCCAACTTCGGCTCGGGCCATGATCTCATGGTTTGTGAGTTCAACCCCCGCGTCGGGCTCTGTGCTGGCAGCTTGAGCCTGGAGCCTGCTTTAGATTCTGTGTCTCCCTCTCTCTCTGCCCCTCCCCTGCTCATGCTCTGTCTCTGTCTCTCTCAAAACTAAAACATTAAAAAAAATTTTTTAACTTGCACAGTGTTATATGTCGATTATATCTCAATGAATCTAGGAAAAATAAAAAATTTAAAAAGTTTAAGTCACTAATGTTAAAAAAAAAAAAAGCTGTTTCAAATCATGCTAAAAGGTCAAGCAAATGAGGAATAAGCATTGACCATTGAACTTAGCAATGTAATCCTGGTCATACTGTTAATTCATCACCTCTCTCTCCTAAGCAATTAAATTTTCAGTTAGGCACTTCAAAAATATAGAAGATGTTCTAATCCAACAGAACCTATATGCCATAGTAATCTTGAGGGTGGTCTGCCCTCACTTCTATCTTATCTCACACAGAAAACACTAAGTCAGAAGAAAAAAAAAATCTCAAGCCATATAATTTCCAAACATCTGGTTGGTTCTACATTTCTTAAAACATTACTCTCATTCTTGTGCAACTCTCCAAGTGAAGTTATTCCTAAAATCTTAGTTCCTTTTATCCTCCATATAACTCATAGTGCAATCCGTTTTTCACTGAGGCATGAAGATGAATGGACTTTTGACTCAAGACTTTCAGGTTATGCAACCTTATGAATGATTTCTTTACAGTTCAGCATAAAGCATCATTAGAGATTACATTAAACTTACATTCGTTGAATCACAGGATACCTCTATAAATAATTAAATATTTAATTGATATATTTTTTAAATGTTTATTTGTTTTCAGAGAGAGAATAAGAATGTTGGGGGAGAAGGGCAAAGAGAGAGGGAGAGAGAGAATCTGAAGCAGGCTCTGGGCCATCAGCACAGAGCCCAATGCAGGGCTTGATCCCACAAACCCAAGATCATGACCTAAGCCAAAATCAAGAGTTGACCCTTAACCAACTGAGCCACCCAGATGCCCCAATATATATTTTTAAACTAAGTAAAAATATGAAAAGTTTTAAACCTACTTTCATTACCATGAATACATTTTCAAGAAAGTGTTTTCAACAATTTATAAATAAAAGACCCAATTTACCAATAATTTACAAATAGTTTAAAGTACATCAAATATATGAAATGCAAAATATAATAAATAAAATAATATGCAATTATTTTAACTTCTTGGTTATTTTATTTATAAAATTATTTTACAGTCCTGGGGCACCTGCCTGGCTCAGTCAATAGAGCATGTGACTCGATCCCAGGGGTGAGCTCAAGCCCCACCTTGGGCATGGAGCGTACTTAAAAAAATAAAATAAATAAGTTTCTAGTCCTTATATATTTGCATAGAAAGATGTCCACAATACACTATTGTGGGGGGAAAAGCAAGTCATAGAATAGTATGATTAGTGTTATACCATTTGAAACTTTAAAAAATCTGTATACATATGTATGTCTAAAAATATATGAGAGAAAACTAGGAGAATACATGCCAAATTATTGACATTATTTATAGCCCTAGTAAGGGATTAGGAAAAGGGATTGTGTTTTATACACTTCTAATTGTTTGGGATTTACCACTAATAAATATATTTTATATATATTTTTAAATCATTTGATTGTCAGAAATAAAGTTTCTACTTTGGCAAAATATTTATATTAGTAAATACATGTTTATAACATGTTTTATTAGTAGATACATGTTTATATGCACATAATTTTTATATAGTAGAATATATTAGTATATATTCTTATTTTGGTAAGAAGAGCGTTTTTATTTTTAACAAATTAGAATCAAATTTTAGGACTTTTATTTTCTAGATTTTTAAGTGATAACAGTGGCTTGTGTGCAAAAACCACAAGGCTATGACTCACGACTGATCACTAGAGACAGCCTGCATATTTCTCTTAATATAAAATCCTATTATGTAATAATACTCACTGGTTCCCTGAAAATTGAAAGAAAATCTAGTTGCAACAATTTAGTTTTATAAGGTTTTTTTATTCAATTGCATTTTCCAGATTTCTTTTTAGTTGGACTGAGGTACGTAAAGATTCTGTTCCACTGCTCTTAGTTCTACATGGTCATTTTCCAGTAGGTCTCTATAGGGATGATGAGAAAGAGATTTATGTCTAGTGCCACTTTGTTCTAAAAAATTAGCTAATTGTCGCAAATATGCATACAATACCTCAAGTTACCAATTACTTTCACCACACACCCAAATATGTTTATTGTGTATTATTGGTTTATTCTTTTCTTTTTTTTAAACAACTCTCATCTTTACTATTCTATATGAGACCTCTGTCTCAATGTTTTTAGTTTACCTTGAAAAAACTGTGTCAAAAGCAAAGTGAAATGGCTGACAGATCATGTTAACCCGGACAAAGCAGCATCTAACAGAAAACCTTTAACTTGTGCAAAGTCAGCTTGCATCCATTCACCTGTGAGAATAAGGAGTCAACGTGTCTGATGCTAGAAATCTAGCAGGTTCTTTGTGCCAAGAACCAAGCACAATTAGAAATGTAGCAGAGAAAAGGCATGCAATCAGCTGTAACTAACTAAATTCATCCTTTCAAAGAAGAATTACTTTGAATTCCAATCCAGACAGCTCAGTCTTGTAGACTGGGGGCGATTTTGAGGAGTGGGCTCACGGGAGTATGACTCTCTAACTCATCATAGTGGACCTCAATGGACTAGCCTCTGACTCAGCCACAGTAAAATTACATACTGTGTTTCACGCTAATTAAAATAAGTTGGCAGTAGCAATTTTGCTGAAATTCTAGCTAACCTAAAGCAAAAGGAAATCGTAATATGCCATTTTCCTTACCTAATAAACAGGAACCAAGGCCATTTCTAAATGAAGTAGTGCTCAGATCATTGATTTTGCTCCATAAGCCAAATAATAAGCATCTTTTAAATTACCTAACGTGAGAAATATTGTTCAGACACACCAGATTTTGCTGAAAGGAAGGAAGGCACTTTTTCTTTTTTCTCTATAGTGAAGTCAGTAAATATTTACTAAATACTATGATATACAGAACATTCTGCTAACCATTGAATCTAGTTTGAGGTACGAACTATTTATGGTTTTCTCTCTGTACCTGTCAAATATTTTTGTCAGTGAAACATGGCCTAAGTTATCTTTTCAGAACAATATTTTACCTTGCAAATAGTCTCCTGTATAAAAAGTATATATATTCTTCTTATAAGTGACCTAATTAAAACTTGCAGTATCTTCACCTTTCTGCTTCTTTTATGGGGAGGATCTATACCTTTTATTCTGGAAATATTCATTCAAATCATTTTCTAGTTGGTGAAACTCTGATTTTAAATATTTGACCATGTCAAACTCAGAAATAGATTTACTAAATGGTACCCTGTGCCTATTTCCTTCTCAAAATGTATCAGTAGGGGAGTGCTTCAGTGGCTCTGTTGGTTAAAGATCCGACTTTGGCTCAGGTCATGAGCTCAGGCTTCGTGTGTTGGAGCCTGCATCCAGCTCTGTGCTCACAGCTCAGAGCTTGGACCTGCTTCAGATACTGTCTCCATCTCTCTCTGCCCCTCCCCCGCTCTCTTCTCTCTCTCTCTCTCTCTCTCTCAAAATATAAATAAACATTTTAAAAAAATTTAAATGTACCAGTAGGAGTTTCATCAGGAAAATAGGAAAGCAGAAACTGCTCTAGATATTTCAATCAGGAAACAGGTAATTCTTAGGAAAAAAAGGCTCAGAGAAGACTGCTGCAAAATCTCACATTTGCAAAAGCCCGCACGTCTGCCTGCTGCTGCCTATGAAAGGAGAACATGGCTTCCGCTTCCCTTCCACCTTGCAGATCTGATATGAACGTAGCTCCTAGTGGAACCAATCCCAGAACATGCGTCAGAGATTCTGGGAATGTAGTTTCCGAGTGTCCTACCATCCCCAAACAAAGAAGAACATACAAGTGGAAATAATGCTAAATTGCTAATAGATAACGTGTAGGTAGGAGGTGGGATTGAGGCAAATTCTGTCCCAGTGATACTGTCCAAAAACATTTTAGCTGTGATTTAACAGCTCATGCTACAATTACTGAGGTGAATGATAGTTACAGTATAATCCACTCGCCGTTACCCTTTTAGAAGATTTTGCTCCTTTTTTCCTCCCACTTTTACTTCTTTGACCACTTGGATAGGAAATTTTAATTTCATAAATACTGACTTCAATGATTTAACAGATAAAAACCACATGCTAAATTACTATATATCTGTATCTGTATTACTCTATACCTATGGAGAACTTACTAGTTGCCAGGCATTGTGCAGGAAGTCATTGTGTGGGGTACAGAGATAGTCCCTGCCTTTCAAGTGCTTACAATTATTAGGAGGCAAAATGAAAATACAAGCAGTATAACTCAAGGCAGATTGCGTGCAATTAACAAAAGGCAGAGGAAGAATTAGAGCAGGAGAGATTCCTATAAGGTGATGATGAGTGATTGAAGAGAGTCATGGGGAGGAAATGCTCTTTGAGGTGTAAGGATTCTGACAGATGGAAATGGAGTGAGGCACATGGTGAGACGATTTTCCAGAATGAGCAAAGTGAAAAGGGTGAAGAACTTGCTAGAATTAGACTAGAAACAGATACCATGAATGCAGATGATACAGGGGTGGGCAGTATTGCAAAGGAAGCAGCCCATGTGGGGACTTCAGCCCACAAAAGACTAATGTGCAAGCCACCTCCAGGTAGCATCCCCGATGAGAATGTTGGCCCAGGGTTATTTAAAGTTTCCAATTGTTCAAAAGAAGGTGAAAATCCATATTCTAAGGCAAAACCCCTATTTTAAAATGTTAGCATCCAGGGGCCCCTGGGTGGCTCAGTCGGTTGAGTGTCTGACTCTTGATTTTGGCTCAGGTCATGATCCCAGGGTTGTGGGATCAAGCCCCATGTCGAGCTCTGCAATGAGGATAGAAACTGCTTGAGATTCTCTCTCTCCCTCTCTCTCTCTCTCTCTCTCTCTCTCTTCCTCTCTCCCCCTCCCTCAGATCCTCTTCCCTGCTCTCTCTCTCTCTTAAATAAAATAAAAATTAATAAATAAAAACTAAAAATAAATAAATGTTAGCACCTAATTTTTAAAAATTCAAAAAAAATCCCAAAACAAAAACGAAACTAAAGCCATGTACAATTTAGTATATGTGCTGCCTAAGCAAGCACAAGCCATGTGTAATTTCAGTAAAACATATCTATCATCCATATATGGCCCAATGACCATGTATTTGCAGCCTTTAGGAGATGCTTCCTGAGGTCCCATCCAAGCAATTCTAGTTTCAATCATGAACCTCATTCTCACTGAATAATATATGCTCTAAAATTATGCATATTAAGCATTACCTCAGAAACTTTCTTCGTACGAATTGTGTGCCTTTAATTCTTTCCTAAAGAACTGTAGAGCTCTGAAGACTTTCATTTGCAAGAGGCCTAAGAGTGAAAAGAAGTAACAAGAAGGAGAAAACTGAAGGAAGACCACAAGAAATGCAAATGCTGTGGACATTTACTGGTGCAACCAATCTTTATCAACCTCTGAGACTGAAGACAACTGCTTTCCTTTACTTTTACGAATGGGGAAATGATAATGAAAAGCATTTGTCACAGAGGAATAATTTTGACTTATCTGGAGTAACAATTATTAGCTACCCTAGCAGAATAATATACTGAATGCTTCTGGTTATTTACAATCCAGTCTACTTGGGGAGCTTGGATGGCTCAGTTGGTTAAGCATCCAATTTCAACTCAGGTCCTGATCACAACTATTATCATATTTTATGACGCCAATCAAACATGAATGAACATCACAGTGACATTATGATTTAGGCCAACATTTGTAACCATCGCTGCAATAATTGAGAGAATTTTGTTCTAATACTGATGCCAAGGCCTCATCCCCAGAGATCCTAACTTAGTAAGTCCAGATTGGGACCCCAGCATCTGTATGTTTTCAGATGCTTTAAAATAATTTTATTATCTAAAAAGTAATTGTTAGGGGCACCTGGGTGGCTCAGTAAGTTAAGCATCTGACTTTGGCTCAGGTCATGATCTCACAGTTTGTGAGTTCGAGCCCCACGTTGGGCTCTGTGCTGACAGCTCAGATCCTGGAGCCTGCCTCAGATTCTGTGTCTCCCTCTCTCTTTGCTCCTCCCTTGCTGGCACTGTCTCGCTTTCTCAAAAATAAACATTAAAAAAATACAATAAAATCCAGCCTACTGTGATATACAGAATCTCCTCTTACATTTGTGGATATTTTTTATTTTTTAAAAATTGAGTATCAACAAATTATTTCTCAAAAACTGTGTGATCATGTTTTCTGCCCATTTCTTCACTGGATTATTTGTTTTTTGGGTGTGGAGTTTGGTGAGTTCTTTATAGATTTTGGATAATAGCTCTTTGTCCTATATGTCATTTGCAAATAACTTTTCCCATTCCGTTGGTTGACTTTTAGTTTTGTTGGTTGTTTCCTTTGCAGTGCAGAAGCTTTTTATCTTCCTGAGGTCCCAATAGTTCATTTTTGCTTTTAATTCCCTTGCCTTTGGAGGTGTCACGTAAGAAATTGCTGCAGCTGAGGTCAGAGAGGTCCTTTCCTGCTTTCTCCTCTAGGGTTTTAATGGTTTCCTGTCTCACATTCAGATCCTTTATCCATTTTGAGTTTATTTTTGTGAATGCTGTGAGAAAGTGGTCTAGTTTCATTCTTCTGCATGTTGTTGTCCAGTTCTCCCAGCACCATTTGTTAAAGAGACTGTCTTTTTTCCATTGGACATTCTTTCCTGCTTTGTCAAAGATTAGTTGGCCATACTTTTGTGGGTCCAGTTCTGGGTTCTCCATCCTATTCCCTTGGTCTGTGTGTCTGTTTTTGTGCCAATACCATGCTGTCTTGATGATTGTCTTAAAAACTGAAAATAAACTGAGGGTTGATGGGGGGTGGGAGGGAGGGGAAAGTGGGTGATGTGCATTGAGGAGGGCACCTGTTGGGATGAGCACTGGGTGTTGTATGAAAACCAATTTGACAATAAACTTCACATAAAAAAAAAACCGTGTGATCATACCCTTTAACATGACAGGAAAAAGGATACTAACAGGGCACATGTCAATAAGTGAAATGAGTGCCTAAAAAGTAGCCTTAGTGTTGTCTTGCTCTCCAAGCAGTTTTAAACAAAGCTGAATGCTGTACCAGTGAAATATATTAGCTCTCTTTTTTGCAAGAAACGTCACAAAAGAAGCAAAAAGTAACACAAGCCACTATATAAAGTTTCTACTTTCATTCAAACAGGCAAATGTTAATATTGAATTGTCTACGTTAATACCTCTGATCATGTAAGTCTTATGTGTGACATCTGCCACCAGGGGAAATCATGTTCATCCATTTCAAGGTACGCTAGGGCTCCTCAGGGGAATCTCCTCTCATAGGGCCGTTCTATATCCTTAGAAAACATTTCAAACTAGAAACTTTGATAGATATTCTAACTGAGCTGTTCCCAGTAGTGGTGTTTTTCAATAACATAGTAGAGTACCTAATGGAACGTAATGAAAAAGATCAACAATAAAATGGACAATTTCAGAAAAAGAAAAAAACCCACCTGACAAGGTTTCTTTCTGCTTATGAGTTACCACTTCACAGAGCAAGCACTGTGGAGTGTATGTGAGCATTCATAGTTTCAGCTTCAGAACAAAGAATAAGTCTAAAAAGGTAAAAATGAAAATGTGTGCTGTTCTGCCACAGTGTAGCTGAGAGTTATAAAGGCCCTGTGAACAATATTGAGTTTGGGGTGGTACAATCACATCACCAAAGATTTACCTTCACTCTGTAAACTCAATATAGGGCAATAACAGTCTATTACAAGCAGAGCAATACAACATCAAAGGAATGTTTAAAAGAACTAGACAGAACCTTTAAATCACCAGAATTGAGTTATCTTCCCCCAAAGGAAGCACCATGGGAGAGATCTTAGCAGGGTTCTTCAAGAGGTATTACTAATTTACCATAAGTTATATTTAATACATTTTTTAAACGTGTTTGTAATCTCTCTCCACTTTTTAGAGCACAGAGCAATAAATTAAAAGAGAAACAGTCCCCAAAGAGCAAGAGAGTGGGAGAAAAAATGACAAAAGTTTTATTTTGGGGAGGAGGGTTAGCGTTTCAAATAATTCTCCCATAGCTGAAAAGTCTGTGTAAGATCTGTCCTCTCCCACTTTCAAAGAGACTCTTCAAATCTGAACCTAGAGAAAAAATAGTAAATTTTTATTATTTATATTTATAAATAAATCAGTCTTCAAATTCTGTTAAAAACAGGACATTCATAACATTTTAGAAAAATGGTAGTAAATTCTCTTTAACATCTCCAGTAGAGAAATAAGCAATTTTATTCCACCTTCTTATGACTAAAACGAACATTTGAGAAGTTGAATTTCTGGTCTAGGTCATGTCAGAAATGGCAGTAGAATTTATTGTGGAGTAGTACTGGTCATTGTTGGCAGTGTGCTTAGTTTAATGATGTTTTGATATATTAGTTTTTTACATATAAAAAGATGTTAATTTCCTGAATGTATTGCAAAGGCTTATTGTTACACATTTTAATCTAAATCCAAGCATTTGTGTTTCCCATGAAGGGCAAATGGAACTATCGAGTATTATCAAAATTTTTCATCATCTGTTAATGTCTCATATTTGCATACATAAAATCATAAATTTCTATATGATACTAATAGAACTGCTCCTCCAATTCTTTCAAAACTTATACCCTTTTTTGCCTTTTGTTTAGCATTCTGGTTTTGGTTTACGTTATCTTGATTTATACCAGACATATGTATGCAAAGAGATTTTAAGTTCTAGATAATTTGTATCCATACTGGCTTTTCAATACGTTATTATTTTTTTTAAGCGCTGCAAAACACACCCACAACAGGTGCATGAAACTGCCTGTAACACATGCCATATGGGGGAAGTACTAGGGTTTGTCCCTTTTGATATAGAATGGTTTTATTGGTGTCATACTGTGTAAGCTTTTATAATAAATCAGATCATACATGCATTTATACTTATGTAGCTGGAGTTGGGAAATATTTAATTCATGTTTATAATGCTTTTAATTTTATAACCAGCTTCCTAAATGTCTTTACAGTTGACCTTTATGTTAAGATTATTTCCCTTTAAATTTCCCATTTACCAGATAATCTTTTTCAGACATTCGAATTGTGCTGCTGTTTTTCTTTTTTGGAACATGTTCTTCTTCATACTAATACTGTTCATTGAAAGGCAAAATTCTGATTCATATTTTTTATACTCTTGCCTGGGCAGGAAAAAAACTAACTTCATTAGTTATTTAGTACTAGCATTTAGTATTAGTATTGGTATTAGTATTAATATTAGGTGAGTTTTTTGGCATTCCATTATTTGCAACAATTGTAAATGTGATTAGAATAGGTGAACCCAACATGTGCTTGCAGGTCTATCAAGGTTAGCTTGTTTGTAGTTGTAAGATGTCAAATTACAACTAGGAACTCTCATTTTTTCCCCCTATCCATTCAACTTGTATTAATTGTATCACAAAAATCCAATATCCAACCAGAAGCATCATATCATATGTAGCTCTCATGTCATAACAAACACCACACTGATGTTTGTCCATTGGTTGATGTCACCATAGTGGTTAAAAGAACAGGTACTCTGGAGTCAAACCTGACTTTGAAATTCTGCTCATCTAGTTAATAGTTGTATGACTCTGCCTCAGTTTCTCTTCTACAAAACAGAGAGAACAATAATGTTTACAGGTTGCTATAAAGATTAAATCAGATACCATTTATAAATGCCTACTATCGTGGCAAATAATATGTACCCAAGAAATGTTAGCTATTCTGATTGGAAAAAATATGTTCAGAAATGCTCCAATGCCTTCCAGTTAGTATGATGAATATTATAAAGTTTTACCCAACCACAGAACCCACTGACTGTGATAAAACCAAATTAGAATGTTTACTCTTGTGCAGAGATTATGAACCAACACCTGTTGCTTAACAGTAGTGGGACTCATACCAAAAATCAATGAATGAGTAACCACCCTAAACAGCTATCACTTTCATAAGGCAGTTGGTTCTATAGTCTAGACCCGTTTAAGAATTGAACAAAGTCACCTGCTGACTATAATAGCCATTCATAGGAGTGATATAAAATTTAATGTTAGTGATTATCTGCTATGATCTGACATCATGTGTGTATTGCCTTCCACGTCTTGCTTGAAGGACATTTTAGCAACAATACTTAAGAATGTTTCATTATTAGGGCTTAAGTACCATCAATTTTTTACTAAATCTTGGCCCATAAGAAAACTACAATTCGATGTACCTGGGTCTTCAGTGCTTTTAAGTAAAGTAGAGGAGAGAATATGACTACTGTCAGAAAGAGACAATTGATAGCAAAGACAGCTTGCCAGAATTTTTTTTAATAGGAGAAGCATACTCTTTCAACAGTGAAGCTTGAACAAAAATTTGCAATAAATATCTTATTAAATGTTTATTAATTTCCTCTTAACATTTGGTATTAATTGGCCAACCTTGTCCTTGGGTTTTATTTGGAAATATCTTTGCTTCTGGACTGGTGTGTCCCTTTTGGGCCTTACCCACTTCCTATAAAGTGGCAGAAGTAGATAGTCAATTCACTATTTCCAGGTAAACTGCCATCACAATCTCAGAAGTCACTCTTCCCTCCTAAGACAATTCTGTGAGTAACACAGAAATAGCTAAAAGTCAACACTATCTTGGTTAAGTTATTAAACCAAGATAGTCATTTGTAAGTCATTGTAAGTTGCTTGTAAGTCATTAAAATGTTTTTATTTATTTCATTTGTGATTACATGTATTTATTTGGGCTTAAACTGAGTCTACTATTTTCCTTTAAATTGGCTGTAGACAGAATCTATGTTTTTCACTTTTTTTTCTCCCACTTCCTCAGTACTTGCTCTTCCAAAGCACTTAAATATGGCATGTAGTATGTTCTCAAGAACATAATGAAGGATAAGCTTGTCTAAGATCCATTAAAAGATCAAGAGATCTTTAATGGGTTGAATAACTTAATTTGCTATATTATTATTATTATTATTATTATTATTTTAATACAGATTGAAACCTTTACCTAAAGAACTGACAATACTTTGCCATGTTTTCAGATATTGCATGGCAAATATGAGTAAGTAAATCAATGAATTAATGCATGAGGACAGATAGAAGAGTTCCAACTTCTACAAATTATAGCCAATTAATTCAGACTAAGAATTTCTAGCCATTAAGACTAATGGTCTTCCTGACCTTCTCAAATACAAAATGAAATGTAACTATTACACTACCTTGTATCTCAATGGAAGTTGATAAGCAGGGTGAAGTTTCTACTTATTCCCAGCCTAACGACTATGCTGATCATAAAACAAGTCCAAGGACCTTAAATTTCAATGAAATGTGGCCAGTTGCTTCAAAGAACCAATTCTGCATCTACTACTCTTGGGTCTGAGAGACATATCGGATTCTGGATGTGTTAGAGGATTACCTCAGTCTGGGAATTAATCTCACCCCAATATGTCTTAAGATTAGACTAATCTCTTAAGGTAATTTTGGGTTAGATGCCAAGATTTTTCAAATTAAGGCCTGACTTATGAATACCAGACCATTCTCACTACTCCCACAGCTTAAGTTGCCAGCTATGTGGTGGCATATGATGGTATATGGTAGACTATTCTAGTTACCAGCCCTTATTCTATCTACGGTCTTCTGCTACTCCTCCTAACAAAATTCTAGGTGTTCTTCAAGATATGGCTAAAATATTATCTTTTTTCTCCATTGTTTCAGGGGTCATTTCTAAACCTTACCATTCACATGCCCATCGCCTCCTTCTTTAGTTCAGCCATTTATTTATTCAACATATATTTTTGAACATCTATTATGTACCAGATACCTTTGTATTTCATCTGAACCAAGCAGGTAAAAATTCCCTGCCATTGTAATGCTTGATTTCTGATGGAAGAATAATTAATTATTCCTTCTATATTCTCATATCACTTTATTATTACATTTGTCACATTTATTGTAGATAATTGTTTATGTGTATCTCTTACTGGATAGCAAAGGCCAGGTAACACTTATCTTTTCAATTTTTATCACCAGCACCCAGCACATTGCCTTGCACCATGACATCAGGGAAAGGGCAAAACAAACTTTACAGTTTTGAGGCTCCTTATTAAGTTTAAGTTTGCTCAGTATCTACGTTTTGTTTATCTATTATTACTTAAGAAGTTAACTGAAAACTTAGTCATTTAAAATAATGTTTATGTTTTTCTCACAATTTCATAGGTCAGAAATTTGGGGGGCACCTGGGGGGCTCAGTCGGTTGAGTGTCTGACTCTTGATTTAGGCTCAAATTTAAAAAAAGAAATCTGGAAAAGGCAAGGTAGTTTATCTGTGATTCACATGGCTTCAGCTATGGCTATTGTTGTGACTGGGGCTGGAGGATCTCTTTCAGGATAACTTCTTTATTTATATTTTTGGTACCTTGCAGAAACTCTTTCTTTTTTTCCTTCCTTCCTTCCTTCTTTCTTCTCTCTCTCTCTCTCTCTCTCTCTGTGTCTCTCTCTCTCTCAGTTCTCATCCTTCAGGGCTGCTCCATGAGATATGGGTTTCCATAGCATGGTGTCTCAGGATAGTTACACTTCTTACATGATGGATGGTTTCTAAGGGGCAGAAAGCAAGAACTGCCAGGCCAGTTAAGGGCTCCAACAGGAACTGTAACTGCATCATTTTACCATGTTCTAGTGGCCAAAGAAGCCGTGAAGACTGCCTGGATTTAAGAAGATGGAGAAATAGATAACCACCTCTTAATAGTGAAATAGCAGTTGAATGGATGACATTTTATAGCCATCTTTGGAAAATGCCATAATCTGTGATAGCTGTCTCATATATCTTATCAGTCATAATGTGTGTAGGGGAAAAGATCATCACTGAAGTAAAACTTAAATTGTTATTGAACAATAACCAAAAAAAACAAACAAACAAACAAACAAACAAAAAAAAACAAAACCTACTCCTATGGCAAAAATTTTATTTTAAAATGCTAAATGAGTGGTGATTTTAAAACATTCAGTAAACAAGAATCCTAAAAGCTTCTAATATCAATTTATTTTTTAAAATGCATCAAAGTCATTACAGGGGATTTACTGAGATTTTGAGACTCAAGATCTTTGATATTTAAATCATGTTTCTTGTAAAACTTACACAATTCTGAGTTATTTCTCAGATACGTATTTCTCATTAATATTTAATACAACTTTACAGTTTTAGTTGAGATAATCCTTGATTTCTTAGGCTATTGTGAGATGGTCCCCCAAATCAATCCCAGTAGGATTAAGAAACTCAAGCACACATCACCTCATTTTCTAGACTCCTTTCATGATATAGTATGTTATGTGTCCTGATTTTTTTTTTCCAGTGACTTACAGCCCATTGGAGAGCTCAACTATTTATTGAAGGAAATTTTTCCACATGGTAGAAGGCTAAAAAATTCTGTTTTCTGAGACATTATGGGTGTGTATATCAATTGTGGTTTTGTATGTATTCATATTTGAGGTGTTGTAGTTTAAATCATCAATTTTGTATTATGTTGCACAGAAAATTGTTTCTTGCTCTTTGTACTCTATCCATGTTATAGTATTTATAACATAACACTTCATATTTAAACCAGTATCTATCTTGGTTTACCCAAGGCAGCATTTATAATTTTGTTGTAATGTAAATTAGTATGAATTTACTTAAATGATCAACAATATTAATACAAGGCAAGACATTGTCATAATGCAGATATGAGAACTCTGGTTTATTACCTTAGGTAGAAAGCCCCTTTATTTATCATTCTCTTTAATAAAACATTCAAACTGAAAATAAACCAAATTCTTCTAGGAAGCTAATGAAATGTCTCTCTGGAGAAGGAAATCTACTACTGAAGAAGACTTTTTTTGAGAATCAAATTAAGACCTTCAGCCAGAAAAAAAAGGCAGTGTGTATTTGAAAGTCAAATCAGACCAAGGAGTTGGTGAAATAACCCTGAAAGAATCCTGTTTGCCTGTGTGCATTTTCAACACTGTAGGACGGGCTATAGGAGTCCTGTGCTGTTGATATGCCACTCCTGTGAGCCATGCAGGGCACGCTCTTGTGGATACCTTTCCTTCTGAAGATGGTCATGTTTTCTGTGTGCTAGATGTGAATGGACACTACCACAAACGAATTGATAATTGTGCAATACCACCTGAAAACTGAGCTCCCCTGGCTATACCATTACAATCAATCAAATCTGGGGTGTTACTGCTGAACTCTTTCTCTTATGCTGCTTTATAAAGTGTTAAACAAAATAATCAAAAAGCATTGTAAATTAGCTATACATTTATTTCCACTTCAGTATTTTAAAATCTAAGCTTTAAGTCTTTTCTGAACATTTAGAATAATCAAGTTGAAATGATTTAATGATACCATAGCTCGATTAAGTGAAACCTTAAGATATCATCCACCTTATGAGTCTTTAAAATGGCCCTCTTCGTATACCTAGTATCCAGATCTTGGTGTCTAATACTGTTTCCCACTAAAAAGAATCAGGACTCCTTGGAGAAATGGCTGGGTCCAGAAATGGGATAGGAAGTATGCAAGATAAGCCTAGAATATCTTATTAGACCAGCAGTGAGGCTGTTCTAAATAAATAAATAAATAAATAAATAAATAAATAAAGCATGTTACAAGACTCAGGAGAAAGCTTGAAGGTATTCTACTAGTCACATCAAGGACAACTTGAGCACAAAATAATTAAGTACACTAACTAGCATGATGAACAATTCCAAAAAAATTGGAGTTCATGAGTTCATATCAATAAGAAGTAGATAAATAAATAGGAGAAAAGGGAGTAGTGTAGATTAGATTAAAATGTTAAGTGCCAACTGGCAAATGAGGAGAAAGTACAAGAGTTGGAAAGTCAGCATTTGCAATCATCAGAGTAAAGACTGGATCAGACATGAATCGCTAATGGAGAATATATCTGGGGAAAAGTTTTCGTGAAGAGCACATTTGCCTGCTCTTAAAATGTCTTTCCATAGATTGATTATTAGCTACAAAAGAAAAGTGACATTTATACATGGAGAAATCAAACAGTATATTGATTGGGTGATCTAAACACCGTCAATGAGTAGTACACAGACATTGTGTGAATTTGGATGAGATATCCTGAGAAAGCCATAATATCACCTATGTAACATTCCAAACAAAAATACATAATGAGAATATAAGCATCAGTTGGTATCAGATATATGCTAAATGAGGAACAAACGTTCTGAAATAAAAACGGATGGGAGACTGTAGTCTTCAAAACTGTCAGTGGCACAAAAGACAAACAAAGATTATGGAAATGTTCTGGATTTAAAAAGACTACAAAGACATGACAACTAAATACAATACCACACTCCAGAGTGGACCCTTACCTAGAGTGGGAAAAGGTATTGGATCCAGCTCCTAAAATTGAAATTATAAGGATAATAGAGTTAACAAAGGTATTCTATCAATCTTAATTTACTAAAATTGTTAACTGAACTGTAGCTATATAAGAGAATATCCTACTGAGAAATATTCACAGAAGTATTAAGGGGTAAAGGACCATGATATATGTAGCTTACCCTGATGTGATTCAAAATATATGCCTGAAGAGAGAGACAGAGAGACAGAGAGAGAGAGAGAGAGAATTTGAGTCAATGATAAATCAAATGAAATAAGAGAGAGATAATAAGTGAATCTGGGTAATAAATATCAGGATGTTATTTGATCTATACTGCTTCTTACAACTTTTCTAAAATTTTAAAATTATTTCCAATAAAAAGTTAAAAAAAAAAAAAACACTGAATGGAGCAGCACATACAAGAAGAAAAACATTGCTGTTTCCCACTGGCAGACACTCCAGCATGTAATTGAGTATGCCCAAAGCCATTATGCAGAAAACCAGGAATTATTGTGTGCCCACATCTCAAATGAACCTGATTCTGATTAATGTAGTAGGCAGTCTTGGTAGTTAACTAAACTGCCTTCAAATCAAAGGCAGTGTGGTACAGGTCATGGGATTGGGTTAACTGTAAAAAGCCTCATCCTTAAGTCCCCAGGTGATACCTGACACACTCAAGCACTAACTTTGCAGGCTTGGGTACAGAAGATAAGCAAAAAGTCACACAGTGGTTCCTTTGCATTTGGCCCAGTGGCCAAGTTTAAAAGGACAAACAGGCTGTACTGCAAAGAAGGTGAAATGCTTAAATGTCAGAGAAGCATTGTTAGGACCTATCTGTATGCACAGCAACTATCGTGTGTTCCAAAAAGAAGAGAGTACATTTCATGAAGGGAAATGGGAATAAAAGACTGTATCCTGTTTTACCATTCCCAGAAGACTCAGAAAAAAAATCTTTTAACAATTTAAATGTTGTTGACTTTACTGACCTATGTATTGTATCAGTCTCAAAACCAAGGGAAAATATACAAAGTGTTTATCTATTTCTCAGCTGGGGGCACAACAGGGAAGCCAATCAGCATTAGTCTTCCCTTGTAAAGGGCGGCATCTACTTTCTAATACATTTCAATACATCACTAGGAGCTATAAACCTTGACTGATTCTTTTGCCTTGTATGTTCTCCACTAAAGGCTTTAATGAAAGTCTGGTAAAAGATCGTTTCATCTAAAAGATATGTCAAATAAAACTTTTTTTTTTCCTTTCTGACAAGATGATCTATTTTTTCTAATTTTATCTTTTAAAAGTATATTTCCTGTACATATGGAATTATTTAGCTAAAACTATTGGTATAGTAAATTGACTTTAAAAAAATTTAATGTTTATTTATTTTTGAGAGAGAGAGACCGACAGAGTGTGAGTGGGGGAGGGGCAGGGAGAGAGGGAGACACAGAATCGGAAGCAGGCTCCAGGCTCTGAGCTGTCAGCACACAGCCTGACGCGAGGCTCGAACCCACCAACCGTGAGATCATGACCTGAGCCAAAGTTGGATGCTTAACCAACTGAGCCACTCAGGCACCCCTAAATTGATTCTTTATTATACAGTGATGAATAATTGATTCTTTACACTTTTCTCAATAAACTGGGACTCTGAATCAGATTGAGAAGCTGTCTGAACTCTAGCAGAATTAGCAAGGAAAAGTTTTGAATACCTGAGTTAAAGTCGTACAAGAAAAGGGGTGAAGATGAGTTCCTGGGTGGCTCAGTCCGTTAAGCATCTGACTTTGGCTCAGGTCATGATCTCATAGTTTGTGAGTTGGAGTCCTGCGTAGGGCTCTGTGCTGACAGCTCAGAGCCTGGAGCCTGCTTGGGATTCTGTGTGTGTGTGTGTGTGTGTGTGTGTGTGTGTGTGTGCGCGCGCGCTCCTCCCCCACGCATGCTCTGTCTCACTCTCTCTCTTTCTCTCTCAAAAATAAACATTAAAAAATTTAAAATATATTTTAAAAAGGGATGAAGAACACCAACTCTCAGAGGAGGGCGTTCTCTGGCTTGCTGGGATTTGTGCAGCTCAGCACCTCCACACAACCTTAGATGTCACTCTGTGCCAGTTCTGAAGTATTCCCCTGCCCCCTTTATAAAGTGCTTCGTTCAAAACAGTGCTCTTTCTGTATCACCTTCTGACTTTTCTTTTCTTTTGTTATAAATAAGAAGACGGCAGTTTGGTTAGTTCAGTGAAGCAGCGATGGAAGGGAGATCAAAGAAAAGCCAGAGTCTTCAACTGCAGCCCTCTTTCTATTGCAAGGGGAGGAACGCGGGGGGGGGGGGGGGGGGGGGGGGGGGCAGAGCCGGGCATGTCCTAGGGCAAATCATTGCATTGCTTTAGAATTGTTATCTCTTATTTAAAACTTGTGAAACATAAAGAATTAAATTGTTAGAAGAGTTGAAAACATTTTATGTGAGTTTTATTTAAATAATAAGTAAATCCTGAGAAATCTGGATCTCAGAGTCAGAAACCCCACCTTTGTAGTCAGGTTTCCTTGCTTCATTAAGTCCCAATTTCTTAGTTTGTAAAATGATGATAATGCAAATACCTGTCTCATATGCTTCTGCAAAGACTGACTGAGATCATGAACAGGGCCTGGTAAATACTGTCAACTGGTATTAGTTATTGGTGTTTTCATTACAATTATATCAAGATCACTCAGTTGACTGTCCATCCGTCATGGTGATGGATCTTCTCAACGTACTTGAGCTGTCCTTTCAAGACCCCTTGTCCCATTATGATGTCCTCGTTTTTCCCAGGTGCCACTGTAGAGTCTAATACCTTTGGGGATTATAAGTTTACGTGTCTGGTTCTTCCTATTAGCTCCTTCAGTGGGGAGATGGTGTCTGTCCCAACTCTAGGCCTTATAGCAGAGCCCGGCCTGCACTCAACCCAGCATTTGCTAACATCTATTTGGCACCAACCAGTGCTAGGTCTTCCTGTAAGCACCTAACCTGTACAGTCTCATTCTCACATGACCTCATCCCATTCTACCTCTCTGAGTTAGGGAGGATTACAGCATGATTTTAAGTTTACAGTTGAGGGAAATGAGAAGGTGAAAACTTCATGAACATCACCCAGTAAGAGACAGAGCTGGTGGTTCGACACCAGGCTGCTTCCCAGAGAAACTGCACCCCTATCCATCTTGCATTTTGCCTCCTAGGGAATGTGCACTACACGGAGACATGCTCCCATTCTTCTCAGGCAAATGATAAGATCAAGGACATATGTTACAACCAATAAACCGAGCAAAACTAGCCGGGGCCTATGTTTGTACCTTGTTCTAAGCAGAGTAAGACAAAGGATGCTCTTCCCACCAGATCAAGTATGGAATAATTCTTAATTCTAAAGGTGAAAACTGAGAGCCAAGAGTGAAGCTACGTTCCTGAGATCACTCATTTGATTCAAGCTAACCATCCTCTGGTCCAGGGGCTCTCAAACTCTGACTTGCAACACAATTACAAAGGGGGCTTGTTAAAACACAGAAATAGAGACCCTATTCTCAGAGTTATAAATTCAGCGTATCTGGGATACTTGCATTTCTAGTAAGTTCCTCATAATGTTGGTCTGGAGACCACACTGAGAAACACAGTTCTAGTCAAAGCTCAACTTACAGTTCTATGCTATATGCCTCGATGGTTCCTTGGCTCATTACCTGAAGTCATACAACATTGGTGAATTGTTCTTTATACACAGTCATGCAGCCTGGTGTCACAGATGTCTAATCATAATTTCCACTTACAAATCTAAGAAATAATATTTCAGCATCATCTCCAGCTATACAACAGAGGCATTTTCCACGTGCCCATCACCATTATAGAATGATTCAAGTTGTTCCTGACATCAAGGAAAATAAAGTCTGATAGGGATATATGAGTTTGTCCTCTTGAATTGCTAGATTTTGTATGAGGAAATAGACAAAATTGTCCATGAACATTATACAGATTGTACACTATATGGATGATCATTATTCTGAGTAAAAAGCAATATAGCACTACTGGAAGAATAATATTTTTCAGCTATAAATGACTTTTGGCCCCACTTACTTGTTTCTCTTGTTCCCTTTCCCTGTCAAGGCAGATGGTCTGCTCTCAGTTCTCTGCTATTCCCGAAGAGAGATTAGGTCGTGATGAAAAAATGGTTACTAATAAATCTTACTTTGATTTCCTAAAATCTAATCCCTGGAGACAATGCTAAGATGCCTCCAAGACAAAACAGGAAGGACTGTCTCCCAAGACTTTAAAAAGATTCCTCACAAGGGGATGAAACATAGGAGAGGGTTATGAGTGCATAGGGAATACAGTCAATGGTATTGTAATAGCACTGTATGGTGACAGGTGGTTTCTACACTTGTGGTAAGCATAGCATAACATACAGACTTGTTGAATCAATCACTAGGCTGTACACCTGAAATTAATGTAACATCATGTGTGAACTATACTTCAGTTTGAGAGAGAGAGAGAGACAAGATTATGAAGGCAGTGGTCCATGGGTGGTGGTGAGAAGCACCCCGAACTCTGTGCCTGGGCAGATCCCTGTGAAGACAGAGAATAAATGCTGCACAAATCATTTAAGAAGAGAGGCCACAAGCAGCTTCATAGATTTGCACTCTCATGCAGTTTAAAAGTACCAGAAGTATTTGCACCTGGCAAAACATACTGGAAAGTAATGGGGAGTGTCACACAAATCGACAGGGGCCTTGAGATGAGAAACAAGGGACATCTAAGTGGTTAGCAACCTATATCGGGGAATGAGAAGATGCCTTCAACACAAATGAATCCTTGGTCAGATGCACACTACTGCAGTGCCTTAGACTATGTGACCCCATCCAACTTAAACACATCCCCCTCAAGATGACAGAGCACCACAGACTGCCCAAGATTAATTGCCCAGACTCATAGAAGTTAGTTTGAGCAATTACTTATGTGAACTGAGAATTAACTCCAGCAATTTGAACAGGAAAGTCGTAAGCCCTCATACTTAGCAAGGAGCCCCAGGTAGTATTTACCATCTGGGAGTCGGGGAGCAGTTAGGAATTTCAGGAAATATTTCAAGGAGCCAACATATTACTAGAAGCCAAAAATAGTTTAAATTCTACAGAAACCCTTACTAGATAGATGGCAATATCAGCATCAGATATGCTTTTTTTCCTTCTGCATGCAAAAAGTCTTTTCCATTTATGCCAAAATTTAAGTCTTAGAAAATTGACAGAGGTGTTCTGAGTGGTAATTTTAAAAACAGTGTCTTTCTGATGTTATTTTACTGCTCTTCTCCATTTTTTTAATATTTGTTCCCAGTACAATACCAAGGTGTAAGTAGAGAAGAATATATCCCAAGATTGGCTATAAAGTCATATCAAGTTTTAACATTTTTATTATTAAAGGCAGTGATCGAAATTTTTTGTTAATCCTTGTATAAATTAATATAGCCCATTTAATCCTTCCACTTTAAAGGCTGTGAATTTTATTTATCACACCGTGCCATCAGTATTTAGCTGTTCCTTCTGGGGTACAAATAGTCTTCCTCTCTAACTTTTCAGCTAATTACTGTCTTCTCCTTGCTGACTGGAGGACTGAAAATACAGCTACTGTCAGGGTTCCCTAACATCCAGGTAGACATCTTGGGAACACTGATAGAACCGATAACAAGCCATTTTATAGGGACTTAAAAGCTACTCAAGAAATGAACGAGGTCCATTAGACTTTCTGTCATGCATATGATGGGAAAAAATATACCACCATAAGATCCACTCAATTGTCCTGCTGTGACAGCAGTAGCTATTGTGTGAGAGAGGTTTGGGGAAGGTGGCTCCACCTTGGTGTTTATGCTCTGCTGGCTAGTGGGAGTTTCAGGTACAGCATCCTAACAGAAGGGGCTTTGTGATAGGCTATCAGTGACAAACAAGAGCGACAACGTACAGCCCAGTGGTTTGACAAGAAGGAGAAGCTCAACAATGAGAGAATGACCTCCTTCAGTTTCCCATTTCAGTCTGACATTTACTTCCTCACACAAAGCTTAGCTTGGTGTGTTGGGGTCCAAATCACATTTGAACCTTGTACAGAGTGATGAGAGTCAAGCTGAGATATTTTAAGTGCATTTCTTTTCTTTGTACCCTGCTTTGAACTGCTTTTAAACCTACAGATGTTTGGCCCAGCTGTCCAAACTAAGAAGCTGAGAAAGAAACGTGGAAAGTATGTTCCCAGATTAATGTTTTGTTTTCCCGTGTGTGTGTGTGTGTGTGTGTGTGCACGCACATGTGTTAAATATGTCCTGTGTTTGTCCCAGTTAAATATGTCCCAGTCTTTGATGTATAGATAAATGAGAGTCTAATAGATAAGCTTCCTTTTTTTTCTTATAAAAAGGACTGCTTTTTCCTGAAGAGCTGTATCTATTCTCAACTCAATAAATATTTATTGAGCATGTACTACTCAAAATTACACTGCCTCTTGATGGAAGAGACAAATGCAAAGATAAGCAACACATGGTGTGGTCATTTTCCCTCTGTAAGGAAACTGAGACATGTGGCCAAATAATTATGAAGTATGATATATTGTTATCAATGCCCTGTTCCTTACTGAGGCACTTCCAAGCTTTCCCCACATTTCTTAACTGGCTGATTCTACCTCCTCACCTTCTCACTTCTGACATATGACATCACCTATTACCTGAGAAAACCCAACATGAGAAAAGTCACTTCACCTGTCATTATGTAGAAATTATTTCAAAAGAGATAAAAATGTGTCAGGGTGCCTGGATCGCTCAGTCAGTTGAGTGTCCGACTTCAGCTCAGGTCATGATCTCGCAGTTCGTGAGGTCGAGCCCCACTTTGGGCTCTGCGCTGACAGCTCAGAGCCTGAAGCCTGCTTTGGAGTCTGTGTCTCCCTCTCTCTCTCTCTGCCGCTCCCCCCCCCCCACCTCTCTCTCTCTCAGAAATAAATAAAAAAACATTTTTAAAAAAGATTTAAAAATGTGTCAAAGAGCAGTGTAGGTGCCTGTTCAAAAGGAAACTAACAGAACCTAACAGAAACCAGGGCTAGTCCTCAGATTTAAGGTTAAAACTTGAATTCGGTGCTAGACCAACGTGTGAGCAGTCTTTTGTGTTCTTCGTAATTTCTCCATCACCTATTCAGACTTTTGCTTTACTTGTATGCGCTCTTGAAAGGGAAAATAAAGCAAACTGGCATGTTGTAGTCATCTTCTTTACCCCAATTTCTGTGCTCCATATAATCATGTGTCTCAGTGAATCCTCACCACGACACTCTGAGGTCAGTAGTGGGATCTTCATGCAGCGGGGACACTGAGGCTCAGCACGATCTCACCGCTAGACAGGACTCACGCCCATGTCTGCCTGAATGTAATGTTGTCCATGCAGCGCACTGACACTCTGCTCATCTGGCTCCTTCAACTATACACAATAGGGTAAGAAAGGAGTCAGGAAGGAAGGTTGATTCTTATGAATTCCTTCAAGTATTTCATACCATTATAACTAACACAGGTGCAAACATTCCTTTTTAAAAAGACCCTTAAAAACTAGTCAATCTACTATGGTACATCAATCCTTACTTTCACTGCCAAATGTTATTTTTTAACAATGTACGAACTTTTTAAAGTTTTAGGTTTACAGAATAATTGAGTAGATAATATATAAGATTCCTTATATCAACTCCCTGTTCCCCAACCCACCCCCCACACACAGCTTCCTTTACTTTTAACATCTTGCATTAATGGGGTTGATTCGTTAAAACTGATGAACCAATATTAATACATTATTATTATTATTATTGTTAACTATAGTCCATAATTTACATTAGTGTTCACTCTTGGTGTTGGATAGTTCTGTGGGTTTTAACAAATGAATAATGACATGTATCCATCATTATAATACCATACAGAGTAGAGTCACTGCTGTAAAAGTTTCCTGTGCTTCACCTACTGATTCATTCCTCCCTTTCCACCCCTGACCGCACCCAGTCCCCAGCAACCACCGAGATTTTCACTGTCTCTGTAGTTTGTCTTTTCCAAAGTACTGTATAGCTGGAATCATATAGCAGGTAGCCTTTTCAGACTGGTTTCTTCCACTAAGCAGTATGCATTTAAGATTCTTCCGGGTCTTTTCACGGTTTGATAGCTCATTCCTTTGTATTCTTTAAATATCATTTTTTCCAACACACACAATTGTGGCACCTGTAGTATGTCAGATGCCGTGATGAGCACTGAGGATGAATAGGATGCAATGCCTACTCTCAAGGGCCCTGCTGCCTAGCATTAGAGGAAAGGTACGTAAACACAAAAACTAATAGCACTTTATAAGTGTCATAATAGAACTCTATAGGGATACAAAAGAGGGGCAAAGTGGGGAGAATTCCATTTCACTCCTGGTACAGAGAGTCAGGAATGACTCCCTACAGGATTTGGAGTTGCTGCAGGATCAGCAAGAGCCAGGCAGAGCTCTGGGAGCCAAGCTGAAAAGTTCTAGGTGGGACAGCAGGGCACGTTTGAAGAAAGGCGAGAAGCCCAGGCAGAAGCTGGTAGATGTGGACATGAAAATGCTAGCTCCTGAGGTCCCATCTAGAGCCTGTATTCTCTCTCACTTCCTTCATGTCTCTTCTCAAATGCCCCTGATCAGGGGCCTACCCAGAAGACCCTAGGGAAAAGACACCACCCCCTCCCCACCTCACAACTTTTCTTCTTACTCTCCTTCCTTTTCTCATAGCAACTACCCACTTTAACATACTGAATATGTATTTTGTATTGTCTGCCTTCTCCCACCAAAATGTACAGCCCCAGGGGCAGGGTCTTTAGCTTTGTTCATGCCCAGCCCACGGTGGGCCTGCCATAAACATGTGCTGTTCCCTCCATGCCTGCAATCCTTCCTGTTAGGATAAAGCACTGTGAAATGATGTACCCTTACTGGTAAACAGGGGAACAATATTTATATTTTTCCAACAACTGTCACTACATACATAATATTCTAACTCCCCAGATTCTAATTATTGTTTTATTTTTCGGCATTACACTGGGAGACAGAACAAAGAATCTCAAGAGTTTTCAAAAATGTCAGATAACTTTACTGACCTTCACATACTGTAAATGCTGACAAAACCTTCTTTTCAAGTACTATTCAAGGCATGCTGTAATAAATACCCCTTGCTACAACCTACCGTAGCCTGGCAGTTACTCAAATGAGAATGTGTTAAGTTAAATACTTAAGTAATTCTCCTAGAGAAAAGCTGGAGATCGGCACCCAATTCCTTATTTGTATACAGCACATCTTGTGCTGGGGTTTGAAATTTTAAAATTAACTCTGTTGTGGTTAGGTCTTGAGGGCTATAGCTGGTAAACTTTTCCCTGGGAATGCTGACTTGAGGGACTGGTTATAAGGAAGCAACATGCTCTGAGCACACTAGGTGCGCACACTTCAAACAGCACTGCTCCAAGCCCGGATAAAGCCGCCAACATTGAGTTCAATGATCAAAATCATTGGGGTAAATGATGGAAGAAGAGATCATTTGGTTGTGTGGCCAGAGTGACTGTTTCAGTTTTGGACAGAACTGCCCAGAGTATTTTTTCACTGGGGGGCATTTTATGGAAAGCACTGGCTTTCTTAATCCTTTACCTTCTCAGTTCTTAGATCTTCTCACCAGTGTTTTCCTCTGTTGAAACCCATTCATCATGTCCAATGCTGTCACTCTGACCTTGACATCACTAATAAATATACCACAGCAAAAAACATCTCAGTGTCAAGCTCCCACGTTTTAGGCATGCCTCCCTTCCCTGCTGTTCTCCTTTTCCATCTCCAGTGCCAGCGATTATTCAACTGAGTGGAGAAAAGCAAAGGGTTTTCCATTTCCATCATCTCACATCCTCATTTCTTACCTCTCCCAGGCTACATTCCATGGATGACTGTGACCATCAATTTGCCTTTAACTCTTTTTTTGGTCCCTCTCCCTCTTTCCCATTTAATTACACCCCGATGCTGGGTAAACTCAATTTGCCCACCTTCTCTGCACCTCTGTGGCTGAATGTTCTTGAAGAAAATCAACAGTCATGCAGATGGGTCTTTCTCTAAATTTATGAAGAGCACTCACCAGTGCCCAGGAATCCTACTGCATTTCCCATTTGAGGCAAATTTCAGATCTTCTTACTCTGCAAGCCCCCCTCCCCTCCACAGCTCATGAACTCATTTCATTCTTCCCTGACAAAACAGTAGCAATCAGATGGGAACTCCCTCAACTTCCTAACACCAACTGTATTAACTTATCTACATCTACACTCACATTCTCTGCCTTCCTCTAATTCAATGGAGGAAAAAAAAAGTTCCCCAATGTTTAAAATGCCAGCCCCTCCCCTTACTTTCTGGATTTCATCCCCTCTTCCCATATTCAAGAAATTCAAGCTGGCAATTACCCTGTGATTCTCCATAAGTCACTAGACTCTTTCTCTCTACTGGATAATCCAACAAACATACAAATATACCATTAAAAAACAACACCTCCTCGGGAATACAAGCTGGTGCAGCCACTCTGGAAAACAGTCTGGAGGGTCCTCAAAAAACTAAAAATGGAACTTACCCTACTACCCAGCAATTGCACTACTAGGCATTTATCCAAGGGATACAGGTGTGCTGTTTCGAAGGGACACATGCACCCCCATGTTTATAGCAGCACTATCAATAATAGCTAAAGTATGGAAAGAGCCCAAATGTCCATCGATGGATGAATGGATAAAGAAGATGTGGTGTGTGTGTGTGTGTGTGTGTGTGTGTGTGTGTGTGTATATATATATATATATATATATATATATATATACATATATATATATATATATATATATACATATATATATATATATATATACACACAATGGAGTATTACTCAGCAATCAAAAAGAATGGAATCTTGCCATTTGCAACTATGTGGATAGAACTGGAGGGTATTATGCTAAGTGAAATTAGTCAGTCAGAGAAAGACAAATATCATATGACTTCACTCATATGAGGACTTTAAGAGACAAAACAGATGAACATAAGGGAAGGGAAACAAAAATAATATAAAAACAGGGAGGGGGACAAAACATAAGAAACTCATAAATATGGAGAACAAGCTGAGGGTTACTGGAGGGGTTGTGGGAGGGGGCATGGGCTAAATGGGTAAGGGGCATTAAGGAATCTACTCCTGAAATCATTGTGACACTATATGCTAAGTAATTTGGGTGTAAATTAAAAAAAATAAAAATAAAAATAAAATTTTAAAAAATAAAGTACTTAGTCTTTGTTTTGCCCTCAAAAAAAAAAAAACAAAACAACCAACAACACCTCCTTTGAACTTACATTACCTTCCAATTATTACTTCATTTTTCTGACCCCTTCACAACAAACTTATCAAGAGATGCCTAGATTTACAGGCATCTCTTCCAACCATTTGTTCAAGCAAAATTCCTCTAAGACATCCTTGACTTCCTTCTATCCTTTATCCACTCTACATCACCTAAACACATACTTCTTCAACTGGCCAGCTTTACTTTCCTCAAAAAGACCCTCTTTATCTGTCCCTTCTCTCCAGCTCTGCTGTTACCACCTGTGTTTATGTCATTGTCATCTTTTGCTGATAGTACTACAGTAGCCCTTTCTTTTTTCTCTAGAACCCCTAAACTCTGTTCCCTATAGAGCAATCTTTCTACAATGTAAAACAGATAATGGTAAGTCCCTTGAAACTCACCAGTGACTTCCCTTTGCATTTAGAACCATTCGCAAATATCTTTTTCTTGCCTAAATGGCCTCTTATGATCTCTACCAGTCTATTTCTCCTACCTCAGCACATCTCACTCTTCCTATTTCTCTCTATGATCCAGCCCTACAAGCTGGCATTCTTTGTATTCCTCAAGTTCACCAAACCTCTTCCCAATTCAAAGCTTTTGAAGTTGCTTTCCTTCTTCCCAGCATTCTTTCCAGGTTTCAGCTCTATATCAAGAAATGTCATCTCTAGACACCTAATCTAATGTGAATATCCTCTCCAGCCACTATTATCAAATGATTGTTTTATTTCTCTTATAGAATTTACTATTACCTAAAATTTTAGCTTTAATTTACTGTCTGTCTTCTTCCCTTCAAAATATGAGCGTTATGACAACATGGATCTTGAATGCTGTCTCATTCACTCTCCTGTTCAACTTATTTTAAGCAGATATCTTTACAAACAAAAGATGATCAGACTTATTTGTTGAATGAGTAAATAAACATTGGTTCTCAGTTTTTATGGCTGAATAAAACATAAATATTAAATATCAAGATTATTAGATAATGTTGTCCTTTCTGTTTTAGGATTGAGGCTTGAAATACAGTGTTTGGGTTGTGACATAAAACTTTACTTCAGGATTCCCAAGAAGGTGCACTGCAATAAAAACATACATTGTAAAACTTATTTTTTTTAATTAAAATAAATATGTACACCATTGTTTTATATATATTAAAATACATGGCCACAGCAACTTCTTACTCAACATGTCTCCAGAGGCAAGGGAAACAAAAGGAAAAATGAACTACTGGGACCTCATCAAAATAAAAAGCTTCTGCACAGTGAAGGAAACAATCAGCAAAACTAAAAGGCAACTGACGGAATGGGAGAAGATATTTCAAATGACACATCAGATAAAGGGTTAGTATCCAAAAATCTATAAAGAACTTATCAAACTCAACACCCAAAAAACAAATAATCCAGTGAAGAAATGGGCAAAAGACAAGAATAGGCACTTCTCCAAAGAAGACATCCAGATGGCCAGCTGACACATGAAACAATGCTCAACATCACTCATCATCAGAGAAATACAAATCAAAATCACAATGAGATACCACCTCACACCTGTCAGAATGGCTACATTAACAACTCAGGCAACAACAGATTTGGCAGGGATGCGGAGAAAGAGGATCTCTTTTGTACTGCTGGTGGGAATGCAAACTGGTGCAGCCACTCTAGAAAACAGTATGGAGGTTCCTCAAAAAATTAAAAATAGAACTACCAGAAATTGCACTACTAGGTCTTTATCTAAGGGATACAGGTATGCTGTTTTGAAGGGGCACATGCACCCCAATATTTATATTGATGGATGGAGTGGATATAGAAGATGTGATGTATATATATATATATATATACATATACATATGTATACGTATATGTATATATATGTGTACATACACACACACACACACACACACACACACAATGGAGTATTACTCGGCAATCAAAAAGAATGAAATCTTGTCATTTGCAACTACATAGATGAAACTAGAGGGTATTATGCTAAGTGAAATTAGTCAGAGAAAGACAAATATCATATGACTTTACTCATATGAGGATTTTAAGAGACAAAACAGATGAACGTAAGGGAAGAGAAGCATAAATAATATAAAAACAGGGAGGGGACAAAACATAAGAGACTCTTAAATATGGAGAACAAACAGAGGGTTACTGGAGGGGGTGTGGGGGGGTGGGCTAAATGGATAAGGAACATTAAGAAATCTACTCCTGAAATCACTGTTGCAATATGCTAACTAACTTGGATGTAAATTTAAAAAATAAATAAGTAGAAAGAAAGAAAGAAAGAAAGAAAGAAAGAAAGAAAGAAAGAAAATTTTTTAAAAAATACAAAATTGTGTATGCAATAATTTACAAAACAATAAAAGTAAAGCCTCAGTACTTGATAATCTTTCTGTTATCTTTACTCCAACTACTATAAATTCTCCAGAGCTACTGCAGTTTGCAGCTAGACTCCAAAACTACGAAATGCTAGTTTTCACAGGAAATAAACCCCAAGATTGATAATATCTTACCAACATGGTGCTGAAACCAAAACCAAAATGTTTTGAAGTCATCATTTCCCTTAGAGTTTTAGTCTATGTCACTGACTTCAAAGATATTTTTTTTTAATTTTTTTTAACGTTTATTTATTTTTGAGACAGAGAGAGACAGAGCATGAACGGGGGAGGGTCAGAGAGAGAGGGAGACACAGAATCCGAAGCGGGCTCCAGGCTCTGAGCTGTCAGCCCAGAGCCCAACGCGGGGCTAGAAATCACGGACCGCAAGATCGTGACCTGAGTTGAAGTCGGAAGCCCAACCGACTGAGCCACCCAGGCGCCCCAAAGATATTTTAATCTTACTATTTTAGCCCCAGTATCTGCTATATGCTTCCTTAAGATCATGGCCACTTTAGTAGTCTCTGCATTCAATCATCACTAGTAAAGAATTAGTATAACACTGTAATAGGCCAGATACCAGAAATAGAAAAAGTGAAAACAATCCAGAGCAACTGGCTCACAAATTTTCATGGGTTACTTACAAAATAACCATAAACTATCTTTTATTAATTTTAAAATACTACACTCTAGATAATAATGATAATAAACACAGAGTTAAACTAATAATGATTAATCTGTACAAAAGAAAAATTTGATCTATAAATCTTAAACAATTTAATTTGGTAAAAAATTATTGAATAGAGAAAGTTTATTACTAAAATTGATATCTTTTTTTTTCTTGTGAGAGAGAGAAAAAGTGAGACAGTGCATGCACAAAGCAAGAGAGGGGCAAAGGCAGTGGAAGACAAGGAATCCCAAGCAGTTTGCATGTCCAGCAAGAAGCCCAAAGTGGGGCTTGGTCTCACACTGTGAGACCATGACCTGAGCGAAAATCAAGAGTCAGACTCTGAGCTGACTGAGCCACCCAGGCCCCTAAAATAACTGATATAGTTTGTAATGGTCCACAACATTGTTAATGTACTAAATTTCACTAAGTTGTACCTTTAAAGTAGTTAAAATGGCAAGTTTCACCATAATTTAAGTACTATACTATCTAAAACAAATAGTATAAATCATACCAAATTTTAAAAATCATAGGGAAATAATTAGATTAGCTAGTCCTCTGCTCCAACTTAATTCTTAACAAAATGGTTCTCAAAAAATTGCTATCAGGGGTGCCTGGGTGGCTCAGTCAGTTAAGCACCCAACCCTTGATCACAACTCAGGTCATGATCTCACAGGCATGAGTTCAAGCCCCACATTGGGCTCTGTGCTGGGCATGAAGCCTACTTTAAAAAAAAAATGATATCAGAACCTAAAAAGAAGAAACAAACCTTCCCTGTATACTTTATAAGGAAAAGATTTATGTCTATGAAATAATTTCAGCATAATAAAGTTGAAATGTAAATAGAGGACACATTTAACATCTCCATTTTAAAAAAAAAGATAAAGTAATTAATTTGGCTTATTTGAGTTTGCTTCAGAAAATACTTACATTGCAAATTTATTTATGTCTTTGTTTTTGACGAAATACAGTCAAACATTCTTAGGGTCAGAATGATAGGGTCAAAATAGAGACCAAAATAATCTTATACCCAAATGTAACTTCTCTTTCAAACAAGAACCAGGAAAGATCTCACCTTCTTTCACTCTTGGTTTTCCCTCCCCTAGCTATACCTTCTCAATACAACAAAAGAAAAAAATATTTCTAAAACATAAATTAGATTGTCTTATATACCTGCTGGCTTTGCAAGGGCCTCTTTTAAATGTAGAATAAAAGTCAGTGGAATTTGGAATAGGAAGAAAAGGGAGCAAATGTTCTTTATTTCCCCTTCCCACATCTGCTTCTCTCTAACCTGCAGCCATCCTCTTCATCACTACCACTGTAAAGAATTATCAGAAACAAAATAATTAAAATAAGTGAAAAGGAGTCGGTTCCATTCTAGGTGATGTAAGCTTACTCAAGCAACTAATAACCTTGGGCAGATGAATGAGCAGCCGAAGAAATCAGAACTCAAAGTACCACTGAACAAGAGATGAGTTTTCTACTTCTTTTTTTTTTTTTTTTTCCAACGTTTTTTATTTATTTTTGGGACAGAGAGAGACAGAGCATGAACGGGGGAGGGGCAGAGAGAGAGGGAGACACAGAATCGGAAACAGGCTCCAGGCTCTGAGCCATCAGCCCAGAGCCTGACGCGGGGCTCGAACTCGCGGACCGCGAGATCGTGACCTGGCTGAAGTCGGACGCTTAACCGACTGCGCCACCCAGGCGCCCTCTACTTCTTTTTTCCTCTCGTATCTCCTGTCTTGGATATGTAGCCAGAAACCTAGAACTGCACACTGAGGGGCGAGGTGCCTGGCTGGCTGAGTCAGAAGAACATTCAACTCTTGATCTCTGGGTTGTGAGTTAGAGCCCCACGTGGGGTGTAGAGATTACTCAAATAAATAAAACTGGGGAAAAAAAAAAAAAGAACTGCACACTGGGGGCAAATAGAATTTCAAGAGAAGCTATCAGTTTCTCGTCCAAAGAAATAAAAAGGGCATCTCCACTGGTAAAAGAGTAGGGGAAATGCTCTGGCATTTTTTTTCTCATTCTCTCCCTTGGCCATGGGAGCAGACAGAGGTGTGGAAATATGCAGTGGTACACATAACTAAAACCCAGTGTTTTTACAAAGTGACCAAGAGAAGTGAACTTTAGAAACTGAATGTGTTGTGGAGCTGGATAAGGAGAAGGAAGTCAGGAGAGTAACCCAATAGATTTGTTCATGAACTCCTAGACTTTATCTTGAACTGCACATGTATGGATCTGATCTTAAGCTGAATACCAAAGGCTTTGAGATATACCGTATACAACTGTCCACATTACAGACTCTTATCGAAAATAAAAGGGGTACCATTTCCTACCTGATTTTTTTATTTAAATTCCAGTTAGTTAGCACACTGTGTAATATTAGTTTCAGGTCTACAATATAGTGATTCAACATTTCCATATATCACATCATCTGGAGCTCATCACAAGTGCCCTCCTTAATCCCCATCAATTTAGCCCATTCCCCACACCCAGCTCCCTTCTAGTAACCATCAGTTTGTTCTCTATAGTTAAGAGTCTATTTCTTGGTTTGCCTCTCTCTCCTAACTGATTGAATGAGCCCAGAACTACCTGATACAAGAACCAAAAAAAGATATTACAAGAAACACTATGGAACCATTTCCCTCATGAATAGAGAACAGAAAAATAATATAGAAAATCAATGAAACTAAAAGTTGGCTCTTTTAGTTAACAAAAGTTAACAAAATTGACAAACCTTCGGCTAGACCAATAAAAAAAAAGAGATAAGACTCAAATTAAAATTAGGAATGAAAGTGAGGACATTACTACTGAACTTACAGAAATAAAAAGAATTGAAAATAAACACAATGAGGGGTGCCTGGGTGGCTCATTCAGTTAAGCATCCAACTTTAGCTCAGGTCATGTTCTCACAGTTCGTGAGTTCAATCCCTGTGTTGGGCTCTGTGCTGACAGTTCAGAGCCTGGAGCTTGCTTTGGATTTTGTGTCTCCCTCTCTCTGTGCCCCTCCCGCACTCACGCTCTGTCTCTACCTGTCTCTCAAAAATGAATAAACATAAAATTTTTTTTAATTTAAGAAAATAAATACAATGAATGATTGTATGCTAATAAATTAGATAATCTGGATGAATGAACAAATTCTTAAAAACATACAGAACAAATAGAAAATATAAAAAGACCTATTATGAGCAAAGAGATTAAATCATTAATCAAAAAATTTCCAATAAAAAAAAGCCCAGGAACAGATGGCTTACTGGTAAACTTTATCAAACATTTAAAGAAGAATCAATACCAATCCTTCTTAAACTCATCCACAATGTAGTAGAGGAGGAAAAACCCTTTCTAGTTCATTATATTAGGACTGTATTATTCTGACCCCCAAGACATCATAAGAAAACTATAGATCAAATCCCTTATGCATATAGAGCCAAAAATCATCAACAAAATACTAACAAACTGAAGCCAATAGCACATTAAGAAGATTACACACCAGGAGAAGTGGGATGTAGCTCAGGAATACAAAGTTGGTTTAACATGTGAAAATCAATTAACATAATACACCGTATTAGTAGAATAAAGAAATAAAAGCACACGATCATCTCAATAGATGTAGTAAAAGCATCTGGCAAAATTCTTTTCATTATGGATTACAAAAACTCACAAACAGAAATTAAAAGGAAATTTCTCAACCTTATAAAGTTCGTCTACAAAAAATTACACAACTCTCATTATACCTAATGGTGAAAGATTGGATATCTTCTCCCTTTATCAGGAACAAGAAATGGATATCCATTCTCACTATTTCCAGTAAACATTTTATGACAGATTTTAGCCAGAACAATGAGGCGATTTTAAAAAAGGCATCTATTTTCATTCAAAGGTGACAGGATCTTACACATAGACAATCATTTAAAAAATTCTACAATGGAACTGGAGAGTGTTATGCTAAGTGAAATAAGTCATACAGAGAAAGAGAGATACCATATATTTTCACTCTTATGTGGATCCTGAGAAACTTAACAGAAGACCATGGGGGAGGGGAAGGAAAAAAAAAAGTTAGAGAGGGAGGGAGCCAAACCATAAGAGACTCTTAAAAACTGAGAATAAACTGAGGGTTGATGGGGTGGTGGGAGGGAGGGAAAAGTGGGTGATGGGCATTGAGGAGGGCAACTGTTGGGATAAGCACTGGGTGTTGTATGAAACCAATTTGACCATAAATTTCATATTAAAAAAATAAAATAAATAAATAAATAAATAAATAAATAAATAAATAAATAAATCTACAAAATAGATGGTGGGTTGGAAGATGGGTGAAATAGGCAAGGGGGATTAAAAGTACACTTCTCATGATGAGCACTGAGTAATGCTGTATGGAATTGTTGAATCACTATATTGTACACCTGAAAGCAACACGGTATGTTAACTATCCTGGGAATTTTTAAGAAAGAAAAAAATCCACAGAACAATTATTAGAGCTCAGAAACCAGGTCAGCAAAGTTGTAGGATTCAAGACACATAAATCAGTTATGTTTCCATCACTAGCCATGAACAATCCAAAAATGAAATTAAGAAAATAATTCCATTTGCAGAAATATCAAAACAAATATAATACTTAGGAATAAACTTAAACAACAGACTAGAAGGGGAGCACTACTGTACACTAAACCAACAAAAATATTATTTAAAGTAATTTTTAAAAACATAAATATATGGAAGATGTCTGTGTCTGTAGATTGGAATACTTAACATTTTTTGATACAGCAATACTGCCCAAATTGATCTATAGATTCAGTAAAATCTGTTAAAATCCCCATGGCTTTTTTTTAAGAAATGAAAAAGGTACACTAAACCTGTTAAAATCTGTTAAAATCCCCATGGCTTTTTTTTAAGAAATGAAAAAGGTACACTAAACCAACAAAAATATTATTTAAAGTAATTTTTAAAAACATAAATATATGGAAGATGTCTGTGTCTGTAGATTGGAATACTTAACATTTTTTGATACAGCAATACTGCCCAAATTGATCTATAGATTCAGTAAAATCTGTTAAAATCCCCATGGCTTTTTTTTAAGAAATGAAAAAGGTGATCCTCAAATTCGTATAGAAATATAAGAATTGAGTGTCCAGATTTTTGACAAGACCATTCAACGGGGAGAGAATAGTCTCTTCAACAAATTGTGCTGGGATAATTGGCTAACTACATGGAAAAGAATGAAATTGGACTTGAATCTCACTCCATAGGCAAAAATATTAGCTCAAAATGAACAATGAAACTAGAAGTTTCTTTTAAAATGAGTAAATGCTGGGGTGCCTAGGTGGCTCTTGATTAAGGGTCTGACTCTTGATTTCAGCTCAGGTCATGATCTCACAGTTCATGAGTTCAAGCCCTCATGGGGCTCTGCACTGACAGTGCAGAGCCTGCTTAGGATTTCTTTCTCTCCCCCTCTCTCTCTGCCCCTCCCCTGCTCTTGCACATGCTCTCTCTCTCTCTCTCTCAAAGATAAATAAATAAACTTAAAATTAAAAAAATAAAAGGAGCAAATCTTTTAATAGGAGTAAGTCTTTATGAATTCAGATTTAGCAATGAATATAAATTCTTAGATTTAACACCAAAAGCATGAGCAACAAAAGAAAAAAATAGATAAACTGGACTTCATCAAAATAAAAAAAAAACTTTTGTGCAACAAAGGATATTATCAATAAAGTGAAAAGGCAATGTACAGAAAATATTTGTAAATTTTATACCTAATAAGGACTTAATATCCAGAAGATGTAAATATATTACAACTCAACAACAAAAAGACAAACAACTCAATTAAAAAATAGGCAAAGGACTTGGAGGAAATTTCTTCAAAGAATACATATAAATGGCAACAAGTACAGGACAAATGTTCAACATCATTAATCATTAGGGAAATTTAAATCAAAGCCACAATAAGATACTACTTCACACCCACTAGGATGGATGACTGGAATCAAAGGGTGGAAAATAACAAGTGTTTGTATGGATATGAGGAAATTAGAACACTTGCACTCTGTTCACGGGAATATAAAATGCCTTAGCCGCCTGTGGAAAAGAGTTTGGCAGTTCTTCAGAAGTGAAATACATAGTTGCCATGTGACTCAGCAATTTCAATCCTAGGTATATACCCAGGAAAAATAAAAATATATGTTCCCACAAATCTTGTAAACAAATAGTAATTAGCAGTATTGTTCACCATGGTAAAGAAGTGGAACTAATCCAAATGTTTGTCAACAGATGAATGGATAAATATGTGTATATCCATACACAATGAAACTAAGTAAGGATACATGTATTATTTCCTACTGTTGCATGTGAATCTACAATTATATTAAAATGAACTATTTAATTAATCAGTCTTATTTCTATGTACCAGCAATGAATAATTAAAAACTAAATTAAAAAAAAAAAAACAATACCATTCATGGTATCTTCAAAAAAAATACTTAAGCATAAACCTAATAAAGCATAATTAGGATCCATATGATAAAAACTACAAATGCTACAGAAAAAATCAAAGGCCAAAACAAATAAAGAGACATACCTTGTTTATGGATTGGAAGATTCAATATATATGTAAGACATCGATTTAGATGTTCTCCCTTAATTGACATATATGTTTAACAGAATTCTAGTCAATATCCCATAAGGACTTTTGTAGATATTGAAAAGCCAAATATAACAAGTACCCAGAAAAATCTAAATAATTTTTTTAAGAATATATTTGGAAGAATCACACCATCCAATTTTAACACTTACTATGAAGCTACAGTTATCAGGGAAGTATGGTATTGGTGAAATGATAGACATTTTCAATAGAACTCTTGATCTCTGGGTCATGAGTTATAGCCTCACGTGGGGTGTAGGGATTACTTAAATAAATAAAACTGAAGAAAAACATAGAAAATATAAAGTCCAGGGACCCCTGGGTGGCTCAATGGGTTAAGCATCTGACTCCTGGTTTTGGTTCAGGTCATGATCTCAAGGTTCGTGAGACTGAGCCTCACAGAGCCTCCTTGGGATTGTCTCTCTCTCTCTGCCACTCCCCAGCTCTCCCATGTACTCTCTCTCCCTCTCTCAAAATAAACTTTAAAAATAGAGAGAGAGTCCAGAAAGAGAAAAACATCAAATATACTTAACATTTTTTTTACAATACAAAGGCAAATCATGGAATAGAATAGTATTTTCAAAAAATGGCATTGAAGATGTTGGCAAGGATGCATAGAAAGGGGAATCTTCTGGGGCGCCTGGGTGGCTCAGTCGGTTAAGCCTCCGACTTCGGCTCAGGTCATGATCTCGCGGTCCGTGGGTTCGAGCCCCGCGTCGGGCTCTGGGCTGACGGCTCAGAGCCTGGAGCCTGCTTCCGATTCTGTGTCTCCCTCTCTCTCTGCCCCTCCCCCGTTCATGCTGTGTCTCTCTCTGTCTGAAAAATAAATAAACGTTTAAAAAAAAAATTTAAAAAAAAAAAAAAAAAGAAAGGGGAATCTTCTTACATTGTTGGTGGGAATGCAAACTGGCACAGCCACTCTGGAAAACAGTATGGAGGTTCCTCAAAAAGTTAAAAATAAGTGCACTACCTGGTATTTACCCAAAGGATATAAAAATACAGATTTGAAGGGGTACACACACCCTGATGTTTATAGCAACATTATCAACAAGAGTCGAACTATGGAAAGAGCCCAAATGTCCATTGACTGGTGAAAGGATAAAGAAGATGTGGTACATATATATACAATGGAATACTACTCAGCCATCAAAAAGAATGAAATCTTGCCATTTGTAATGTCATGGATGGAGTTAAAATGTATTATGCTAAGCAAAATAAGTCAGAGAAAGGCAAATGCCATATGCTTTCACTCATATGTGCAATTTAAGAAACAAAACAGATGAACATATGGAAAGGGGGGAAAAAGAGAGAAGGGAAGGCAAACCATAAGAGACTCAATGATAGAGAACAAACTGAGGGTTGATGGAGGGAGGTGGGTGGGAGACGGGCTAAATGGGCACTTGTTAGGATGAATACAGGGTGTTTTATTTAAGTGAGGAATCATTAAATTCTACTCCTGAAATCAATATTATATCATATGTTAATTAGAAATTAAACAAAAATATGTAAAAAAAAAAAAAGATAACATGGCAAATCCTTAAAAAATGGTGTTTATTTTTTTTTAAATGTTTATTGTTTTTGAGCAAAAGAGAGACAGAGTGCAAGCAGGAGAGGGACAGAGAGAGAGGGAGACAAAGAATCTGAAGCAAGCTCCAGGCTCTGAGCTGTCAGCACAGAGCCCAATGCAGGGCTCAAACCCAGGAACCAGGAGATCATGGCCTAAGCTGAAGTTGGAAGCTTAACCAACTGAGCTACCCAGGTGCTCTCCAAAAAATGGTGTTTAAACGATTGGACATACATATGCAGAAAAATGAGCCTCAATCTAAACCTCAAAAATTAGCTTAGATCTACATCTAAATGTAAAACATACATCACAAATAGAAATTTGTGTAAAACATAAAACTATAAAATTTAGCAGAAACACAGGAGACAATCTTCATGACCTAAAATTAGGTAAGGAGTTATTATATATTACACTAAAGGCACAATCCATAAAAGACTAAATTAATGGACCTCATCAAAATGTAAAACTTTAACCCCATGAAAGGCTAGTTGAACAATGAAAAGACAATCTACAAACTGGGAAAAAATATTTGCAAATCACATATATAACAAAGGATTCGTATCCAGAATTTATAAAATTCTCAAAACTGAAGAATAAAAAGACAAAATCCCACACCCCCGAAGTATGCCAAAAATGTGAACATTTGGCCAAAGAAGTTGCATGTTGGCAACTAGGCACACAAGAAGACACTCAACATCATTAGTCATTAAGGGAATGTAAATTAAATCTGTAATAAGATATCACTACACACACAACAGAATGGCTTAAAAAACAAAACAAGGAGTGCCTAGGTGGCTCAGTCGGTTAAGTATCCGACTTTGGCTCAGGTCGTGATCTTGCAGTTCATGGGTTCAAGCCCTGTGTAGGGCTCTGTGCTGACAGCTCAGAGCCTGGAGCCTGCTTCAGATTGTGCTCCCTCTCTCTCTCTCTGCCCACCCCCCCTGCTTGAGCTCTGTCTCTCAAAAATAAATAGTTAAAAAAAAATTTTTTTTTTTAAAGTGACCATACCCAGTGTAGGCAACGATGCTGACTAATTGAAACTCTCATATGTTGCTGATGGCAAGGCAAAATGGCGCAGCCACTCTAGGAAACAGTTTGGGAATGTCTTTAAAAACCAAATATACAGTTACCCAGAAATTACTCTCCTGGGCTTTTATCCCATAGGAATGAAAATATATCGACACAAAATCTATACATAAATATCCCTACTGACTATTAGAAAAATTTAAATTATATACACAGTTTGCATTATATTGCTATTGGATGGTTCAACTGTAGATTCACACATTCCACTGCCTGCTACACATCTCCTGGATGTCCTATGAGCATCTCACACTCTGTTTGTTTGCTTAAGTTTATTTATTTATTTTGGAAGGGAGAATGACCAAGGGAGCGGCAGAGAGAGAGGGAGAGAGAGAGAATTCCAAGCAGGCTCTGCGCTGTCAGCCTGGAACCCAACTGAGGGCTCAAATTCACCGACCGTGAGATCATGATCTGAGCCCAAACCAGGAGTCAGACGCTTAACCCACTGAGCCACCCAGGGGCCCCTCCGACTCAATTTGTCAATATGTCCCAAATTCAACTATCTTTTCCCTAAAACCTGTTTAATTACTGGCACCATGACACGCTTGTTCAAGCAAAACTCTTAGTAGCCATCCTGGACTCTTTTAAATCAATTATCAATCATCCCAATCATCCCATATTTTTCTACCTCCTTAATCGCTCAAATCTGTATACATTCCCTATTTCTCCTACTATCTCCTTACTTCATTTCTTAGTCTAATCATTGCATAGCCCAGATTCAGCCCCCTTATCTTCCCTTTCACCTCCCCAATTCCCACCTCCTTCCATCTATTACTCCCTCTGATGGCAGACTAATTTTTTAGACCGTTCAATTTCAATCATGTCACTCCTGAACTCAAATTCCTTCAGTACCTTCTTGAAACTCTAAATATAAAATTCAGACTCCATAGCTTGATCTAGATAGACCCGATGGTCTTGATCTAGATCTAGCACAGATGTAGCTTCTGTGTTTTCAGACCACTTTTTCCCTTGGCTAGACTATAACTCCCCAACTTCATTTCAGCCCACGTGGTAGTTATCTCAAATTTTACCTCCCAGTGAAGTCCTTTATAAGTGCCACTCTCCAAACACCCTCTATATATGTTCATCTGCCAGCACTTGAACTAGCTGCCTCCTATTTCATTTACCAGTATGTCCTGCTAGACTAGATTCTCTGAAACCAGAGTCATTTTTTTGCTGTTACTTTACACACCCAAACCCTGACACTTAAAAAGTACTCCATAAATTAAGTGAACATCATTTCCTATAAGGGGAAACTTAAGAAGAATTCAGTTCAAATCAGATGTTCCTTAAATTAATGAGGAAGGGGAATCTTCCTTTTTCCTTCCTTCTTCCTACCATTCATATCTCTGGTCAATACAATTCACAGTCTGGTAGAAATGTCAGGCATGTGAAAACAATTATAATTCAATTTAATAAGTGCTAAAAGAGGAGGAAGTGATAGTTTTATAGAAGTTATTGACATGTTTTGGGGCACCTGGGTATCTCAGTCTTTAAGCATCTGACTTTGGCTCAGGTCTTGATCTAACAGTTTGTTAAGTTCGAGTCCCACACTGTGTGTGCTTAAGCCCCGCTTCAGGTGAACGTGAGCCCCGTTTTGGGGCTCACTTCAGGTGAGCCCTACTTTCTCTCTCTCTCTCTCTTTCTTTCCCTCTCCTTCTCTCTCTGTCTCCCTCTGCCCTTCCTTGGATTCACTCTCCCTTCCCCTTGCTCACTTGGGCCCCCCCCCTCTCTCTCTCAAAAAAAAAAAAAAATATATATATATATAGAGAGAGAGAGAGAGAGAGAGGGAGGGAGAAGTTATTGACATGTTTTCTATGTAAGACTTAGAACTGAGCCTTCCTTTTTTTAAAGATTTTTTTACTTTTAAGTAATCTCTACATCCAACATGTGGCTCGAACTCGCAACCCAAGATGGAGAGCTACATGCTCCACCGACTGAGCCAGCCAGGCACCCTGAGCTTTCCTTTTTTAAGGAACTTCAAACACAATTTCCTATAAGGGGAAACTTAAGAAGAATTCAGTTCAAATCAGATGTTCCTTACCAGCTTTTGTTTATAGATGTATACGGAAAAAAGTTAGACTTTCTTTCAAAGGCAGTAATTTATTTTAAAAATATACCATTTTAAATATTTTTTAATGTTTATTTTTTGAGAGAGAGAGAGACAGAGTATGAGCAGGAGAAGGCAGAGAGAGAGAGGAAGACACAGAATCTGAAGCAGGCTCCGGGCTCTGAACTGTCAGCACAGGGCTCAACATGGGGCTCAAACCCACAAACTGCAAGATCACGACCTGAGCTGAAGTCAGACGGTTAACTGAGTCAGGTGCCCCTAAAATATCATTAGTTCCTATAATTTTTTGGTCTTTGTTATTACTATTATATCTGTCATTGCTGCTAAGCTTAGAGGCAAAGCTCCAAAAGCTACACGTTAGAACTTCACGTTTCCATTTTGATAATCCACTTTCAACATCGGAGTTCACTCACAATCCCACTGTGTTCTTATTTGCCTTGGGAAGAGTTCTTTGGGGTAGATGCGCACGGAGGCACAGATTCAACTCCCACATAGTAAAATTCATAACAATCCAGTGATGTGCATTGTGATACCTAACTCCACACAAAATACCTATAACGTATAAGTGATTATCCCCACTAAACACCTAAGAAAAGTGGAGCCCAGAGGGACAAACTGGCTTACTCCAACAAGACCTTACCAGTTTTAAGTAGCAAACCAGAACCCAAACCAAGATCAGGGAATTCCAGTGCCAGTGTTCTCTCTGCTTGATCACACACAGCTCTTTTTGTGCATTCCCAATGCATCTGATGGTGGGATGTAATGGGTAATGTATCTGCACTATTAAACTCTGTTACCACCAAACAACTCAAAGAGCACCCCTGACTGATAATTGAACTAAAGTTATTCTTGATGTAAAATATTGTTAAACTTCCCCTCAAGGAGGCAAAGACCATTTTTCGTAGCCTAGTTAAGGATATATACATTTATATGAACATGGTCCATTTTTCCATTTGATCGAATTTTTGCACTTACAAATGCCTAATAAAAATACAAATGACCAAAATATAAATATCACAGCAATGAAAATCTGTTGGCCTATACGAAAGAGGCCTGACTGCACCTTTCATGTTGATCAAAAACATAGTAGCAGGAAAAGGCTTACTTTTTGTTAGTGTTGAAATTTATCTCAGTTATTGAAAGTTTTTGGGTAAACTGTCAGCATTTACTCTAACTGTGAGTCACAACTGAAATCTTTGTAACAAATAAACAGAGGAGACACTGTCTAAATTGAGAGAGGATAGAGGGATAGAAAGGGAAAATGGGATGAAAAATTAGATATATTAGATCAAACAGAAGGAAGTATAAGTATATTTCATCCCATATTTGAATAGCTATAACAAAGTTATTCCTTTTGTGGTCCTTTTGTTTCTTTTATTTCTTCCCAGTATCCAATCACATTTTCAATCCAAATTATCGTATTATTTTGCAGAAACACTTTGTGTTCCTTGGTGGATTTATTCAGCTAATTAATGTTAAAAAAAGAATTACTGAAAGCAAATATTGCGAGAAATAATTTCCAAACTGAAATTTATACACTTGAAAACTGATTCCTACAAAAATGATTTGGCTCTATAAAAAAAGAAGCAATCCGTCAACTCCACAGACCCAGACATGGGCCTGATAGGATTTCTTTTTCAGAGGAAATTACTGCTATGACTGATTCTTGTTAAGCCTAGGGGGGAGGAAAAAAATCCAATGGCAGGGCCTAACCAGAGACTGAAACAGAATGTTCTATTGTCTGAAATAATTATCTTTGTGTAGTAGTTGAAAGACAAATTAAATGTGTTAGAATCAGGTGAAATATTCACTTTCCCTCTTACTTTACCAGGCTCCCTCACTTTAACTGAATTACTACTAGGTGCTTTCGCCCCTTAACTCCTCTTGCATTCTGATAATCAAAAACATATCCCAGGCGCCTGGGTGGCGCAGTCGGTTAAGCGTCCGACTTCAGCCAGGTCACGATCTCGCAGTCCGTGAGTTCGAGCCCCGCGTCAGGCTCTGGGCTGATGGCTCGGAGCCTGGAGCCTGTTTCCGATTCTGTGTCTCCCTCTCTCTCTGCCCCTCCCCCGTTCATGCTCTGTCTCTCTCTGTCCCAAAAATAAATAAAAAACGTTGAAAAAAAAAAATTAAAAAAAAAAAAAAAAAAACATATCCCATATTTGGTTTTTATTCACACTCACAGTGGAAGACTGTCTGCCAGTGAGAATTAATGTGGCCTGTCCTAGTAACATAGCTGTATTTCCCACCTCAAACATTCCCTCAGACCATCATCCTGTAACTGCTAAGAACTATGTCAGACACGGCCCCCTGCCACGCACTCCTTTCCTGGCTTTTCCCCACCAAGGATGGAGAGGCCACCACCCCCACCCCCACCCTCCCAGAAGGCTCTTGCCAGCTCAGGCAGGAGGGTGGAAACAACGAGAGGAGGTTTATGTCTAGTAGCTTTTGCTGCTTGTTTGTATTCAGTTGTGTTCCTGTGAGTGTATGATGGCTAAGTAGACCAAATGAGAACTTTCGGATGAAAATGCAGAGGCCCAAAGCATGCCTGAAAGTTAAGCCTTCTGTGTGGTTTTCTGACTTCCCAAGTTTACCAAACATGCAGATAGTGTTTTTGAATGTCACAAATCCTTTTTCCTCAATCTTCACCACATAAAGAAACAGTGAACTGAAATCAACATCTTTGAAGATATATTTAAATGATAAATCACGACTCACGAAGGTTTCTGTAGTTGGAGTAAACCATGCATTTAATGGTGCCATAGCAGTGAAGCACTGTATGGAGTAACTATTTGTCCTAACATTTACATTGTCAAGTTAATATTCTATAACATAAAAATAACTATAGACATTTTTTGTGTGCTTATGCTGAACTGATGGGGGGGAGGGGGTTCACCTCTGCTTAAAATTAATACGTCTAGTGAAATGTGGTTCTTCCTCTGCCATACAGTGTGTGTGGTACAAGGTCATGTTCAGAACCCGTCTTCTCAAATGCCTGTCACTTACGTTTGGCCTTCATCATGAAATGAGGAGCTAGTGACACTACTGTTCTTTTTTTATACTGGTGAAATCAACATTTTCTCATTTTACCTCCTGAATGCAACCCTGATGAGACATTTGAAAGATATTTGCTTACCAAAAATAAATGAATTCATTTTCCTCTCAATCAGAAGGCAAATTTTCCTGGGAACCTTGCACTTTTTCCACTTTAACTATCCCTATTCTTTATCCAACATTTCACAAAGAATTCCTTATGATATTATAATGTCTGTGCATAGGAATAGTGGTTTAAAACACACACACACACACACACACACACACACACACACACATGCACGCATGTAGAACTTCCAGAGCTTTCTATGAAACAGAATTTAAAGTTGTTCAGTCCCTAATATGAAGGATATTTATTTTGTACTGATTCCCACGTCCCTACAAGAACCTAGTTTATTTTGATGTATAAACTCTAGGAATAAGGTAACTGAAGCTGAAGGTGGCTCTTTAAAGCAAGTCCTTTCTTCTCCTTAGCCGGTCATTCAGTATCGGGCCCAGTGCTGATCTTAGAATTTCCTGCGGTAGCTAGAGCTGGCTCCCATTACATTTCATATTCTCCCTTAAATGCTTATTTCATGTAGACACCACGCTTTCTTTGTCCCACAGTCATGCACCCATCTTGCATGACTTCCTTTGAGACTTCAAACAGGTTTTCTCCCTTTGCAGAAGGACTATTCTTATAGAAATAGATACTATGGGTTTGTTTTTTTATTAGCAGTCCTCTAACCTATGTTTTCCCTTTTTTTTATTTTTTAAGGCAGTCATCCACTACAATACTTAAATGCTTTGAATTGTACAGCCCTCATATATAGGTGCAAGATTTGTGCCATAAGAGTTTCTTATTACTCATTGTACCCAGAAACAATGAAATAACTCATGTGTAGAATTCAATACACATGTATTTCTCTCATTTATTGTGACTAGACCTACTTTTAATTATGTTTTATTTAAAAGAACAAAGTGTGGGGGCGCCTGGGTGGCTCAGTCGGTTAAGCGTCCGACTTCGGCTCAGGTCATGATCTCACGGTCTGTGCGTTCGAGCCCCACGTCGGGCTCTGTGCTGACAGCTCGGAGCCTGGAACCTGCTTCGGATTCTGTGTCTCCCTCTCTCTCTGCCCCTCCCCTGTTCATGTTCTGTCTCTCTCTGTCTCAAAAATAAATAAAAAACATTTAAAAAAAATTTTTAAATAAAAATTAAAAAAATAAATAAAAGAACAAAGTGTGGGGCACCTGAGTGGCTCAGTCTGTTTAGTGTCTGACTTTGGCTCAGGTCATGATCTCATGGTTCTTGAGTTCCAACCCCGCATGGGGCTCTGTGCTGACAACTTGGAGCCTGCTTCAGATTCTGTGTTTCCCTCTCTCTCTGCCCCTCCCCATCTTGCAATCCAACTCTCTCTCTCTCTCTCTGAAAAATAAACATTTTAAAAAAACAATAAACATTAAAAAAATTTTTTTTAATTGGGGCACCTGGGTGGCTCAGTCAGTTTAGTGTCTGACTTTGGTTCAGTTCATGATCTTACGGTCCATGAGTTTGAGCCCCACATCGGGCTCTGTGCTGACAGCTCGGAGCCTGGAGCCTGCTTCAGATTCTGTGTCTCCTCTCTCTCTCTGCCCTCCCCACTCTCACTCTGTCTCTCTCTCTTTCTCAAAAATAAACAAACATTAAAAATTCTTTAAAAAAAGAACAAAGTATGTGATGTCAAAAATTTTAAACTAAGGGAATAAGTAGATTAGATATCTGGTGAGAAAAAAAAAATTAAACCTCATTCTTTCTTTCTTTTAAAATTGTTTCCATTAAAATTCCCCACTGGGGGAGAGTTTTATTCTTGTTTCTTGACATTAGTGAAAACTAGAATTATTTATTTTTATAAAATAAATTTTAAAGCCTAAATGTAATGTGTATAGCCATAAACATAATTTTTATGTCATTTGGTTGTAATTTTATTTTTTATATTGTTTTTGTCTTTATTTGGGAGGAGGATTTAAATTTGTAAAGTGCTCCCAAAGATATTGTTATGGTGGTGGCATCACATTTTCTTCTTAATTCTTCGCTGACAGAAGAATTTTGTTATTCAAAATATGTGAACATGTAAAACAATCAGTATGAAATATAGAACAATATATATATTGAAACCATATATTTTCATTTCAACATGAAAAATGCATTGGAATACTGAAAGTATTTATAATACAGAATGGTTCCATGTTCTCAGATATTTTTGACCATGACTATAGTTAACATACTCATTAAGAAAATTCTGGTAAGGGACAACTGGTTGGCTCAGTCAGGAAAGCACGTATACTTGATCTTGGGGTGGTGAGTTCAAGCCCCATGCTGGGTATAGCAATTACTTAAAAAAAATAAAATAAGAAAATTCTGGTAACCTTAAGTCAATATGATATATCTTCTATGCTGTGACTTTCTCTACACTTTGGAAAAGCATGACAGACTAAAGATCACTTTAATTATACATACTTTTATTAAACATACAGAGTGATATCATCTAATTTAAAATATGAATTATTTTAATAAAAATAGTTCTGAATCAGTTTTGTTTCATAAGGAAAATGTGATTTTCTAATTTTATTTAGGACTGAATAAAGTGTTACCTTAAATTTATATGTAGATTATTCTACGTGCATTACAGCTTCTTTTCCTTGTACTTCATCTTCTTTTCCTCTCTCTTTTCCATTCATGTTTGTATTTTATTTATCTCATTGTAACATTTCCTGTAAGCCACTTGGAATTCTTTCTGAAATGAGGGATAATATAAATCAATTAATTAAAGTGCACTTTGAAATAAATAATCACTTTTCTAATGAAAAAGTAATAAAGTTATTAACTGTGGAGTGATACTGTACCAAATTTATGAATTATAGAAAAATATATCTAATAAAACTAATCACCATTTTAGTAGGGATTTATGACCATACACTTGTTTAATGTTTATTTATTTTTGAAAGAAAGTGTGCACGTGTAAGCAGGAGAGGATGGAGTGGGGGGGGGGGTGCGACAGAGGATCCCAAGCGGGCTCTGCACTGACAGCAGTGAGCCCAATGCAGGGCTCAATCTCACAAACCAGGAGATCATGACCTGAGCCAGTCAGACGCTTAATAGACTGAGCCACCCGGGCGCCCCACCCATCTTTTATAAATTGAAGTATTTTCCTTCAGAGGGCTCTAAATTGCCCAGATTTTGGCTATGCAGCGACAACCTTCACCCAAACTAAAATCCAGGGCTGTGACAAGGAAACTTGATCCAATGCTAATTGTGTGTGACACTCTTTTCCAGGTATCCTCTCTGGAACAGAAGTTACAGCCACTGTATTTCTGAATTCTGACAGGGCAGACAGGCAAGGAACTCACTCTTCAGGACAGATCCCTCTCTCTCTCTCTCTAGGGAGGACAGCAGAGTCCTTACCAAATGACAAATGACCTCTGAGTCATGGCTCAATAGAACCAATAGAGCTCTCAAGAACGAGCAGCAGTCAAGCCCCTTTGAGGTGACAAGAGCATTTGGCCATCAAACCTAAGTTATATACTGAGCAAGAGTGAAGGAGAGAAAGATTAAAAGTTATCAAAACTTTTAAGCATGGAAAATGTCTTACAGGGAGATTTTTAAATTTACATTTCTATAAATAAAATTTTAACTGAGGGTCATCATCTTTCTAAAACAAAAATGTATAAACTTTGTTTCAGGAACAACTAGTTGTAGAAAGGATATAATTTATTTTGTACAAATTACTTTGTACAATCCCAAGATTATTGAAATCTTCCCAACTATACCTGTTTGGCAAAATAAAATAAAATTAAATAAGCTTGTAAGGAACTGCTTTTTTTAATAATTGGTATTCATGATGAGGTTTCTATGTAAAAAAAGAAAATAAAGTTAAACTAATCCAAAATAAGTTAATAAAAGTGTGTGATCTATCAAGACTTTTTTCCAAATTTTTTTTTAACATTTATTTATTTATGAGAGACAGAGACAGAGTGCAAGCGGGGGAGGGGTAGTGAGAGGAGACACCGAATCTGAAGCAGGCTCCAGGCTCTGAGCTGTCAGCACAAAGCCCGAATCGGGGTTCAAACCCACGAGCCATGAGATCATGACCTGAGCTGAAGTCAGATGCTTAACTGATTGAGCCACCAGGTGCCCCCATATCAAAGACTTTTATCATTGAGACAATTTAGACTTGTTCTTTGAGGAAATGCAGTAACCTAATAATCATATTTATTTGGCAAGCCTCACTTTGAAGATATGTCAGTCAGCTGAGTCCCAGAAAAAGGCTGAGTTCTTTTTGTTTTGCCTTTTATTGTCAATGCATTGACAATAGATGTCAACTAAGAAGTTCTCTGTTTTTATCAAAGTCTTATTATATCAGATTTATTTTCTACAAATAACAGTGTTAGAGGACTTTGAAATAACTATCAACAATCACCTTAAACCAGTGCAACATGGGCTACCGACACTTGAAACTTCCATTGCTTATAAAATCACGATCTTCAAAAGTAGTGGCTGTTGGATCACTTGTCTCTAAACGCCATCACTAAAAACAATAAGCTAGATTCTCAACTCAAAGAGTTCTTTTCTTCTTTTGAATCTCACAGAATGAAAATCTGACCCACTATGTAAATACTAGTACATCCTTTAAAATGTACATTGGATTGTATACAGTTTGTGCTTTGAGTTTTTTTTTTTTTTTTCTTTATCATGTCCAATAGAGATGTCTGAGAAGAGTAACTTAGCCCTTCCAACACTACAATTTTCCAGGATGCCTGCCAAGGGAGTACTTAGGACGATGGCCTCTAGGCTGGGAGGAGAGCGTTATCCTCTATCTGGGCACGAGACACAATCCAGGAGGCTCTCAGGAGGATAGGCTCTGTTATCTGATAGCTCTTTTCCATTTCTGACTAAATAGATGGCAGGAGTTTCCAAGGGGTTAAAATTTCAATTTAGACCAATAAATACACTCCTTTAGCTGCTTCCTCGAATATAGCATATCTTGTTTTTATTTTTAGTTTCTTATTCTCAGAAATTTAGATTCTATTATTGATTTCCCTAATTAAAAGAGAAAATGCGCATTTCAACCCTTCACTGAATCTAATCAGCAACCTCCCAATGCCACTCCACCTGGGTTCACAAGAAAGAGAATGATTCCTTTTCCCTTTGGAATCGATCATGTTTATAGTATTTTGGGAGCTTTGGAAATCCTATTTTGTCATCGTCATAGATGATGTTTTTAAATAATATTTATCCTTTCTACATTCTGTCAATTTAATTTCCCCCTGGTTTATGTTCTTTCTAAAAAAGTCCCTTTACACAACTATTATCATATTTTATGACGCCAATCAAACATGCATGAACATCACAGTGACATTATGATTTAGGCCAAGGTTTGTAACCATCACTGCAATAACTGAGAGAATTTTGTTCTAATACTGATGCCAAAGCCTCATCCCCAGAGATCGAAACTTAGTAAATCCAGATTGGGACCCCCAAATCTGTATGTTTTCAGAAGCTTTAAAATATTTTTATTATTTAAAAAGTAATTGTTAGGGATGCCTGGGTGGCTCAGTCAGTTAAGTATCCAATGTCTGCTTAGGTTATGATCTCGGTTCATGGGTTCGAGCTGCATGTCGGACTCTGTGCTGACAGCTCAGAGCCTGAAGCCTGCTTCAGATTCTGTGTCTCCCTCTCTCTGCGCCCCTCCCTCACTCGAGCTCTGTCTCTTTCTCTCAAAAACATAAATAAACATTACAAATTTTTTTAAAGTAACTGTTGCAACTAGTCCAAGTAATTCTAAATTTTTTTTTTAAAGTTTATTTATTTTTGAGACAGAGAGAGACAGAGCATGGACGGGGGAGGGGCAGAGAGAGAGGGAGACACAGAATCGGAAGCAGGCTCCAGGCTCTGACCCATCAGCCCAGAGCCTGACGCAGGGCTCGAACTCACAGACCGTGAGATCGTGACCTGAGCTGAAGTCCGATGCTTAACCAACTGAGCCACCCAGGCGCCCCTAGTCCAAGTAATTCTAATGTGCTAATCAGCTAAGGTTAAGAAACACTGATTTAGGGTCTAAAAAGGAATTCAGATGCCTCTCTTTGGGTTAGTGATTTCCAAAGGACAAAGTGAACTATAACTGAAGTTTCACAAACTATAAAAAAATTTTAATTAAGAAAAACAATCTTGTTATAAAGTTTATAATGATGAGCTTTACAGAGAATGTCAAAACATATTCCCCACCATTCTCCATATCTGCTACCCACTTCTAGAGAGCAATAGAGCTATTATGTAGCTACCTTGTATTTCTCCCATCCTGTATGCCCTATAGTTTGGGACTTGCACCACCCATTAACAATTGAATCAAGAGGTAGAGAAGAAAGAGGAGAAAGGAAAGGAAAGAAAGAGAAATTGTTGAACTAGACCCACAAGAAATCAACACTGTCATCTTTGCTTCTTTTCCTCCACAGTTTCCTCACAGAAGTGTGAGGCCAAGACCTGAAGGATAAGAAGGTGGGATAAAAGGTCCAGGCTGAGAGAAGGCAAGATTTGGGTGTGAAAGAGAAAGAGGGCATTTTTGGAGAATTACGAGTTTAATATGGCTGGAGCATGAGGTAGCAATAGAGCTTCTTTTCATCCACAGAGATGGATGGTATTAAGTCCATTTTACAGATAAGAAAACTGCTTCAGAATCAGGATGTACTTTATCCAAGGGTACATCACTTATAAAAGGTGGAGGAAGGATTCTAACTGAAGATTCTCTGGCTCCTAATCCATGTCATTTCCACACATTCCAAGGAAACGTCAAAGATTTATTGTGTTATTCTCCACTGGCAATAGTGAACAGATAAAGAAAAAAACAGGAAAGGGAGATTTGAAAGAATACTTCAGTGGAAATTTTGTGATTACTTAGGACTCAAAGCCATAACGTTTTCATGTCATCATACACAATGACAACTTGATTTTATTTATTTATTTTTTTTTAAACGTTTATTTATTTTCGAGACAGAGAGAGACAGAGCATGAACAGGGGAGGGGCAGAGAGAGAGGGAGACACAGAATTGGAAGCAGGCTCCAGGCTCTGAGCCATCAGCCCAGAGCCCGTCGCGGGGCTGGAACTCACGGTCTGTGAGATCATGACCTGAGCCGAAGTCAGACGCTCAACCGACTGAGCCACCCAGGCACCCCATGACAACTTGATTTTAAACTAGTGCAACAAGGAAGCCACTAAAGCACATTGCAAAGCATGGATTGAGAGCAGTCGTGTGCATCTGTATCCAGAGAGAAAATGTTCCTCACGTGACACTAGAGCTGCTGCAGTGGTTTCTCCACCAGTGCAGCTCCCTCTGACTCCATTGCCTAACTGGAGGGCAATCTCAAAAACAGAGATGGGAAATTGGGAAGAGCAGACAGGAGAAAGGAAAATTCTTATATCCCGTTGCTCAGTCGCAAAAAAAAACTTGGTTACTCTGGTTAACTTGTCCTACCCTGTAAAGACACTTAAAAGGCTCTTCCTCATTCTCTACCTTCTTCCTCTAGTCATACAGCTCTCATTTCCCCAGACTGAAGAAGAGTTTGGAGAGACTATGTCAGTGAGTGTGTGTGTGTGTGTGTGTGTGTGTGTGTGTGTGTGTGTAATAGAGACAGGAGAGACCTCTATTAATCCCTGAAATCTCATTTTATCAATGTATGAAGACAGAAATATCGGTAATCAAACCCCTATGCACCAGAGAGAACCTGTGTAAAAACCTAGTTCCAGGGACAAGGTCTTGGAAACTGGAAGCTATGACGAGTCTTGTAAGGTCCTGTTTTAGACAAAGAGAAGTCATACCTTACAACCCAATGACAGTCTACAATTATAAGCTGGGTGATTTACATGATGTCTTGAAGGGAAAGCATGAGAAGCGAACATGCAGATATCATCAACATGTGCTTCCATGATGCAATTTATATTTTTTTAATTTTTATTTTTGGGAGAGAGACAGAGACAGAATGCAAGTAGGGGAAGGGCAGAGAGAGAGAGGGAGACACAGAATCCAAAGCAGGCTCCAGGCTCTGAGCTGTCAGCACAGAGCCCGATGCAGGGCTCAAACCTGTGAAACATGAGATCATGACCTGAGCCAAAGTCGGACATTTAACTGATTGAGCCACCCAGGAGCCCCCCTATGATGCAATTTAAAATACTGAATCTGCCATGTATTGGGCAGTGTACTGGGTGCTAGCAGAAATAGAAATGATTTAAGTAAATCTTTGCCACAAAAAACTCACTGTCTAACAGGAGAGATAAACATATAATAGCACAGTTCAGTTGAAATCCTGAAGTCCCACAACAATGGTGAGGACTAAGTAACACAGTAAGCCTGAAGAAGAGGGTGGATGTAAGAATAATGCTTCACAATCTGCAACTGGGTCTTGACAAATAAGTAAGATTTCCTGGGTGGACACCAACACAAAGCTAACCTATGGGTAGGAAATGTATAAAGAAATGTGTAAAAAAAATAGAGGGATGAAGCCCCATACGCCTTTCAGGGAACTGAAAACAATTCTACCTAAACCCATATTTGACCAGGTAAAGTGAAGCATATGAGAAGTCGCTGTGGATTAAAGAAATGGGCTCTAGATGGAAGCCAGAAGTCTTGAATTTAAAGTCTGGTCCTGACATTTTACAGGCATGTAAAACTCTGCAGGCAAGTAAGGCTCTCGGGTTTTCCATTTCCTCTTCGGTAAAGTAGAGACAATACTACCCACACAAACACTGGAAGTACACATAAGGTATCTAACCCAATGGGCGTGGGGGGGCGGGGGGGGCGGGGGAGTGGTGAGGCCTTTTAGGAAAGTGAAGTGTGAGGCCAAGACCTGAAGGATAAGAAGGTGGGATAGAAGGTCCAGGCTGAGAGAAGGCAAGATTTGGGTGTGAAAGAGAAAGAGGGCATTTTTGGAGAATTACGAGTTTAATATGGCTGGAGCGTGAGGTAGCAATAGAGAAAGCGAGGCTGTAGCCGTAAGATCACGGAAAACCATGAGGTGGGACAGCAGCAGACAGGCCAACGGTGAAGCACTGAAGAGTTTTTGTTTATGTTTTGCTAGTTTTTGTTTTGCTTTGATTTCAAAGCTGAGAAGTAGGCCTTTAGAAAGATGCATTCTGCTGCAGGTTGAAGTATTATTTGGAGGGCAGTCAAGCTGGATGCCAAATACAAATGAAAGCAGTTTCAGTCAATCAGGTGAGATTTGAAGGCGGGTTGAACTAAGGCGGCCGAAATTGAATACTCTGTTTTTTCCTCAGGTCATGTAAATCCTGTGCCTTTTTCCCAGGGATCTTAGTTAGAGCCACCTCTTCTCACTGTTTACCTTTCACACGCAAAAGTTTCTATTCCTGGCCTGGTTCTTGTTTCTCTCTTTCACTTAATTCAACCTACATTCATTTTTTTAAATTTGTTCTGAATATCTTTCACATCAACATAGGAAGTTATTGCAACTACAAAGTACATTCAGAGATGTAAATGAGTGTCACACTTGTGCTGACAATCAAGAGAAAAATAGCATTTGTTCTCACTTGCAAGGCCTCATTCATCCGCGTGGAAAAGTTGTTCCCAGTGTCTGTTGTCTGTAGACTTTTCAACAGCTACAGAGCAGCTTTTACACTAAGCAGCGTTTTCACATATCTACTCCTTACTTTCTTTGGCAGACTCACATTTTGTGTTTTTATTGCTCTGTGGGCTACATGTCTTTATTCAATAAATACAAATGTTTTCAAACACTGGCTGCACCAGGATTACACTTGTGCTGGGAGAACAGGGTCAGCAAGGTTATACTAAATTGCTCGATGATGGATTATCCTAGACAGCATTTCCCAAAATCTTTATACAGTATGTCACAAGCAGGTCAAAGGTCAGGCTGTTCTTCTACCGGGCCTTCTATCTCCAGATGCTCACTCTTACTCTGGGTTACGTACCAGAAGAAGGCAAGAGATTGTACACAGGTTTCACATAAATCACATGAAAAGTCCTAAGAATGCAGGCACCTAAATTACAACTGTGATGCCACCTAAGAACAGAGCAACATACAACAAGTCAAAGGCTAGCTCAGATATAAAATAACAGAACGGCAGGTACCAAATGAGGTGGGTCTCTTTGAATTGGCAAAGTGTAGGGAATGCCTTTATGTTGACTTATTATGTATTGAAAGCAAAATAGTTATTTTCTCAAATAAAGAAATAGTGTTAAAACAATGCTCTTTCATTTCTAAGAATTATTGGTCTTTCTGCAGTGTGCTATTTTACCGTGACATAGCATGATTTCTCCCTTGTAACAATTCATATGATTTAAAGCTCTCCCATACCAAATGTTATACTTAATGGTACATAGAAACGAATTTTAAGATTAAAGTAAAAATACTAATTTGATATTTATCAATCTCATTTCACTTCAAAGCTAGGAAAATGCCATATTTTGAAATTACTTTAGCAAACTATCTTCAATATACTAATTCCAATAGCATCTACTCTAGTATGCAATAAATTTTTAAAACTCGAATTACTCCACATAATACCTTATATAAATCTACTAAACTTCATAAAATATGTACTGAAATAGGAAAAAAGTTTTGCTCACTTCTCAGTGACACAGTATGCAAATTGCTGATGTCAATCACTGTCAAAAAATGCTCTTTTATATCAGTGCAGGAACAATTGAGTTCTTACTGACATTTCTAAACAACCAGAATGATAATTTGCATTGTTACTGAGTTAAAATCCTTAAATATATATTTATACTAATTCTATTTTTCTATCATCAAAATGAAAAACAGCATTAGAAAAAACTTCTAATTTCACATCTTTATCATATTGGTCGTATTTTTTGTACCAGAATTGAAAACACTATTTTATAAAGACTACGTTAGTTTTGTCCATACAGAAACCATCTATGCTTTCAAATTATAGAGATTAAATGTCATTTTTTATTTTTTTATTAAAAGGAGTCTATAAAGTCATCAATGTGTTTTCTTATTTATTTTATTTATGTATTATTAGACTCCACTTTGTTTTTTTTTAAAGAGTGAAAGCATCCCTTCAAAATGTATAAGAAATCACTCATGTTCAATATTTGATTTACAGCAGGCTATACGACAGCAAGAACTTAAATGTGCATGTGCTTCCAAGAGTAAGAAATCTCATCTTCAAGTAAACATTAAGACAGTGGTTCTAAAGAATTTGACCCCCCCGCCCCATGCTATTCCCAAGGCTGATCAACCTCTTCTAAGCTTTATATCTTCCGTGAGTTGGCCAGAAGCTTGTATTGACTAGATACTGTCCAGTGAAATAGAAAGAGCCTGCATGGGGGTGGGATGCAGGAGGCAGATACTACAAGGCAGAGTCAGAAACACAGACTTGGAGTGATTACTACCTCTTCAATCCCTGCTTTACCATTTGCCACATGTATGATCTAGATAGAGCAAGTTACACAGCTTTTCTAACCTTCAGTGTCCTAATCCATCAGTCAGAGATAATAACTGTACCCTCCTCTTAGATTTATTGTAAAGATTCAATAAAATAATGCAGGTACCACACTTGATACAGTGGCTGTAAAGTTCTAGAAGCTCAGTTTTATATCCCTGAGAACATTAATTCTGTAGTTTGAGAATAAGTAGAGTACATTTTCCTTAGTGCAGTATCTGAATGTATATATACGCAAATTAAAAGTGGAGGGCCACCTGGGTGCCTCAGTTGGTTAAGAGTCTGACTCTCCATCTCAGCTCAGGTCTCGAATTTCAAGGTCATGAGTTCAAGTGGCAGCTACTTAAAAAAAAAAAAAAAAAGAAAAAGAAAAAAAAAACTAAGAAAAAAAAAATGAAGTAATGACCTAAACAGCTACCTCTCATGTGCTTTATGGAGAAGTAGTTGGTCTATTTTGAAAGTACAGCAAGTGAAGAGTGAAGCTCGTCAAAACCTCAGAGTAGATTAATAGCAGGGTTGCTCCCCTTATAATCTACAGTTTAATCCATTGCTCTTTAGAGATGTAGTATGTAAATTCAAGTGAAAAGGTAATTAATAATCCAATAGTAGGAAACCTTTTCTACAGAAATCTTTGCGGGAAGATTTGCCATACTATCCTTTACAATCCCTATCTTGGGGGCAAAGATAATAATGGTGAATAATTACGATTACTTATTGAGAAGGTACTATGTGCCGGGAACTACACTAAGCACATGGCATACGCTATCGACTATAATTTTCATTAAAATTCTATTATGAAGGCTTAGACAGACTGAGTAATTTTCTTGCATGTGCAGTTATTAAGTGGTAGAACTAATAAGATTCAAATCCAGAAGTGATGACATTCTAAAAATCCTGCCCTTCCACTATGCCACATAACTCTCAGTAAGCACTAAACAAGTTTGATCTCAGTCATGACAAGATACTGCCTATACATTTGCCCTGGCATCCAGGACCATGGTGACATAAGAGGTGTCACTGGGACCACCCAGGTTATCCGTTCAGAGCATATTCATTACATTTGTTCTAAGACTTTTTTTTTTTTACTTCTTATGATGGGAAAAACAATGATATCAAATGGAAGATTTGTTTTCATTTGCAAAACAAAAACATGGGGAATTTAACCATTAGAACATTAGCCAAACTCATTATTGTTACCAAAGTGTGTCATAACAGAAATGTTTTTCTTTTTTTTTTGAAAATTTTTTTTAAGCATTTATTTTATTTTAGAGACAGAGCATGAACAGGGGAGGGTCAGAGAAAGAGGGAGACACAGAATCTGAAACAGGCTCCAGGCTCTGAGCTGTCCGCACAGAGCCCGATGCGGGGCTCGAACCCACGGACCGTGAGATCATGACCTGAGCCGAAGTCGGACACTTAACCGACTGAGCCACCCAGGCGCCCCTAGAAATGTTTTTCAATGAAACAGCAATTCCATTTCCAAGCTTGATTTGGTCTCTTGAGTTTCTAATAAAATGCTCACGGTACCAATTGTCTTCATTCCTTTTCTGATGTCTGACCACCTGTACTGAAACTATCCATCACTGCCCTTCATACACATTGCTCTAAGCAAGAGTTGCTGAAAAGACTTTTGGTAATTTTCACTGTTCACCTGGGATCTGAGATAGTACCTTAGAGTAGATAGAGATCTATTCTGTGTCCAGTCCTGTGTCCATCATCACTTAGGTTTTTACTTCAGGATAACAAAATGAAGGTGCCTGATTGAAATTCAAATATTTCTGGGGTGCCTGGGTGGCTCAGTCAGATAAGCATCCTACCCTTGATTTTGGCTTAGGTCATGATCTCACAGTCCTGAGATCATGACCTGTGCTGGGCCCATCCCTGGCCATGGAGCCTATTTGGGATTCTCTCTCTTTCTCTCTCTCTCTTTCTCTTTCTCCCTCTCTCTCTGCCCCTCCCCACTCATTCTCTCTCTCTCTCTCTCTCAATAAATAAATAAACATCTATTTATTCAAATATGTATTCAATTATTTATTAAAATATTTCTAAGCTCATCTCATCTCATTTACAAACAGGACAGGTATGAATCTGATCAGCAATGGATATGAAGTGTCGCTCCATTTACATTTCTTCATATCACACGAGGGCCAGCCCACAGAATCTCTAGCTTACTTTCAATGTACAAGGTGTAGCTTATTTTGAGGCATCAAGGTTTCTAAAACTAAGTGAAAATGTAATCTGAAAGTAGCAACTGAAATTTCATAACTTAATAAACTTATGCCTGCATATTTTTCCTGCATATTTTAGATATCCTTTTAAGCAGTAAGCCAAATCTTTGTGCAATAGCAACTGATAAAAAATAAGCTGTTACTAGTAAACATGTTAATGAATATATAGGTAAAAATCCTATGAAGATTTGCACAGGCACTCACAGAATTTTCTATTTCATTCACCTCCTCATTTAACATCTATTTATTGAGCCTCTAATATATGCCAGGCATCGTACTTGGCATTGGAGATATAGACGTGAACAAAGCAGATGTTATGTCTGCCCTTCTGCTGACTTCTGGTGTAAATGATAAAGAAGAGAGAATACTATAAGTAAATTCCTTTATCATAAACAAAATGATGAAAACAGTAAAAATACTAAAGATGTCATTTATAGGAAGTTGTTGCCAGAAAACTGGAAACAAAAAGCTGATGGGTCTTCATGTACCAGTATTCGTACACATATAGCAAGGTTTAATAGAATTTTTTAATTTTAGAGTAGAAGACATGTCAAATGCAGTTTACATTTCTCAGCCAGTAATTATATTTTCTTACAAGGGGCTATTACATTTTTAGAGACAGACACAGCAAATAATAAAAGGTTTTATTTGAGAGGAGAAACAAGCATGGTGGGGTTTTTTTAGATGAAAGGGGTATAATAAATTTATGAGACCTCACATACAGCTATAATATAATAAATTAGAAGGATTAATAGAATTGTGAGCTACAGTAACCTGCACTAGTAGAATGCCTATTTTATGGAGCTCGATAATACAGTTTATCATTGACTCCATGGGAATTCCCACAATATATTAGCTGCGGTGTAACAATAAAGCACACACAGTAAGGGGCATGTCCCTTTTGACACACATTCTCTTCCCACACTTATTTTACCAGGGAAACAACTCTGGTGCAGTTTAATTAAACTGCACTGCAATGAATTAGTCCAGGTCTTAGCCCTCTGACAGAGAGGGCCCTGGCAGTACCACAGGGGTCTGTCCCCTTATGATACCCGAGAGACTTCAGAAAACCTGGGAAAAAAAGTGTAGGGTCCCTCAGATGACAGTGTCACTGGACAAGCCCCGAGCTGTCAATCAGTTCACTTAAGGAAGCACCCATCCCTTTGGAGAAGTTTTTATATTTCCCCATTTGTTGACTATGGGTCAGTCTTTTGGGAAACATGTAAATGCCTTGGGAAGCTTTATGTTCTATTTCCCTAGCTGGGGACAAGACTATCATTGCTCACTTTAAAACAAAATAGCCTTGCTATTTTGAAGTCCACTGTGTATTCATAGCTAGCTTTGGAGAGGCAAGCCAGAAAGTAATAACTGAAAATAAACTTAGGATGATGATGAGTTCAAATAAACTCTACTGGTAATAAGATATGAATAAAAACATTTTCATTCAGAGTAAAAACTCTCCAGCTAAACATGATCTAGAATATCCAAGATGGAAGTGTATTACAAGAGATATGTTATTTCCCCAGAGTTTCTGATCAACAGCGTAGTAAGGTTACACCCCCCAATGACACAGAAAATCTTGCATTATTGATGAATATTCTTATTTTATCTGAACACTGTTTATTAATTCATGAGGGTGTTTTGGAATTGAAAGATAAAAATTTACAAAACAATTACATTTTTAATAACTGCTTCAAGCCAGATACATTGAATATTTAAGTGAACCAACACAAAGACCTCAAAAGAATTTATTAGACAATGGCAATTAGATCTCTAATAACTTGGCTCCACTGGAATTACTGAGCTCCATTTAGATGCCAGACATGGCACCTTAGTGATGGGTACACCATGTCGCCACCCTGCCTTTGGCTGGGGATCCTGAGAAATGACAGTCCCATTAGGTGTCGTGTAAAGCAGCTGACCTCACACTCTCAGCACTTGATCTTTGCACTGCAAGTGACCATTTGTCACTGTTGCCCAGAGATGGAGCTCAGGTGACTCAATGTCACCACTGCCTTTTCAAAAGAGTAAGATAGTTATAAGTTTTTTCCAAGTCTAGAACAGACTTTTTTTTCCCCTAAACAAATTTGCTTAGAAAAATAGGTAGGCAAATTAGAAGCAAAGAATAGACTTCTTTACACATAGGCAGTATGCTTTCTAATCATTACAAAAATTATCGAAACTTTTTTCAAAAATTATTGAAACTTTTTGACCCAAGGGAAAAAAAGATTTATGGTTGCCTGAAAACTTTCTCTTTACAATCTTTATCCCAAGTAGGTAACAATAAAAGTATTTCTACCAGAACAAACACATTAACATAGAGCACCCATAGAGGCTTATTCACAAAAAGCAGTATTTCTCTTTCCTTCTCAAATAAGGCTTAGTTTTCTGTAAATTGCAATTCTCATAATAAGAAAATTCCCACTACAATATTTTCAAGCTACAAGAATAATATCATCTTTCTATTTGTTGTGCCTAAGAAATCCCAGAATTTGAGCTAGCTAGTTAAGAGATAAGCTTCTCACATTTCTAGTCTCCTGGAGCCTTTTTCACCTCTAGTGATTCAGAAATCTCTGTGCTGATTTCACAGTAGTAGCTATTGAGCTAGTGACCATTGCATGCAGGCACTGTGCGAAGTGTTGTACACAGGATATTTTATGAATATGTCACTTTATTTTTTTATGAGCGTGCCATTTTAATTCCCAGTAGCAACATGGGAGTTTATTATTACTGTCTTTTTATAGATAAGTAAACTGAGAGAGAATTTATGTTATTTTCCCAAAAGAGACAGAGGTAGTAGCAGAGCTCGAATGCAGAGTGATTCTAATTTTAAAATAGATGCCGTTGAAAATTAATTAATTAATTAATTAGATGCCATTAAGGCGCCTGGGTGGCTCAGTCAGTAGAGGATGTGACTCTTGATCTCAGGGTCATGAATCTTTTTAAAAATTTTTTACAATATTTTATTTATCTTTGAGAGAGAGAAAAAAAACAGGGGAGGGGCAGAGAGAGAGGGAGGGAGACAGAATCTGAACCAGGCTCCAGGCTCTGAGCTGTCAGCACAGAGCTGGACATGGGGCTCAAACTCATGGACCATGAGATCATGACCTGAGCCAAAGTCGGAGGCTTAATTAATTGAGCCACCTAGTCACCCCATCGGGGTCATGAATTTGAGCCCCATGTGGGGTGTAAAGTTTACTTAAAAAACAATATTAAATAAATGAAATTACTCTCATTTTGGGGCACCTGGCTAGCTCAGTCAGTGGAGCATGAGACTCTTGATCTTGGGGTCATGAGTTCTAGCCCCATGTCAGAGATAGAGTTTACTTTAAAACAAAAATTTTAAAATAGATGTTAAATTCTTAGCTACACAATTCAAGATCTTTTCTCAGTATAAATATTTTCATTTGAAAAATGTCTAACTTTTTCTTCAACAAGATCCTTTTTTTTTTTTTTTTTAAGATTTTATTTTTTTTATGGGGCACCTGGATGGCTCAGTCAGTTAAGCGCCTGACTTTGGCTCAGGTCATGAGCTTATGGTTTCAGAGTTTGAGTCCCACGTTAGGCTCTTTGCTGACTGCTCAGAGCATGGAGGCTGCTTCGGATTATGTGCCTCCCTATCTCTCTACCCAACCCCACTCACTTGCTTGCTCTCTCTCTCTGAAAAATAAATAAACTTTAAAGAAAAAATTTTGTAAGTAATCTCTACACTCAGTGAGTGGCTCGAACTCACAACCCCAAGATCAAGCGTCAGATGTTCCACCAACTGAGCCAGCCATGCACCCCTCAACAAGATTTTTAAAAAGATTGGGTCATTTGTTATCCCTCTTGACCCATCTTATTGTGTAATGACAGAGGTTGAAATATTGTTCCATTTGAGGAAGCAACTTTATTCTGAACTCATGTTTCTTTGGAAATGATATTGTTTACATGCACTGTGCTCTTGCTTTTTCTTCATGTACCTGTGTCTCCCCTGGAATGTCTTTCCACTAGACATACGTCTCTAACATCAAAAATGAACTATTCCCTTAATTGTCAAAGGAAGAAATAACTGAAACTCCAAGTTATGATAAGCTACCTGTAACTATACTGCTCCCTATTATGACCTCCCACTTCCCAGCCCAACCCTTATTTATAAGAAACTGGATTGATTTACAATTGAAAATATAATTAAATCACTTTAACATTGGAAATAGTATGGCAAGACCTTTATTTTTGTGAATTCAACATCTGAGTGTTAACATCCATGGCACTTGTTTTCCCAATTTATTTTACATTCCCATATTTTCCCAGTTTATAGTATGTATGAAAATAAGTTTCGTATCACCCTTTAAACGTTTTATTCTGAAATACCAAGTGTATCAGTGAACAATAAAATTTTTGACAATCTCAATGTTTCCATATACTTACAATTAATGTTTGGCTGACTTTGAACATAGTAGCCTTAAGATAAAATAAAATTTAAAGATACTAAAAATATTAAAATGCTAAGTACAACCATAACAGAAAGACAAACATACATAGCTGAGGTCAAATGAAAGAAACGTAAACATCTAGGTGCCAGGGAGGAGCCCAAACAAGCAACTTATGAGACAAAGGAAATCAGTCAGAGAGAAGTAGTGCAGTTGTATGACCTAGGGCCCAGAAGCAAAGGTTTCAATTTCCACATGGGGACAAGAGATGTGGCCTTGAATGCACATACTATAAAGAGGTGGAAACAAGACATCTCCTGAAGTTAGGGCCCCAAGGGGCTGCCCCTTCAATGTAAGACAACCTTTCCACCCCAAAGTTCCAGAGACAAAAAAAAAGACACCATCTCTTCCAAAGGCTCTAACAGGATTCTAAAAGTAAAAATCCATTTGAGAAAGTGAAGATTCAGTTTATGTTATCTTATGGAATAGGAAAAATATCAGCATGAAGATGTATTCCCAACTCTTAAATTTGAAAAACCTGATAGAGGAAAATGCAAGGCTACTCTGCATCAACACTGTAGAAATCTAGATTGACGGTTGTTTTCCTTCAGCATTATTCTCTGGCCCTGGACAAATATACACACAATCATCAATAAAGCTGACCTGAACCCCAAATTCCAAGCCTAATACAGTAAGCAATACAACCAACGGGGGGATTAGAACCCAAAAGCTTCAGAAAATCAAATAAGATGAATTTCTACCATTTTGGGTCTCTGCGCCTTTCACAGAAGTCCCAACAGCACTATGTTGGGACAGAGCATCTCACAACCTCTGTGGTCCCAAGGAGCCACCATGTGGAGGGCCCAGGGAAGAGTGTGCCATTTTCAGTGGAAAACAAGAGGCAGTTATGAATTATGATGACTACATACTTTGGATCTGGATTTGCTGCACCTTTTTTTTTTTTGTAATTTTTTTTTTTTTTTACGTTTATTTTTGAGACAGAGAGAGACAGAGCATGAACGGGGGAGGGGCAGACAGAGAGGGAGACACAGAATCGGAAGCAGGCTCCAGGCTCTGAGCCATCAGCCCAGAGCCCGTCGCGGGGCTGGAACTCACGGTCTGTGAGATCATGACCTGAGCTGAAGTCGGACCCTTAACCAACCGAGCCACCCAGGCGCCCCACCTTTTTTTTTTTTTTATAGTAAGACACCGACTGCTTAAGAAATAAGGATGTTGCAATGAATCCATTAAACAGATGTGAAAAGGAGCATTTTAAGAGGTGCAGTTTCTTTGAAAAATGGATCAAATTCTTGAATTCAACATAACTCAATATGTTTGTAAATAAACATATTTGTTTACCTGAAAAAATAAAACACAAAATTAAATAAATAAATAAATAACATGAGAGGGGCCTATAGCTGGCTCAGTCGGTGAAGCATATGAATCTTGATTTCAGAGTTGTGACTTTGAGCTCCATGTTGAATGTAGAAATTACTTAAAATCTTTAGAAAATATGTTAAATAAACTATAAAATAAGTATATTTTAAGTTATTAAGGAAATAATAAAAAGAGCCAAAACTATAAGGAAAGAACAGAACATGATTTTAAAATCAAGATATAGGAAAAAAGGAATAGAGCTTCTGTAAAAAAAAAAAAAAAGAAAAGAAATAAAAAGAAGAATTTTGGAATTCAAGATTGAAATTTTAAAAATTGAGGATGAATTAATAACAAACTACATGGAGTTGCTGAGATTTAGATTAGAGAACTGGAGGATAGTTCTGAAGAAACTACCCAGGGATAGCAGAGTGAAAGAGGTAAGGGAAGAGGAAATATGAAAAATAATCTACTCCAAAATACCTCTTGCTGGAACTATAGAATATCAAAGCAGAAAAAAATATTAAAAGGAATCAGAGAGAAGACAGATTGTCTGCAAAGGAATATAAATTAGACTGTTAACAAATGAAAAATAACTGTCAGCCTTGAATTCTATACCAGCTCCAATATCACTCAAAGGTATACATGAACAGGTAATAGGAAATACAAAAAATAGAGGAATAAGTTAATTGACACCATAAAGAAGTAATCAAGCAAATTCAATGAGTGGGTCATTCTCAAAAATGAATGTCATGAAAATAGTGAAGGCATAGACCCTTTGCTAGATTAAGAAGATTTAAGAGATATAACAGATACATGCAATGTGTAGATTTTGGTTGGATCCCAGTTTGAAAAAAGAGATTGAAAAATTTGGAACGATTGACAAAACCTGAATATATACTCAGTACTAGTTGATATTAGAGAATGGTTGCTAAAATTTTTATATATGTTAATGACATTTTATATGTATTAGAGCTCTCTTTAGTTTAGAGAAGCCTACTAAGCTATTTGCATTTGGGGATCAAGTATCAAGATATCTGTGAATTTATTTTTAGGTTGTTTAGCTAACGTGCATATGTGTGTGTGTGTGTGTGTGTGTGTGTGTGCGCGCGCGCGCACGCATGAGTGTGTATAGATAGAGAGTGCACATATGGCAAAAACTTAACAAAAGTTTTAGTCTAGGTGATAGACATATGGGTGTACGTAGTTCTTTAGTTACTTTTCTATATGTTTGAAATTTCCATAATAAAAAAATTAAGAGAGAAAAGATGATGTAAATATATTCTCATAGACTAGATCATTTTTTGTCACTTGCAAATCACACCAAAAAATTTTAGTAATAAATAAATCACAGTAAGAAGAATAAATCAATTACAGTAATAATAAACTACAGAAGATTTCAGGAAAGAACGGAGAAAAAAGACACTGAAATTTAAATCAGTGGAAGCAATGACAGTAAAGACTACCAGAGTGGGAGTTAGCAAAAACCAGTGATGGAAATAGAATACTCACATAAAAATTCGAGGTCGTGATCCAAGGAAGGTATCCTACAAGTTTGCAAAAAATGTAAAGATATGTACTAACTTAAAGATTTTTTTAAATTATGTATATTTTTGAGACAGAGAGAAAGGAGAGAAACAGTGCAAGCTGGGTAGGGGCAGAGACAGAGAGGGAGACGCAGAATCTGTAGCAGGCTCTAGGCTCTGGGCTGTCAGCACAGAGCCCAATGCAGGGCTCAAACTCACAAACTGTGAGATTGACCTGAGCCGAAGTTGGATGCTTAACTGATTGAGCCCCCCAGCACCCCTTAACTTAAAGATTTTTGATACAACTATGCATATTTAAAAAGGTGAGGTATTCATTGGAAGAACAGAAAAAAATGTATTACTTCAAATAAAATGAGAGAAATAAAATTATAAATCAAGTCTTTCCAAAAGAAAGCAAAAAAGAGAAACAAGTGAAAAGTAAATCGAAAATTAAATATAAAATACTATAAATCAATAAAAATACTCTAGTAATGGCTATAGTATAAATAGATTTTAAGAGTTAAAAGATTCTCGAATTGGATGCTTAAAACTATCACTATAGGCTATTTATAAAATAGATCAGCAATGATCAAGATGGATGAATCTCATAAACATCACCTTGAGTTCTCTGGGAATTGCAAAAAGATAAAATAATATGGAACAATTTATATAATTGTTTAATATACGGACAAAATTGAAACATATATTACACACACAGATTACTATTCAGCAATGAAAAAAATAAAATTGTGGTCAGTTCTGAAAGGACAAAAGTATAGACCAGTGGTTGCCAGGTGTGAAAGATGGGTGGGAGGACGGGAAGAGGTGGGTGTGGCTCTGAAGGAGTAGCATGAGGGAGCACTTTGTGGTGATAGACTAGCTCTGCATCTTGCCTGGGTGGTACACCAATCTATACAGGTGATAAAATGACAGAACTATACACATACGTTGTGCCAGTGTGTTTCAGGTGTTGATATTGTGCTGTAGTTACATAAGATGTAACCGCTGAGGAAAACTGGGTGAGAGGTACACAGAACCTCCCTGTACTCCCCTTTGAAATTTCCTATGAATCTGTGATTACTGTAAAACCTGGGTTTGGAGCATAATTTGTTCTGGAAACATGCTTGTAATCCAAAGAACTTGTGTATCAAAGTGAATTTCAACAACCACTGTGGTAGTCGTGATCATGTGACATTAGGCATCACATACTACTTATAAGACATGACTTGTTTATCAAGTTAAAATTTATTAGAAATGTTTGCTTGTCTTGCAGAACACCCACAGAACAAGTTACTCGCAATCCAAGGTTTTACTGTATTTCAAAATAAGGTTTTAAAAATGCTATACCTTGGTTTTAACTAATATGTATATGGCAAATCCATTAAAAATGTCTCCGTGTTGTTCAGAATTTTCTGAGTACTACATGGTCATACTTAACATTTACAAAATAATAATAGCAATGATGCAGAAGATGAGAATTGTAATAGTTCACAAATAAATAAAAATGTTTGACCCAGGGTCACCTGGGTGACTCAGTCGGTTAAGCGTCTGACTTCAGCTCAGGTCATGATCCCGCGGTTCATGAGTTTGAGCCCTGCGACAGGCTTCGCGCTGGCAGCTCAGAACCTGGAGTCTGCTTCAGATTTTGTGTCTTCCTCTCTATCTGCCCCTCTCCCACTCATTCTCTCTCTCTCTCTCTCTCTCTCTCTCTCTGTCTCTCTGTTAAAAAAATTTTTTAAATGTTTGACCCAGGAATCATGTCAGAAAATAACATGCACCGGCAAACTAAACAAGATAATTAGACTTGCACTTTGAATTCATTTAACTCCAGTCTCAGAAACTCTGACAGAATCATGACAGTCCAGCTTAAGCAGAGAATACAGGCAGTCCCGGCTTTGCATGATTCCCATATACAGAAATTTCAGTTACCACGGATCAGTTAAATAACACACGTCCTCCAAAAATTCAATTTTCAGTTATCACATACATTCAGTGCCATTACGTGAAGTTTTAACTTCTCTGCTAGGTCTTCGGTCCACAAATCACGACATAACTAAAAGACATGCATCATGATTAGAAAGCAATCATGTCACTTCTTTTCAAAGTTTGTTGGTGATCGATCACTGAGCATCTGTTACTCAACTCATGCACAGGCAGTGAAGTGGATAGTTCTGCTTCATGAAGACAAATGTAAATGGGAAAAATGATTGTGATAAAAAGCATAAATAGGTCCCAGAGGAAATGAATCCAGCAAAAAAGCTCCACATAAAAGGAATTCTCAAATATATTTTCCAACACTGCAACCATAGGAGTGGGAATTTGGGAATGTGGGGAGGTGATCCAAACTTAAAAGGAATATAACAGGGGTGCCTGGGGGGCTCAGTCAGTTAAGCCTCCAACTCTTGATTTTGGCTCAGGCCATGATCTCATGGTTCATGGGTTCAAGCCCCGTGTCCAGCTCTGCTCTGACAGTGCAAACCCTGCTTGGGATTCTCTCTCTGCCCCTCCCCTGCTCGTGCACATGCTCGCTCGCCCTCTCTCTCTCTCTCTCAAAATAAATAAACATTTAAGAAAATGAGCACAACAATTGGCCAACACATAGAAAGGTTTCTTACTCCTTCTTGTAAGTCATACAACAAGAAGACAAGCATTGTTGAAACTACACCTAAGTTTTACAAATAAAACACATTAATATGTTTTATATAACAGTGTACCAAACATTCCTTTTACTATCTTCGCGTGTCCTTAATGTACATGTAACCATGTATATACATGTATAAACAGTAAAGGTGTTTTTAATGTTTTGACAAGAAATATTTAAAGATCACAGAACAATCATGATTCTTCCCCCTATGGATTTTAAGATCATTTGCACAATTATTTTTACTGCCCCACACTAATGTACAAAGTGAGGACTGCTTACATATAAAGGGGATAATCAACCTGTGCATGAATTGAGTAACAACTCCATTCCCCTGTAAGAAAACAGATTTTCTACATGATTTAGGAGGTAAATAACACAAACAGGACTTACTTAGGCTTTTCCTCTAACCCTGTGTGCTGTCATTTGACGGTCAAATCCCCTTTTTAATAGTCCTTCATATATTTTAAGCAAGAAATCTCTCACTTCAAATGAAATCTGAAGTGAAACAACTTTATTAAACAGCAACTCAAGATTACACTTAAATTTATTTTGTTTATAAAGCACTTGATGAGAACTATGATGAACCAAATACCGTACATGAGAGCTATGGTCATTTCAACCATTTTAGTCCAATTTTTTTCCTGAGTTTTTTGTTCATTATTTTGATGCATGCAGATAAATAAATACAGATGCTAACAGTTCAAGTGACCCTTGACATCTCTGTAATACTCTTCCCTTAATCTGAGATGGCTAGTTTGCCTGCGTACATATGTGAAACTTGCAGTAAGAAAAAAAAAAAAAAAAAAAAAAAAACCTTAGCAGCCTTATTCCAAAATATGCCCAAAAATTTAAAAAGGAAACAGAAACAAATAAAATTATCATCAGAACTATAGGTGGGAATTATTATAGAAAGTTTTATTAGCAGCCTTCTTTATAATGGATAAAAATTTTAAATGGAATTGACTTAAATATCCAAATTTAGACCAATGGAGCAAAATATGGTAAATTCAGAATGGAATATTAGGCATCTGTGAAAATTTATGTTTAGGAACAGTTTTCAACAATGAGAGAAAAGGCATATAATTTAGATAAAAAAGAGTATAAGGTGATAGATGCATCTAATGCAACTATGTATTTCAAATGCACAAAAATACTCAATACTAATATAATATTAACAACTGTCCCCAGAGGGTGTGATTGTGAATGTTTGACTAGCTGATGGATAAAAGGATTGATACTTGCATCTTTATATTTTTCAATACTTTCCAAAATATAAATGACAATAAAAGTATTTTTAAATACTTCACTAATAAAAATTGCATAAAAGAAATAAGCCTCTCCTTCCAGACTAGAAGTGGTTCTCAAAACACCCATGCAGCTTGAGCAACAAAGCAAGGACTCTTCTTGGAGAGGAACTTTCTACATCATATTCAGGCCCCATTTTCAGAGACTAAATTCAGTAAAGAAAGATAGGAGCCCATGATCCCCATGGAGACAATGGCTAGCAAATCCTGTAACAACTCTCCCCAGAACCCATTCCAATCCCTTAGTACTCATAATGGAGAATTTGCCAGAATGGAATTTGCCTGTGGCTATTTTGTAACTTAACACACTGGAAAACTAAACCATGCCTGCAAAATGTGGTTATAACTTATATAGACTTCTTTAGTAAACCAGTATTATTTTATAAGAACAAGATCAGGAAAAATGATTACTCTCAAAAAACCAGAATTAAGTAAATAAACAAACCAAACAAACCAAATGAAAGAAGTAAAATCAGAGACAACTAAAAGTCATCAAATACCAATTTACCAGGGCGCCTGGGTGACTCAGTCGGTTAAGTGTCTTACTTCCACTCAGGTCATGATCTCACGCTTTGTGGGTTCGAGTCCCCCAGTGGGTTCTGTGCTGTCAGCTCAGAGCCTAGATCCTGCTTCAGACTCTGTGTCTCCCTCTCTCTGTGCCCCTCCCTGGCTCGTGCTCTCTCTCTCTCTCTCTCTCAAAAATAAATATTAAACACTGAAAAAATCAATTTACCCAAGTCATTCCTTGGAGGTAGTGTGTTTGAATAAGATTAGGATTAGAATATCAATGAACCTATGTGTTTTTTTTTTAATTTTTTTAATGTTTATTTATTTTTGAGACAATGCAAGAGACACAGTGCAAGCAGCAGAGGCGCAGACAGAGGGAGACACAGAATGTGAAGCAGGCTCCAGGCTCTGAGCTGTCAGCCCAGAGCCCGACGACCCGGGGCTCAAACTCACAAACCGTGAGATCGTGACTTGAGCCGAAGTCAGATACTTAACTGACTGAGCCACTCAGGCGCCTCCAATGAACCTATGTTATTATTTTTGTCTATAGTTTCATTATCAGTAAGTTGGAGGTCTTTAAAAATAGTTCAATTTTATTTTTAATGTAATTTTTTTTATAAAAACTACATACGCACATGACTTTCTTTTTATAAATTCAAATAGACTCAAGGCAGAAAGCAAAAAATAAATAACTCTCTATACTCCAAACTCAAGTCTTACTCTGCAGAATGAACTATAAAATTACAGTTTCTTGGGTTTCATTATAGAAAATTGGGGGATATATACAAGAATACAAATACACACACACATATTTGTTTTATGCATGTGAGAAACATAATATGCCTGCTTTTCTGCATTCTTTTCTCCCTTAAAAATATATTTTGGAAAATTTCCACATTGGTACATAAAAATAAACTTCATTCTTTGTAATAGTTGAATGTCATCACACGCATGATTGTTCTATAACTTACTTAATTTCCTGTTGACATATATTTAAGTTCCTTCTAGTTCTTGCATTACAATCTGCAGAAATGGGCATCCATGTACACATTATTTGTATATGTTAGTTCAAGTAAGATAAGTTCTTAGCAATGGAATTGCTAGACCAAAGGCACATTTTGTTTTTTGAGAAATATTACCAAATTACCCTACATATAAGTTTACACTGACTGATACTCCCAAGAACAGTGTATATAATAATGATTTTTCTTGCAACTTCATCTTACAGCATTATTCTATAACTGTAAAACTCATATCCTGAAAATAAGTACCATTTCATCCACCATCAGCTGTCACACCAGAAGACTCTGATCATGTATTCTTTCAAATTATTCTTGTCATTGGAAGTCTTCACCTTACTTATATAGTTGCTGATATCTTATATCTGGTTTGGGCAGTAATGATGGAATCTAGCAGTACTGGATTCTGAAACCTTTGTTTTAATGGAAGGGATAACTGTATAACCTCATTTCCAAAATCTTAGGTGTGTTAAAACTGGCTTGAATGGTACATCCAAATGTAGTCATTAAAGAAATGTTTTTTAAAAATTAAATGGTAGTCATTCATTTTCGAATGATATCCTGATTTCCATTTATATATTCACAAAATATAACTTTAAAAACTATTAGCATTCTTCGTGCCCCCCAAAATAACTTTGAAATGTCTATCAGATCTTACGTTAGTATCTCCCTATAGTACATATTTGTCAAACCTTAGTAATGAAAAATTAACTTCCCAATTACTAGCAATGTAAAAACAAACAATTCCTTACCTGAAACTCTTGAGCTTCTCCAAGACCTTTTTTAAAAGTTCTACAAAGTAGAATCTGTAAAACATATGGCACATCCAAGAAGGAAATCTTTAAATTTTGGACATGAGCACAAAGTGGTAGCTCTTTTAGAAGAGACTTTTCTCTACTGCAAACCAGCTGTAGGCACAGTCTAGTTATAGCCCTCAGAAAAGCTGTGCTGTGATATATTAATTTACACCTACTGTGCATTAAATGAGAAACCAGAGGCCACGTACTGGGCACATAACTTATTACCCCAACACAAAACGCATACTACGCTTACTAGTAAAAATATTTAAGGTATGGTGTCTGGGAATTTGTGATGTGACAAACAAGTAAAGAAGCTGAGTATTTATGGTATTATTACCTAACTCATGATGCCAGAATATCCATAATAAATAGCAAAAGAAATGACCAGCTAGACCTTGAAAATTTTAATAAAATAATGGAAAATAGGTAATTACTAAAATTACAAAGGCCATAAATTAATGCTTTTACACCAAATTTGTGAAGTGTTAGTTGATTACACAAATCTGAGTGCTTAATGCTTATTCTTATTCCATAAAGCAATATCAAAAAAGTAGTGATTCTGCACTATTTTTAAAGGATTGAGTCCAATATCTCTGGAGCAAAATAGTAAATAATTACAATTTTCTTATTAGAAATTTTCCATGTTTTTAAATTTTTTATGTTTATTTATTTTTGAGAGAGAGAGAGAGAGAGAGAGAGTGACAGAGTGCAAGCAGGGGAGGGGCAGAGAGAGAGGGGCAGACACAGAATCCAAAACAGGCTTCAGGCTCTGAGTTGTCAGCACTGAGCCCGATGTTGGGCTCAAACCCATGAGCCATGAGATCATGACCTGAGCCGAAGTTGGATACTCAACTGACTGAGCCACCCAGGTGCCCCAGAAATTTTCCATTTTAATTGTGACAGCTGGGCTACTTTCACATGAGAAAACATACTCACAAGAATAATACTCTATTACCCAGACATGATGCTACCCCACACTGCTGATAGCTTCACCTGAAGTGGCACATGAAGGCAGTTTCTGGAAAAGTGACAGCCCTGGAGAGTAAATCCCCTAGGGAAGAAACACCATCCAGTGGGAAAGGGAGTTAGTCAGTAAATGTCCCAGAATCCCTGAATAGAGCTGGGTTATTTTAAGATGAGTTTCTTGGAGCATATCCCATAGGATGTGCCTCCAGCAGTTACCCACACATCAGTGCACCTTTATTGCCTTTTCTCTCTTGCCTTTGCTTCCTAGGATGACTTCCCAAATAAATTAATGGCAAACAAGTCCTTATCTCAGAGTATGCTTTGGGGTAAACCATATTAAGAAAGCAGCTTGTATGTGGTAGAAGTTTATTGTTCTCTCCTGAAGTAGTTCTGAGGTATACAGCCAAGGGTTGCTAGTGTAACCCTGCCATTCTTGACATGTCGTTTCTTTATCCGATTACAAGATGGTCCACGTTGGCTAAGATGGCTCTCACCATCTCCCAAACTGTGGAAAAGGGGAAAAAATAGAGTGCACAAGACCACTCCTTTTCGGGGCACATCTTAGAAATGTACACAACGCTTGTGTTTTTGGATCTTTGGCCAGGATGTAGTCATATGGCTACATTTGGCTGCAAGGGTGGCTGGGAAATGTTGTCTCTATTGGGCAATCATGTACACAGGTAGTAGTCAGAAGTTTTATTATTTGAGAAAGGGGAAGAATATTTGTGGAAAACCAATACCTGCACCTTTATAATGTCCCATTATGACCTTAAACCAATTGTATGTAATGTGATTATTGGCAGCATTAGGTCTAAATCTACCATCTTGATATTTGTTTTCTATTTGTCCCACCTGTTCTTGGCTCTCTCTCTCTTCCTTTTCTCAGACGTCCTTTGGATTAATCCTTTTCCATGGTTCCTTTTTTTTCTCCTTTTCCAATTTATTAGCTATAAATCTTTGCCTGATTATTTTAATGGTGGCTTAAGGGCCATCACCACGGACTCATTTTAACTTATCACTATCTTCAAGTGATAGTATGTCACTTCACATATAGCATCAGAACCTTACAAGAGTATTATTTCCATTTCTCCCTTGGCAACCCTTCTGCTCTTTTTGTCCTACATTTTGGTCCTACATATGTATTATCCCCATGTACACTATTATTAATTTTGTTTAGTTAATTATCTTTTTAAAAATTTAAATAACAGAAAAAAAGTCATATGCTTACCTATGCAATTGGCATTTCCCATGCCTTTATTCCTTTGTGTAGATGCACAATTTTATCTGGTATCATTTTCTTGTTGAAAGACTTCCTTTAGCACTTCTTGTACCACAAATCTGCTGATGAGAAACATTTTGCTGGATATAGAATTCTAGCTTTTTGTTCTGGTACCTTAAAGTTGTTGCTTCACTGTATTCTTAAATGTGACTTGTTTTTTTAAAAGAAATCTGATGTCATGCTTATTCTTGTTCCTCCATATACATAACATGTTTTTTCATCCTGGCTCCTTTCATATTTTTCTTTTCAAAACCACTGGTTTTGAGCAATTTATTATGTGCCATGATGCCATTTTCTGTTTCTTGTGATTAGAGATTATTGAAATTTTTGGATCTATAGGTTTATGATCTTCATCAAATTTGGAAATTTTCAGCTATTATTTCTTCAAATATTTTTTCTAAATTCCTTCAGGGACTTAAATTACATGCACATTAGGTTTCTTGAAGTTTTTTCTCATAACTAATACTCTGTTCCTTTTTTAAGTTTTTCTCTATGTTTCATTTTGGATAGTTTCTATTTCAGTCTGCAGGTTTGTTAATATTTTCTTCTGCGATATGTAGTTTATATTCCCTCCAGTGTATTTTTTTAAGTTTTTATTTATTTATTTATTTATATTTATTTATTTATTTTTATTTATTTATTTATTTATTTATTTATTTATTTATTTATTTTGAGGGGCAGGGGTGTAGGGGCAGAGAGAGAGAGAAGGAGAGAGAGAATCCCAAGCAGGATCTGCACCATCAGCACAGAGCCTGATGTGGGGCTCAGTTCTACAACCGTGAGATCATGGTCTGAGCCAAAATCAAGAGCCAGACACTTAACTGACTGAGTGCCCCTCCTCCAGTGTATTTTTTCTCTCGGACGTTAGAGTTTTCATCTCTAGAAATTTGATTTGCTTTTTTTAATCTTTTATGTCTCAACACATTTAATCTTCCCTTTAGCTTTTTAAACTATGGCATAGATTGCAGTAAAACTATTTTAATGTCCTTATCTGCTGGTGGTAATATCTGTGCCACTCTGGGTCGGTTTTAATTAACTGATTTTTCTCCTCATTATGCATGATATCTGCCTGCTTCTTTGCATGGTAATTTTTCACTGATCCCTGAAATTGTGAATGTTAGCTTTCTGGTTCCTGGATATTTTTGTATTCCTATAAACATTTCTGAGTTTTACTTAATCCTTTTGGGTCTTGTTTTCAACATTTGTTAGGAGGGACAAGTGCTGTGTTTACTCTAGTACTAAACTCCTCTGTCCACTACCCTGTGGATTTTGAGGTTTTCCACTGTAGCTGATGGGAGCAGATTCTACCCCTGACCCTATCTGAGCCCTGGTTACTGTTCCCCCTAATTTTTTGGTGGGTTCTTCTCCTGGCTTTAGGCAGTTCTTTCACATACTGGTTAGTACTCAGTTCTCTAGGGCAACCCTCTGAAAATCTACTGGACATCTGTTAACCTTTGTAAAGTTTTGGCCTGCCACGGTGAAGATAGGGATGCTTCTCTTTTAAAATAGAAGGAGACTTTCACCTGGTAGAGGGAGAAAGCAGGTTGATGTAGGTGGCTATGATGTAAAAATTTCCACTCATTCATGGTTTCATCAACTGTGTCTGGAGTTCTATGCATCAAGCACAGGTACAGGTACCAGGAGGCCTCACAAGAGATGGTAAATCATACATGGGAGTCACTATCCCTGGAAAAACTGCTACTGTACCCTCCCCAAACTCTGAGGATGTGTTCTTAGATGACAATGGTCACTTTTGCAAGAGTCTACAAAAGTCTAACTAGGAAATAAGGGGTGATTGATGGAACTTTTAACCAGTTTAACTGAAGCTCAGAAATTGCTAGCATAAATAGCATTTATCAACCCCATCCCCAACACCTTTTTGCATCCATTGATGTATCCAGGAGATTTTTTCCACTTTTATTTGTTTTTAGTTGGGAAAAGAAATAAAGAATTTGAGATTGGAGCAGAGCCCAGATGACAGATGAGAGGACAGAAGGAAGAATGGGTCTCTCTGATACTGAGACCCAAGAGTTAGCTTTTTTTTGCCCCTCTGGGTTCTGAAGGAAAAAAAGTTAAAATAGGCTTTGAAAGATTTAGAACACAATCAAAGCTACTTTAGAGCCAAAAAGGGAAATATTGTATCTGCCACTTTATTAAGATCATGTTTTGTCCCAATAGAAAGGCAATATTTTTTTTTAAACAATAACAGTAAGTATTCATAGGCATGTGTGGAACGGGCTCTCTCACACAGTGTCGGGAAGATGGCAGATGAATGAATCTTTTTGTAAAGACAATTTTGCAGAATGTTACAAAAATATAAGGCACGCACCATTTGACCTGATAATTCAAGACTATCACACACATACACAAAAAAGTACTCACACTCATTCTCATTTTAATGGCTTTGATAGCAAAAAATGAGAAGTCAATGCTACAGATAGAATTGTGTCCCCCTAAAAGTTGTGGTAAAGCCCTAACCCCCCAGTACCTCAGAATGTGACCTTATTTGAAAAAAAAAATGTTAATTGCAGATTAGTTAAGATGAGGTCATACACAAGTCGAATGGCCCCCAATCCAATATGAGTGGTGTCCTTACAAGAGAGAGAAACATTGTGTAAGCAGGGGCACCCACAGAGAGAAGATATTGCGAAGATCCGTAGGGACATGATGGTCAAGTGCCTGGAGCACTGCATCTACCAACCAAAAAACGCCAGGTATTACCAACGAACACCAGAAGCTAGAAAAAGAAAGGAATATTCTCTCCTACAGCTGTCAGAGAGAGCATGACATATTTATTTCCTGATTCTGTGTCTCCCTCTCTCTCTGTCCCTTCCCTGCTCATGCTCTGTCTCTCAAAAATGAATAAACATTAAAAAAAAAATTAAGAAAGATATAAACCAAACTCCTAGCCATATTTTGTGTCTTATCCTCTACATTCCCTCAATCTTTCATAATAATAATGTAGTTGTATATATTTTGTATAATTTCAAAACATTTTTTAAGAGTAAAATTTAAGCACTTTCTTGAAAATCACCTTTTAATAACTTCACACCTTCACACTGTAAAACTAAAGCAAAAAGGAACGACATAAATACTGTCATTTCATACTGGAGTAAAAGCTAATGATTCTGATACTGTTACACATGTGCTGGGATTGAACAAATTAGTAAATGTATGGCTGATGGTGGGAGGAGGCTTCTCACTATTGGAAAAGAAGAATGTAGAGATGTAAAAGGAGAAGGCAAGAAGGAACACTGCATGCTAGATTAGATTTGAAGACATCAGTATGAACTGGGTTTTGCTTGTTTGTTTTTTGTTTTCTGTTTTTGAGAGAGAGATAGAGAGTAAGCAGGGGAGAGGCAGGCAGAATCCCAAGCAGGCTCCAAGCTGTCACCATGAAGCCTGATGCAGTGCTCAGATTCATGAACCATGAGGTCATGACCTGAGCCAAAATCAAGAGTCAGACACTTAACCAACTGAGCCACTCAGCCCCCAGTATGAACTGTTTTAGGTTACTGTAGATAGAGATGGGTAAAGCAATACTGATGCAAATGTGTACATACACAGGTTAGTACACATACAAATATTTTTTAGTTCTGTCCAGGGCTTAGAAGCAATGATACTCCAGTGGCAACAAACATTTTCAACAAACATTTCAGAACTTGGTTTCTAATACCATTCTCCAATAAAAGAAATCAGGGATCCTTTGTAGAATGACCAATTCTAAGACGAGGTGAGGGAAAATACAAGATGATACTGGAGCATCTTGTAGTGTCAGAAAGTAAGGAAACATCCAAAAACTAAATAATGGGACACAGGAGCCAACCAAAAAAAAAAAAAAAAAAAAAAAAAAGTCCCAATAGTTAAAACTAAACAATTTAAGAGCAAAATAAATAGCATAGTATTGAATTATAACTCAAAGTATATAATTAATATCTATAAGTCTATACTGATATAAATAAATGACTTAAAAAATAAGTTAAAGGGAAAGAGACAAATCTCCCATACAAAAGAATTCCAAAATAGTTTCTGTGGGTACTTTCCTCCTCAAGAAGGTGAAGCTTAACTCCCTCCTCCCCTTGATTTTGGGCTGCACTTAGTCACTTGTTTACAAAGAGTAGAGTATGGAAAGTAAAAGAAAAAAGAGATAAAAGTGTATTTACAGTGAAGAAACCTGACAAACATTCCCTTGATCAGGTGATCAAGGTTAATATCATCAGTGATAAGCCAAGTTGATAGCAAATACACTTAATATGATGAGAACCATACTTCATCTTCATCCTCATCCTCCCAAACACCCATGACCCCAGTCTAACCATGAGAAAAACACCAGACTTTATTCCTTTTTATTTAATTTTTTTTAAACGTTTATTTATTTTTGAGACAAAGAGAGACAGAGCATGAATGGGGGAGGGTCAGAGACAGAGGGAGACACAGAATCTGAAACAGGCTCCAGGCTCCAGGCTCTGAGCTGTCCGCACAGAGCCCGACGTGGGGCTCGAACTCGTGGATGACGAGATCATGACCTGATCTGAAGTCGGACGCTCAACCGACTGAGCCACCCAGGCGCCCCACACCAGACAACTTTAAATTGAGGTGTATTCTACAAAATATCTGACTAGCGTTCCTCAAAAACAAGGAAGTGTGAAAAAATGTCACACACCAAAGACGCTAAGGAAACATGACACCTAAGTGTAATGTGGTATCCTGAATAGGATCCTGGAACAGAAAAAGAACATTAGGAACAAAAATAGTAAAATCTGAATATAATGTGGAGGTTAGTTATTAATAATGTGTCAGCAACTATGTGGATGGAACTAGAGGGTATTATGTTAAGCAAAATTAGTCAGAGAAAGACAAATATATGACTTCACTCATATGAGGAATTTAGGATACAAAACAGATGAACATAAGAGAAGGGAAGCAAAAATAATATAAAAACAGGGAGGGGGACAAAACATAAGAGACTCTTAAGTATAGAGAACAAACAGAGGGTTGCTACAGGGGTTGTGGGAGGAGGAATGGGCTAAATGGGCAAGGGGCAATTAAGGAAGACACTTGTTGGGATGAACACTGGGTGTTACACACAGGGGATGAATCACTGGAATCTACTTCTGAAATCATGGTTGCACTACATGCTAACTAACTTGGATGTAAATTAAAAAATAAATTAATTAGTGGCACCTGGGTGACTCAGTCAGTTAGGCGTCTGACTTCAGCTCGGGTCATGATCTCACTGCTCATGAGATCTGCATTGGGCTCTGTGCTGACAGCTCAGAGCCTGGAGCCTGCTTCATATTCTGTGTCTCCCTCTCTCTCTGTCCCTCCCCCATTCGTGCTCTGTCTCACTCTCTCTCTCTCTCTCTCTCTCAAAAAATAAACATTTAAAAAATTCTAATTAATTAATTTTTTTTAAATAATGACTGATACAGAAAAAAATAATGTATCAATATGGATTCAATGCTTGTGACAAATGTACCATACTAATGTAAGACATTAACAATAAGCAAAACTGGGTGGGGCGCCTAGGTGGCTCAGTCAGTTGAGCATCCGACTTCAGCTCAGGTCATGATCTCACGGTTTGTGAGTTCGAGCCCCCATCAGGCTCTGTGCTGACAGCTCGGAGCCCAGAGCCTGCTTCAGATTCTGTGTCTCCCTCTCTCTCTGCCCCTCCCCTGCTCGCACTCTCTCTCTCTCTCTCTCTCCTTCAAAAATAAACATTTAAAAAAATTTTTTTAAACAATAAGCAAAACTGGGTGAGGGGGATACAGGAACTACTTGTACTACATTCTTGATTTTTCCCTTTAAATTTAAATGACTTATTTTTTGGAACTCATTCATGTGGTTCCATTTCTTAATTCTGGTGAAAAACACATAACATAAAATCTACCATCTTAACTACTTCTAAATGTGAAGTTCAGTTGGGGCGCCTGGGTGGCTCAGTCGGTTAAGCGTCAGACTTCGGCTTAGGTCATGATCTCGCAGCCCGTGAGTTCAAGCCCCACGTCGGGCTCTGTGCTGACAGCTTAGAGCCTGGAGCCTGTTTCAGATTCTGTGTCTCCCTAACTCTCTGACCCTCCGCCATTCATGCTCTGTCTCTCTCTGCCTCAAAAATAAATCAATGTTAAAAATAAATAAATAAATAAATAAATAAAATGTAAAGTTGGGTAGTGTTAAGATGTTATTCACGTTGTTGTGCAACCAATCTTCAGAACTTTCTCATTTTGCAAAACTAAAACTCTATACCCATTAGATAATAACTCTTCATGTCCCCCTCCCTCCTGTCCCTGGTGACTGCCCATTCGACTTTCCATCTCTATGGATTTGACTACTCTAAACACCTTGTGCAAGTGGGATCTTACAATATTTGTCTTTTTTGACTGTTTTTTTTTCACTTGGCTCAGTGTCCTCTAACTTCATCCACATTGTTGTGTGTTAAGTGTCTTAAGTCAGCTTAGGCTGCTATAACAAAATACCATAGACTGGGTAGCTTAAACCATAGACAATTCTCACAGTTGTGGAAATGGGAAGATCAGAGTGCCAGCATAGTCCACTTCTGGTGAAAGCTTTCTTTCTGACTTACAGACATCTTGCTATGTCCACATATGATGGGAACAGAAAGCTCTAGCCTCTTCCTCTTCTTATAACGACAATAACTCTATCATGGAGTCTCCACCCACATGACCTCATCAAAACCTAAGTACCTCCCAAAGGCCCTCCTAATACTATTACATTGGGGATTAAGATTTCAACATCTGAATTTCTAGGGAACATAGAAATTATGACTATTCAGTCCATAATAGTCAGAATTTCATTTTTTAAAGACTAAATTGTATATACTATTCATATCCACATACCTTTATCCATTCATTCACCAGTAGACATTTGGGTTGTTGTACCTCTTGTCTATTATAAATGGTGCTACTACGAACACAGGTGTGCAAATATCTTTGAGATTCTACTTTCAATTATTTTGGATATATATCCAGAATTGGAATTGCTGGATAATGTGGTAATTCTATCACTAACTGAGGTCTCAGTTTTAGGTCTCTGATCCCTTTGAGTTAATTTCTGTACATGGCATTAAATAAGGTCCAACTTAATTCTTTTGCATGTCGATATCCAGTTTTCCTAACAGCATTTGTTGAAGAAACTATCCTTTCCCCACTGGATGGTCTTGGCATCCTTGTTGAAAATCATTTGATCATATATGTGAGTGTTTATTTTTGACTAATCTGTTTCATTGACATATACGTCTGTCTTTATGCCAATACCACACCGTCTTGGTTATTTCAAATTCATAATAAGTTTTCAAGTTAGGAAGTATAGGACCTTTAACTTTGTTCTTTTTCAAGAATTTCAGCTATCCAGAGTCCCTTGAAATGTCATATAAATTGTAACACTTTTTTTTTTTAATTTAAAAATGCTTATTTACTTTGAGAGAGTGAGTGGGAGAGGCAGAGAGAGAGGGAGGGAGAATCTCAAGCAGGCTTTGCCCTGTCAGTGCATAGTCCGACTCCAGGCTCAATCTCATGAGCCATGAGATCATGACCTGAGTCCAAGCCAAGAGTCGGTTACTTAACCGACCAAACCAGCCAGGTGCCTCAGCACTTTTTTTTTTTTTTTAATAAATCTGAAATTATTTTAAAATTATGTCTATCAAGAAAAGTCATGGATATTTTTCTCTGTCATCAAATATATTCCTATGTATTTTAATTGCTACTAAACACAACATTGTATGTATACACTACAATTTATTTAAACAATTTCTTATTGACGGAAATTTGGGGTTTTGTCAATTTTATATTCTCCAACTGCTTCAGTGAGAATCGCTGTGCATATATATATTTCTAACGGGGGCTTTTTTTTTCAGTTTTTATATAAATTCCAGTTAGTTAGCATGCAGTGTAATATTAATTTCATGTGTACAATATAGTTATTTGACACTTCCATACAACACCTGGTACTCATCACAAGTGCACTCCTTAATCCCCATCACCTACTTAGCCCATCCCCATGCCCACTTCCCTTCTTGTCCCCATCAGTTTGTTCCCTATAGTTAAGAGTCTATATCTTGGTTTGCCTCTTTTTTTTTGTCCCTCTGCTCATCTGCTTTGTTTCTTAAATTCCACATATGAATGAAATGATATGGTTTGACTGACTTATTTTGCTTAGCATAATACTCTCTAGTTCCATCTGTGTCATTGCAAATAAGATTTGTTCCTTTTTATGGCTGAGTAATATTCCATTATACATATACACACACATATGTATATACTAGACACTTGCTGCTTCCATAATTTGGCTATTATAGATAATACTGCTATAAATACCAGGGTACCTGTATACCTTTGAATTAATATTTTTGTATTCTTTGGCTAAATACTTAGTAGTACAATTACTGGATTGTAGAGAAGTCCTACTTTAACTTTTTGAGGAACCTCCATACTGCTTTCCAAGGTGGCTTCACCAGTTTGCATTCCCACCAACAGTGCAAGAGCATTCCCCTTTCTCTGCATCCTTGCCAATAGTGTTGTTTCATGTGTTATTATTTTAGCCATTCTGACAGGTTGTGAGGTGATATCTCATTGTAGTTTTTTTTAAGTTTATTTATTTATTTTGAGAGAGAGAGAACCAGTGGGGGAGGGGCAGAGAGAGAGGGGGGACAGAGGATCCAAAGCAGGCTCCAGGCTCTGTGCTGACAGCAGAGAGTCTGACTTGGGGCTCGAGATCATGACCTGAGTCGAAGCCCGACACTTAAGAGACTAAGCCACCCAGGCTTCCCTCATTGTGGTTTTGATTTGCATTTCCCTGATGATGAGTGATATTGAGTATCTTTCCATGTGTCTGTTGGCCATGTGTATGTCATTTTGGAAAAATGTCTATTCATGTCCTCTGCCCATTTTTTAACTGGATCATTTATTTTTGGGGTATTGAGTTTTATAAGTTCTTTTCTTCTTAATGTTTATTTTTGAGAGAGAGGGAGAGAGAGAGGGGGAGAGAGGGAGTTTCATAGTTGGGGAGAGGCAGAGAAAGAGAGACAGAGGATCTGAAGCAGGCTCCACGCTGACAACAGAGAGCCTGATGTGGGGCTTGAACTCACAAACTGCCACATCATGATCTGAGCTGGAGTTGGACACTTAACTGACTGAGCTGCCCAGGTGCCCCTGTAAGTTCTTTATATATTCTGGATATTAACCCCTTATCAGATATATCATTTGCAAATATCTTCTCCCATTCTGTAGGTTGCCTTTTAGTTTTAATGATTGCTTCCTTTACTTTGCAAAAGCTTTTTATATCAAGGTAGTCCCAATAATTTATTTTTGTTTTTGTTTCCCTTGACAAAGCAGGAAAAAATATCCAATGGGAAAAAGAATGTCTCCTCAACAAATGGTGTTGAGAAAACTGGACAGCAAATATGCAAAAGCATGAAGGGCTGTTATTTTTTAAAAGTCAGTAATTGGAGCAGGATTGCTAAATCAAAGGATATGCTCATGTTAAAAGTTAATTTATACCAAACTGTACTATACTATACTACAGATGTACTATACTATATATACTATTAATTGTACTGTAGTATAAATTAATATTTCAACTTATATCCTATCAACACTGCATGTGAGGCTTTCCCACTTCTCTCCTTAGTGTCTTGTTTTCTCTTTTTCATCCTTGCTGATTTGATGGACAAAAATTTGAAATCTGCTTGTTGCTTTAAATCTGTAGTCTCCTGAACCTTCAAACTGAGTGTTACTTATTCATTATCATGTAAATTTAAAAAACTTTAACTCTTCCCATTGTCTTCAATAGAAATGTTTCTTGGTTACAAGCCAAAGAAACTGACTATGACTAACTTTAGCAGAAGATAATGTACTAGAAGCAAATCAGAAGAGCCATAGAATTGACAAGGGCTAAAGAATCAGCTTTTTAAAATAGTAAGTGGGGGGTTTCTAAGGGTAAGGCCAAAAAAACAGCAGCAATGGTCCCTAAGCAAGAAAGATTTGATCACAGATGCAATGAATAACCTTTTGCCACCCTTTGTGTCTTTCACTCAAAATTCCAAAGTCCTGAGAGAAAGAAGTGTCTGTTTGGCCAGGTCTAAATCACATGCCCTGACCCCCTCAGTTTCCACAGTGGGAAGTGAGTTCAATCTCTCATGAAGTATACAAACAATGGAGATTCTCCAACCAGGACACAAGAGTTCTATTAAAGACAGACTGGGATGCTGAATTGCCCCCAACTTGGCAAGTATACACTAAATGGGGGAAAAAAAAATGCTTATAACCTAACAAACTTTTTTCTATAACTGAAGATTGGATAAAGAATACTGAGTGGATTTTCCTTCAGACTGATGCTCTGGGTATCCTTAACCTGGGTAGGTAGATTTTTTATCAAATATTTTGGACATATGTATCTTCAGCAAAAGTTAGTATGCAAATAAACACTTGAGTTTATACTTCTAATATATTAATTTCAATTGGGTATTGAAAATTTAAATTCCCCTAGTGAATCCAAGGACTGCACTAAGATTACAAAAATCCATCTTAATAATACTCCAAAGGGAAGAAATTGCTTTCATTAAATGAATTCTACAAGCATAGGTTTGAGACTCAGCTAACAAAACAAAACAAAAAATCATTATGATGTACAAAGTTACCTAATCAAAAGAGACAAATCTATGAATGTATTTGTATTTTAAAAATGAGGCTTGTGGCGCCTGGGCGGCTGGGTCGGTTAAGCATCCGACTTCCGCTCAGGTCATGATCTTGTAGTTCATGAGTTGGAGTCCTGTGTCAGGCTCTGTGCTGACAGCTTGGAGCCCAGAGCCTGCTTCCTAGTCTACGTTCCCCTCTCTTTGCCCCTCCCACTCTCTGCCCCTCCCGCACTCACACTCTGTCTCGCGCTCTCTTTCAAAAAAAGTAAACATTAAAACAATTTTGTAATTAAAAAATGGGACTTAATTTTGTGTTTTTAGCCTTTTTGAGTGGCTATAAGACAGTTTGCTAGAATTATTTACTTATCAGTCAGTGGTTTAAAGTTCATAAATATAGTTTCAAAAATGGTAGAGAGGGGCGCCTGGGTGGCTCAGTCGGTTGAGCATCCGACTTCAGCTCAGGTCACGATCTCACGGTCCGTGAGTTGAGCCCCTCGTCGGGCTCTGGGCTGATGGCTCAGAGCCTGGAGCCTGCTTCCGATTCTGTGTCTCCCTCTCTCTCTGCCCTTCCCCCGTTCATGCTCTGTCTCTCTCTGTCTCAAAAATAAATAAATGTAAAAAAAAAAAAAAAAAATTAAAGGGGCACCTGGGTGGCTCAGTTGGTTAAGTGGCCGACTTCGGCTCAGGTCATGATCTCGCGGTCAGTGAGTTCAAGCCCCGCGTCGGGCTCTGTGCTGACAGCTCAGAGCCTGGAGCCTGTTTCAGATTCTGTGTCTCCCTCTCTCTGACCCTCCCCTGTTCATGCTCTGTCTCTTTCTGTCTCAAGAATAAATAATAAAACGTTAAAAAAAAAATTTAAAAAAAAATTTAAAAAAAAAATGGTAGAGAAAATGTCTGACTCCATTGTATACCTTATTCTAAAGTAGTCACCCTGATCCTTGTCAAAACTTGGTTAGCCAGAATGGAAATTACATCTCAGATGAAGGACAACATTGTAAATCATCAGGAAAAAAAAATTATAGGACATTACAGAATGAGGACGTCTTAGATCTAATTAAAATAATGTCAAATATCACAAAACTTATTTTTAAAATCTGTGAGTATTTTGGCAAAAGGAGGGATGAGAATTCCTGCTATTTGCAGGAAGGAAGTTGACAACTGCTCTCCCACTCATAGCTATTTTTCTGAAATTGTAAATTGTAACCACCTTAATACATTACATTTAGTTCCAAATAATTTTGGTTAGAGCTATTTCCTGAAACGAAATCCACTCTCAAAGAACAAAAATTCATGACCAAGGATATTGGGTCTATAATTCAACTTTCCACTGCAGCTCTATCTCAGTGTAAGAATGTAATGGTCATGCACACAAAAGTATTCTGGCCACGTGGATTCTATTTTTACTTTATGTGGGAAAATTTGTCTCAGTATACACATAAGTCTTGGCTAATATTAGAGCATCTTTGAGAGATTTCATCCATCAGAACAGAAGTTATTCTGAGATAAATGACCCCCCCTCCCAAACCTTAGTGATTACAACACAGGCATCTACAGATCTGGTCCATGTGATCCTCCCCTGGAATCCCAGCCTTACAGAATATCTCCTATCGGGAACATCATAGGTTGTTGTAGTACCACCAGAGAAACAGAACATGAAAAAATTCTACCCAGAAACTATATCAGCAAGGCAAGTCACCTAGCCTCACCGGCGTTCAAGAAGGTGGCAATACATTATCCTTATTCAGGGAAAGTAACAAATATTGGGAAACAATCGACTACAGATATGTCCTTATTTTTTAAGTGTTGACAAAATGATGTGTTTGAGCCTAGAAAATTAAGGACAAGATCCACCAAAACATTTGCTACTTTTGGGAGACATCTTGGATACTCTGGATGTCACACTCTGTTCTCTTTCAAACTTCAACTGAACATCTTCTTAATGTCTACTAACTACTAATGATCTATTAACATCTATTATGAAATAGGTGACATTAATACACAATTAAACGTTGTAGTTCCCCTAAAACCATCACTAGACTAGTTACACAACTTTTTATCTTCCGAGAAGTAGGAATGTCCTTTTCAAGATAGAGACTATAAACTACTTTTTCTGCTTCTCTCCATATCCTACAGTAAACCTAAATTAAATAACTTAGGTTATATCGAGGATCAACCAAACATGTGGTGGGTTGCGTCCCATCTTCCTCTACCTACCCATCAAATTTGCTTACCTGCTAATTAGCGTCAAGAATTTTTAGATAGTTTTAAGTTCTGAAAATTTACCTGCCTATACCTATATCATGTGTTGGTATGGCAAAATTCTATTTTTTTTTCCATTTTAACTCATGATATTCCTCATCATAAAGATACTTAATTACTAAGATGTTTGATGTGTGTGCATCAATGAACACATTTTGTAGGTGCCTAATGATTAAAGCTAAAATAAAGCCCAGCATAAACTACAAAATGCTAGCTGATGTCACATAACAGGCATACACAGGTTGTACTGCACAGGAAGTTTAAGGAACCACTTAGAAGCCATCTATTAACTACAAAAGAAGAGAGAAGAAAAGAGAGTTTATTTTGTACTGTTTTTTTTTATTTTATTTTTTTTAGAGAGAGAGCAGAAGCCAGGGGGCAGGGGGGAGGAAGTAGAGAGAGAGAGGGAGAGAGAATCTCAAGCAGGCTCCATGTCCAGCACAAGCCTGAAGCAGGGCTCCATATCACGACTGTGAGATCATGACCTGAGCTGACAACCAAGAGTCGGTTGCTTAACCGACTGAGCCACCCACGTGCTCCACCCACTTTTTAAGAGAGAAAGAAAGAGAGCATGCGGAGGGGGAGAGGGGGAGAGAGAGAATCTGAAGCAGGCTCCACACCCAGCATGGAGCCTGTGTTTTTTATTTTCAATTTCACATTTAAAAATGACAAGAGGGTCCTTTCAGAGATATTGGCACTAAATTTGATAAAACTGGTAAAAGTACATTGATAAGCTAATTTGTTTGATGGATAAGAGAAATAATGAATAAATTCATAAAAGAAAAATTAATAAAAATATTAAATGTTTTATTTATCCATAATTAACAAAATATAAATTTTTTTCTTGTTTCTAATTGACACAGAATTTTTAAAATTTTGAATAGGTAATTCAAAATATGTGAATATGTGCCTATTATATAGAGCTAGAAATTATCATTTCAATGTGAATCTCCTCAATATAACCTATGTTGTATTCTTACCAAAAAACATTAACCTGAATCTAATCATTAGGAAATAATCAGAAAAATCCCAGTTGTGGAACATTCTACAGGACAATTACCTTGGCTTAGACTCTTCAAAAATACAAAGATCCTGATAAAATAAAAATAGTGGGACTAGAAATATTCTAAAGGAGACTATTTAGACTTTTTAATCTCCTTTAATCTAATAATAACTATGTGCAATGTATAATCCTTGATTAGACTCTGGATTGAAAGGAAGGAAGGGAAGGAAGGAAGAGGGTAAGGAGAGAGAGAGAGAAGGAGAGAGGGAGGAAGGGAGGGAAGAAAGATGTATAGCTATATTAAGGGTATTTGGGGGATAATTGAGGAAATTTGAATATGGACTATATTTTAGAAACTATTATTATATTCATTTTAAATTCTGGGGAAAATACTATTAAGATTTTGTAGGAGTGAGACACATACCAACATGACAAAGAATAAAATATCATGGAGACTCTTAATTATAGAGAACAAACCAAGGGTTGATGGAGGGATATGGGTGGGAGACAGACTAGATGGGTGATGGGCATTAAGGAGGGCATTTGTTCTGATGAGCACTGGGTGTCATATGTAAGTGATGAATCACTGAACTCTACTCCTGCAACCAAGATTCACTGTATGTTAACTAAAATTTAAATTAAAAAAAAAAAAAGAATAAAATATAATGATGTCTCCAACTTACTTTCAAAGGATTTAGCAATAATAACAACTGATTTTAATACAAGCCATGATTATAGCCCAAAACCACATTGAAATCTCTATATAATGAAGTCATATATGTTAAAATATCTTTATGCTTGAGTTATTATCTTCCCTCAGAAGACACGGGGAGTTTAAGGGGCACTTTTCTAAAACGTTGTTTTTTCAAAACAAAATAATTTTTAATGTGATTTCTTTGAGATATAAGAAGTGCCAAAGAATCGCCAAACCTAGTGCAAAACCCAGTAAGTTACTAAAGTAGCAAACCAATTGCTTATTGATAAACTCCTTCAGATTCAAGGATTCCATGCAAACAAACCCACTGGCAAATATGAGATAAAGAAACACATGTTTCTTCAAATGTTGGTTTCTGTAGTCAAAACAAGGAGTAGGAAAGACAGATGTGAGAGCATTAAAGCCAAGTACGTACTATACAGTTTAAGAAGGCCAAAATAACAGATTTCAAGACACTTTCAGATATTCTGGAATAGGTTCAGACACCAAGCACTTACCAGCTAACACTTTACTGGTGAAAATGCAAGAAATATTCAAGAAGAGTAACCATGAGGGAGGAAAAATAAAGTAGTAAGGCATAAAAAGTCATAAGGACAAACTTTTCCTACTACCTTTTTTTCTAGGATCAGCCCCAGCACCCACATAAAACTCTCTCTGGATTCCTTTTCATTGTACAGTACACAATGATCTCATGTCATCTTTGGCATATGTGCATAGGTTACTGATTTGTTCTAACTCCCTGTTGCCAAACAATAGGAAGAGTAGAGAGACTTAAGTTGCAATGTCTTAGGTCTACAAATGGGACCATTTGGAAAGGCAGTTTTCCTGTGGAACCTGTCTTCTCTGACTGAAACCTATTCAATAAGACTGTTCGTTCCTGACCTCCTGCCCCCTTGACACTGATCTGTCCGAAAGAGGATGCCAATATATTGTCTGTCAAATTTATATTAGAAAGCCATAGCATAAGGTCCCTATTTCTATATTGCACACAATGCTTTATGTCAAAGTTTGATAAACATGAAATCACATTTTCAAAGGTTAAAAAACAAGTGTCAGTCAGTCAAAAATAGTTGACCACTGTGAGTGTCTCACTGGTTGACCTTGAACTCTTCCATGACTCTGAGGTCAATGATATGTCATTAGAGGAGAAATTTCTTATAGATTTATAAGCTCACTTCTTTGACTATCATCTTGCCATTAGAAACAATTTTAAGTTGTCCATCTTCAAACACCTACCTACTGAAAGAAAACATAAAAGCTATAAAGGGATCAATCTTCTTTTCAATTGTGCAGAGAACTAACAATTTTCATGCAATGAAATTGATGTTAATAGGAGTTATACATGCATATCTACAAGACAAAGAACCCTAAGATTTCAATAGAATCTAAGACTCAATAAAAGAGAGAAGGTAGAAGAAAAACAAAGAAATTTTCAGTATTTACCATAGACTTCTTTTCTACCTCTATTTTATTTATATAGAATAGAAGAAAGTTAGCAGGTAGAATTATGCAAGTATCTACAAAGGTCTGATAGAATTGTGAAGTTCATCTTTTGTTATATTATGGCTTTGGTATACCATTTAAATATTGCTCTTAGATTTATCAAATGCCACACAAATGTATATTAATTAATGCTACTCAAAGATTGTCAGGTTCAGTTTTTAATATTGAATACTAAGGGATTAAATACAACCCAAGACAGAGTTACTCTGTTTAGGTGATAGAAAGTGTCATGTACAATTAATTACTTTCAAATGCAGTTCTTACCTAGAAATAGTGTTTTGTTGGATAGTTTTTGTTAATTTGTTTATTTGGTTTTGCCTACCTGAGAAAGACATAAAGAAGAAATAAATTTGCATTTCTCTTTCTTCACTTTCTCCAATATCAAAGTTATGAGCAATCAAGAGAGATTTTAAACCAATAGCACAGATCTATTACAAACACTCACAGATGATTATAAAGAACATCTTTTCATTTTCTCCATTTTTTTGAAAATTAAAAGTTAGCTTATCCTCCCAGGAATGCACAATAGATGTAAAATATATCTTATATTTTCTCAACTATGATTTAAAAGAAAGTGCTATCCTCAAGTGTTCTGCCGAGGTACAAGGGCATAACTTTTGGCTTCTGTTCCTAAATATTTCTTAAGCTATGTGTTTCAAATGTTTTATAGCCATGTGATATTCTGTACTGTGTCTTTCATATTAGCTGAAGTGTGACTGAAAATAATGCCAGGCAGCTTTATTATTTAGCCAACACAGTTCTTTAACTCATTTGAGTTTCCAACTCAAATAATCAACTTCATTACACTTTAGTGTCTATGTACATTTCCTTACTGTTGTTTGTTAAGACTTAAGTAAAGATGGTCACTGAGGGGAAGACAGCCCTTAAATCCTATATTTAGGAACTTCAGACTCACATCTACTTGCAGGAGAAATACATGACAGATCTATTGTTCTGTATTAGCAGGACATTGTCCCAGTATATGAACACATGCAAACTACTCAGGAAGGCCTTTGAATATTTAAGGCAAGACACTAGTGGCTCATCCCAGTGGGAACCACAGAAAAGGGGAACCTGATTAAATTTAATGTCATTGTCACTTTTTTTTCATTGCGAAGAATTATATAGGTAGCCATAGCTACCACACTGTTCAGACAGCATGACCACAATATTCCCCCTCAGAGGTTGGCGTCAAGGACTGAATTATTCACTCGAAGAATGTGATTCATTGCTGGATGTGGTTCTTACAAGATTAAAAGAGTCATCAGTATATAAAATGCACATACACACTCTGGGGGCAAACGTAAAACAAACCATTGTAACCTTTTGATCACTGATTAGGCTTTATAAGAATAATATGTTAAAAATTATAAATACTTATTCTTTAGTTTAATTTGGACTATGAGTTCAGTCTCTTTTCCCTTTTTTTTCCATTTAAAAATCAACTTGAAGTTTAAAAGTTTTATTACAAAATGTTGGAGGAGTTTAGAATGAGATTCTCTTCTTATTTTTATTCCCTTTAAAAGGGAAGTCATTGACTCAATACTAGTTTTGCTCCTCTATGGTATGCATACCATCTCTGGGTAAAAACTACTAATTTACAAAAGATAGATTGTTTAGCAACAGCAAATAAGCGTTATAATCATCTAACAATGTTCACCATATATGCCAATATCCTTTATCAAAATGGAATTTCTCTTAAGTCTCTAAATTTACAATTTTTCTTGTTTTAGGTAAATATTTTCAAGTGTGCAGAATCATTTTTAAACATGTATTTCACCTAGTTAAGTCAAATAAATATGTTTTTAAGTAAGAGCATAACTTCAGACAGTTTTTGCTTGCTTGTCTTATCTAACCTAATAACATTATCTCTCGCAGAAGACAAAATGTGCTGTTGTTTTAGCCATCTGTGCTAAATTCCTTACACTTCCTATCTTTTTTACTAATACCAGGCCATGCTCTTTAAAAGGCAATATAAAAGTGAATGCTAGCTACTGCATAAGGTAGTCCACCAAGGAAGTAATTGGTGGCTTTTGATAAACTCAGGGGACTAGTAACAAGCTTCCATTTGCAGAATGTCAGTTCATCAGTTCAAACTCAGTCTATGCAGGCCTGACTGAAAGCCGTGCCACCTGAGTGTCACTCACTGGAGTTTGTAATACGAACTGGAGGCAGACTCAGTCTGATTAATGGTGGACACAAGTCTACAACCCAGCACCCACCATCATAATTGGCTCCCTCGTTTGAAGTTTCAGGAGACTGAATGGGCAATGGAATTTGAACTACCAACTCATTCTAGTCTGACCAGGGAAAGATGAAGGCTCCCTGGTGGGGCTACTTGGAGAAGCTAGTAATGCTGCTATTGTGTCTTAGACCTGTCCTATAGATAAATAGAGAGCTTTCCTCTGTACAAGTACGCACTTAGGCACCTTTAAAACACCAAATACTTCATTCTGCATATACATGGTTTAAGTAATGTTCTTTTATGACTGTGTTCAAAATAAAAATGTATTGAGCTTCTTTATTTGTTTTAATCTTTATTTGTTAAACTTAGTAACAATTTCATTAAAGAATATTGATTATATAAGAACTTATTGTACTAATTAAAGGCTAATCACATTACCTTCCAGTAAGACTTTATTTGCTGAGCTGAAATCACATTTAGAATTTTCTTAAATGCAATCTTATTCCACAGTATGAAAACATGCTGATGTCAAATTCAGAGATCATAATTTCTTTCTATTTAAAAAAAAAATCTGTGTAGATTCTACATATTGATTATTTAAATTAGATACCTACTGAGATATCACTTTATTGAGAGTTGGGTTGATTTACCATAGAATTTATGAGAAGACAACTGTAAGCAGAAAAAGCTTTGGAGATGCAACTTTGCCCCTGAAATACCAATGGATATTTTCCTCGGTGAAATGTTAAACAATGTGCCTTCAACAATAAACTGACAATGCCTTTCCTGAGGCTTGTGGTGTGGTCACGGTGTTGATCTTGTCTTTTCTTCTTAATGTGCTCCCATACCAGAGACACTACAATGGTCATTCACAAAAACTACAGTACGGAGAAGTTTAAGATGCTTCTTCTGTAATGTTTCTTTCTTCTATCTGCAGCTGGGGGTTTACAGCTGGTGTCTTTTTTTTTTTTTCTTTTTTGGTTACCTGAATGGATTTCCGCTTCTTAACTGTACCAGCTTGCCATTCATTGTGACCATAGGTTCAATCAGAATATTTTAATGTCCTTTGGCTTCTGAGTTACCTTTCACCCTTCAAATAGTTTTAAAGTTAGTTTTGCTAAATGTTGAATATTTTTCTATCTAGTGCCCTCAGATATATTCCTTTATAATTACCCAAAACCCTCTCATCTAATAAAATGACTAATACTTACAAATAAAAATGATAAAGTTTTTAACTAAGGTCTATATGTACAGAATTTTTCTTTTCAAAAAGCTATCAACAGAACAGAGGTTATTAAAAATGAAATTATTCAGTCTCAGACAGTTTTCTCATATTGTATCTGCAAATGTTTATGGCAATTACAGAAAAAAAGGAAAAATAAGGCATAAAATAACTACAATTAGGCTCTATGCTTCTTAGTCTATATTCTATCTACTACTAGCAAGGGAAAAGACTCAGTTCAAGGTCACTACTAGGATTGCCTGAAAGCAGATATTGACACAACCATAAACTTGAGTATTTTTAATGACTCTGTGACCTGCATATTTATCATTACAATAGCTACCCTTTGTAGTGTCCTTACTATGTATTACGAACTATACATAGTACTTTACATTATCATATTAATTCTCACATTATTAAACCTATGCAGTGGGTTCAAATATGCCCATTTCACAAATGAAGAAACTAGTGACTAGATGGGCTAAGTAAATTGCCTAAGGTCCATAATGATATAGAAGAATTCATCTGCTTGACTTCAAAACATTTGCTTTTAAATGTTATGTTTTACAGCATTTCCATATTTATATACACAATTGGATATTCATCAGCTGTAAATTTTTCTGATAAACTGCTATTCAAATATTATTCCTTGCATAATCTCCCCTGGCATTTCTTAATATTGGCTTCAATTTGTTTTTATTGACAAACTTTATACCTACCAAATAGGTGATCTTGGGTATGTCATTTCATCTTTCTGGATCTCAACATTCTCATCCCAAAAATGAGTTAAATGAACTAGATAAGTTTTTAAAAGTCTGTATTATTTAGCTCCTGCTGCATAACTGACTATGCCAAAACTCAATCACTTAAAACCAATCATGTATTATTAGCTCATGATTTTGTAGGTGAGAAAGTTGGATGGAGCTCAGATAATAGTTCTTCTGCTGGTCTTGGCTGGGTTCAATTACGTATGTGGGATAACCAACTATCTCAGCTTGTCTGGGACTGAGGTAGTTTTGAGGACATGAGATTTTCAGTGCTAAAACTGTGCAAGTTCCAGGTAAACCAGGATGAGCTGATCACCCTACATATATCTGGGGTCAGCTGGTATGCAGACTGGCTGGAAACAAGAAGGTGAGTGAGCTGCAAGTATGATCATTCACAGACTCATTCACATAGTGGTAAAATATAGGATTCCCCAGAGCAACAAGAGAGGCAAGTCCCAAAGAACAAAATCTCTATTTCTATTACATTTGCTACTATCCCATGGTTCAAAGTAAGTCCTATGGACCTGATTCAAATAATCAAAGAACAGAGTCCATCTCTTTGTGGAAGGCTATACAAAGTCACACTGTAAAGGAAAAAGAGGTATATAAAGAGATAGAAATAATTTGTAACCATTTTTGCAATCTACTACAGAGTATTTGCTGCCCTGAAATCAGGATTCCTATGCTCATTGACATCTGTCCAAAAGCATTCATGGGAGTAACAGAAGTTAAGTGACAGAAGTTGTAGTCTATTGTGGCTATACTGCCCTAAGTAAACCATATGGCTAGTTAACTTGTCCGAGAACCACTTATCCCACTTGGTGAGTAAACTTGGACCCCTTAAGGGAGAAACAGACAAGAATTAAATTTTCAGTGATGATATTTGTATTATCTTTCTTCTCTTAACTTCCATGAACAGATTAAGTCTGAAATTGGGATTAAGTCTTAAAATCGGGACTATACATAATAATACACTGAGTAGCATTTTTATATAATTTCAGCTGTGTATTAAAAGGGCCCCAAAAGGATCAGTGAAGCAGGACAATCTAAACTGAGGGCCACCTAGTAATAATTGTTTCCCATTTTAAAAAGATCTTTGTGTTACAAAACAGATAAACATAAGGGAAGGAAGCAAAAATAATATAAAAACAGGGAGGGGGACAAAACATAAGAGAGAAACTCTTAAATATGGAGAACAAATAGAGAGTTACTGGAGGGATTGTGGGAGGGGGATGGTCTAAATGTGTAAGGGGTATTAAGGAATTTACTCCTCAAACCATTGTTGCACCATATGCTAACTAACTCGGATGTAAGTTTAAAAATAAGTAATCAATAAAAATAAAATAAAATAAATTAATTAATTAAAATAAATAAGATCTGTGTGAAATGAAGGAAAAGGAAATGAAATTATTTTTATAAAAAGTGTGTAAGTACATGTGTACCATGTATCTATACATGTATAAATTTATGGGTATTGTATATATAACATATATCTTCTTCTTTTTTTAAGTTTATTTGTTTTGAAAGAAAGTGAGAAAGCACAAGTTAAGGAGGGGCAGAGAGAGAGAAACAGAGAATCCCAAGCAGGTTCCACACTGACAGTGCAGAGCCCAACGCAGGGCTCAAACCCATAAACCATGAGATCATGATCTGAGCCAGTCTGATGGTTAACCAACAGAGCCACCCAGGCACCCTACATATATCTTCTTTTTATATTGTATTTGTGTTGTAATTTATCTTATATATAATATGGAAGTGAGGCAGATAATAGTATGCAGATAATGAGTGAAAGTAAAGAAATAACTTGATGCAGTAAAAAACAAAGAGTGGAGGAGAATGTAGTGAAAGGCAAACAGATGTCCCATTAAGAGAAAGAAACTATTACTAACTTTAGCTGATTAGTCTCAAGTAGAATTGAGACCTAATATTCCCTTTTGTTTTTAAAAAGAAGTGAGAAATACACAATTTCTCTTTTAAAAATGTTGAAAACTGAAATTTTTTAAAAGAGTTTTTAACAATATAAGCTAAAAAAAATACATCCAGAGCTGAATTCCAGCCAAAGCCACCAATTTCCAACTTTTATTTCAGTTAGTGTGGATTATTTCCTAATCAAAATATGAAGTCAGGACAAATATTTGGGGGAAATTTACTGATCTATGAGTTTACTAGGTATGGTGTATTTGTTATCTATTGCTATTTACATATTACCAGAAATTTAGCAGCTTAAAACAACACATTCATCATCTCACCATTTCAGTAATTTAGAATTCCATGCTGTGCCTAGTTCCCTGCTTAAGATCTTACAAGGTTGAAATCAAGATGCTGGCTGGGGCTGCAATCTCATCAAAGGTTCAGAATCCTTTTCCAGGCTCACTGGTTATTAAAAGAATTTAACTCCTTGCAGTTGTAGGACTGAGGTCCTACTTTTTTCCTTGCTGTCAAGTGGAGCCATCCTCAGCTCCCAGAGGCACCCCTTACCTGCCTGGCATATGTCCCACTCCACAACATGGCAGTTTGCTTCTTCAAGGCCAGGAGGAAAACCTTTCCATCTCTTGTAAGAGTTCACCTGATTAAGTCAGACTCATCCCAAGTAATCTCTCTTTTGATTAACTCAAAGTCAATTGACTAGGGATCTTAATTACATTTGCAAAATCCTTTCTGCCATGTAATGAAACATAATCACAAGAGTAACATCCTATCATATTCCCGAGTTCTGTTCACATGCAAGGGGAAGGGATGAATTAGAATGTGTACACCAGAGGATGGGAATCTTGAGGGCCATCTTAGAATTCTGCTTACCACATACAGGAAACACTAGTTTAGGCAATTATGATTCTCTAGATTAATATACAGGCGTGGAATATGTTTTGTGCTCTGATCTGCTTAAGAATTACCTTCACCGCTTAAGAATTACCTTCACCGGGGCGCCTGGGTGGCTCAGTCGGTTGGGCGTCTGACTTCAGCTCAGGTCATGATCTCACTGTCCGTGAGTTCGAGCCCCGCGCCAGGCTCTGTGCTGACTGCTCAGAGCCTGGAGCCTGTTTCGGATTCTGTGTCTCCCTCTCTCTCTGACCCTCCCCCATTCATGCTCTGTCTCTCTCTGTCTCAAAAATAAATAAACGTTAAAAAAAAAAAAATTAAAAAAAAAAAAAAGAATTACCTTTACCAAGACATAATATTTCTAGGCTTTTGTTGTGTCACTTGCTTTTAATGAAAAATAATCTAAGACACAGTCTTTTGAAAATTATTTCTTCATGTTTTGTAGAAATAGTGAAATTATTGTCCAAATTATACTCTATGATCCTTTTAAGAAGCTCCATATGAGGAATTTCTTTTAATACTTGCTGGGAGATATTTTGCTTTTCTTGAAGAAGTGAAAACAAAAACAAAAATAAAAAAAAAACAAAAACAAAACAACAAAAAAACTCTTTCTTACACTAGAAATATAAATTGTATAAATTAACTTTATCTTTCTTTTCCTTTTGACTGCCATGAAACATATTGCCAAATTTAAATGGGCCTTTATTGTCTATGTATAGTGGATGGAGAGTCTTCATTTGTAAATTTGTATTCATATTTTTCTACAGCTGGTTTTAATTCTTAATTTTATTATTTTTTAATGTTTATTTCTTTTTGAGAAAGAGACAGAGAATTAGCAGGGGTGGGGAGGCAGAAGAAGGGGGAGACACAGAATCCAAAGCAGGATCCAGGCTCTGAGCTGTCAGCATAGAGCCCAACGCAGTGCTCGACCCAGGAACCATGAGATCATGACCTGAGCCAAAGTTGGATGCTTAACCAACTGAGCCACCAAGGAGTCCCTTAATTGTATTTTTTTTAATGTTTATTTATTTATTTTTGAGACAGAGAGAGATAGAGACCAAGCAGGAGAGAGGCAGAGAAAGAAGGAGACAGAATCCCAAGCAGGCTCTACGCTGCCAGTGCAGAGCCTAACATGGGGCTTGAACTCACAAACTGTGAGATTATGACCTGAGTCATAATCAAGAGTCAGAGGCTTAACCAACTGAGCCATCCAGGTGTCCCAATTCTTAATTTTATATATTTAATATTTTTGTTGTGGTCATCTCAAATCAAAGAAGAGATACATGACAAATACATAGATTAGATAAATGAAGGGGGATAGAAATAATAGGTTAAAGATAAATAGAATACATAAATAGTGATGAGAGAAAGAGTCAAAATAAAGATCATGTATTCTCATGATATAGGCTACCTATTCAATTCCATAAATGTATTTACCTGTCCTTGTACCAATATCTCGCCATTCTGTTTTAACAGCATTATAACAAACTTTATAGTCTAGTAGTGTCTTGTTTTCACATTAATGTAATTCTTTTGTAAAAAAAAAAAATCAGTAATAAAATCAAAAATCAATAACTTCAATATAAATATTAGAATTAATGTTTGCTAATGAATTCTCTTTTTTTTTCTTTCAACCAGTTTTCTACTCTCTTTGAACATGTTGAATCTGATGCCTTATAAATGCAACATACCTAAGTTTGAAGATAGTGTCCCATTCTTGCTTACATTTTTCTAGATGCATTAGACCAATTTTAAATCTATAGAGCTGCTTACTTCCCTTATAGAATGTTTCTACACTACATTCTTATAACCATATTCACTTATAGCATTAGACTCCATCCTTCACCACATATGCGCTATCCACCTCATCAGAAGAAAAAAGTGTAGTTCAGATAACTATAATTTATTTTGTTTCTAAATTTATCTTTTATTTTTATACCTCTTAAAATTTTAAATACAATAAGGAATAATTGATAATAAAATCTAAATATAAACAATTATATAGGGTAGCTCAGTCAGTTAAGCATCTGGCTCTTGGTTTCAGCTCAGGTCGTGATCTCACAGTTCATGGGTTTGAGCCCCATGTCAGGCTCCGCACTGACAGTGTGGAGCCTTCTTGGGATTCTCTCTCTCCCCCTCTCTCTCTGCCCCTCCCTCACTTGTACACACTCTCTCTCTCAAAATAAAATAAACTTTTTTTTAAAAACGTAGGTTATTTTAAAAAGAAGATTATATATACTATCAAGATGAATATTTCAACTCTGTCTGTACCCTAAGACATATAGTTCTCTAAAATCAATATAATAATCTCCTAATAGTTATTTAGATGCACACTGAAGTCATTAAAAGCCTAAGGCTCTGAGATACCCCTAATGAATTCAAATCTTTACTCCCACCTTGTACAAATAGCTTATTTCAGATCTATGGCAGGGAGAGGATAGAAGGTGGGTCTGGTACATTTTGTGCCAGAAAGCAAGGAAGCGCCCAAAGAATAATGGAGTTATGTCAAAAGGACACAAGTGTCAGTCGAAGAGGTTCCCACTGGCCATAACTTGACACAATATGAGTATCAGAAATAATTATAACAAATGAAATAGAGAAAAGAATTTTTTAAAATTTTGTTTAATGTTTATTTTTTGAGAGAGAGAGGGTGACAGAGCATGAGCAGGGGAGGGGCAGAGACAGAGGAAGACACAGTATCCAAAGCAAACTCCAGGTCCTGAGCTGTCAGCACAGAGCCTGACACGGGCCTCAAACTCACAGACCTCAAGATCATGACCTGAGCCAAAGTCAGACACTCAAAGGACTGAGCCACCCAAGCGCCCCATGGAGAAGAATATTTTTGAGTCCATAGTGTTACTCAGAATGGAGGCAGAGGTGGGAGTGGGGCTGGAACACACTTTGCTACAGGAAAGTAATAAATACAAAGGAATAATAGAAAAATCATTAAGGACAGCCAGGTGGCTCAGTTGGTTGAGCATCCAACTCTTGATTTCAGCTTAGGTCATCATCCCAGAGTCATGGGATCAAGTCCAAAAGCATGGAGACTGCTTAAGATTCTCTCTCTCCTTCTGCTGCTCTCCCCCACTCTCTCTCTCTAAAATTAAAAAAAATAAAAATAAGAATAAAGAAAAATAATTAAATGGTGAAACTAGAGAAGGAGAACATGAGTGCCCATTGAACTGTTCTCTTGGCTTTTTTCTAGATTGGAAATTTTTCAAAATTAAAAAATAAATTGGTAGTGGGGCGCCTGGGTGGCTCAGTTGGTTAAGCGTCCGACTTCAGCTCAGGTCACGATCTCGCGGTCTGCGAGTTCGAGCCCCACGTCGGGCTCTGGGCTGATGGCTCAGAGCCTGGAGCTTGCTTCCGATTCTGTGTCTCCCTCTCTCTCTGCCCCTCCCCCGTTCATGCTGTGCCTCTCTCTGTCTCAAAAATAAATAAACGTTAAAAAAAAAAAAATAAAAAAAATAAAAAAATAAATTGGTAGCAACACAACAAAAGTGTATTTTAGGGCCCAGCATTGTATTTTTTTCTAGAAAATAAATTATATTTTCCCTTTAGAGTTATAGCTTTATTAATTTGTTGAAATACTGAGAATTATAAGAACAATATATACATGTATAGTCAAAATATGGTCCAAAAATATATTGCAAAGCCTATTATAAAAAATGCACTTTACTTAAACTTTTGGTTAGGATTCACAACATCTTAATTTTTAATTCAAAAATGTTTAATTTTTTCATTCAAAGCATCATGATGAAAAAGTATGAGCTTTGGAGTTAGCCAAGCCTAGGTTTCAATCAGACTATTATCTGAATAATCTCACACAAATTAGATACCCTCGTGGAGACTTTGTTCCTTCATCTATAAAAGAAAATGGACACGATAAAATATATACTTCAGAATTACTTTGAGGACCAAATGAGATAAATATGTAGAGCACCTGGCCTGGTAACCAGTATTCATTCTGTATAACAAGCACTGCCCTGGGAGCAGGGACCCAGCAGTGAAAAAAACAGAAAGATGTCTGTCTACCTTCTCCTCTTGGGACTCATAGTCTAGCAGAAGAAATAAAATAGACAAATTACTACATAATTACAATTGGGGAAATGATAGGAGAATATAACAGGAGTATTTAATGTATTTATAATAAATACTTTATAATGTGTATATGTATATGTAGTCACACACACCCATGTACATATATAAACATATGTATAATTCTAAAACTGATCAATTAATCATTAGAAAACCTAGAGCCAGAACTTGGGCCCTTTTTCACTTGTAATCTAGCATTTCCTCTATTGAAAGTATGCTTTCTAAAAGCAGTGTTTATTGGGAAGTTTATATACAAGCTACACTTATATTGCAATTCAATTTGTAAAGGAATGTAAAAGATAATCAATAATGATTGGATTATAGGTCTGGAAAGGAACAGAAGAGGTTGTATCATTAAATGGTCACCTTCTGGGCAAGTTCTCATCTTAAACACATTTGAGAAAGATATTTTCTTTTTCGTTTATTTAAAATACATTTTCATCTGGTACATACTACAATATGCACGAACCTGGAAGATATTATGCTAAGTAAAATAAGCCACACACAAAGGACAAATACTGTATAGTTCCACTTATATGAGGTACCCAGAATAGTCAAATTCATACAGAAAGTAGATCAGTGGTTACCAGGGGTTAGGAGGAAGGGAAATTGGAGAGTTACTATGTAATCAAATTTAATATGGAAAATGGAATTTTAGTATGAGATGATTAAATAGTTCTGGAGATGGATAGTGGTGGTGGCCGCACACAGTGTAAATGTACTTAATAGCATTAAACCATACACTTAAAAATGGCTAAAATGGTAAATTTTATGTTACACATAAATGTTTATTGTAGTACTAAAATATTGTAGTAAAATATACGTAACATAAAATTTATATATGTATATTTACAAAGCATGAAATTATTAATATTTGTCATCTCTGAACAAGAAGTATAGTGAACAGAAATATTGTTTGTGTAATACATCTCATTTAAATTATTTACATGTATTACTTTAGTAATCTGTAAAAATGTTTAAAATACAATTTTTCAGAATTGAATCCCTGTAAGTGTAGAAGTATGGAAAGATAGTATCAATAAAATGTAGAAAAAATAATGCTTTCAAGACAATGTATGTCCAAGAATCCTCTTATCCGGGCCCCACCCTTCACACAGTGCTTCCTGTTATTCTGATCAGTATAGAAAAGGTTTCTATGGAAGCAGAAAAGGTCTGCTTAATGCCAGTACCTTCCTGAAGGTGGACAAGTTCAAGAACTTGAGCATTAGACCTTGGATGGGGAGAGAACAAACTTGAAAAAAGTAACGGTGATCCTCTAAGGAAAGTGAGCATTTCACACAATATCTAGGTTCTCCTACACATTTCTTGGAAAACTTGGTGAGAATGCCATTTCATGACAAGGTATTATTTGGGACAAATGTGTTATAGGTCACAAAGACAACCAAGGCAAAACCTGAGTTTAGTGATAGTCTTGAAAGGAAGAGGAAGTTTTCTTTTGGGGTAACACTGAGGACCACCCATATTTTTAACTTCTGTTTTTTTCACCACTATTGCAGGAAGTTTATATAAAATCTCTTGATTGATCCTACAGACTAGAGGACAAAGGTGGGGGATGAGGAAAGGTGTGGACAGTGAAAAGAAAAGGCAAAGAGGAACTCCTGGGTGTCTCAGCTGGTTAAGTGTCTGACTTTGGCTCAGGTCACGATCCCACCATTAATGGGTTTGAGCCCCACATCAGGCTCTGTGCTGACAGCTCAGAGCCTGGAACCTGCTTCAAGCTCTGTGTCTCCTTCTCTCTCTGCCCTTCCCCTGCTCTCTCTCTCTCTCCCCCAAATAAATAAACATTTTTTAAAAAAAGAAAAGAAAAAAGAAAAGGCAAAGAAGCATATCCACTGATCAGGAAACTCAAAAGGGCTTCTGAGCACCTAAGATTTAAGCCTTTATTATCACCAAGAAACAGATAAAAGCTTTTATGGGTGTCTAAGTTTTTCCTTTTGTACCTTTGAAAGGTACACCTTTCCTTTGAAAGGGCCTGAAAGGGAGTTATTAAATACTACTCTTTTAGAGGCGCCTAGGTGGCTCAGTCTGTTGAGTGTCCAACTTCAGCTCATGTCATGATCTCACAGTTCATGGGTTTGAGTCCCACGTTGGGCTTTGTGCTGACAGCTTGGAGCCTAGAGCTTGCTTTGGATTCTGTGTCTCCCTCTCTCTCTCTGCCCCTCCCCTGCTTGCACTCTGTCTGTCTCTCTCTCAAAAATAAAAACATTAAAAAAAAAATAATAAATAAATAACTAATACTATTCTTTTAACAGCTGTAATTATTCAAATCATTATAAGTAAGAAACTCCCTCTATAATACACACTTTTCTCTATAGAAAAAGTATCAACACAAACTTATTTTCCAACTTGAGATCTTTGTTTAGATATTTTATTAATACTTTATACTGTTTGAGAATTTGAGCAATAAACATATTCTACTATTAGAGTTTAGACTTTTAAGATCTTATTATTTAAGGTGAGCACTCTACCAGCTGTCCCCTTACACCCTTGATCTAATTTTTAAAATCTATGTATTTATTTTAGAAAGAGAGAGAGAGTGGGGGGAGGGGGGGGAAGAGAGAGAGAGAGAGAGAGAGAGAGAGAGAGAGAAAACACAAGCAGGCTCCACACTGTCAGTGCAGAGCCTGGAGCCTGATGTGGGGCTGGAACTCACAAACCGTGAGATGGTGATCTGAGCCAAAATCAGGAGCCTGAGCCAAAATCAGGAGACAGACGTTTAACCAACTGAGCCATCCAGGAGCCCCATCCTTCATCTAATTTTTTAACAGGACCCAAATCTAAACACATTCCAAACTTCATCAGCATGCATCAATTTATCTTAGCTCTAACTCGGAAAAGGAATTCTTTTTTTTTTTTTTTTAATGTTTATTTATTTTTGAGACAGGGAGAGACAGAGCATGAACGGGGAAGGGTCAGAGAGAGAGGGGACACAGAATCTGAAGCAGGCTCCAGGCTCTGAGCTGTCAGCACAGAGCCTGACGCGGGGCTCGAACCCACAGACCGTGAGATCATGACCTGAGCCGAAGTCGGAAGCTCAACCGACTGAGCCACTCAGGCGCCCCGGAAAAGGAATTCTTAAGGGCTTCATTTATTACTCTCTACAGTGTCTAGAATGATGCAAACCATATTATTGATGTTAAATTATGTTCATTGCCTGACAACTTTTTCTAGGTGATTTCTGATAAAGGTACAATTTTCTTGAAAATGGGAGGGCTGAAGGTAAAGTTTATCATTAGGGCAGAGTCTGTTTATTCTTAGAATTCAATGAAAATAAATTACAGTACAAATTACAGTATTCTTACCATGTAACGTCATTCAAATGAAAAAATACGATTTTGGGAGGACTCAGTCTTTGGGTTTCCTTCACCTATAAAAAGCCCTTTGGGCTTTCAGTACATACTTTTAAAGACAATTATAAAGAAACTAGAGGGGCACCTGGGTAGCTCAGTTAGTTAAGCTTCTGACTCTCAATTTCGGCCCAAGTCATGATCTCATGGTTCATGAGTTTGAGCCCTCAATTGGGCTCAGCACTGATGGGGCAGAGCCTGCTTGTGAGTCTCTCTCTCTCTCCCTCTCTCTCTGCCCCCTCAGCACTCTCTTTCTCTTTCAAAATAAATAAATAAACTTAAGAAAAAAAAAGAAACTAAATGAACAGCAATCTGTTCTTAGAACAGCTTTTGGAAAGTGTCATACAGTATCTTGCTTTGTTTACTGGAGACCTTTTCACAAAACCACATTTTGGCTAATGTTTTCTTCTAGTTTCCTCTGGAAAATTATCACATATATGTACATTTCTCATGAATGGAGTCTTTAATAATAGATGTTATCCACCTGGGAAAAACTTACTGACAAAAAATTACAAATAACAGGAGTTTATTTTGATAACCTGGTATACAGATTTCCTGGTAGTTTCATTAATTTGTTGTTTTTGTTTTAGTTGTTTAGTTTGGTGATTTGTTTGATTGGGCTTTTTTCTCCACAATAGAATTTATTAATTTATTCAACAAACTGGCCAGTAAACTTAGTCAATCTTGTGTCAGTTTTCAAGAGAAAGAAAAACACTTTCATAGAAGTTACATTAAAAGCGGTTTATCTGCAAATTAATCCTCTGAACATATTTAGAGAAGAAAAATTTGCAGATCATTTGGCAAATCCTAGTTAACTCTAGCAACTAAAGTCAGCCTAAGTGTGATTATGAAAATTCATTGCAGATCCAGTGAAAAGATCCTCAAAAGATTGTGAGAATAGGGAAAACACAATAGTATACAGTTTTAATTATCCTAGAGAAAAATTGCTCGGGAGACTAATAATCTGGAGGAAGACAGAGGACTGGCTTCGCACTATCTTATGATTGTGTGTTGTTCATTTTATATCACCAAATGCTAATCTCAGATTACATTCCCATGAAGAGGCTGTAATTGACAATTCACAGGTACATCAAAAATTGTGACTCGATCCAATAAATATAAGTGTTCTGAATACATAGTAGTCTTGTTGGGTTTGTCTCATAGCAGAGTGTGGGAGCTTGTAAGATAATGCCTTGTGCTTCTTTACTTACTGAACGTTATTCATTTCATTGTTGAATTAGCCTACCAAACATGTCAAAAAAAATTGAAAGATCTTTATTTTTTCAGTTTTAGTAATCTCTAAAAACAAAATAAAATAGTATTGCCCCTAAAGAAAATTCAGTCACAGTTTTATTCAATATAATTCTTTGAAAAGTTTTGTCTCTTTTTTGTATTTTGAGAAAACTGGCTTTTTACCTGTTTTTTCTTGAAAGAGGAAACAGGGAATACACATATATTACAAAAGAGAAACAAGGAATAAACATATATGAAAAAAAGAACAAGCCGTGTAAAAATTTAAATGGTAGAAGGGCCAAATGAAATCATCTTTAGCTGCCATAGACCAAAAAAAAAAAAACCAAGAGCTCCAAAATGACTTGATGCTTAAAGTCAATAAATATAAGCTCCCTGTCCTCCTGCTAAAGGATCTCAATAATAGAACTTTATAAGCTATCACTATTATGCAAATTTTGGATCATTAGGCATATTAATGGAGGAGGGCATCAGAGAGAGAATGTAAAGGAAAAGAATTGTGTGAGGGTCCTGTTACCAGATACAATAGCATCTGCATAAAGCTTGCCAAGTGAAAGTACTGCTTTACTCTGCAAAGGAAGTGTGGCATCTAGTGGACATTTCATTTCTGCAATACCTTAATGTGTTTGCAGAGAAATAGATGTGATATATGATTGTTCTTTGTGGTTTAAGTGTAGTTGGTTTCTGGTAGTTGTTGTTGTTTTAAATAAGTCATGTTTTCATCTTCCATAAGTATGATTTTTTTATACTAACTTGGCAATAAAATTCAAACTGCTCATATAAAAAAAATTTGTTTAGAATTTATAGTCCTACAAAGTGAATCTCACCCGTGTGCTTACTTTTTATTTTTAAAAATATCGCAATATGAGATTCTTAAATTATATTTACATGAAATAAAATCTTTTCTGTTTTTCTTGGAATATTAAATTTCACAAAATGTGAAATGCTTTAGGAAAGAACAAAAAATTAGTATGCAGAATGTATTGCCTTATATCACAAAAATCTTTTACAAATTGGAGATTTCAAGTAATAACAGAGGTATTGAATTTGAAATCTAGATTTCTAAAGTACACGTTGACTTTATTTTGGAAAACAATACTTCTTAAAGAACGTATTTTAAATTACAAATTACCAAGTTTCAAGCTTTGTTGACCTTAGTGATTCACTGACAAAACAGTTGGATATCGTTCCAAACAACAACAACAACAACAACAACAACAACAACAAAACTTTACTTCTGAAAATTCATCATGAATTAACTTACTTAAAATACATTAACTTACTACACTATGGAGCCATATTTCAAAATTTACCTTTGTCTTGTCAAATCAGTAAAGTGTTTTTTAAAAACTTATAAGTGTACAACTTGATATTAAAAATTGAATAATTTCAAAATTGTTTAGTGTTTTTCTATGAATTAACTAAACTTTCAAGTTACCAAAGATTCTAGGCAACCTTTTGTCTCCTCTAAAATACTGTCTGGTGTTGATTCCGCATTGTTTCCATAGATTTGCTTGTGTATCTTGATAAGATTGAGTTGACCTTCTAACAGTAGAAAATATTGAAGAATAATTTGTGAATTTCAGGTGGGCAGGTTGAAATGGCTTGGGTTTTTCACGACTTGGGAAAATAGAAGCATATACTCTTCTGTTCATGGTTTGGTCCCCTCTAGTGGACATCAAGTAATACTGTAAATTAAAATTCTTACATAATTATCCAATGGTCAGTCAAATAATAGAAATTAACTGTAGCTTCAGCTAAGGGAAATGAAATGGATATTCCTGGGATATATTTAAATTTTGTAGTTCACATTTGACTTGGTATCTAACCATCTATTATTCAAAATGTGAGTCAAAGACCTTTAAATAATCTGTAAGTTCATGAAGAAAAGCATATGCTTCCAAAGTTAATATCTTAAAGATTTGAAAAAATAATAAAATAAGACATTTATTTATTTATTTGGAAACTTTTTTGCTTCCTTATTTCCATGGTAGTTAAATAATGATGCATATTTTGTTCCATGAGACTTTTGTAAATTTGGGAACACCACTTCCTAAAAGATAACTCACTCTAGGGGCACCTGGCTGGCTCAGTCGGTTAAGCAGCCGACTTTGGCTCAGGTCATGATCTCGCGGTCCGTGAGTTTGAGCCCTGCGTCGGGCTCTGTGCTGACAGCTCAGAGCCTGAAGCCTGTTTCAGATTCTGTGTCTCCCTCTCTCTCTGCCCTTCCCCCGTTCATGCTCTGTCTCTCTCTGTCTCAAAAATAAATAAACGTTAAAAAACATATTTTTTTTAAAAAAGATCACTCACTCTTAAGATTATGCAGTGGTTTATAAAGTGTGCAACAGTATTTCTTTTTTTAATTTAATTTATTTATTAATTATTTAGTGGTTCCAGGAATAGAATTTAGTGATTCCTAACTTAAATATAACACCCAGTGCTCATCCTAACAAGTGCTCTCCTTAATGCCCATCACCTATTTAGCCCATTCCCCAACCCAACACCCCTCCAGCAACCCTCAGTTTGTTCTCTGTATTTAAGGGTCTCTTATGGGTTGCCTCCCTCTCTGTTTTTATTTTATTTTTCCTGCCCTTCCTCTTTGTTCATTTGTTTTCTTTCTTAAATTCCACATATGAGTAAAATCATATGATATTTGTCTTTCTCTGACTGATGTATTCTGCTTAGCATAATACATTCTAGTTCTATCCTGTGCAACAGTATTTCTTAACAAGAAAGCCCTTCTTTCCTATATAATGATACTCCTTAGCATATAATATTCCCTTCACACTTCTCTGGAATACAAGAATGAATGAGAAGATAAAATGGAAAGAACCATAACTATTTAGATTTAATAAAACTTGCTCTTAACAAAATGTTTAATAACATGTTTTAAAAAAAGGGAATAGAAGGGAGAGGAGGGGATAAAAGGGGAGGGGAGGAAAGATTGGGATTGCTCTACAACCTTAGGGAAAGGGAGGGATTGTCTGCTGTGTGCATTTCAGCACCATACTGTGCAAACAATTATGTCAAAATACAGCAACTTAACACAAACGCATTGCACATACATAGCTGCAAATGGCTTCACTATCAATTACAACAGCGTTTCTACCAGTATTAAGTACGAATGTTTTCCACAATGTCTAAAGCACTATGTAAATATAAGGTAGTTCTATTAGTATTTCTGTTTTTAACAACAGTGATAACAGCTAAAACTTATAGTCTTACTAACAAAATGCTAGACACAGGTTTAAGTGGTATATTTACATTAATTTGATCCTCAAAACAACCCTACGAAGTTTTAACTTTATTTTATATATGAGAAAAATGAGACACAAAGCCATTGATTGCCCAAAGCCACACAATTAGGAACTGGTAGAGAGTAAGGTTTTAGCCACAAATCTTAGATCCTAAATCTGTGTGCTTAACCTTTGAATCTCTTGAAAATAACATTAGTAATGTAAATAAAGGCAATAAGAATGGCAATAAGAATCCGGAAAGCAAATGTACTAAGTGTATACATTAGAACAAAATTATTGTGACCTCTATTTTGGGTGAATCCTACCTCAAAATTACAATCATCACCATCATACATTATAGATGTTGATATTTTCCTTTAGGTTTATTTTTACAGTTGAAAAACCAAGTAGCAAGAATGCCCTCTTGAAGAATTGGCTTGTTGCTATAGATAACCGTGTAGAATGAAAACAAAAATGACAAGGCTTTGTACCAAATCGTAACAAGAAAATAATGTGTTAATCCAAGATACTTATTTTTTTAAATGCTTTTTTTTTTTTTAAATAGTGAACTACTTATAACCTTTCAAAACCATTGGATTAAAGAGAGATTTATCTTTTTCTTTAAAAACAGCTTGCATGCAAAGGTCTGGAAGTTCCCCAGTTCTGAGTGATAAAAAGTGCAGGTTTCTACAAATGTTGTATTCTTCAGGGATATTTCAAAGTGGATTAGTTATATCAAATGTTAAACAATATTAATGTCAAGTTATTTCTTGAAGTTATAAAAGGTCAAAATATCAAATCAGCCATAATAGCAACATTGATACACTTTAACACCATTCTATGTAGTATTCACCATTATTTTTCCCACAATAAAAAATGTTTTCCTATTTTATGATTAATTTATTAAGTTATTTCTTCTGTAATATTGTTAATTTTAGTGATACAGTCTGACGTGAGGAATTACAGGGTTCAAATTACATTCATTTCTTATGCCAGAATAGGTAGAAATTTATCTTTCATACATTTTCTCTTTTGCAATCAATATTAATAGACCTCAGAAACATGAATATCAATATATTACAGACAACACCAAAAGTATCCTAACAAAGTAGGTTATTTAAAGAATGAATGACTTTGGGTGACAAAGGAAGTGAATACAAGCAACAATGAGTTACCCAGAACTATTTCAGGTGTTTTAAATTAAGTGATTCTCCAACTGTGGCTACCATCAGCAGGATAATTAAAAATACAAATTCTAAGGGCCATATCAGAACTACTCAATTTGAAACACTGGAGAGGATTATAACAATAATCAGTGTTTTAATAGGCTTTCCAAATGTCCAGTTTAATCCTCACAATGGCCCTATGAAATTAATAAATTTCTATATTTTCAAAGGTTAAAAAATATATGAATAGTATTGAGAAAGAGAAAGAGAGAAATCTGTGTGCTGTCTACAAAGGACACATTTTAGATTCAAAAACACAAATAGATTTAAAGCAAAAAGATGGAAAAACTATGCTATCCAATTAATAATCAGAAGAAGTCTGTAGTGGGTATACTAATAACAGAAAGAAAAGACTTTAAGACAAAAAAATATTTCTAGAGATGAAGAGAAGCATTTTAAGATAAAAGTGTCAATTCATCAGGAAGACATAAAAGTTATAAACATATAAACATCCAACAACTGAGCCTCAAAATAAATGAAGCAAAAAGTAACAGAATTGAAAGAAGAAAATAGACAATTCAAGAATAATAGTGGAGTCTTCAATACCCCATTCTCAGTAAGGCTAGAGCAACTAGACAGAAAAATCAACATGGATATAGAAGGTCTGCATAATACCATCAACGAATTTGACTTAACTGACATCTGTGGCACACTCCAGCCAACAATAGCAGAATAATTCTCAAGTGCACATAGAATATTATCCAAGACAGAACATATGTTAGACCATAAAGCATGTGTCAATAACTTTACAAGGATTGATATCATACAAAAATATGCTCTCTGACCATAAAGAAATTAAATTAGATACAAAAACAGGAGGAAATATGGAAATATTTAGAAATTTTACAATGTGCCACTCCAAAATCTATAAGGAATTTAACTCAACACCCAAAAAACAAATAATCCAGATAACAAATGAGCAGAAGACATGAATAGACATTTTTCCAAAGAAGACATCTAGATGGCTACCAGACATATGAAAAGGTGCTCAACATCACTCATCAACAGGGAAATACAAATCAAAACCACAATGAGATACCACCTCCAACTTGTCAAAATGCTTAAAATTAACAACACAAGTAACATCAAGTGTTGGTGAGGATGCAGAGAAAGGGGAAACCTCTTGCACTGTCGGTGGGAATGCAAACTGGTGCAGCCACTCTGGAAAACAGTATGGAGGTTCCTCAAAGAGTTAATAATAGAAATAACCTTAAAGGGTCTTTCCACCAAGAAGACCTAACAATTGTAAATATTTATACCCCCAATTTGATTTACCCAAATATATATACATATATATATGTATATATATGGTCACAAACATAAAGAAACTCAGTGATAATAATACCATAAGAGTAGGGGACCTTAATAGCCACTTACAACAATGGACAGATCATCCAGGCAGAAAATCAACAAGGAAAGAATGGCTTGAAGAATGGCTCTGAATAACACACTGGACCAGATGGACTTAACAGATATATTCAAACATTTCATCCTAAAGCAACATTCTTCTCAAGTGCACATGGAATATTCTCCAGAACAAATCACATACTGGATCACAAATCAGCCCTCAACAAGTAGAAAAAGACCAAGATCATACCACACACATTTTCAGAACACAACTCTATGAAACTTGAAACCAACCACAAGAACAAATTTGGAAAAACCACAAATATTGGAGATTAAAGAAATCCTACTACAGAATGAATGGGTTAACCAACAAATTAAAGAGGAAATTAAAAAGTACATGGAAGCCAATGAAAATGAAAACACGACAGTCCAAAAACTCTGGAATGCAACAAAGGTGGTCATAAGAGGGAAGTATATAGTAATCCAGGCCTTCTTAAAGAAGGAAGAAATGTCTCTAATACACAATCTAAACTTACACCTAAAAGAGCTGGAAAAAGAACAGCAAATAAAGCCCCAAACCAGAAGAAGGGAAATAATAAAGATTAGAGCAGAAATCAATCATATCAAAAACAAAAACAAAAAACAGTAAAAGAGATCAATGAAACCAGGAGCTGGTTCTTTGAAAGAATTAACAAAATTAATAAACCCCAAGCCAGACTGATCAAAAAGAAAAAGGAAAGGAGCCAAATAAGTAAAAACACAAATGAAAGACAGGAGATCGCAACCAACACTGCAGAAATACAAACAATAACAAGAGAATATTATGAGCAATTATACACCAAACATTAGGCAATCTGGAAGAAATGGAAAAATTCCTAGAAATATATGAACTACCAAAGCTGAAACAGAAAGAAATAGAAAATTTGAACAGACCCATAACCCGTAAAGATGTTGAATCAGTAATCAAAAAACTCCCAACAAAGAAGAGTCCAGGGTTGGATGATTTCCCACAGGAATTCTACAAAAAATTTAAAGAGTTAATACTTATTCTTTTGAAGCTATTCCAAAAAATAAAAATGGAAGGAAAATTACCAAACTCATTATATGAGGCCAAAATTACCTCAATTCCAAAACCAGACAAAGACCCCACTAAAAAGGAAAATTACAGACAAATATCCCTGATGAACATTGGTGCAAAACTTATCAACAAAATACTAGAAAACCAAAGCCAACAATACATTAAAAGAATTATTCACCAGGATCAAGTGGGATTTTTTTCCTGAGCTGTAACTGTGGTTCAATATCTGCAAATTAATCAACGTGAAACATCACATTAATAAAAGAAAGGATAAGAACCACACGATCCTCTCAATAGATGCAGAAAAAGCACTTGATAAAATATAGCATCCTTTCTTGATAAAAACGCTCAAGAAAGTAGAGACAGAAGGAACAACATCATAAAGGCTATATACAAAAGACCCACAGCTAATATCATCCTCAGTGGAAGAAAAACTGAGAACTTTCCCCTTAAGGTTAGGAACACAAAAGGGATGTCTACTCACACCACTGCTGTTCAACATAGTAATGGAAGTCCTACTCTCAGCAATCAGACAACAAAAAGAAATAAAAGGGATCTACATTGGCAAGGAAGAAGTGAAACTTTCACTCTTCACAGATGACATGATTCTTTACCTGGAAGACCCAAAAGACTCCACCAAAAAACTGTTAGAACTGATACATGAATTCAGCAAAGTCATACGATATAAAATCAATGTACAGAAAAATGATTGCATTTCTACGCACCAATAATGAAACAGCAGGAAGAGAAATCAAGGGATTAATCCCATTTACAATTGCACTGAAAACTATAAAATACCTAGGAATAAACCTAAACAAAGAGTTAAAATATCTGTATGCAGAAAACTATAGAAAGCTTATGAAAGAAATTGAAGAAGGCAAAAAGAAATGGAAAAACATTCTATGCTCATGGAGGAACAAATACTGTTAAAATGTCGATACTACCCAAAACCATCTACACATTCAATACAATCCCTATCAAAATAACACCAGCATGCTTCAAAGAGCTAGAACAAACAATTCTAAAATTTATATGGAACCAGAAAAGATCCTGAATAGCCAAAGTGATCCTGAAAAAGAAAACCAAAGCTGGAGGCATTACAATCCTAGACTTCGAGCTGTATTCATCAAAACACCATGGTACTGGCACAAAAACAGACACATAGATCAATGGAACAGAATAGAGAACCCAGAAATGGACTCACAAATATATGGCCAACTACTCTGCAACAAAACAGGAAAGAATATCCAATGAAAAAAAGACAGTCTCTTCAGCAAGTGATGTTGGCAAAATTGGACAGGGCATGCAGAAGAATGAACCTGGAACACTTTTTTACACCATACATAAAAATAAACTCAAAATGGATGTAAGACCTAAATGTAAGACAGAAAGCCATCAAAATCTTCAAGGAGAAAGCAGGCAAAAACCTCTTTGACCTTGACCACAGCAACTTCTTATTCAACACGTCTCTGGAGGCAAGGGAAACAAAAGCAAAAATGAACTATTGGGACCTCATCAAAATAAAAAGCTTCTGCACAGTGAAGGAAAATCAGCAAGACTGAATCAGCAAAACTAAAAAGCAACTGATGGAATGGGAGAAGATATTTGCAAACGACATATCAGATAAAGGGATAGTATCCAAAAATCTATAAAGAACTTATCAAACTCAACACCCAAAAAACAAATAATCCAGTGAAGAAATGGGCAAAAGACATATGAATAGACACCTCTCCAAAGAAGACATCCAGATGTCCAGCTGACACATGAAAAAATGCTCAATATCACTCATCATCAGGGAAATACAAATTAAAACCACAATGAGATACTACATCACACCTGTCAGAATGGCTAACATTCGTAACTCAGGCAAAAACAGATGTTGGCAAGGATGTGGAGAAAGAGTATCTCTCTTGCACCGCTGGTGGGAATGCAAACTGGTGCAGCCACTCTGGAAAACAGTATGGAGGTTCCTCAAAATATTAAAAATAGAACTATCCTATGACCCAGCAATTGCACTACTAGGTATTTATCCATGGGATACAGGTGTGCTGTTTCAAAGGGACACATGTACCCCAATGTTTATAGCAGCACTATCAACAATAGCCCAAGTATGGAAACAGCCAAAATGTCCATTGATGGATGAATGGATAAAGAAGATGTGGTACATATATACAATGGAGTATTACTCAGCAATCAAAAAGAAAGAAATCTTGCCATTTGCAACTACGTGGATGGAACTGGAGGGTATTATGCTAAGCAAAATTAGTCAGAGAAAGACAAATATTATATGACTTCACTCATATGAAGACTTTAAGAGACAAAACAGATGAACATAAGGGAAGGGAAGCAAAAATAATGTAAAAACAGGGAGGGGGACAAAACATAAGAGATTCTTAAATATGGAGAACAAACAGAGTTACTGGAGGGGTTGTGGGAGGGGGGATGGGCTAAATGAGTAAGGGGCATTAAGGAATCTACTCCTGAAATCATTGTTGCACTATAAACTAACTTGGATGTAAATTTAAAACATAAACTAAATAAACATAAAAATAAAATTTTTTAATTAAAAAGATAGAAAAGGAAGTAACAGTTCATCATATAAGGATTATCTTCATTGTAAAAAGAAGAGAAGCTGACCAAGAAAAAGAAAAGAAACAAATTAATGAAGTCAGAAATGAAAAGGAGATATCACTAATGATTTTACAGAACTTAAAATTATCATAAGGGAATTACATAAGAGTATACTACAAATTTAACAACTAAGATGAATTGGAAAAATTCCTAAAAAATACAAAAATACTGCTACTAAAATTCAAGAAAAAATCAAAATTTGAATATACCTACAAAAAAATAAATTGAATTAATTACTTGAAATCTTCCCACAAAAGTAAAACTCAAGCCCAACTTCACTGATGAATTCTACTAAACATTTAAAGAAGAAAAAATAATACCAATCCTTCCCATACTCTTCCAGAAGACAAAGGAGAAGGAAACACTTTGTATCAGGGTACCCTGACACCAAAGCCAGCTAAATATTAAAAAAAAAAAAAAAAAAAAAAAAAAAAAAAAAAAAAAGCATAAACCAATATCCCTCATGAATCTACACACAAAAGTCCTCAACAATATATTAGGAACATACAAAATGGATAATGTACCATGACCAAGTGGGATTTAAACTGGGAATGCAAGGTTGGTTTAACATCCAAATAACTATTAATTTGATATCTTATTAGTAGAATAAAGAACAAAGCACATATGTTCCTCTTAATGGATGCAGGATGCGCTTGACAAAATCCATTCATGATAAAAACAAAAAACAAACAAATTTTTAAAACCTCTCAAAAAGCTAGAAATAAAAAAGAACTTTTTTAACCTGATAAATGCAACTCATGAAAAACAAGTATGTTCTTAGGGGAAAGACTGAATGCTTTCCCCTATGAAGAAAGCAAGGACATCTGTTCCCAAAATTTCTATTCAACATTGTAATGGGTAATCAGGTGCTGTCGTCTGAATGTTTGTGTTTCCCAAATTCATATGTTGAAAACTAATCCTCAGTCTGCTAGTATTTAGAGGTGAGGCTCTTTTGAAGGTTGAGTTTTGGGGGATTACTCTTCTTATAAAAGACCCCAGAATGCCACCTTACCTTTCCACCATGTGAAGACAGAGAGAGAAAATGGCTATATGTGAACCAGGAAACTAGTCTAACTAGACATCTAATCTGCTGACATCCTTGATCTTGGACTTCCCAGCCTCCAGAACTGTAAGAAATAAATTATTGCTTAAGCCACTCAGTTTATGATATTTTTGTTATAGCCATCTGAACAGATTAAAACATCACTTAAGAAAAGTAAGTAAATAAAGAGTATCTACATGAGAAAGGAAGAAGTAAAAAAGTCTTTATTCACAGGCAATATGATCTGATATGCAGAAAATTCCAAAGAATCCACAATATAACTACAAGAACTAATTCATAATTTCAGCCATGTCATTAGAGAGACACAGATCTCACCAAATTGAAATATAGATTCAACATAATATTGGTCAAAATTCCAGCAAGCTCTTTTTTTTTATAGACACTGACAAGTTGACCCTAAAATGTATACAGAAATGCAAAGGATCCAGAATAGCAAAAGAAAATTTTTGAAAAAGAAAGCTTATTCCATTTCTAAATTTTCTATAAAACTACAGGAATCAAGGCAATGTGGTTGGCATAAAGAGAGACACATAGATCAACTGAATTAAGGTGAGTCCAAAAATAAGCCATTAAATTTATAATAAATTGGTTTTAGACCAAGGTACCAAGACAATTCAACGGGGAAAGGATAACCTCAAAAACTAGATATCCACAGTGAATTTAGATCATTAACTCATAGATTTAACAAAAATTACTGAAAATGGATCTTGGCCCTAAACATGGACTCACTATGCATAAACTAAAATTCTTACAAGAAAATATTATGGAGGCCCCCGGATAGCTCAGTCAGTTAAGTGTCAGACTTCAACTCAGGTCATGATCTCGAGGTTTGTGGGTTTGAGCCCCGAGTCAGTCTTTGTGCTGACAGCTCAGAGCCTGGCACCCACTTCAGATTCTGTGTTTCCCTCTCTCTCAGCCCCTCCCCTGCTCACACTCTGTCCATCTCTCCCTCTCTCAAAATTAAATGAACATTAAAAAAAATTATGAGAAAATTTTCCTGACTTTGGGTTAGGGAAAGATTTCTTAGATAAAACATGAAAAGTATAATCAATAAAAAAAAATAAATTGAATATCAAATTTTAAAATGTTTCAGTTCAAAAGACTCCACTTGGAAAGTTACAAGACAAACCAAAAAGTGAGAGAAAATATTCATAAATCATATATCTGACAAAGGACTCCTATCCTATATTAGAGTAGAATCCTCAAGCAGCCACTCGGAAAGATAGTTTAGACATTTCTTTAAAAATTAAACATAGGGGCACATGGGTGGCTCAGTTGGGTAAGTGTCTGACTCCTGATTTCAGCTCAAGTCATGATCTCATGGTTCTTGAGACAGAGCTCTTCATTGGGCTCTGCACTGATAGTAGGGAGCCCACTTGGGATTCTCTCTCTCTCCCTCTCTCTCTGCCTCTCTCTCTCTCTTTCTCTATTTCAAAATAAATAAATAAACATTTTTAAAAATTAAACACAAACTTACCCTACCATCTTGCATTTCTACTTCCAAGTATCTACCCCTGAGAAATGAAACATTTCCTCTCCCTACCAGGAAGAAAAGGATGACTTCAAATCTCCAGAAACTTATCAGTACAGAAGGCAATGACTTAAATCTGCATAACAACCTTACCCTTGTTTACTGTGCTTTTTCTGATCACCTCCAATAACTGGACTCCTCCCTCCCCCTGCCACCCCCCCCAACATCTTCTTTTTGTCTTTAGCTGGAGATGTTATTTAGGGTAGTGGCTTGTGCCATCAAGGGGAAGTTACTCAGTTTTCCTAGGTATCTCCTGTATATGCAGGAGATATGCATGTTATTAAACTTTGTTTTGTTTTGTTGTATTAATCTGCTTTTATTACAGGGATGTCCAAGCCAAGAATCTAGAAGGGCAAAGGGAAAATTATTTTTTCCTTTCCCACAGTTTCACAACCACGAAGAAACTTTCTGAGACACCATACTCTTTCTGGAGCCTACAGATAGGATCCCGGTAAGAATTCTTACCAAAGTCATCTCTCAGGATCGATCTTGTTGACAGAGGAAGGTAAAGTTTCTTAACCCTTCCTTTCCAAATTTAGGTTAGCAGGAGCAAATATTTATATTTATCCTTGGTATAGCAACTTTGGTAAAAATTTGTCATGAGCACTCTTGTTTTCTTTTGATCCTTTTCTTCCCAGAGATGGTCATTGTTTTTTGTCTCTGTTTTTTGCATTGTCATAAGGAGGATAACCATAGATCTAATTAGGTTTTTCTCTCATCTTGTTCTATGTCGAGAGCTTGGGTGTGTAACCAGTGAGAATATTCTCTCTGGTCTCTGCCAGCTGGAGGATGCATGTACTAGCATGCATCTAGCAGACAGCTGAACAGGCTGTGGATCTAAGAAGCAGCATCCTTTTTGTTCAACTGTGCCAGCTCTCAGGGGAGTGTGTCATAATGGGTGCCAATACATAATGGGCCTTTGTCATCTCAACATTCATTGTCTCCTTAGTGCTAGAATAGTCCCATACTAGTAGCACCCCTTTGGTGTTCCAGATTGGCAGGCCTGTGTCTGGAGAAGTATGGTGGCTAGCCTTAGAGAATTCCTTAAAAAGATCAATAGACAAAAAAAAAAAAAAAAAATCAGTAGGCATTCACAACCTCAGTCCCAGGGATCTTAACTGGCTGCTAAGGGGTTCTTCTCTCCCATGGTTATACTATAGTTCTGAGACAAGCCAGATGGTCCCCTGGGGAAAACCCTTCTCACATAGAAAATGGATATCTAGAATTTCTCCCAGGCCCTCCTACACATTATCAGGAAAGGGATTACCTAGAGGTCAATGTTTTCCCCTTTAAGGTGAACTGGCCCAAGGTTGAATTACTCAGTAAGATGGCTTTTGTTAAATGCTTCAGATAGATTTTTTAAAAGCATACAGCATTAAACCCCCAAAGCTCTAGAATATAGAAATCTTTTGAGTTTCATCTTAGTTGGAAATCTCCATGATATATAGAAGTAAATTTAGTAAAATGGGTGGGTCAGCCTTTTGATATTTCAGGTTACAATCTAGTTCTTTGGGGAATTGAATACAACGGTCTTTGTCTTGCAAATCTCTACCAAACTAGAACTTTGGCTCTAGAAACAATTCAAAGTTCAACTATTCTTTTCAATCCTCAAGCCTTTCCTATTCATCTCAAAATGTTTGAAAATATTGTAAAAGATCAGAACATTGCACTTAAGAAAAAAGAAAAAGAAAAATTTACATAGTACTTACTCTAGACCTCTGATATAGGCAAATATACCCTAAATTTTCTTGGAGAAAACTTGGGTACTTTTTATGTCTTTGTGATGTAAATTTTTTACCCCATATTTTCTACGACTTAAGAGCCATCCAAAGAAATACAGTAAAACCTTGGTTTGAGAGCATAATTCATTCCAGAAACATGCTTGTAATCCAAAGCACTTGTATGTTACAATACTGTAACAAAACACAAAATAATAAAGAATATATAAAATATACAGAAAAAAATTAACCTACATTTACCTATGAAAACCTTCATGGCTGGTGTGAGGGAGACAAGAGAGAGGAGGGTTATTGTGTAGGATGACTTTTACTATCACTAAAGGTATAACTACTGTCTATTGGCTCAATGGAATCTTTTTCTTTTGGTGCAACTTTAACAAGGAACCTATCCAATGACCTAGAATGAACCAAAACATTCCTAAGTTTACTCTTGTATGGAAAAGCAAAGGACTGTCCGTAAGTGTTTTGAAGCAACAAAAACACACTAGTGCCACACTAGTGAAAGTTGTGGGCACCTTTCAATGTTCTGAAAAATCACTGATTTCTGCCAAACACCACGGCCTGAGATCAAACATCAGAGCATGGGAGACCATCACCCAGAATCCCACAGAGAGAGAGAGAGAGAGAGGAGAACCATTGGCTCAGTTGTGATCATGTGACGTTCAGCATAACATACTATTCATATTGTAAGACATTGCTTGTTTATCAAGTTAAAATTTATTAGAAATGTTTGTTCGTCTTGTGGAACACTTGTAGAAGTTACTCACAATCCAAGGTTTTACTGTATTTGGAAATTTGGTGAATAAAAAAATGTATTCTCCATAAATAGTAGCATAATGCTTTAGCCATTTGAGCAGGTGAACTTACCTTATTCCAACTACCAAAACAAAATTTGGATCCAACAGTCTTTACCAAAGTAGAAAGGTTTGGGGCACCTGGGTAGCTCAGTTGGTTCAGTGACCCACTCTTGATTTTGGCTCAGGTCATGATCCCAGGGTCATAGGATCAAGTGCCTCATCAAGCCCTGCATAAAGCCCTGCCTTCGGCTCCCCGCTAAGCATGGAGCCAACTTAAAAATCTTTCTCTCTCTCTCCCTCTGCCCTTCTCCCCAACTTGTGCTCTCTAAAATATAAATAAATAAATAAGTAAATAAATAACTAAATAAATAGTGAAGTTTGTATTATTTACTGTAACTGACACATGGCTAAAATTTTAGAACAATAGCCGTAATGTCTCTGTATCTACCTGTATGCTTATGTGTTGTAGATATGTGATATTTTTCTACATCCAATGGTATTGCCAAAATGAATTTGCAAAAAAGTTCTATTTACCTGGCTTAAAATAAGCATTTATATGAATTAAGTATTTCTAAACTACCAGAAATAGAGAAACTAACTCAAATGTTTTTCAAGTTCATGTGAGCTGAGATAATCTTTGCTAAATAAAATGTTTTTCAAGTTCATGTGATCTGAGATAATCTTTGCTAAATAAAAAGTTAATTTAATTTTTCTGGTTTAATTGAAATAGGCATGCCTTCAAAATTACATTTAATGTAATGCAGACATGCAACTTTAAAAATTTTTTTTAAATATTTTATTCATTCTTGAGAGAGAGAGAGACAGAGCATGAGCAAGGGAGGGGCAGAGTGAGAGGGACACAGAATCTGAAGCAGACTCCAGGCTGCCAGCACAGAGCCCGACGTGAGGCTAGAACTCATGAGCCTTGAGATCATGACCTGAGCCAAAGTCAGACGTTTAACCGACTGAGCCACCCAGGCGCCCCATGACATGCAACTTTTATTCTACCTGAGTTTATTGATCAAATAAACTTATGTTATCTTTGTTACAAAATTTATCAGCAAAAACAAATAGCTTGGGATGATGGCTGACATTGTCTAATGTTCCATGAAGTTTTATGAATAGTGTAAACACAAATATTGGGAGCAAGTGATTTTTTCTAATGTTTATTTATTTATTTTGAGAGGGAGAGAAAGGGAGCATGAGCATGGGAGGGGCAGAGAGACCAGGAGAGAGAGAGAATCCCAAGCAGGGTCCACGCTGTGAGCTTAGAGCCCAATGTGGGGCTCGATTATACAAACCATGAGATCATGACCTGAGCCGAAATCAAGAGTCAGGCGCTTAACTGACTGAGCCACCCAGGCACCCCTGGGAGCAAGTGACTTAGATAGATATAAAATTTAGATGTATGTAAGTGTATGTATTTAGATGTATGTAAGATGTATGTAATAAGAATTTTTAGGAAAACTTTTCAGTAATAACTATGTTTTTTGTCTGCCTAAAAAGAGTTTCCAAAATCTTCTTGGTAACTCAAAACCTTATGAGTTTTTGCTAATTAAAATTAAATCATGGAATTTTATCAAATATCTAGATCATTTCCAAATAAGATAAAATATTGAACATTAATTACTGAACATAGGTCATACTTTTGACTTCCTATTACAGAGGAACTAGAGATAAATTTGGGTCTGTTAGTAAACACATCTTGTGCCAATTTGGAAGATTGTACTATAAAAAAAGTGTGTTTCTGGAAATTATGACACATTCATAAATTTACCAATGTATAAAATGCTAGTGTGACAATTCATAATTGCTTAATTCTTAGTTTTCACTAGAAATTAAAGTTTCTAAAGGTTAAGTATTTGAATTAAGAGGCACCTGGGTGGCTCAGTTGGTTCAGTGTCCAGTTTTGGCACAGGTCATGATCTCACAGCTCATTAGTTCGAGCCCCACATCAAGCTCTCTGCTGTCAGCGCATAGCCCACTTTGGATCCTCTGTCCCCCTCTTTCTCTGCCCCTCCCCTACTCATGCTTTCTCTCTCAAAAATACATAAAACATTAAAAAAAAAGAATTTGAATGAATATATGTAATTAAAACGACTAGAAGAAAAGGAAACCACTTTGTATGCAAAGAAAGTTAAGATATGTTTTGGGGTTTTCCATTACTAATTTTTACAGTATGATGATGCATTTTGTTTAAGGGAAAAGAAAGTAAATTTGTCCCAAAATAAAACTAGTCATTTCAGAATGGGAAAGAGGAGAACAAAGGACATAATGGTATAGAAAGACAGGGAGGGAGGCAGGGGAAAAAAAGAGAAAATTTTATCTTGTGTAATTAAACTGGATAAAATTTAATTGTTATTATCAGGGTTGTAAAAATAAATCTTAGTATCAATAATGTACTTATGTAAAACAGAACTTAATATTCTTCCATCTGTTGAAAGGAAAATGTTTTCTTAGACTATTGGTCTCCTTTTGATAATAAGAGATTATGAAGTGTTTATCTTTTAAATAATTTACCTAGAAAGCAAAGGTTTTGTGTCTTACCAAAATAGTTTTTTGTGCTTCATGTTGTCTTACTCAGGTCTTTGATTACTTTAAAAAACTGAGTCTTCTCAGTATTATAGAAGGTAAGTTTTGCTCACAGTTATATAACCTTCTGTATTTGCCTTTAAAATTTGTGTTGCTTTGGTTAAATGGATAATTGACTATTGTTTCATAATGATCTCTCATCCTATTTAGTCAAGTGTCCAAACCTTTTAATATTTTTGACACACTTCCCAAAATCAATTCTAAATGAAGTCTTTTTGACCTGAAGTTAACTTTGGAAATTTTTAGAGGGTCCTCGGAACATCTCAAAAGATTTGTTCTCTCCTTATAAAAGACAGATACTCAACTAATTAGACTTATTTTATATGTTAAATTACATGAGAAGCATTGTCAAATAAAAAGTAATACTAAGCCTTCTTCATGTTGCATTTGTAACTTGTATAGAAGTGTTCCAGAAATTGTATAAAATTCCTAGAAATCTGATATGTCCTAGGATAATGTTATTAGTCATAATTCCAATTAAAGATCATTTACTTATTCTGAGAGAGAGAGATAGAAAGAGAACGAGAGGGGAGGGGAGAGGGAGAGAGAGAGAGAGAGAGAGAGAGAGAGAGAGACAGACTCCCAAGCAGGCTCCGCCCTGTCAGCACAGAATCTGATGTGGGACCTAAACTCAAGAAACATGAGATCATGACCTGAGCCAAAGTTAGACACTTAACCAACTGAGCCACCCAGGAGTCTCCAGTTATTATTATCTTAAAATGTTTTTTGTCAGAAAAATAACCAAAGCTCCTTGTCAATTGCATTTTCATGAACTCTCATCAGATCTTTAATCATGGCCATTTTTAAGTCTTTTGCCATTTACAGCTATTGTTTTACTCTTAGGCTTTTCAAGTGCATTGCTGCAAAAGTATTTATTTCATCTTCAAGGAGATTCATGGGAAAAACTGGCAAACAGAGGTTTCTGATAACTTTTAAGCTCATAAAACTGAACTAAGCATTTCCAGAACTAATGGGAAAACTGGATTCAAGCAGAACCACAGTTAATAACATGGGATTGAATAAACTGATAAGGATGGTTATAATTTTTATGACTTTTTATTTGGTTTTTTTTTTTTTAATTTTTTTAATATTTATTTATTTTTGAGACAGAGAGAGACAGAGCATGAACAGGGGAGGGGCAGAGAGAGAGGGAGACACAGAATTGGAAGCAGGCTCCAGGCTCTGAGCTGTCAGCACAGAGCCCGACGCGGGGCTCAAACTCACACACTGCGAGATCGTGACCTGAGCCGAAGTCGGACGCTTAACCGACTGAGCCACCCAGGCGCCCCTATGACTTTTTATTTGAAACATTACAGGTTCTTTAATGTTTTGATTTTCCAGATTTATGGACACTTTTTCACTTAAGCTCCAATGACTTACACGAATTTGGTAAAGCTATACCTTTATGAAAAAGGATGAAACAATTACTTTTTCTCCCTATCTGATCCCTCTAAAATTTAGAAACTTACTGAATGGCAATATACTTATTTCCATATCTTCAATAAGAATCTGTTCTTCTTCTCCTGAAACCATTATTACACTATATATTAACTAACTTGGATTTAAAGAAAATTAAAAAAAAAGAGTCTGTTCTCATTGGTTTTTTCGCAATCTTTTTTCTTTTTAAGTTTATTTACTTTTGAGAGAGAGAGAGGAGGAGGAGGAGGGGCAGAGAGAGAGTGGGAGAGAGAGAATTCCAAGCAGGCTCCACACTGCCAGCGTGGAGCCTAATACAGGCTTGAACTCGTGAACTGTGAGATCATGACCTGAGCCGAAATCAAGAGTCGGATACTTAACTGATTGAGCCACCAGACACCCCTCTGCTCTCCTTGCAATGGCACAAAATTAGAAACTATGGAGTCAATAAATCCTCTTGGAAAAATGGTCTACTACCTTTCTTTAGGGCTCCTGTCGGCCTTAGCAGGTGACTAATAAAGGCCACTTCCTGGCAAACTCAGGAACCTCATAATATTTTAGGGACCTCAAACAAGAAAGGAATTAACCAAATCAATAGGTATTACAGGTGAAGTTGGATGATAAGTCATTGGGTTGGCTTCCTGGGCTTGAGGCTTTTAAAAGTTCAATCTGAGATTCCTTATGAAAAGTTCCAATAGAACAATTTTAAAAGAGGCTATATGGTCAGTCACTATTTTTGCTGCACTTACGTAAATAATTAGGCCAAGTTTAATGAGATGAGACTTATTTTGCAAACAAATAAGTCTTACCATGGTTATGATTGATAAAACGGGGGTGAATATAAAGAGAAATTATTTTTGCACCTTTGTAGACATTAGATTTTAGTCATGTTGTTTTCGAAGTTGTTATTTACCTATAAACTGGACCAGATCCTCAATTCTATTTTCCTCAAGTATCAGGCTGCAACTCTCCAAACTAATATTTTTAGTTTTCTCCCATCTTTTTGAGTTGGAATCACTACAAGCTAAAACTGCCCTTTTCCCTAAAGCCCTGCAACCTGAATGTGGACAACTTGATGATATAAACTTAAAAGAGAATTTCCCCCAATAGTTGATGTCTAGACAACCTTCATGCCTGTTGTGGTTTGTATGGGCCACTCAGAAAGTTTATCTGAACAGTTGATGATATTGTTGGGGAGCAAGAATTCCTGGCCTCTTCAATGATTCTTCTAGCTGGACTAAGAATCAAATTGACATGAAATAGATTAACAGAAGAAAATCAAATTTAATAGGCATATGACTGGGGAATCCACATAGACATGGAAATTCCAAAGACAGGCAAATGAGGTATATATGTCATCTTGAACTAAAGAGAAGGGGACAGAGGTCGGGGATTTCACAGGAAAGGCATGCATTTCACAGGGTGATAAGAAGAGCAGTTGTTTCATGCCCCTTCTTCCTTATTTGGTCAGGGATTTCCTGTCATGGCACTAACAAGCTGGAGCCTATCTGGTTTGATCTGGCTTTTTGTGGAGTGCTTTGAGGACACTCCTCTGACTTTCCTGAAAGCTGGCATGACTTCCTCTTTGCTGGCCTCCAGCATCCTGTTAGAATCTCACTAGCTGTTATTCTAACAAAGGGAGGGACAAAAAGTTTCTCTAGCCTGCAGGGTCTCAAGTGCTTTCAGCTGAACATAATCCACATGCCTGGGGTGCCTGAATGGCTCAGTTGGGTAAGTGTCCACTCTTGGTTTCCACTCAGGTCATGATCTCAAGGTTGGGGGTTCGAGCCTATGTCGTGCTCCCTGCTGATGGTGTGGAGCCTGCTTGGGGCCCTGCTGATGGTACGGAGCCTGCTTGGGATTCTCTCTCTCTCTGCCCCTCCTGCTCTCTCACTCTCTCTCTCTTTCTCAAAATAAATGGATGAACTTAAAACAAAAATAATAATAATCCTCATCTCAAAGTGGCATATGGTAGGGGTGCTATCCTGAACCCCTTCAATATCATTAGAGAATTTCAAATTGCAAAAGATGCATCGAGCCCAATAACTAGAAATACTAACTGGCTGCCGTCAGGACTGATTGGGTTTATAATTTGCTCCATCCATCAATCTTTATTTTTCTTTTGTTTCCATAGAAATTCCTCTTATTAAATACCTCATTTCTAGCACAGCATAGACCTAATTTTGGAAGCCCACTCCCATCATCGCTGCCTCCTGAAATGAAACACATCTATTTAACTGAGCTGATCTGTTATCAGGATTGAGAGACTAGTTAAGTGAGATATGGAGCAATTTATCAATTTTGCTTCTGGATTGTGAAACTTTACAGTTTCAAAAGTGGGACTGAAGGGGAGCAAAATATACTACCCCAAAATATGTCCTTTCAGTATATTATTTTAAGCTGGTTATTTTTAAGAAACAGCAGACACAGGGGAAGCTCTGAAATCTGCATAGAAGTTCTCCTTTTGCAAGAAACATTTACATTTATCAGGGAAATCTCCATTTGTAAGGGGTTCTCCCTTCTGTACTAGGAAGAGAAGGATGACTCTAAATCTCCAGAAGCTCTGGTCAATGCAGAAGGCAATGACTTAAATCTGCATAACAACCTTACCTTTGTTTCCTGTGCTTTTCCCCGTCGGCAACCTACCATAACTGCTCCCCAACCCCCCCCCCCCCAACACAACATCTTTTTATCTTTAGCTGGAGATGTTATTTAGGTTAGTGGCTTGTGCCATTTGGGGGAGTTAATGCAGTTTTCCTGGGTATCTCCCATGTATACAGGAGATATACATGTTATTAAACGTTCTTATGTTTTTCTCCTGTTAATCTGTCTTCTATTATAGGGGATGTCTCAGGCAAAAATCTAGAAGGGTAAGTGCTCCCTTCGGCAGCACATATACTAAAATTGGAATGATATAGAGAAGATTAGCATGGCCCTTGCGCAAGGATGACACGCAAATTCAGGAAGCGTTCCATATTTTTAGGGGCACTAAGGAATCTACTCCTGAAATCATTTTTGCACTATATGCTAACTAATTTGGATGTAAATTTTAAAAAATAAAAAATAAAACAAGTTTAAAAAAATCTAGAAGGGTAAGAAGAAAATTATTATGGGGCACCTGAGTGGCCCAGTCAGTTAAGCTTCTGACTCTTGGCTTCAGCTCAGGTCATGATCTCACGGTTGTGAGTTCGAGCCCCGCATCAGGCTCCACACTGACAGTGCAAGAGCCTGCTTAGGACTCTCTCTCTGTCTCTCTCTCTGTCTCTCTGTCTCCGCCCCTTCTGTGCACTCACTCAACATAAATAAACTTAAAAAAAATTTCTTTTTCAAAGAAAATTATTTTTCCTCCCCGCAACCTGTAGGAATGCATCTGCCCTCCTTGGCCTACTCACAAATTGCAACACCTCCAAATCACAATTATAGTTAGAGAACAAAGCAGAACTAGCAATGTACTGGAGAGATCTCCAGGGACTCATGTTTCACTGACTTGGCTCCCAGAACGTTTAACCTGGAGATCAGAACAGATGTCAAGTTCATCATCTGTTTCCAGAGAAAGTGAGCTGACTTGGAGAAAATTAGAGGCAAAGAAAGATCTAGAGCTAAAGTCTCTTGTTGGTGTTTTTTGTTGTTGTTGTTAAGTTTTTATTTATTTATTTTTGAGAGAGAAAAATCACAAGCAGGGGAGACACAGAGAGAGGACAGTGAGATCACAAGCAAGCAAGCTCCACACTGCTAGCAAGGAGCCTGGGGTGGGGGCGGGTGCGGGGGGGGGGGGGGGGGGCGGTGCTCAGACTTATGAGCCATGAGATCCTGACCTGAGCCAAAGTGGGACACTTAACCAATTGGACCACTGTGAGAAATGAGCCCACTGACCCAATCAAGGGAGAGACCCGGAGGCTGGAAGCACAGCGAAGCGAGGCTTTAATTAATGTTCTTGCAAGAGCAGCTGTCTGATGGACAGCCACACGTGGAGCAGTTACAGCAGGCAATTTATCTCCTGGCATGCAAGTCCCTTCCCTGGTTCCTCATTGGCTGAGTACTACAGAGGTTACAGCCTTACCCGGAAGTTGCCTATGCCCATGTAAGGCAAAAAGTACATTCCTTTAGGTGATGCAGAGACTTCAGTTCTTTGACGCATGCTCATGGCAAAGCCCATGAAAATAAGCCCGTTGAAATGGAGAGAGGAAGAACCAGGAAGTGAAGTGTCTAAGGGTTTGGGACTCCATTGGGTGGGGGGCAGTTTGTACATATTTCCAATAGGTTGTGAATTATTGTTAACTAGACAGCACAGCATTTATTTGGTATTTCTGAAAATGAATCATCTCACCTACTTCACAGCCACCCAGAAGCCCCTAAAGTCTCTTGTTTTATTCTCATCTTGGATATCCCCCTCCAACCCTCCATACTTAGGATGCAGTTTACCAGTGTCCGAACACCTTGGCATATAGTTCTATTACATCTGGCTCTCCTCCATAGAAAGGGGGAGGTGGGACTCACTTCCCATCTCAGGGACCTGCTCACAGAGAAGTGACATAGTTCTTCCCTCCACATCTCTCCTTTATGATGACTTAATTCCATAAGAAAATAGACTTTTCAGGTTTGGAAGTAGCTACAAAATGAAATATTTTAGCAAGATATTGCTAAACAATTTAACAATTGGCTTATGAAGATTTTTTTTCACATTTCCTTGCCAAAATACTTACCTTTAAGATTGTGATTAGTCAATGATTATTTGCAGGTTATTATCCTTAATTTGCTAATAACTTTACTAACAAAAAGGCATAGAAAAAGTTTTGGAGTTCAAAATATAATACCCTTTTAAAAGTGATTTGTTTTCCTTCATTCAACAGAGGAACAGATCATATCAGCAGCCCACTCATCCTGATTTCTACTCTCCACATTCTCACTTCTCAGAGCCAGAACCTCACAGTCTGGGAGTGAGTCACCTTATCCAACACCTTCATATAATAGAAGCACCCCAAAACTAATTCCACTAAGATTTTTATCTAGCTCATTTTTCTACACCTCTAATGATTCTGACTTAATAAATAAATACAGCAATATATCAGAAAAATAGTTCCTTTACAAAAAAAAGAGGGGAATTTTCCTATGTTTCACCAAGAGGAGCAAAGCAAATTTCTGATCCAATACTCATGACACTCATTGCAGACAGTCTTTCCCTCCTTGAAAGTTTCCAAAGGCTCTGTGCTGAAAACTCATTTCTGTGTCCCCTTTCTACGTGTCCTTTGCCTAGCTAAGTCCTAGTCATCCTTGTGGTCTTAGCTCTAAAGCTATTTTAGGGTTGCCTGGGTGGCTCAGTTGGTTAAGTGTCAGACTCTTGATCTCAGCTCAAATCTTAATATCAGGGTTGTGAGTTCAAGCCCCATGTTGGGCATGAAGGCTACTTAAAAAAAAAAAAAAATTAAAAAGAAAAGTTGTTTATTTTTTATTTTTTTAAGGTTTTTTTTTTTTTTTTAGGTTTATTTATTTTTGAGAGAGATATAAAGCAAGAGTGGGAGAGGGGCAGAGAGAAAGGGAGACACAGAATCTGAAGCAGGCTCCAGGCTCTGAGCTGTCAGCACAGATGCTAACACGGGGCTTGAACTCACGAACCTGATAGAGATCATGACCTGATGGAGGCAAGTTGCTATGCTGAGTTCTGACGAATAACTGGGGGTAGGGGTAGGGGCAGGGGCAGGAGCGGGAAGAGGGGAGGCATTACAATTTAAAACCAATACATAAGCATATAATTACTTTAAAAAATGAGTAAAATGGAATGAGAGAAAGATACAGGTTACAAAGAATAGAATGAGGGAGATCTAATAAGATTAAAGAGGATGCCTCTGAAGGCCTCTTCGTATTGAACTTGGAATTTAAACTGAAGCCTGAAGTATAAAAGAGCAACTATCATGGTGAAGTGGCTCAGACCAAAAGAGCAGCATTCTGAGTGAGGGAAGAGCCTAAAGCTTGGAGGACCTGAAAAAAGCCCAATATGTTTAGAGCAAAGTGAGCAAAATGGAGAGAGGCTTTAAGATGAGAGTAAAAAGATAGACCAAGCCTTATAGTCCCTTTTGGGAGTATTAGTTTCCACCTTAAGGGCAATGGGAAGTCTCTGACTGGCTTCAAACAGTAAAATAACAAAATCTAATTTACCTTTTGAAAAGATCTCAGTATTGTGTGGATATTGGATTGGGCTAAGCAAATTAAGAGTCTTTAACCCCCAGATTATTAAAACAGGCATTTTCTTTGAAAGTAAAGCAGATAAAGAAGGAATTAGTTGTTCCAATTTCTGGTCCCCTCTAATATCTTCCCCTGGGTGGAAAGAGGTAATCTCTGGACCATTTCCCGTCGGGATGGATATGACCTGTGATGGCTGAACCTCAAACTTTCTAGTTGCATTCTTTCCAGCTTGTCTCTAGCCTCAGGTAAAAGAAAGACCCTGAAGGCATGCATTCCCTGATGGGAACCACAACTACTCCCTCAAGCAATAAAAGATGGCCCTGAGCCAGCAAGCCCCACCCTACCAACCCCCCTCCCCCACAACTGACTCCAAGACAATGATTGATTTGACCTTCACTGCGGACCTGCACCACCCATCCACCTTTGCCCCATGTTTGCCCTACATAAACCTGGAAGAATTTTCAGCACTTTGGAGACAGCCTTTGAGATGCTAGTCCACTGTCTTCTCAGTGTTGGTCTCAGTTTAAGCCCCATGTTAAATGTGGAGCCTACTTAAACAAACAAGAAAATTGGTAAATGGCTACTGCTGCTAAGTCATTCAAAATCATACCTATTAAAAGAAAAAGAAGTGTTTCTATGTTTCCAAGAATAGCAACATTCAAGAGTCACATCAGAAACTAGCATCGTATGGGGACCATGACTGCTAATTGTTTAGGATGTCCTTGGAACCACAGTAGAGGGGACGGCTATCTTAACAGCGCAATCCAACGAAAAGCCCCTAGTAGCTGCCAGAAGGAATTGGAGGTCAACCAATCACAGAGCGATAGCACGACCTGACGCGAAAAAAGGCCCACCCAGACCTAAACCTGGAACCGCTGCAGCTTAAAAACCGCACCCCACCACACCTGGGTGCGACTTCCCTGACTTCTCTCTCTCTCTCTCTCTCTCTCTCTCTCTCTCTCTCTCTCTCTCTCTCTCTCTCTCTCCCTCCCCCTCCCTCCCTCCCCCTCGCCCCCTCCCTGAGTCAGGGAACCTCGCCCGAGACCTTAGTTCCCAAATAAAGCCTTTGGTTGCTAAAATTTTTTAGCCTCTGACTCCTATCTTTACCCTGCCTTACGCCTGACCCTAACACTAATCAATGCAAAGGTAAGTCTGGGAGTTAAAAAAAGTACGTAAAATATGTTTGATCTTACAGCTTCACCCTGAAATCTCATAGGAAACCTCTAAAAAATTCTTTGTTTTTCAAGTTTATTTATTTTCGAGAGAGAGAGCATGCAAGTGGGAGTTGGGGAGGGGCAGAGAGAGGAGATAGAGAATCCCAAGCAGGCTCAAACCTACAAAACGTGAGATCGTGACCTGAGCCAAAACCAAGAGTCAGGCACTTAACTAACGAGCTACCCAGGCACCCCAACCTCTTAAAAGTTCTATTTTTTATTATCTCACTTTGAGAGATGAGAATGGAAGGGAGAACAAATATGTTTATATATTGTTATAAGAAAGCACAGTTAGAATTAAAGATTTAAAATACCTAGTTCACATGGGGAAATGTCATGATTGAAATTGCTTCAAAATAATGCAACAGAAGGGGATAAAAATGAAGTTGATAACTGCTGAAACTGGATACTGGGTCCATGGGCACCCGTTACACTATTTTCTATTTTGTCTGTATTTGAAATTTTTTATAGTAAAAAGCTTAAAATTTTTACAAGGATTGAGGAAGTAGACATTCACATGTTATTTTCTTAAATAAATTCCTTTTTTTAAAAGTCTTTACTTTTAAGTTATCTCTACACCCCAATGTGAGGCTTGAACTCTCAACCTCGAGATCAAATATTGCATATTCCACCAAGTGAGCCAGCCAGATGCCCTGACATTCACATGTTATTAATAAGAGCAAAAGTTGGCAAAACCCTTCAAAAATTAATGTGGAAGTACCTATTAAAATTGAACGTCTTCTGCAAAACAAACCATCAACGAAATGGAAAGGCAACATACCAAATGGGAGAAAATATTTGTAAATCACATAACTAATAAGACATTAATATCCAAAACATATAAAGAACTCATAAAATTCAACAGCAACAAACAATCCAATTAAAAAATGGGCAGAGTATCTGAATAGATACTTTTCCAAACAAGACATACAGATAGCTAACAGATACAGGAAAAAGTACTCAGCATCACTAATCATCAGAGAAATCCAAATCGAAATTGCAATGAGATATCACTTCACACCTATTAGAATAGCTATTATCAAAAAGACAGGAAATAAGTGTTGGCAAGGATGTGGAGAAGTGAGAACTCTCATGCACTGTTGGTTGGGCATGCCAGTTTGCAAAACTGTATGGAGGTTCCTCAAAAAGTTCCTCAAAAATAAAACTACCACATGACCCAGCAATTCTGCTTCTGGGTATTTATCCATAGGAAGTGAAAACACTAACTCAAAAAGATACATGCAAAACCACAATGAGATACCACCTTACACCTGTCAGAATGGCTAACATAAACAACTCCCGCAGCAACAGGTGTTGGCGAGGATGCGGAGAAAGAGGATCTCTTTTGCACTGCTGGTGGGAATGCAAGCTGGTGCAGCCACTCTGGAAAACAGTATGGAGGTTCCTCAAAATATTAAAAATAGAACTACCCTATGACCCAGCAGTTGCACTACTAGGTATTTAGTCAAGGGTACAGGTGTGCTGTTTTGAAGGGACACATGCACCCCCATGTTTATAGCAGCACTATCAACGATAGCCAAAGTATGGAAAGAGCCCAAATGTCCATCTCGATGGATGAATGGATAAAGAAGATGTGGTATATATATATGTATATATATATATATATATATATATATATATATACATATATATATATATACACACACACACACACACATACATACACAATGGAGTATTACTCGGCAATCAAAAAGAATGAAATCTTGCCATTTGCAACTATGTGGATGGAACTGGAGGGTATTATGCTAAGTCATAATTAGTCAGTCAGAGAGGGACAAATATCATATGACTTCACTCATAGGAGGACTTGAAGAGACAAAACAGATGAACATAAGGGAAGGGAAACACAAATAATATAAAAACAGGGAGGGGGACAAAACAGAAGAGACTCATAAATATGGAGAACAAACAGAGGGTTACTGGAGGGGTTGTGGGAGGAGGGATGGGCTAAATGGGTAAGGGACTTTAAGGAATCTACTCCTGAAATCATTGTTGTACTATATGCTAACTAATTTGGATGTAAATTAAAAATAAATAAATAAATAAATAATAAAATAAAATAAAATAAAAAGATACATGCACCCACATTCATTGCAGGATTATTTAAAATATTCAAGAAATGGAAGCAATGTCAGTTTCCATACACAGATGAATGGATTAAAAAATGTATATATACATATACACAATAGAATATTATTCAGCCATAAAAAGGCAAATCCTGCAATTTGCAACAATATGAATGGACCTTGAGGGCATTACGCTAAGTGAAATAATTGAGGCAGAGAAGGAATAAGATCTCACTTATATGTGGAATCTAAAAACAAAAATAAAGGGGCGCCTGGGTGGCTCAGTCAGTTAAGCGTCCAACTTCGGCTTGGGTCATGATCTCATGGTTTGTGGGTTTGAGCCCCTCATCAGGCTCTGTGCTGACAGCTCAGAGCTGGAGCCTGCTTAGGATTCTGTATCTCCCTCACTTTACCCCTCCCCTGCTCATGCTCTGTCTCTCTGTCTCTCAAAAATAAATAAAGTTTAAAAAATTTTTTAAAAATAAACCCAAATTGATAAATGCAAACAGATTGGTGGTTCCCAGAAGCAGGGGTTGGGGAGGGATTAAGATGGATGAAGTTGGTTAAAAGGAAGACACGTAGTTATAAATAAATCCCAGAGATGTTATATACAGCATAGTAACTATAGTTAGTAACACTATATTGTATTTTTGAAAGTTGCTAAGAATAAATCTTAAAACTTCTCATCACAAGAAAAAAATGTTGTAACTATATATGGTGATGAATGTTAACTATACTTATTGTGATCATTTTGCAATATATATAAATACTGAATCATTATGCTTTACATCTGAAACTAATATGTTAATTATATCTCAATAAAAAATAAAATTAAAAGTGTGCATATTCTTGGATTCATCATCTCAGTTTGAAATCTAGCCTAAAGAAATAATAACATTAATATGTTATGTCTAAGGATCTTCACTTTACTACCATAACAGTGGTGAAATAATGGAAACCTAAATGCTCATTAAATGGACCAATAGTTACTAAGACAAAGAAATAGTATAGTCATCTTTTGTCATGAGGTAAGCTTATATGTACTAACCTAGAAAATGGTTCATGTTAGATCACTATTTTTTTTTAAGTTGCAAAACAGTAATATCAGCATAATGCATGTATTCATTATATACTGATGTGTCTGACTTTAGGAAAAAGTTGACAATGGATACAAATCAAATGTAGAATGGTTAACGGAGTACAAGTTTACTTTCATCCCTTAATGTAAATATTTTGTATTTTCTTCAGGCCTGGGATTATAGGTAGTTTTTACTTGTTCTACTGATCACACACATAGTGGAAAGTTAAGCAATAAATCCCAGCAGTATGGCTCCAAAGAGAAGTCCTACTTGTAACTACTCACTAACCTGCCTTTAGCTGGAACACTGTATAAAACACAAATTAACAATATTAGAATTTATTTTATTTAGTTCTACCTATCACACTCAGAGTGACTATATACATTCCTTGATCCAAATAGCTCTAACCATCCCCAAGCAGAGTGCCTCTGTCTCACAGTCTTGACCCAAACATTTCAGGTCCTGGTTATTCCACCAGAGATCTATTCACAGGAAATAAAGAACAAAAGCCTACTTACAGAGCTTTAGAATAAATCTTTGTTATTTGTCGTGCCCTTAAAATTACAATTTAGTTTGGCATGTAATTAAGCCAATTATCTTGAAAATGCTACTGAAATTTTCAGTAAGCAACCACCCTGCTGGCCCCTTTGCCTGGCTTCCCTGACATTGTTAAAGCTTCTTTTTTAAAGCACAATAGCTTCTTTGTTGCAGAACCACAGGTAAGAAAACACTCAAACTCAAAGGTGACAGGATCCCTTCATCATTAATCCCAGGATGACCCCGCCCCACCCTCCAGAAGTTCTTAGACTAAAGGTTCTCAAGTATATGCCTGTTAAAACCAAGTCCTTTTAGCCCTGTTCTTGTCTCTTTCTTCCTACCTTCTCGGCAATTTCTTCTTCCTTAAGGCATTTTATTTACGTGGAGACACTAAGTTACATAAAGGAGGCAAAGAACATTTTCTTGCTTATCCAACTAATGCAATCCTCTTGAAATGAGGTGAGATAGGATTAGTGAAAACAGAAAATTTTTTGCCAAAAAAAGCAAAAAAAAAAAAAAAAAAAAAAAAAAAAAAAAAAAAAGCTAATATAGTGCCCAGAATTAGATAGGCAGTTACATTACTGATTTTTTCCCCCTATCTCCAGCAGCTTTTAGAAGACTGATTTACCAGGCATATTTTCTAGCCAAGATTTCTTTTATGGAAAAATTTGCTTTACTTAGACAAAGTACATGAAAGCATTTAAAGTATATGTAAGATTAGGGAGGTTCTAATTTTTTTTCAAAGCTTATTTTGAAATTACTCTAGTTTTTTTCCATTCCTTTTTATAACATATTAGTCCAGAAGTTTATGTTATTTTGAAATTACTCTAGTTTTTTTCCATTCCTTTTTATAACATATTAGTCCAGAAGTTTATGTATGCATCATGCATGCTACTAACCTGAACCTGAAAATATTTTTGTCCTTGGAGCTTTACATAAAAGTCCATAACAGAGCCAATGAATTATTTAAGATTCATATTGGTCTTGCGTGTGATTTTGAGAACTAACTCTGCAGCAATATGTAAGTCACATGTACATCTGCACGTGATGAAAATGGTGGCTATCTTGAAATTTTTCCCTAAAAAAAAAAATGTCCTGACTTAGCACATACAGTGATACCACAATGTCCAGTAACACTTACTGGATTCTTTCACCTAGCAAAATTTTTGAGGATTTCCCTCCCACAACAAAATGAATGAAAAAAGTTTCTTTTTCTTTTGTTATTTTTTAAAACATAATCTCTTTGCCCAACGTGGAGTTTGAATTCATGACCCTGAGATCAAGAGTCATGTGCTCGACACCTGAGCCAGCCAGGTGCCCTGAACAAACTTTTTCTTTTTTAATTTTTTAATGTTTTTTTTAAATGTTCATTTAATTTTAAGAGAGACAGAGCACAAGTGGGGGAGGGGCAGAGAGAGAGGGAGACAGAACCTGAAGCAGGCTCCAGGCTCTGAGCTAACAGCACAGAACCGGATGCGGGCCTCCAACTCACGGATCGGAAGATCATGACCTGAACCGAAGTCAGACACTCAACCAACTGAATCACCCAGGCACCCCTAATCTTCATATTAAATAACTGAGAAACAGCCTGCCATGGCAGCCACTCCCCATAAGGCCCAAAATGAGATGACAGTTTGAGTGCAAAAAAGCAATCCATTAACTCCAACTTGCTCTGGGAAACAGCCAGTCACAGGAAACCCTCCAATCTTAACAGTTATTGAACAGCCAATCCTTCCTCTTGAAATGACCCCAAACTGCTTGCTTCCTTACACAGACAATCAACAACTGCCAAATGTACCTGACAGCAATTGGTAAGTCTCCCCAGCTTCCAAAATTCTCACCATGCCAATCAGATGCTGTCTCAGAATTCTCATTTTACATGATAAACTCAGGCCTTTCTGACACCATTCATTGAAAGCCCGCTGAAATTAAAGTGGTAGCAGAGGGTTCCCTTGCTGCAAAGTTATGAATAAAATAGCCTTTGTTAATTTTGTGTCATGCTTGGTTTTGTTTTCAACATACCTGTGTATATTATATCATAATATCATGATAAATGATAAATAAATACCTCTGAATCTTTTTCCCCCCATCCCCATTGCCATTACTAATATCCTTACCATGCTTCACCTAGATGAGAAATAGTCCAAGAGGTAATCTCTTTGCCTCCATGTCCTCATATTCATCCAGCTCCCACTGACAAAGCAGTCTTGGTAAAAGGCAAATTTGTTCCCACCCCACCCTTTCCCTATTTTAGTGGCAGTCCAAGAGCAGCTATGGTAATAAAGACCAAATGCTTTCCATAAAGAGGACTTATAGCAGTAGTTATAGTAACAGTAGAATATTAAAGTTAAAATTAATATATGTTGATTTATAATGTTTCCATTAACCTTGACAGATACTCTGAAAGGTAATGAAATTCTGTTATCCTAGCTGAGAAAGCAGAGGTTCAAGGAAGAGTCTTAGTCATTTCGGTTGCTATAACAAAATACCATATACTGAATGGCTAATAAACAGCAGGAATTTATTTCTCATAGTTCTGGAGGATGCAAATTCAAGATCAGGGTGCCAACTTGGTCAGGTGAGGGCTCTCTCGCAGACAACAGACTTCTTATTGTATCCTTGCATGGTGGAAGGGGCCAGGGAGCTGCAAGATCATTTTTTAAAGAATCTCATTCATAAATACTCCACCTCATGACCTAATCATCCCCACCTCACCTACTAATAACCATCACCTTTGGTGGTTAGGATTTCAACATATGATAATGGGGTGGATGGGGGACACAAACATTCAGATCACAGCACTAAGCAAATGTATCCAATGTCACTTAGGTAGTAAGTGGCAGAGCTAGAATCTGAACCTGTGTTTGTCAGATTTCAATGTCCATGCTTTCCACTAAATGTCTTACCCCACAGCCAAGTTAAGCTACTGCTATTCCTTCAATATGCTCGTTCAGATATCCTTGCTCTGTATGTGCTCAGGCCTCTTTCACCATTCTGTAAATCTTTCTCTTACCTTTACTCTCTCTAGATGATTCCCCCCCGCCCTCCCCCCCCCCCCCCCCGCTTTTTTTCTTTTACTACTGTTTGGTCTGAAATGTGACCCTTTATAGCCTTTATCACACTTTAATATAATTATTTCCTTACATTGGTATTTCACTAGCCTATAAACTCTTTGAGGACAAAGAATTCCAATCCATTTCCTGGTTAAAATTTGTTATTCCGACACACCAATGATAGAAATTTTCATAGGAGGGAAAAAACTTAATTTTTTATAGCCCATTTAGGGCCCCTAGGTGAAAGAAGAAAATGGAATTAGGTATTACCTTACAGGGTTATTCTGAAGACAAACCAGTGGTTCTAAAACCTAATGGTATATTGGAATCCCCTTAAGAGACTAGGATAATGAAAATATCTAGATCTGATGCCACACCTTCTGATTCATAATCTGTAAATAGGGAGCTCATGAATTTGCATGTATGTAGATCCCCAGGAGATCTACACTGAACAACTAGATTTGGCAATCAGAGTTTAATGTTATAAACTATATAAACCCTCAGCGCAATGTGTAGCCTATGAGAATGCTCAATAAATGTTAGAATTTTACATCACAACACCTTACAAATGTCATACCACTTTTTAATTTATAAAATACACACACAAGAATTATCCCACTTCAAAACAATACAAGGATTAACATTTAATCTCTATTGCACAAATTAATTATTCAGTAGATAGTAATCACTTAAATGCTGTCTTGTTCAAATGAAATTAAATAAAGAGATGGAAACCTCTTAAAAATAAGGTCATTTTTAGCGTGAAAAATATCCACCTGTTCTTCCAATAGCATGGTGTCTATGATGACTCTCACCTTTGGGTAACTGGATCTCTAACTTCCTTAAATGGTATTCAGATCCACTGGCATTAGGAGGATTAAAAAAAAAAAGAGTGCTGGTTAGGCAACCAACACTTCCGTTACAAGAGCTACGCTTTGGGAAGATAAAAGTGGACATTTTTTATGAAGAGAGTCCTAACCTGTACCTTGAAAGAAGGAAGAATCCCAAACAATTGAGAAAAGTTGCTGCTAGAAATCTGACACCAAATTGTGCAATCCCTGCTTATTACCTGGTGCAACTCCAGAAAGCGCTGAACCAATTCTTCCAGATCTTTACACCTGAAAGGCCCAGCAGGGCAGTCTAGATGTGTTACTGAAGTGGTAAGTGACTCTTGTCAATAAACAACTATAGAAAGTAGTCAATGAGACACATAAAAAAATAAAATAAATAATAGGTTTGGTGGCATACAGGTAGTAGAAAGAAACTTACTATATTTCTGATAGGAGTAGAGAATCTCAACAATATAAACATAGCAGTTAAAAACCGTGATGAGGGGTGCCTGAGGGCTCAGTCGGTTGAGCATCCAACTCTTGATTTTTGACTCATGATCCCAGGGTCATAGGATGGAGCCCACGTCAGGCTCTGCATTAAGCATGGAGCCTGCTTAAGATTCTTTTCTCTCTCTCGGTCTCTCCCTCCCTCTGCCCCTCTCTCCCACTTGCACATGCATGTACTCTCTCTCTCTCTCTCTCTCTCTCTCTAAGATAAAAAGAAAAAAAAATTTTTTTAAGTGTTATGAAAACTATCAAAACAATGCACCAGGTGGCAAACTAATGGCATAGGTGTGAAAATCACATTATAGTAAAAGTAAGTTTTAATCTGGGGCTTTAGTGGAAGTTATCCTGTAAGTAGTATCCAGGTCCCTGGAAATCTTTAACTGTGTCAAGTTCTCAAGTTCTAGCCAGTGGTCTCCCCACATGGGCAACAGTGGGACGCAATATTGCATCTCTGATGATCTAACAAATTACACATGTAATTTAATATGAAATGTTTAAGTGTTTGATTTATTAATTCAATCTGAACTGTGTAAGTGAATTTTATATTATTAGACTTGTAATTTTAACTTGAAAATTATAAAATACTTTAATTTGTTTATAAACATTATTTTGAATTTTAAAAGAAACTGAATAGTAAATCCCTATATTTAAACTTATCATATTTATTTGTTCTTTTTTTAAAGTTGATTTATTTAATTTGAGAGAGAGCATGTGCGAGTGAGCTGGGAAGGAGCAGAGAGAAAGGGGGAAAGAGAATCTCAAGCAGGCTCTGCACAGTCAGCACAGAGCTGGATGTGGGGCTCGATTTCATGAACAGTGAGATCATGACCTGAGACAAAACCAAGAGTCCAACACTTAACCCACTGAGCCACCCAGGTGCCCCTAAACTTATCACATTTGTAAATAGCATTCAAATACTTACAAAGATTTGTTGGGTTTGTAAGCCCTCCTTGATGGGTTGTTTGAGGTATTTGGGATAATTAAAAAAAAAAAAAATCTAATTTGTGATTAGATTTGGAATACACAACTTATTTTAAGTACAAGTAAGTATGAGTTTTCTGCCACCAGACATTAAAAAGTCAATTGACTATCTTCCAGCAAATGGAAGGAATATGTCAGAGTTAAGGAGAAATAAAAGACAAGAGAAAATGGCTGAGCATTGGTTTTGGAAATTTATCTACTAATTTGCTCTGTTTGGAATGGTTAATTGTTAGTGTATCTTAAAAGTTTCTGATTCTAGTAACATTGAGTGAAATGCCAAAAATTTCTCTGATTTTTATTAGATAACATACAAATTTAGTCAAAGTTTATATTTAGGTAAACAGGAATTCTAATCACAAAATTATTTTAATTGTACTCCTAATCACCTAATATGTACTCTCAAAAAATAAATAAAGGAAGGAAAAAGGAAAGAAAAGAAGGGAAGAAAAAGAAAAAAAGCCAAGATTTCTGTGTTCCAAAGGCATTCAAATTGTTACCTTTTTATACTTTCCTGTTTTAGCAATATTCATTCACCAAATACTTTTCAGGCACTCAAGTGACAAGTTCTGTGTTAGATGCTAAAGATATAGCCCAGAGCAGTACAAGTACAGTCTATAACAATGCTGAATTTAAATAGAACTCAAGTTATGATAGAATAGACTAACAGAGTACAAAAGACAAATAGATATTCACTTTTCTAATCAATTTAAAAGATCTCTAAAGTATGTTTTAATTATGCACTTTACCAAACTTCACTATATCCTAATAGATATCCTGAATTTAAAAGGTAAATATGGAAAAAATAATATTCTATTATGGTAAATGCCTTATAGCTGAATGTTTAAAATAAACATTTCTATATTTCAGTCCTAGAGACTCATTCAGACTAGTTATTGTTATTAAATATAGGGACAAATATAACAAAACAGACTAATTTTGCTGTTTAGGGAAATGTTTTTTTAAATGATCACAACTACTGTAGTTTAAGAATTGTAAGTTTAGACAAATCCAAAGGACAAAATTCTTTCTTCTAATCCATGGAAATTAAGTCTGAAATTATTTTTAGCCTATTAAATGCAATTTTGAAAATGCTTTCTACAAGGATTATCACATTTAACAGATATAGACAGAAATATTGGAAATCCAGAAGTGATTCCTGACTGGTTCCTTTTTTCTGCCTCAACTCCTCAACAATACTGCACCTCTTCCTATTCTTTAGACACCACTTAGCATAAATAAATAAATAAATTAATTAATTAATTAATTAAAAAAACACCACTTAGCATACTGGAGTTGTATTGATTCATTTAACATCTTTTGGTATCATGGTTTGTTTTTTCTCATGTTGTACTCTACATTTCCTTTTACTCTGTTGAACCAATAGAAAGATTTTCCCATAAACTCTGCCCTAGCCTTTGATCAAGAATGGTACATTAAAATTTTTGCTTACCTTTCAGGTGTTTCTCAAATAAGACTATTTTTTCATTCAAATTCAAATATCCAGTTGGGTTTCTGTGGAGCTGAAATGCTTACTGGAGCCGTCTCACTGGTTCCACAATCTCCAGGCTACATCCCACTTTCCAAATCATTCCTTAATCTTGTTTGAGAAGACAGTGGCAGTAGTGACTATCACCAAACATTGGGTGCCTTCCGGATTCCAGTACTTCATGTCCTACCTCTGGGACACTTGCATGAGTAACATCAAGCTCACCCTACTTCTGTGTTTTCTGCTGCTTAGTGAGCTATCATTACTCTTTAATTTCTTGCTTTGTCCTTGGAGGATGTCTAAAAGAGCTTGGCTAGGGTTATTTATCTTGCAAGAATCTGATATTACACAGTGCCAGCCCACAAAAACTTAAAGCACCTGCATCTGGCTCTGATTCCCATCTATTGGCTACTCTCTAGTTTAAAAACATACAGGTTTTTTGTTTTGTTTTTTTTCCTATTCACGGCCACATGATCAGAAATCCAAATAAAAGCAAGCAGCATGAATTACTTCATTGATAACAATGATGAGACAAAAAGGTCTGTGTGGTAACTTTCAGGGTGATCATATATATCTGGAGGTTCTAGCCATACTTGTTTTCCATCTATAGTGACTCTTCATATGATCCAATTCAAAGCAGAATTTAATTGAATGTCTCAAAATCAATGAATCAGCTTTAATTGCAATCTCTAGTATAATACCTAATCATAGGCAATTACCAAGATAGTATAGAATTGGTTAGGACATACTGTACCCAGTTTATATATGTTCTCTTTGCTTTTGTAATGTTATTTATTTTTAAAAAAAATTTTTTAACGTTTATTCATTTTTGAGAGACACAGAGAGACAGAGAGTGAATGGGGGGAAGGGCAGAGAGAGAGGGGGCCACAGAATCCATAGCAGGATCCAGGTTCCAGGCTGTCAGCACAGAGCCTGACGTGGAGCTCGAACTCACCAACCGTGAGATCATGACCTGAGCCGATGTCAGATGCCTAACCGACTGAGCCACCCAGGCGCCCCTAATGTTATTTATTTTTGAGAGTGAGCACAACCAAGGGAAGGGCAGAGAAAGAGGAGAACCAGAGGATCTGAAGCTGGCTTTGTGCTGACAGCAAAGAGCCCAACATGGAGCTCAAACTCACAAACCGTGAGATCATGACCTGAGCCAAAGTTGGATGCTTAACTGACTGAGCCATCCAGATGCCCCTATGTTCCTTAACAAATTTTGTACTTGATTTCTTTTTTTTTAATCTTATGGCAGATATGCAGCATTTTGGATGCTCAGGGTCTACTTCATTTCATGAATAATAATATTTTATTTTTACTGCCACCCCTCCTGTTTGCTACAGATCCAATAACCTGCACAGTGTTTAATAAAGGTAAATTGAATAAAGGTGAATTAACATGTTTAAGCTACCAGGATGCCTTTCTGGTTCAGTAGAGCTATAATTGTCTCACCCTTTAAAACTGCATTTCAGTTCAACCACAGTTTTGATCTCAAACCCACACAATTAACACTGTGTGAAAGACAAAATGTATCTGACAATTAAGGAGATGGTTTTATTCAAGCTACTGTAATAGGGAGAACATTTATTAATAAGGATATCTCAAGGAAAAGGACATGGGACTAGGGGTTTTATAGAGGCAGATAAACAAGAAAGCCTTTGAGGAAGGATGGAGATGGGTCTTACCAATGAGTATGTGACAGTAGGGTAGTCTTTTATGGTTAGCTATTTCTTAGAACACAAAAGAGTGGAAAGGAAGGGTCCTTACTGTTGCTGGTTTCCAGAAACACAGGGCTCAAATAGAGTTCAACACTGCCAAGACAATGACAATTGTTCAAGACACATGAATATATTTCATCCTGAACAACGTAAAGCTGATCATAAGCCTCTTGAGTGGGATGAAGCAAGGACTAAGAAATAGTCTCTCAGGGATTCTTGTTGGCATTGTTTCCTGTAAACTCGATAAAAACATCTGTTGAGAGGTGGCGGAAAATGTCAATGGTGTTAGAGTCTTGGAGACTTTAAAGACTTCAGGATCCTAAAGGGGTCATGCTTAAAAGGAAACGGGAAATGTTAGTATAAAAGTTTGTATTAAAATAAAAAACCAGGAGTTGAAGCCTGAGGATGACCAGTCTAGTGGATTCCAAGAATCTTTTGGTAATACAGCACCATTTGCTGAGTTTCATGCTATCAAACTAGGACCTAAGTGCTCTTGGTGATGTTGCCTACAGTCTTGGTTACATCTTATATAAAGTATGCTTAAACCAGACATCTCTCTGGACTTCCTTAGTAGTTGAGACAATGACTTGTCCAGGGAGAAATCTGGATTGTGCATGGGCTACTGCAGTAGTGAATTCAAGACTCATATCAGGCCATGGGGCTTCAGCTTGCGGAGCTTCTTTTTATCCTACGGAATGAGTCTGCTTCAAAGCAGCTTTGAGTCCTGGGGAGCTGGACAGTCAGGTCTTAGTTCTCCATGATGCTGAGTCAGGCAGAAGGAAGAAAAATTGGAAACAGTGTGGATGGCTATAGCCAGATATTATAGGAAACATGAGCTTTAAGTTGGGTAAGAATTTACAATTTGAGCAATGTAGCTGAATCCAGTCCAATTTGCAGGTAGGTACTAAAACTGGTTTCTCCACAGGGCAGGGGTGGTAGCCATTTAAATCCCTGCCAGACAGACAGAGTTTGCATATCAATCAGTTGTCTATAACTTATAAAGAGGTATGGAAGAGAGCTCAAAGACCATCAACCAGGTTAGAATCTGATAACCCAGAAAGTTATGCTATAAGTGATGAAATTTTCCACTAAACTATAAAATTTCTCTCTATTGTCACCCACTTTTTAATCAAAAATAATCACAAAGAAAGATTATTTTTGGGTTTTTTTTTTTTTTACGATTATTTATTTTGAGAGAGAGAGAGAGAGAGAAACAGCAGGGGAGAGGCAGAGAGAGGGAGACAGAGGATCTGAAGTGGGCTCTGTGCTGACAGTAAAGAGCCCAATGTGGGGCTGGAACTCACGAACTGTGAGATCATGACCTGAGCCAAAGTTGGATGCTTACCTGAGCTACCCAGATGTCCCAAGAAAGATTATTTTTGAACACAAAATAAAACAGGTATAATTAGATTTAGCCTGATTATTTAAACAGGTGTAGCAATAATGGTAACTTATCATTTAGGCCTTGTTAAATTTACTTTGCTGGAAATTTTCATTAAAAAATCTCATATTAGACTTTTAAAGGCATTTTGAGGCTAAGAAGCCAAGCCAAGAAACTGCTATTAAATTTCACCTGCAGTAGTTATAAATTTGGAGTTATTCTTCTCTTCTCAAGACCCCCAAAATAGCCTAAGATTCCTAAACTTGCTGGAAGCAACCTTCCTTACTCACCTGTAAGGCAGAGAACACTATAGGCTGGGTACAAGCTAGTTTTCCCACATGGGCTTTGTAAGCATTGCTCCATAAACATTTTAATTCCTTAAAAGTGCCTGGTCATATACAGAAAATGAACATCATTCTCAAATATGATATTCCAGCCAAGGTCTCAGTTGTATAACCAATTCTTCCAATTATGTCCTGGTATCAAGGGAGAAGGATTCTTTTTGAGCCTATGCAAATAATTATATTGGTATTAAAATAAGAATATTCAGTAATAGTTTCTAAATTCTAGAGGGGCCAGACGGAGAAAAAGATCATTTATAAATGTATTTCTGTTTCAAAGAGCAGAAAATTGTTATGAGTCATAAATAGCTTATGAGAAAAGAGAAAGCAGTTCCTTATATATACAAAAAATAGAACATTAAAATACCAATATTCCAAACAAAAGCCACAATTATCTCTCATTAGTTCATTCAGTACTATGTAATTATTCTTGTCCTGATCAGTCTTGGGTTAGCAGTCTCATGAGCCCATATGCTTTATGACTGGAATTCTGGAAATCCTGACTCAGTCCACCAGTATGCTCTCCAAGTTGTGTAAGTGATGCTATCAGAAGCCTGGACCCAAAAAGACCTGTATCATCTTTTTTCACAGAGCACTGAGACAGTCCTTTGTTGGAGATGAAGTATTCAGGACTATAGTTGATTGTCAGAGTTTTCAGGGAAGCATTAGAGAAAAACAAAACACTCTGCAGGTGACAGACTTAAAATGACTATGGTAGAATTATTACTGATAATTTTCCAAAGGGAAACATCCGATGAGAGTTCTTAACAAGAAGAGCACAACTGACAAGGAAATGTAGTTGTTTCTGCTGTATGCAAAACAAGATAATGCAGTCAACCAAAAAAAAAAAAAAGTGTTTAAAAAAAATTTTTTTTAGGCTTATTTATTTATTTTGAGAGAGAAAGAGAGCATGTGAGTGGGGAGGGGAAGGGCAGAGAGAGAGGGAGAGAGAGAATCCCAAGCAGGTCCTGCCCTGTTAAGGCAGAGCCTGATGTGGCTCAATCTCACAAACCAGGAGATCATGACCTGAGCAGAGATCAAGAGTCAGGTGCTTAACCAACTGAGCCACCAGGCACTGCCCGCCCCCCCCCCCCAAAAAAAGTTTTAGACAAAATATCTATAAACACAATTATTAATAATTAACCTATATTCAAAGAAGAGTGGTTATTACATTTAACTTATGAAAATGGCTAAACATAATCTTTACAAAGAAAAAATTTTAGATATAATATATACTAATTGTGAGACATAGTATACCATGAATACACCAAGCACATAGAACACAACAAGAATAGGGGCGCCCGAGTGGCTCTGTCGGTTAAGCGTTTGACTTTGGCTCAGGTCATGATCTCAAGATTCATGAGTTCGAGTCCTGCATCAGGCTCTGCATTGGGGTGCAGAGCCTGTCTGGGATTCTTTCTTTCCTTCTCTCTCTCTCTCTCTCTCTCTCTCTCTGCCCCTTCCCCACTCATGCCCTCTCTCTCTCAAAATAAATAAACTTAAAAAAAAAATAGAACACAACAAGAATATATCAGAATATCAAGTAAAGGATTCTATAACTATGTCATCTCTATGTTCATATAACTCCATAGGTAGGTGATGTGAAGCCCCAGTTGAAAACCACTTGCCTAGAAGATGCTAGATTCAAATTAAAGAAGTAAGGTTGTGGCCAATATTTTAAAAAATTACTGGAAGTATGATAATACTATGTTATTATTGTCTAATATCAGGCAACACAGCACCAGAACTATGATAAATAGAAGCATATCACGGACAGGGATGACACAGACAATTCTCTACAAAAATCCCATACAGCATACAGTTTCTAAAATATTTGTATTAATAACATTTTACCATACAAATCTAATTGAAGGAAGGGGAAGCATTTCTTCTGATTTAGCAACTTCCCTTTCCCAGCCCCAAGTTCAGGTCAGCAACTATGTGCCAAGAATGGATAAAGTCTCTGGGGATTCAGAGATGAACAAGTCACAATCCCTGTCTCCAAATATCCTTGTCTTAGAATTTGATGGGGAAAGTATGCAGGGGAGAGTTACAGAAGCACAGACTAGCTGCTCTGTGCCCAGCCTGGAAGATGTAAAGAGAGTGACAAAAGGGAGGGAGATGAAGGCAGGTTACATGTAGCTTTTGAAGAAATGATGCCTAGACTCAGTAATTAGAAGAGTGAATAGGAAAAGAATAGAATCTGTTTAGACTTCTATTAAAAGAACCAAATGGAGCAGATAGAAGGATGATGACAAGAGAAGAAACAAGAGAAAGTATGGACAAGAAAAGGAACATGATCTTTAAAGAGATAGAAATCAAGAACAGAGATCAAGAACACCAAAATACAAGAGTATTCAAATGTAGATATGGTGGTAGGAAAATTCTTCCTTAATCGGTAAAATTTTCTCAATTGTGAGGTCCTCTGCTGAGTGTGATTCATTATGTTTCATGTAAGAATTAGAGCATTTGAAAATGTGTAAATATTTTTGAAACAGTTGCCAAAGAAAAAAGAGGGGGGAAAAAACTGTCCAAAGACTGTAAAAGGACTTTCCATTGGCACTGCCTCCCCATGCCTAATATTGAAGGTAAAATATTTCTGGAGGTAGCAAACAGCACATTATGGGACATTCTCTAGAAGGTCAAACAGCATTGGGTGGAAAAAGCAGATCATAGCAGGGTATAGAAAAATACGAAATCTAGTGTGGACTGAAGGAACACAAAAGTAGGCAGAAATCAAAGCAGTGGAGAATTCGATAGGATTAATAATAGAGGAGCACGGGGGTAGCCTGAAATAGCAGGAAGGATAGGACTACTCCAGCCCCTAATCTGAACCTAAATTAGTACAAACAGGTTGTATTAAATCACTTCTCACATCAAGCTTGTGAGGTAAAGTGACATACTTTAGAAACCACAGAATCCCAGATCTTACAGAGAAAATCTTCTTTCTAGAAATTTGTATTACCTAAACTCTTTTGAACCAACCCAGATCAGAGGGTATTTTGGTAATCAATTGATTTTATTTTATTCCCCCAATAAACTCTTTTGTAGCTAAGGATTAGGGTAATTTACTCCAACACTTTAAAAAGTTTATTCAGTCCAACCATTGATGGACAAATCAAATGCAGCATTATCACACACTCAAGTATTTTTGGTGGTAAAAAAGAATGAAGTGCTGATATACTATGGTGTGGATAAACCTTTAAAAAAATAGTTTGCTAAGTGAAAGAAGCCAGACACAAAAAGCAATATAGTGTATAGTTCCATTTATATAAAATATGCAGAATAGGTAAATCTATAGACACATAAAGTAAATTAGTGGTTGCCTTCGGCTAGAGGAAAGAGAGGGGAATGAGAAGTGATAGGGTACAGGGTTTCTTGTAGAGCAGAAGAAAATACTGTAAAATTAGATGGTGATGATGGTTACACAACCTTGTGAATATACTAAAATATACTGAATTGTACACTTTAAATGTGTAAGTTATATGGTACGTGAATTTATATCAATAGTTTTTTTTAATTTATTCATTCAATATTTAAGAGAACTAAAATGTACTAACAATTTAAAAACATGCTAGTTATTAACAATTTAACATTACGTAATGAAATATTTGATAATCTATATCATCTATTAAAATTATTGTTATTTATCATACCATGGGAAAACAGCAAATAGATTATTTATCTAATTGATTCAGGAAGATTATTTATTTAAAAATACTATGGATATTTTGATATAATACAGTCTATTTTTTTTTTCTTGGAAGCATGTTTTTGTGGAGACTGCCTTATAATTTTCATAGTACTTGTACTGCCATAAGTACTGCCATAAGTGATATAAAACAAATTTTATTGAGTTTTACTCTATATTAATTTTTTTTTAAGTTTATTTATTTATTTGAGAGAGAGAGAGTGTGAGCAAGTGGCAGAGAGAGAATCCCAAGCAGGCTCTACACTCTGAGTACAGAGCCTGATGTGAGGCTCGAGCTCACCCAAAGCAGGGCTCAAGTTCACCAGATGTGGGGCTCAGACTCATGAACCATGAGATCATGATCCGAGCTCAAGTCCGATGCTCAACCAACTGAGCCACCCAGGCGCCCATCTACACTAATATTTTAATGCTTTGGCTTCTGCTTGGACCATACTCACAGCATTTTGCTGCTATTATTTTAATTACAAAATACTGTTGAATCATTTAATCAAAGATTAACAAAGTTCTTCAACATGGATTGCTACACATTAACTTCAAGGTGCCTCTTAGCCATTTAGACAGATCATCATCTTATCTCCCCAGGTCTGTTTACTGCCATACCCTAAGGCCAAAATTCAGGTTTCCAAATCAGCTTTACTGAATTCTTCTTAGCAGCCTTTGCTTTTTATGTATTCATTCATGCAACAAATTTTTACTGAGCACCTCTCAAGTGCCAGGTACAGGGAATATGGAACAAATAGATACTATCTCTGGAAGGTAAGAGTCTAGGAAAAATGTATAATTGAATAAGTTACAATAGTGACGCATAGGAGAGCACAATGCAGTGAGGCCTCAACAGGTGTAGGTGTCAGGCTGAGGCATTTTGTAGGAGGTGATGTCAACATCGAGACTTGAAAAATGAACAGAACTTAGGAAAGCAATAATTTGAGTAGTTTTAAGGAAAAAAAGTAGATAAAAAAGTTCAGAGATGAGTGACACCATCAAGCTTCCAAGGTAACAGTTCAGAATGGTTTAAGAACTGAGTGCAAAGGAGAAGACGTAGCTGGAGAGAACTAAACAAGAGAACTAAACAGATTTCGAAATGCCTAATAAGCTGATCTTCCAAGGGCAATGGAAGTCTTTGAAGAGTTTTAAGCTTTAAAACAAAATAAGACCTGAGTTTTTAGAAGGATTAAGTAAGGGTCCCCTACCCCCTTTAAGGTACCAAGCAACCTCCAAAATCCTTACAATCATAATTCCTATAAACTTAAGCAATTATTTTAAATATTTGACCTTTTTTCACTTGAAAAAAAACTATCCCAGTGCAATAATCAGTCCCGTCTGTTATCAAGCAATTAATTTCCGTGGGGAGCTCTCTTGGCCTGGAGTTTCTAGATGTACTGGGTCAAGGACTGGACTAAGAACAACCATTTTTAAAACCCTCACTTTGTGGAATGTTCCCCTTTAAAAAAATAATGGTGCATTTGCACCATGGAATATTATGCAATCACTAAAAGTAATGAATTAGAGCTATTGACATGGAAAGGATTCCAGGAATAATTCTGATGAGAAATGCAAAATGCAGTTAAGTGTCCCATAATGCCGTTTTTGTAAAACCATGACATCCCACCATATAGATGTATGTATATGTTTATATATGTTTGAATACGAGTCTTCATCATAGGTTCTGGGCTGAGTAAATTCATTGCCACTCACTGAGTTGCCATTTCCTTTTTTTCATCGGTTTTCTTTTTTAGTTTTTTTGTTTTATTTACTTATTTGGCAAGAGAGAAAGAGAGAGTGCATGTGAGTAGGGGAGGGGTGTAGAGAGAATCCCATCTCGAATGCACGAACCGTGAGATTATGACCTGAGCCAAAGTCAAGAGTCATATACTTAACCGACTGAGCCACCTAGGCATCCCGCCAATTGATTTTGTTATATTTTTATATAAGTACACATTTGACCACATAAAACAGACAAAAAGAACCAAGTAACAAGAATCTCACCAACAAACTCCCGCCAGGAATCTTAGGGTAGTCCTGAATTTTTAATAAATATGTGTGTGTGTATAATATATATATATATATATATATATATATATATATATCCCTCTTAAATTCTCTTTTGACTCTACTACCTTACTAACTTATTGCATTCTTCACAATTCTATTCACCTAATTACTGAAAGTAGGGATTTAAGGCATTTCAGTTTGCCCATACATTCCAGAATTTTGATTTTTTTTTTTTCAACTTTTTTTTTTTTTTTTTTTTTTTTTTTTTATTTATTTTTGGGACAGAGAGAGACAGAGCATGAACGGGGGAGGGTCAGAGAGAGAGGGAGACACAGAATCGGAAACAGGCTCCAGGCTCCGAGCCATCAGCCCAGAGCCTGACGCGGGGCTCGAACTCACGGACCGCGAGATCGTGACCTGGCTGAAGTCGGACGCTTAACCGACTGCGCCACCCAGGCGCCCCTCCAGAATTTTGATTTTTGTGACACTCTCCCTACAATTGCTATATAATATATATTGATATATTTTAATTTTTTTAACTTTATTTACTTTAGAGATAGAGAGCAAGCATGTGCACACATGTTCCTGTGACTTATTCATTCCTTAACTGGAAACCTGTATCTCCTACTTCTCTTCACCCATTTTGTCCATCCCCTCACTCACCTGCCCTCTGGTAACGATCAGTTTGTTCTGTATTTATGGATCTGTCTGATTTTTGAGTTTATTTGTTCTGCTTTTAGATTCCACATACAAGTGAAATCATGGGGTTTGTCCTTCTCTATCTGACTTATTTCTGGGTATTCTTGGGTAAATACCCAGTGGTGGAATAATTGGATTGTATGCTATTTCCATTTTTAATTTTGGGAGGGATCTTCATACTGTTTCCCACAGTGACTGCACCAATTTACATTTCCACCAACAGTGCACAAGGGTTCCTTTATCTCCACATCCTTGCCAACACTTGTTGTTTTTTATCTTTTTGATTCTAGCCATTCTGAATAATGTGACATGATCTCTCACTGTGGTTTTGACTTGCATTTCCCTAATGACTAGTGGTGTTGAGCATCTTTCTATTTGTCTGTTGGCCATTTGTATGTCATCTTTGGAAAAATATGTATTAAATCCTCTGCTCATTTTTTGATAGGATTATTTATTTTTTGTGTGTTGAGTTGTGTAAGTTCTTTATATATTTTGGATTCTAACGCTTTATCAGATATATCATTTGCAAATATCTTCTCCCATTCGGTAGGTTGTCTTTTAGTTTTGTTGATTATTTCCATTGCTGTGAAGAAGCTTTTTATTTTGATGTAGTCCCAATAGTTTATTTTTTCTTTTGTTTCCCTTGCGTTAGGAGACATATCTAGAAAAATGTTGCTACGGCCAATATCGAAGAAATTACTGCCTATATTTTCTTCCAGTTTTATGGCTTCACATCTCACATTTAGGTCTTTAATCCATTTTGAATTTATTTTTGTGTATGTTGTAAGAAAGTGGTCCAGTTTTCCCAGCACCATTAAAAAGACTGTCTTTTCCCCATTGTATATTCTTGCCTCCAGCACGTTTTAATGCCTAAAAATTTTTAAATAAAAAAACCTGGTGTATCTTATAAAGATTAGATGAAACAAAACCATGAACTCAATTGACCTGGGTGCCTTTTTTAATGTTATAGTTTAAATCGCCTTTCCAATCATCTTTATGGCAACTGTTCTATTTCAGTAGTTCTTATATTGTAGCATATTTCTACAATCACACAGATTAATAAGCCCCACTCCCAGAGCTTCTGATTTAGTGGGCCTGAGGATTTTACTTCTAACAAGTTCTTGATGACGCGAATACTGCAGACTGAGGGACCACACTTTGAGAACCATTAGTCACCATAAATAAACTTTTTTTTCTGGGTTTTCAAATTTGTAGCCATGAAGTCTCAAGTAATGGTCTCATAATTCCTTTTACTCTGTGATATTTGCTTGATCATATCTAACCTTGTATACTTGTGGGGGTTTTTTTTGTTTTTTTTTTTTTAATGTTTAGTTTTGAGAGAGTGAGCAGGGTGGGGGGTTTGGAGAAAACCTAAAGCAAGATCCGTGTTGACAGCACAGAGCCCAATGGAGGGCTCAAACTCATGAACTGTGAGACCATGACCTGAGCTGAAGTTGGATGCTCAACCAACTGAGCCACCCAGGCACTCCTATACTTTTGCTTTCTTTCACTTTTCCCTAGTCATGTTCTATTTGAATGGTCTTATCAAATAAAAGCTTTTGGGTTTTTTTCACCTATCAAATATGTTTTGTTACCATTTCCCTAATTTCAGCCTTGTGTTTAATTTTTTTGCTTATTTCTTCAGAAGATTATCAAATTCCTTTATTTCTCATCTTTAGGATTATTTTTAAAAGTTTTCAGACAATGTAATGCTGAGTATGTCAAAGGTGTACTATAATCTTTCTGTAAGGGAAAAGCCAATCCAAAGATAGTCTCTTAGTAAAAACAGAAATAATTATTTGCCTAAATACACACAAAAATTGTTTGGTATAAGGTCACTAGACTTTAATCTAGGTAGATTGGAGACTAGTAGTTAAATATATATTGTGATAGCCGATGATCCAAAATGGTCCCCAATGATCTCTGCCTCCTGGTTTTCACATCCATGTATATAGTTCCCTCCCACATTGTACTAGGATTAGTCTATGTGACCAGCAGAAACAGCAGAAGTGGAGGCATGTCAGTAATGAAATGAGAGTATAAAAGACACTTCCAACATTCTCTTTTTGGATTACTTATTTTGGAGGATGCTAGCTGCCATTGCCAGGCTGACTAGTGAGGACCCAAAGTCTGCATATAACAATGTGAGTGAGTTTGGAAGTGGATTCTTCAGTCCTACTTGAGTCTTAGGATAATTGTAGTCTCAACTAAAAAACTTGATTGCTATCTCATGAGAAACCTTGAGCCACAATCACCCAGCTAAGTCACTCCTAATGACTTCCTAATGCTCATAAACAGTGTGAAATAATCAATGTTTGTTGCTTTAACCCACTATGTTTTGGAGGATAATTTGTTATGCAGCAATAGATAACTAATACATATTATTTTTTAAATTATCAGAATTTTTCTACCAAAGTTTCTGGAATTATGAAAGTATAATTTATACCAACTAAACAACTAGAAGAAGATGAAGAGTGGAAGATTATTAGAATGTTAGAACATTTAGGAATATTGTATATTTTACTTTACTGGAATCTAGATACTTGTGTAGGCAAAGGAATAGCAAAATTGCTATAGAAACAACATGCATTATATACATCCTTTCTCATGTCCTCAACAAATATGGTTAAGCTGGTTTAAACACTTCAGAACTTCTTTTTTTCCTTCTTTTATTTTTTTTCAAAATTAATATTCATGTAGAAACTCATCTGAGACTGACAATCTGGATTTTAGTTTACAATTTATAGCAATGCAGAACACCTACTTTTAATGATGCTGAACAATCTTTGGGGACAGGTCCTAACACATGTGCTGCAAATGTTTGTTTCCAAGACAATGATAACTATGTCAATTACACACAGGAATGTGTTAGAATGGGGCTGTGTGCCAGTATTTGTTGAAAAACTTAAAACAATCATGAATCAATGACCAAAAAGATAAGGTTTAAAGGAAACTGGCTTGACAGAAAACTACTATCTCATGTTATTACATATTTTTCTTAAATATACTAAAAATTTATGCTGAGATTATGCTATTTTAAACAAATAAATGTATTTTAAAAATTAATTTGGTAATCCCTACATTATTAAAGTTAGACAGTTTTGTAGAAATCACATGGAAAATAAAAACAAAAACTTCTTGAGCTACAAATAGAAGTACTATAACTTTATGAAACTAAAGAACAAGGAGTTTACAAGAAAACTCCTTAGCCTCAAAATCCTAAAATGGAACACAAATATTTTTCATGCACTAGAAATCACCAACCCAATGTTTTTATTTACAGATGTGAACCAAAGTAATAATAATGGTAGATAATATTTTACTGAAGGCTCATATTTGTCAAGCATATGCACCCACCTAACCACCCATCCCTACTTCTGATTTTCTCAATCTTACTTTACCCTCTTCTTTCCAAAAGCAATTATCACTTTGTAATATACCACATAATTTACATATTTATTAGACTAGTGTTAGGTTAAGTGACTTACCTGCTTTCATACAGCTTGAGCTGGGATTGGAATCTAGATTTCCTTATATTCATTTGACTCAATCTAGTCAACAAATATTTGAGTGCCTATCAGGTACCAAAGGAATCCATCCAACCGACACAACTGCTTCTTATTTTACAGGGAATATAAATTTTTTTGAGAAGGAAATGGCTTTAAAAATGATTCTAAAAGTTTTTATTGCTTATTTAGAATATGAATGCATATTATGAACTATTTTTTACTTGAAAACGCCTTTTATTCTATGACTCTCTTTTCTAAGTATACAGAGATGTATGTAACGAAATGTCCCTTGCAGTATCAGTTCTTTTATCTTAAAATGTTGTCACGTTTATAGTTAACTTTGTAATTAAGAACTGGAATTCAGGCACCGTAAAGACCTGTTTGGTTTGTGACTCATGGTGTTTAGATTTTGGGTGGCTTGATGCCTCTGGCATTTCAGACCTGTAATGACAAATCACTGCTGGAATAATGATTTTTTTCTCCTCAGTTTTGAAATCCTTCATCAAATGAATAAGTATACTTAAATAGTTTAACTTATGTGGGCCGATACAGCAAAAATAGATTTGGGGTTATGCTGTTAACACATCTTTCCCATAATTTTCACCAAGAGCTCACATTTAGCCAACTACATTTCGATACCTATTTTTCCCTATAATTTAATCTTAAAATTCAACTTTAAATATCAAAGGTGTTTGTATGCCAAATTGTTAAAGTACATTCATACATTTCTTAACTATTTCTCATTTAATCCAGTTAAACTTGATGAGTCTTAGTCTGAGCTCAAGTCACTGATTCCTTTATTACCAAAATATTTATAGAGCATCTATTTAAAAAAGCACTTTGATAGGCTCTGTCATGCAGCTTAGAGTCCATGAGGGGTGACAGAGAATTATATAAGCAATTATAATACAGTGTGATAATGACATCTGAGAGGGAAACCCTGTGATCTAAGAACACTGAGAATAATTGAGGGAGGACACAAAAGACAGCTAAATGAAGTGGGCCGAGACATCACCAGAATGGAATTAACAGTTTTTCAGGGCAAGAGAAGAGTTTGTGTAAAGGCTAGGAAAGGAGAGGGAAAACAGCGCATAGGAAGAACTGAAAGTTCAATGTGACTGGAGTAGAGGTAGAAGGGTCATGCCTAAAGATGAGACTGGAGAGGATCCCAAAGATCAGAGGCCAGAACACCTAGAATCCTATGAGCCAGGCTGTAGATTTTGTACCTAATCCTAGAGCAATAGAGTCACATAAATAAGTAAAACTGATGCAATATCTCTGGAGAATGGATTAGAGACTGGCAGACCAGGCTATGGAAGTTAAACCCAAAGAAGGAATTGAAGATATAAAGGGTATTATCTAATTGAGAAGAATAAGTGTGGCAATTGAAATGGTGTTCAAGAGTCTAATGATTTTGGTAGGAAGAGATGGAAGTAGAAAAGATGTTGCACACAGAAAGAACATCCAGAATTCTTGAATTTAGGCTAGTAGTAATTTCCTTTATGAAATGGGAATCAAAAGACTGTTGGGATATGTGGCAAACACTGTTAACTGGCAATGTAAAAGCACTCTTAATCCCTCTTTTCTCTTTGGCACTTTCTGCAATAAATCCAGGAAAACCAGGTTCTCATTTTCCTGGCCTCCCTTTGATCTCTTGGGTATACACATAACCCAGTTCTGATGAACTGATAGGAGCAACCTTCCTAGTGGCTTTCTAAAAGGAGAGTTGAAAAAGCAAGCTCACTGCACTGCCTCTTCTTTCTTTTTGCCTTGAATGTGAAGTGATGTTTCGAATTGTGCAGCCCTCTGGCAAATAACATAAGACAAAAATATGTGGATAAAATGCTAAGGCTATTGGAGACAAAGTTAGAAAAGTCTGGGTGCTTGATGATATTCTGAACAATTCTGAGTCCAACAACCGGTAGTCTTCTTATAAAGAAAATAAGAAATGGCCTTACGGTTTACACCACTGTTAATTTTTCTGCTTCTCACAGGAAAAGCATTTCTGAACAGGAAACTGAAACAGGAAATTATATGAGGAAAGGAAGACAGGGAGGAATAAACTGATACCAAATTAAGACTTCTGTGTCACCTGGAAGTGGCCTTAGGTACAAATTCTATTGAATGAAGAAATGTTCTCCATTTCCAGAACTGTTCCCTCATCTATTTACTGATATTTCAGATTCAATTAATTCCTTACTGGTTTCCTCCCCATTCAAACCAGACTCTTTTACAATGTAATTAAAAAATTACATGTAAACTGCAAAGATATATGGCTAAAATAGCCACTAATAGTGTTGATATATTATTTCATTAGTTCAGACAGTCAGGAAATGAGTCCTAGAAGCCTAAAGTTGGGGAGCAAATCCATGAGGACTGGACTGTTGACCATTTATTACATATACCTTGAACAGATAGATTTTATCTGCACTTATCTTCACCCCTCTTTCAGAAGACACCAAAACATTCATAACTTAGTGCCTATGTGCAGATATTGCTTCCAGCCAGAAAGTCTTATCTCATCTCCTTGTTTGTCTTCTTCCAACTCCTCCTTTCAGGACCTAACTCAATTACCATCATCTGAATGTAGGGTATCTCCCAATATCCATAAAGTTAGTTGTATGTTTTCTGTGCCACCAAAGTATAAGTATGTCATTTGTAGTAGCTTTTACCCTGTGGTAATATTCTGTTGGCAAGCCGGTCTCCATCATTTGATAACAAGATCTTTCCCCTGAATGTAATTGTCTAGGGATTGTCTCTTATCCCTAGCACCAAGAATTGCAATTAGTATATAAAACATAAAACTACTGGGACGGAAGTCAAATTACTGGCTGGCAGGAACTGGGGAAGAGGGGAGAAAACTGGTAATAGGGAGACAAAATGGAACTTTTTGGAGTGATGAGAATGTCCTAGATCTTAGTCATAGTGTTTAAATGACTACATACATTTGTTAAAATTCATTGAACTGTACACCTAAAGGGGTATATTGTACTGTATATGAATCATACCTCAATGTAAACATGTATTATAAAAGAACTACGTAAGAATAAGGAAATGAACATGAATGAATGCAAGACACATTGATATGTTTACCTGAGACTTAATTTTTTTTCTAGAAGTGCTTAGTTTTTTTAAGCACCATCTAAAACCAAGGCAATGCTTAGCACAAATAAAACTTAAATGGCGAGAATTTTAGGTAAGCCAGTGAGATTTCTGAACAGTGATACTTGTATGAATTCTTAAATTATTCTATATAATTTGCCTAAGTAGAAAATATCTATCATTTAGAGACAACTTTAATATTGATTCTCACATAGTATGAAGTAATCCTTCCTAGCACACTAACTCAAATGTGCTTTGCAGGAAAAAGCAAGTGTGCTTTAAGAGGAAAAAGCAAGTATACTATAGAAATTTCAAATGAAGCCAAATTGAACATGTAAAACTTACAAAATATTTTGTCTACGCTGTATTATATCACATTAGATTTCTGATCTTCTTACATATGTTTTGAGATTATCTTCCTAAAGAGTTATCCTTGTACACTTTTAATTTTTTTTTTTTAACGTTTATTTATTTTTGAGACAGAGAGAGACACAGCATGAACAGGGGAGGGGCAGAGAGAGAGGGAGACACAGAATCTGAAACAGGCTCCAGGCTCTGAGCTGTCAGCACAGAGCCCGACGCGGGGCTTGAACTCACGGACCGTGAGATCATGACCTGAGCAGAAGTCAGACGCTTATCCGACCAAGCCACCTATGTGCCCCAGTCTGACAACAAATTAAACTGATGTTGAGTTAGAGTCCTAATAGACAACTAACCTATCTTTGCTTCATAAAGACTTAGGTTTAGTTCCTCTTAGGGCATAAATTTAAATGTTTACTACTTCTAATCACCAGTGAAAGATGATGTATGTCTGTGTACGTATGTACCCACAGCACCCATGTCACCTCTCATGAATTTCAATCTCTGCTCAGAAAAGGCACAATCCTACAATTAAAAGTGAAACTTTAAATCATATAGAGTGTCATTGTACATTCCCTGAAGCAGTGTCTGAGATCACATAAAGTTCACAGTTGTTTCATTTCTTCTTGCTCAATTTTTTAAACTCAGCATTTTCTATAGCACCTATGACTATGGGGCAGGGTAGGCCCATGTCTATTTTCCAGTTCTGCTTCTTACCAGCTAAATCATGGGCTAAGTTACTACCATTTAATCTTTCCGAGAGTCAATTTCTTCATTTATGGTATGTAAAAATATCATCTTCATGATTAAAGTCAACATTAAATGAAATGATATATGTCTTTTATTATTTTTATCCTAGATTCTTATCTGAGGGCATGGACAAATCAGTAACTTTGTTGTAACTGGTCACAGTACAAGGCTGTTGACTGGTAGAATGAAAAGTGAACATGGGAAAATTTCAGAGATGTTATATTTAATTGAATATATATTTATCAAGCTCTTATTATATCCATAAGTATTATAGTATGCACCTGGGCCACGAAACAATTCCAGCTTTCCTGAGGTTTATTACGATATGACTAAATATTATCCCTGTTTTACAGTCAGGAACTAGGCTCAGAGAAAAAAATATAACAAAAAATTATTTCATTGGACTGTGTATGGATTGTATGTGTAAATGTATTTGTAACTGCCTAACATACTTCTTGGTTTTACAATTTACTGTGAACTACATTTAAATGTCATCTAGGGGAAAATGGGTGGCTTTTCAAGCAGGTCTATAACATGTTGTGGTTATTGTGAGAGCTTTGTAGGTCCAGAAACCCTGATTGGTGATTATTATCCAACATTGATTTCACCATCTCCCTCAAACTAGTTCCCCCCTTTTCCTCCTCTTCTTCCACCTCCACCTCCTCCTTTATTCCTTATCTATCTCAAGGGAACCAACATTTACATCACCGTTCACTCCAAAATTCTTCCCTTTCCTGGCCAACACCCTCACCACATGTCAAGCTATCAACAAATCTTGCCAATTCTACTTCATAATTTTGTTTTAAAATCCATTCTTTTCCCTCCATCTCCACCATCACCACCCTGGTTTAAACCACCATCACTTCACATTTGGAATATTACAACATCCCACCTGAAGTTCATTTGGCCTTCAGACTTGTTATCCTCTCTCTCCTCAAATTCTTACTTTAAATGTATAAAAAATAATGTAATTAGTTACTACATATTTCTCACTTAGATTCACCAATTAACATTTTGCTACATTTGCTCTGTGTCTCACTTTCTCTCTATATACATCTGTAAATTCTTCTCCCCAAACTCTTGAAAGTAACTTGAAAACATCTTTACCACTAAATGTTTCAGCATGAATGTCCTGATAAGAATATTATCCTACATAAATACAGTATCATCATTACACCAAGAAAATTAGTAATTCCATAATATTATGTAATTTAATATGTAACAATCCATATTCAAATTCCCTCAATTGTTCCAAAAATCCCTTTACAATATGAAAATATCTTCTTTCTCCCATTTAGGATCCAATCAATATTTACATATTGCATTAGTTATTAAGTTTCTTTAATTTTTTTTTCATTTGGAATACCCCTCTCAACATTTTTTTTTGGGGGGGGGTTGTTTTATGAGTTTGACTTGACTATCCAGGTGAATTGTCATAAAATGTTCCACTTCTGGGACACCTGGATGGTTCAGTCAGTGAAGCGTCCAATTCTTGATTTTGGTTCAGGTCATGATCTCACAGTCATGAGATTGAACCCTGCGTCAGGCTCCACACCCAGTGTGGAACCTGCTTGGGATTCTCTCTCTCCCTCTCCTTCTGCCCCTCCTCCCTAAATAAATAGAAAATAAATAAATAGCTCCACTTCTGATTTGTCTGATTGTTTCCTTATAGTGTTTAACTTGATCCTGTATCTCCTGTATTTCCTGTAGATAGAAAGTGAGGTAGAGACCTAACTAGACTATTTTAAACATTTTTTGGCAAGAATATTTATAAAAGTTTATAAATATTAGTTCTGTATTAGTTTTCTAGGACTGCCATAACAAAGTACCACAGACTATGTGGTTTATTATTATTATTATTATTTTTAATTACAGTATAGTTAACTATAACAATACAATAACACTTATATTATCTTATATTATATTGGTTTCAGGTGTACAGCATAGTGATTCAATAATTCTATATATTATTCAGGGCTCATCAAGATAAATGTGCTCTTAATCCCCTTCACCTATTTCACACATTCCCCCTCCCACCCGCTCTGGTAGCCATCTGTTTGTTCTCTATAGTTGAAAGTCTATTTTTGTCTCTTTATTTTCTCTTTGTTCATTTGTTTTGTTTTTTAAATTCCACATATGACTTAAATCATATGGTATTTGTCTTTCTCTGACGGACTTATTTTGTTTAGCATTATACTCCCTAGATTCATTCATGTTGTTGCAAAGGGCACGATTTCATTCCTTTTTATGGCTGAATTATATTCCATTGTGTAGATATATACCACATCTCTTTCCATTCATGTATCAATGGACACTTGGGCTGCTTCCATAATTTGGCTATTGTAAATAATGCTGCAATAAACATAGGGGTGCATATAGCCTTTCGAATTAGTGCTTTCATATTCTTTGGGTAAATACAAAGTTGTGAGATTCTAGATCATATGGTAATTCTATTTTTTTTTTTTAAGGAACCTCCATACTGTTTTCCATAGTGGTTGCAACATCGTACAAGGATTCATTTTTTTCTCCACATCCTTGCCAACACTTGTTTCTTGTGTTTATGATTTGAGCCATTCTGATAAGGGTGAGGTGATATCTCAGTGTGGTTTTGGTTTTCATTTCTCTGATGATTAGTGATGTAGAGCATCTTTTCATGTGTCTGTTGGACATCTTTGTATCTTCTTTGGAGAAATGTCTGTTCATGTCTTTTGCCTACTTTAATTGGATTGGTTGTGGGTTGTTTTTGGGGTTTTGTTGATTATTTCCTTTGCTGTGCAGAAACTTTTTCTTTTTATATAGCTCCAGTAGCTTATTTTTGCTTATCTTTTCCTTGCCTCAGGAGACATATCTAGAAAACTGCTGCTATAACCAATGCATGAGAAATTATTGCTGTGCTCTTTTCTAGGATTTTTATGATTTCAGGTCTCACATGTAGGTCCTTAATCCGCTTTGAGTTTATCTTTGTGTATGGTATAAGAAAGTGGCCCAGTTTAATTCTTTTGCATATAGCTGTCCAATTTTCCCAACATCACCTATTGAAGAGGCTGTCTTTCTCCCAATGTATATTCTCACCACCTTTCTTGAAGATTAATTGACCATATAATCAGAGTTTATTTCTGGGATGTCTATTTTATTCCATTTATCTATGTCTATTTTTGTGCCAGTACTATACCGTTTTGTATAGCTTTGTACTATAACTTGAAATTTGGAACTGTGACATCTCCAACTTTGTTTTTCTTTTTCAATATTGTTTTGGTTATTTGGAGTCTTTTGTGGTTCCATACAAATATTACAATTGTTTGTTCTAGTTCTGGGAAAAATGCTGTTGGTATTTTGATAGGAATTGCATTAAATCTGAGGTTGTTTTGGCTAATATGGACATATTAACAATATTTGTTCTTGGGGTGCCTGGGCGGCTCAGTCGTTCAAGTGCCCGACTCTTGATTTCAGCTCATGATCTCAGTCATGATCTCATTTGTGGGACTGAGCCTGTGTCAGGCTCTGAACTGACAGTGTAGAACCTGCTTGGGATTCTCTCTCTCCCTCTCTCTCTCTGTTCCTTCCCCACTTGTGCTCTCTTTTTCTCAAAATAAATAAATAAACATTAAAAAAAACACTAATATTTGTTCTTTCAATCCATGAGCATGGAATATCTTTCCATTTGTTTGTTTCTTCTTCAATTTTTTTCACCAATGTTTTGTACTTTTCAGAGCACAGGTCTTTCACCTCCTTGGTTAAGTTTATTCCTAGGTATTTTATTCCTTTTTGTGCAATTATAAATAGGATTGTTTTCTTAATTTTTCTTTACATTGCTTAATTATTAGTGTAGAAATGCAGCAGATTTCTATACGCTGATTTTGTATCCTGCAACCTTAATGAATTTATTTACCAGTTCTAGCAGTTTCTTGGTGAAGTCTTTAGGATTTTCTATATATAGTATGTCATTTGCAATTATGAAAATTTTACTTACTCCTTACCAATCTGGATGCTTTTTATTCTGTTTATTTATCTGATTGCTATTGCTCTATCAGTACTATTTTGAATAAAAGTAGTGAGAGTGGACTTTGTCTTGTTCCTGACCTTAGTAAAAACCTCACGGTTTCACCACTGAGTATGGTATTAGCTGTGGGTTTTTCATATATGGCCCTTATTATGTTGAGGTATGTTCCCTCTAAACCTACTTTGTTGAGGGTTTTTATCATGAATGGATGTTGTACTTTGTCAAATGCTTTTTCTGCATCTAATGGAATGATCATATGTTTTTTATCATTTCTCTTATTGATGTGATGTATATTGATTGATTCATGAATATTGAGATATCCTTGCATCCTAGAATAAATCCTACCTGATTGTGGTGAATGATTTTTTAATGTATAGTTGAATTTGGTTTGCTAATATTTAATTGAATATTTTTGCATTTATATTCATCAGAGATATTGGCCTGTAATTATTATTATTTTTTTGTATGTCTTTATCTGGTTCTATTATCAAGGTAATGATGGCCTTGTATGAATTTGGAAGTTTTCCTTCCTCTTCTATTTTCTGGAAGTTTGAGAAGAATAAGTATTAACTCTTCTTTAAATATTTGGTAGAATTCCCCTGTGAAGCCATCTGGTCCTGGACTTTTGTTTGTTGGTAGTTTTTTGATTACTGATTAAATTTCATTGCTGGTAATTGGTCTGCTCAAATTTTCTATTTCTTCCTGATTCAGTTTTGGGAGGTTATGTGTTTCTAGGAATTTATCCCTTTTTTCTAGGTTGTCAATTTTTTTGGCATATAAATTTTCATAATATTTTCTCACAATCCTTTGTATTTCTGTGGCTGTCAGTTGTTATTTCTCCTCTTTCATTTTCAATTTTGTTTATTTGATTCTTCGTCGTCGTCGTCTTCTTCTTCTTCTTCTTCTTTTTCTTTTTTGATGAGCTAAGGATTTATCGATTTTGTTTATTTTTTTTCAAAGAAACAGCTCCTGGTTTCATTGATGGGTTCTATTGTTTTTTTAGTTTCTATTTCATTTACTTCTGCCCTAATATTTATTATCCCCTTCCTTCTACTGGTTTGGGGTTTTGTTCTTTTTTTTTTTTTTTTTTTTTTTTAGTTCCTTTAGGTAGAAAGTTAGGTTGTTTGAGGTTTTCTTGCTTCTTGAGATAGGCCTATATTGCTATACACTTCCCCCTTAGAATCACTTTTGCTTCATCTCAAAGATTTTGGACTGTTGTGTTTTCATTTTCATTTGTCTCCATGTTTTTTTTTTTTTATTTGCTCTTTGATTTATTGTTTGAGCTCTTATTGTTTAGTAGCATGTTATTTAATCCCTATGTATTGGTACTCTTTCCAGATTTTTTCTTGGAGTTGATTGCTAGTTTCATAGCACTGTGGTCACAAAAGATGCATGGAATGACTTCGATATTTTTAAATTTGTTGAGACTTGTTTTGTGGCCTAATACATAATCAATTCTGGGGAATGTTCCATTGTACATTTGAAAAGAATGTGTATTCTGCTGTTTTAGGATGGAATGTTCTGAATATATCTGTTAAATCCTTCTGGTCCAATGAGTCATTCAAAGCCATGGTTTCCTTTTTAATTTTCTGTTCGGATGATCTGTCCACTGATGTAAGTGAAGTGTTAAAGTTCCCTACTATTGCATTACTATCAATTAGTTCCTTTATGTTTATTGTTAACTGGTAAATGTATTTGGGTGCTTCCATGCTGGGTGTATAAATATTTACAATTATTATAACATCTTGTTGGATTATGCCCTTTATGATTATATAGTGTCTTTCTTTGTCTCTTGTGACAGTCTTTGTCTTAAAGTCTATTTTGTCTGATATAAATACTGCTACTCCAGCTTTCTTTTCATATCCATTTACATGATAAATGCCGCTCCATGCCTTTACTTCAAGCTGCATGAGTATTAGGTCTGAAATGAGTTTCTTCTAGGCAGCATATAGATGGATCTTGTTTTTTTCATCTGTTCTGCCACCCTATGTCTTGATTATTTAGTCCACTGACATTCAAAGTAATTAGTGATAGGTATATACTCATTGCCATTATGTTATTTGTTTTATGGTTGTTTTGTAGTTATTCTCTGTTCCTTTCCTCACTTGCTCTCTTCTCTCACAATTAGGGGACTTTCTTTAGTGATAACAATTGGATTCCTTTTCTGTATGTTTTGCATATCTATTACTGGTTTTTGATTTGTGGTTACCATTCAGTTTGTATGTAACATCTTCTTAATATAGCAGTATATATTAAGTTGATGGTTGCATAAGTTTGAACCCATTCTTTACTCCTCTCCCTCCAGCATTTTAGGTAAATGGTGTAACCATTTTATATTTTATTTTATAACTTCCTTAACTGATTTTTACAGATATATTTATTTTTACTGATTTTGTGCTTCTTACTTTTCTTACTCTTACTTACGGCCTTTCCTTTCCACTGAAAGAATCTTTCTTTAACATTTCTTATAGGGCTGGGTTAGTGGGCATGAACTGTTTTAACTTTGGTTTGTCTGGGAAACTCTTTATATCTTCCCCTATTTTGGACGATAATCTTGCTGGATAGAGTATTCTTGGCTGCTGATTTTTTTTTTTTTTTTTTTCCTTTTAGCACTCGGAATATATTGTGCCACTCCCTTCTGGCCTGTAAAGTTTCTATTGAAAAATCAGCTGATATCCTTATGAGGTAGGGGAGGGGTTCCCTGGTGTGTAACTGTATTCTTTTCCTTGCTGCTCTTAAAATTCTTATTATCGCTATTTTTTGTCATTTTAATTACTATATGTCTTGGTGTGGGTCTCTGAGTTGATTTTGTTGGGGGATCGTTCTGCCTCCTAGGTCTGGTTTTGTTTCTATCCCCAGATTCAGGAAGTTTTTGGCTATTATTACTTCAAATACATTTTCTGCCCCTTTTCTTTCTCTTCTCCTTTTTTTTTTTTTAATTTATTTATCTATTTTGAGAGGGAGAAAGCACACATGTGAGTGGGGGAGGAGCAGAGAGAGACAGAGACAGAGACAGAGAATCCCAAGCAGGCTCCGCACTGTTAGTGTAGACCCTGATGAAAGGCTCAAGCTCACAAACCGTGAGATCATGACCTGAGCTGAAATCAAAAGTCAGACACTTAACTGACTGAAACACCCAGGCATCCCTCTTATCCTCTTGAGATCCCTATAACATGGATGCTATAATGCTCTGGTGTCATGGACTTCCCTTAGGTTATTCTCTCTTCTCTCTCTCTCTCTCTCTCTCTCTCACCTGTTCAGCCTGATTGCTTTCTATTACTCTGTCCTCCAGGTCATTGATCTATTCTTCTGCTTCCTCTAGTCTACTACTTATTCTATCTAGTGTTATATTTATTTTCATTTATTGAGTTCTACATCTCTGATTGATTCTTTTTCATGTTTTCTATCTCTTTGTTAGAGGTCTTGTTGTCCTTCCACTCTTGTTTCAAATCCAGTGAGTATCTTTATGATCATTACTTTAAATTCTCTACCAGGAATATTACTTATCTCTGTTTCACTTAGGTCTCTTGCTGTGATTTTGCCCCATTCATTTATTTGTGACATATTCCTCTGTCTCTGCATTTTGTCTAACTCTCTCTGCCTGCATCTGTGTGTTAGGAAAGTCAGCGATATCTCTTACTCTTGAAAGTAGTAGACTTATGAAGAAGAGGTCCAATAGTTCCTTGCAGTGCAGTGTCCTCTGTTCACTAGAATCTGGGGCTTCAGGGATTGTCTGCTATGTGTGTTCCTGCACCCTGTTGTTGTGTCTTGGCCACGTTTTTCATGAGTCCTGTCATCTGCAGTAGGTTTCTTTGGCCTGTTGTGGGCTGTATTTGGTCCCTGTGGTATTAATGGACCAGTCTGGGGCTGACTTGGGCTTGAGTTAAGTTAGACCAGGTATTTGCCAGAGATGCAATACCACCAAACTACAGGGCACTTTCCCTGTATTGTCTCTGGAGAAGCTTTCACTGGTGGGTGGAGCCTACAGTCAGACCAGCTGTCTGCCCCACCCCCTGCTGGGGCACAGTGAGACTGGTATGTTTGGTTATCTTTCCTTCTACTTGAGACGAGAATCACTTTGAAGTGGTGCCAGCTTCTTTCAGGGCTGTTTGCATACTGCCAGACTTGTGGTACCATTTTGGATGGGATCCAGCCAAGGGTGTACTGGATGGGGGCATTGGAGGGGACAGAACTGCAAAGTGCTCAGGGGCAGGACATTCAGCATTAGTAAGGTTTGCATGCCTGTTCTCAATAAGAGGGTACCAGCAGCCATGGGACTGGTTTGAAAGTGGGGAGGGGATTGGGTGGGTTTCACAGTATAAGCAAGTTAGGTAGTGTTAGCATCTTTCTGGTTCCCACAGGTGAATGTGTGTTTATGCTGGAGCATGGAGAAGAGAAATGGTACCTTCCAGCTCCTTTGTTCCTGGACAAGTCTCCCATTAATCTCTGTCCCCCCAGCACATCTTCTGAGATTAGTAAACAAATCTCCCTCTGGTATTCCCCAAGCATTTTTCAAACTCCTGCTTCTATTTGGTATCTCTGTATCTCTGCTTTTAATTGTGCTGTCCCTACAAGGGCAGGGACTCGGTTTTCTCTTGCCCTCCTTGCTCTCCCAGAGCCAAGCCTGATGATTTTTAAACTTCTGGGTTTTAAGTCTCACTGGTTGTTTGAACTCACAAAATTTGGCCCCTTTGTTTTTCAAAGCCAAATGTTATAGGGATTCATCTTCCCCACGTGGGCTCCCTGATGTGAGGGTTTCTCTTTCCTCTCAACACCCCCAGTGTACCTCCCTCCAGCAGACAGTCCCATTGTCTGTTTAGCTCCTGACTATGTCTCTGCCCTTCCTATCCTCTTCAGTGTGGTCTCTTCTCTACATTTAGTTGTGGAGTTTGTTCTGCCAGTCTTTTGGTCATTTTCTGGGTTATTTACACTTATGAGAGTGTTATCTAGTTGTATCTATAGGACAGGGGAGTTTAGTGTCTTCCTACTCTGCCAACTCCCCTGGATGGACTAATCTGGGTTGTTTAAACAACAATTCTGGAGGCTAGACATCAAAGATCAAGGTGTCATCAAGGTTAGTTTCTTCTGCAGGCATCTCTTCTTGGCTTGTATACATCCATTCTGTCTTCACATGGTCTTTCCTCTCAGAGAATCTGTGTGCTCATCTCCACTTCTTATAAGGACAAGGGATGTATTAGATAAGGTCCATCGATGTGATCTCATTTTATATTAATTACTTCTTTAAAGGCCATATCTCCAATTACAGTCACATTCTGAGATATTGGGGGTTAGAATGTCAACATATGAATTTTGGGAAGACAAAATTCAACCTGTAACAACTTAGTATTGCGTTATATCAAGAGGCACACAATGTCAAGCTCACCATATCTCTCCATTGTAAGGATACAGATTTTGCTTTCTAATTAGTAAATCATCTCTGGGATGAAAACTTGAATATCTTGTGATTATCCTGTTCCTTGTCATCCTTTCACCCATTCATTGTACCATCATCAATTAATGATTCTTCTCTAAATTATTATTTTAAGGATGCACAGTGGTGGTTTTCCAATTTCATCATTTCTCTGAATTTATTAGCTGTCATTCTTTTTTAAAGATAGACCATTAGTGATATTGCACTCCAATTCAATGTTTATATAATACCAGAGTCTATAACTGCTTAAAAACTTTTAATCCTTTCCTCTGCCCTGAAGATTAAAAACAGACTCCCTTACATGGCCTCTATAGGACTTCAGCCTCTTCTATCCTTGTCATCATTTTACCTCATTTACGTGTTTACTTCTAATCCTCCTTCAGGACTCAGCTGTCACTTTCTCCTTGGCTTCCTCTACTAAAATCCCAAGAACTCTTCTAGAATTCTATACTTCCACTATCATAGCATAATTTGTACTATTTTGTAATTTATGGTTAGTTGTCTCCCTGACAGACATTAAGCCCTCTGAGGACAGGAATCATATCAGACTTTTCATTCTTATGTTTCCCATCATCTCTCATTGTCCCTGGCACAGGCTAGGCACACAATAATGATTAATTAAATAAATTAATAGGAGTTATGTACTATTATAAATCTATGTACTCTATAACTTACTACTGATTTATTGAATTTACAAGTGTAATTTAATTTTTTTTTAATTTTTTAAAGTTTTATTTATTTAAGCAATCTCACCTAATGTGGGGCTCAAACTCATGACCCTGAGATCAAGAGTCATATGCTCTTCTGACTGAGCCAGCCAGGCATCCCATGGTAATTTTAATTAAAAGTGATTTTTTCACATAATTTGCTTACTGGGAGACTAACTCTTAAATAAGGTGAATTTTACTTTAAAAATCATAAATCAGAGCACGTGGGTAGCTCAGTTGGTTGAGTACCCAACTCTTGCTTTTGGCTCAGGTCATGATCACAGGGCCACGGGATTGAGCCCCATGTCGGGCTCCATGCTGAGCATGGAGAATGCTTAAGTTTCTCTCCCTCTCTCCTTCTACCCTTCTCCCCTACTGTGCTCTCTCTCTCTCTCTAAAAAAAAAAAAAAAAAAAAAAAAAATCATAGGTGTGCCTGGGTGGCTCAGGTGGTTAAGCAGCCAACTCTTGGTTTTGGCTCAGGTCATGATCTCACAGTTTGTGAGTTTGAGGCCCACATCAGGTTCTGCGCTGAGCATACAGAGCCTGCTTAGGATTCTCTCCCTCTCCCTCTCTCTCTGCACCTCCCACATTTCTCTCTCTTTCAAAATAAATGAATGAATTTTTAAAAATCATAAATATTTACTTGCTATTAACTATATGTCAGGCCTTACCCTAAGCATGAATTGTTTCAAATTTAATGCACAGAAACCCTTTAGTGCAAGTACTATTTTCCCTATTGTACAGATGAGGAAATTTAAAGAATATCCCACCACTAATCAACAGAAGAGATGGGATCAGGTGTCTTTAATTTCATAATGACCTTGTAATTTTGAAATTGCTTTCTTATGAAGAATTCATTTTACTCATTACAGACAACTATAAATATATCATCCATGACTACTTCTTGAAATCCATGTCTTTGGTTCAGTAATGCTTGTACTTTCAGGAGTATAGACATGTATAATGCAAAGCATTTATAATATTATCAAATAACTCAGTAGGAATAGTCCACAGATATATTGCACAAATATTGCACATATATTGCACAATAATGTAAAATGTTAAAATGAAATTTATCCTGAAAATTGTGTTTCAACTAACTAAGGTAGATCTGGCAGTAAGAAGAATTGTGAATTATACTTAATGTTTGTAGAATTTGAAGTGGCTGAAGGAAAGGAATAACTTTTTTGGGAAAATCTTTGTAAAGACCATTTCTTTTTTTTTTTTTTAATATGTATTTACTTTTCAGAGAGAGAGAGAGAGAGAGAGAGAAAGAGAGAGAGAACACAAGTGGGGGGGAGGGCAGGAACAGAGAGAGACACAGAATCTAAAGCAAGCTCCAGGCTTTGAACTGTCAGAGTTGTGTCCAAACTCACAAACTGTGAGATCATAACCTGAGCTGAAGTCAGACACATACCCAACTGAGCCACCCAGGAACCCCATGTAAAAATCATTTCAAGAAAAAAAAAATACATATATATATATGTCTGTGTGTGTGTGTGTGTGTGTGTGTATGACTGATTACAATGATACAATTTGAGTTAAATATAATGTGAAAAAATGATAGTTGCAGAATGGGAGATATAAAAGGTTAATTTCAAGGCAAGCATTATTACCGCAAAAAAAAAATGAGATGCCACAAGTACAGATGTGGTAAAGTTTGGGCTAGATGTGTGAACTGAATGACTCAAAGTATCAAATACCATCCTGACATTGTGGGTGTAGACAATGACAAAATGATGACCCCACAGTGTCATGAGGAAAATAAATTGCAAGAACACAGGGAGAAAAAAGTAAAGTCTTGTGTGTTTGTGTGAACTCAAATTTCTAGTTGAAAGTGCCCTAACAATTATAAGACATACTTAACTAGAAAAATAAAAAGAGAAAAAAAAATTAGGATGAAAAAAATCAAATAAGGAAAAGATACAACATGAAGTTTTCTCTTTAATGGGCAGTTATCGAAAATCAAGCATTATGTGTTTTATATAGAATTTAAATCCAATCTTTTACCAGAAAATTTATTATGTTAGTCATCAAAATATAGCAGGTAATTATCAAAGGTGAAACATGCTCAATACTTTTAATCTCCTAAATTGGTTTATAAGGATTTCAACATAATAAACGCCATATATGAAAAACCCGCAGTTACTATCACCCTCAGTGGGGAAAAACAGAGCTTTTCCTCTATGGTCAGGACAAGACAGGGATGTACACTCTCACCACTGTTATTTAACATAATACTGGAAGTCCTAGCCACAGCAATCAGACAACACAAAGAAATAAAAGGTGTCCAAATTGGCAAGGAAGGAGCAAAACTTTTACTATTTGCAGATGACACGATACTCTATATAGAAAATGTGAAAGACTACACACACACACACACACACACACACACACACACCTACTAGAAGTGATAAATGAATTCAATGAAGTCATGAGATACAAAATCAGCATACAGAAATCTGCTGCATTTCTATATACCAATAATGAAGCACAAGAAAGAGAAATTAAGGAATCAATCCCATTTACAATTACACCAATTGTAAGATACCCACAAATAAACCAAAAAAAGAGTAAAAGACCTGTGCTCTGAAAACTATAAAACACTGATGAAAGAAACTGAAGATGACACAAATAAATGGAAAAACATTTCATGCTCACGGACTAAGAAAACAAATATTGTTAAAATGTCTATACTACCCAAAGCAGTCTACACATTTAGTGCAATCCCTATCAAAATACCACCAGTATTTTTCACAGAGCCAGAACAAACAATCCTAAAATTTATATGAAACCACAAAAGACCCCAAATAGGGGCACCTGGGTTGGTTGGGCATCCAACTTCAGCTCAGGTCATGATCTTGCGGCCCGTGAGTTGAGCCCAGTATCTGGCTCTGTGCTGACAGCTCAGAGCCTGGAGCCTGCTTCAGATTCTGTGTCTCCCTCTCCCTCTGCTCCTCCCCCATTCATGCTCTGCCTCTCTCTGTCTCTCAAAAATGAATAAATGTTAAAAAGAAATTAAAAAAAAAAAGACCCTGAATAGCCAAAGCAATCTTGAAAAAGAAAAGCAAAGCTGGAAGCACCACAATTCTGGACTTCAACTTATATTACAAAGTTGTAGTGATCAACACAGTACGGGTACTAGTACAAAAATAGACACAGAGATCAATGGAACAGAAGAGAACACCCAGAAATCAACCCACAACTATATGGTCAATTAATCTTTGACAAAGCAGGAAAGAATATCCAATGGGAAAAAGTCAGTCTCTTCAACAAATGGTGTTGGGAAAACTGGACAGCAACATGCCAGAGAATGAAACTGGACCACATTCTTACCCTATACACAAAAATAAATTCAAAATAGATTAAAAACCTAATTGGAGGCATGAAATCATTAAAATCCTAGAAGAGAACACAAACAGTTACCCCTTCGACACTGGCCATCACAACTTCCTTCTAGATATGTCTCCTGAGGCAAGGGAAACAAAAGCAAAATTAACTATTGGAACTTCAAAAAAAACTTCTGCCCAGCAAAGGAAACAATCAACAAAACTATAAGGCAACCTATAGAATAGAAGATATTTGCAAATGACATATCTGATAAAGAGTTTGCATCCACAATATATAAAGAACCTATAAAATTCAACACTCAAAAAATGAATTGCCAAAAATGGGCAAAAGACATGAATAGAAATTTTTCAAAGAAGACATCCATATGGCTAACAGATGCATGAAAAAAAAAATGCTCAACATCATTCATCATCAGGGATATGCAAATCAAAACCATGAGATATCACATCATACCTGTCAGGATGGCTAAAATTTAAAAAATGCAAGAAACAACAAGTGTTGGCCAGGATGTGGAAAAAAAGAAACCCTCTTACACTGTTAGTGGGATTGCAAACTGGCACAGCCACTCTGGAAAACAGTATGGAGGTTCCTCAAAAAGTTAAAAATAGAACTATCCTATGATCCAGCAATTTCACTACTAGGTATTTACCCAAAGAATACAAAAATACTGATTTGAAGGGACACGTGCATGCCTACGTTTGTACAGCGTTATCTACAATAGCTAAATTATGGAAACAGCTCAACTATGCATTGACTAATGAATGGATAAATAAAAGGTGGTATATATATAAAACAGAATATTACTCAGCCATAAAAAGAAGAATGAAATCTTGCCATCTGTGATGACATGGACAAACTAGAGGGTATTATGCTAAGTGAAGTAAGTCAGTCAGAGAAAGACAAATACCATATGATTTCATTCATATGTAAAATTTAAGAAACAAAACAAGTGAGCAAAGGGAAGAAAAAGAGAGAGACAAACCAAGAAACAGACTCTTAATTATAGAGAATAAACTGATGGTTACCAGAGGGGAGGTGGGTGGCAGGATGGGTTAAATAGGTGATGGGGATTAGGGTGTGCAATTGTTGTGTTGAACACGGGGTATTGTATGGAAGCGTTGAATCACTATATTGTAAACCTGAAACTAATATTATACAGTATGTTAACTAACTGGAATTTAAATAGAACTTTTTTTAAAAGGCACATATACGGATGGAATCATCATTAATTCCACCAGTTATGAGGATTCAGGACCTCTGTGTCAGAATTTATCAATGTGAAAAAAAAAATTTCTCACTATGAACAGCACAGAGCACTAGGGGGTACATGACCCTCCTGAAATTATGTACAATCCATAACATGCATATGCAGGTTTTTCTAAAGCATTCCATGGCTTCTTAAAAATCAGAGTCTCAAAAGAGGTTCATGACCATCCCCTCTACCTCGCCAAATTATGAATTATTATTTTGAGAAAAGAAGTATTTACTTACAAACTGGTAATATTTGTCTTAGTTTCTTGTTACCAAAGAAGAAAGATCTACTTAGTTTTATGACTTGGTATCTTGTATTTTCCATTTCATATTTATGTGTGGAGGTAAGATTAGTTTATACAAGTTTCCATTACCAACTAGGTGTGGTTTACATTTTCAGATATCAAGTTAAGAAGGGATCCAGGTTTGCAAACCCTATTTTTAATCTCTGTTGCTGTTTATTATTTTGTTTTGCTTCTTATTCAATTCGAATTTGGAAGGATTTCTCTTTCCTTGAATTGCTTCATGGTTTTATTTTGGTAAATATAAAGCAAAAAGAAATAAAAATAAAATGTTGACAATCTTTCCTCCTATTTAATGAAGAAATTTGAGGCTTCTATAAAACATTTTCACTGAGCCTATTTCAAAGCTAACAAGCAATTAACAAGATTTTGGCAGCTATATTGGTCTGGAGCCTATGGAGAAACAGAACTGGTACAATATATGTAAATATACAGAAAGAGATTCATCATAGGGATTGGTTTATTCACTTTTAGAAGCTGAGAAGTCCTGCTCCGAGCTAGAGGTCCAGGAAAGCTGGTGCTTTACTTCAAAAGCCCAAGACCCAAGTCTGAAAGCCTGAAAACAGGCTCAAAGGCAAGAGAAGATGGATGTCCCAGGTCAAGCAGAAGGAGTGAATTTGCCCTTCTTCTACCTTTTTTTCTATTCAGGCCCTTCAAGAATTATGTAATATCTACCCACATCGGATGAAGGCAATCTTCTTTACTCAGTCTACCAATTCAAATGCTAAACTCTTCCAAAACACTCTCAGAGACACACTCAGAAATGTTTACCAGCTCTCTGGGCATCCCTTAGCCCAGTCAAATTGATACATAAAATTAAGCATCACAGCAGCCTTACATAAATATTTATTTTAACTTAAAAGGTGAATTAGGGGCGCCTGGTGGCTCAGTTGGTTAAGCATCCAAGTTTGGCTCAGGTCATGATTTTGCAGTTCTTGAGTTTGAGCCCCACATGGGGCTGTGTGCTGACAGCTCAGAGCCTGGAGCCTGGATTGGATTCTGTGTCTCCCTCTCTCTCTGCCCCTCCCCCACTCACAACTCTGTCTCTCTCAAAAATAAACATTAAAAAATTTTTAATAAAAAATAAATAAAATAATACCCCTTTTACTGTATCTTATGATTTTATAGGTTAGGAATTTGGGCCAGGCTTGCTGAGTGATCAAATTTTATCATTTCTTTCTCATTTACTAGTTGAAATACTTTTATAAAGAAACACTCTCTCTCATCTGTTATTTAATTACCTAGCAGAACCCTTCTGAGTAAAGGCAATATAAAAACTTGATTCTTTTCCTATACTTGTCAATTTTCATAACAATGAATTATCTTTTCCTTTCATTCTCCAAAGATAACCAGTTTAAAAAAAAAATCAAAAAGAACTGATGGATTTAAACATATTTGATGGCTTTCAAATAAATTCTTTAGGAGTACTCATGAGAACAACACCCATAGAGTTCCTGCACGATGTTAATAGTTTATCTGTGCCTATATATGTGTATATATATATATGTATATATATACACATATATATACATTTGTAGGCTCTGTGCTTGGAAGAACCCAATGTGCAGGGCCTGATGCAGGGCTCAATCACAAACTGTGAGATCATGACCTGAGCCAAAACCAGGAGTCAGACATTTAATTGAATGAGCCACCCAGGCACCCCTGTGCCTTTATATTTTAAAAGCACTTTTTGCCCAATATAAAATCTTTGGATCACATTTTATTTCTTTGAGCTTCCTAGATACAATGTTCCATTTTCTTTCAGCATAAAGACTTGTTGTTAAAACTGTGATGGTAATATAATTTTCTTTCCTTATAGGTCACTTGCTTATTTTGTCTAAATGTTTAAGGAATTAAAAAAAAATATTTTTAAGTCTAAATTTTATTAGAATATGTCTTGCTATTTGCCATCTGGGTTGATATCCACAGGTATTTATGTGCTCTTCCAATATATGGTTTCAAATCTTTTTAATTTTTGGGAAATACTTTTGGAATTACAACTTTTAGTTATTTCTTCCACATCTTTGTTTTAGTTTTTGTCTGTAGTGATTCCTATTATAATTATGTTGGATCTTCTTTGCTTATTTTCAATATTTATTATTTTCTCTTGAAATCTATTTACCTCTCTTTTATTTATTTTTTTCCCTTTCACCTGCTATTTCTCTTTAGGCATTATGTGTCACATCTAGTTTAGTCTTCATTAAAAAAAAATATATATATATGTATATATATATATATATATATACATATATATATATATTACTTTCCTTCCCTTCTTGAGTTACATTACCTCTTTCCTAGTTTTTTGTTTGTTTGTTTTAACTCTGGTTTAAAGGGTGCCTGGGTGGCTCAATTGGTAGAGCGTGTGACTCTTGGTCTCAGAGTTGTGAGTTCAAACTCCACAGTGGGTGCAGAGCTTACATAAAAAAAGTAAAAAAAAAAAAAATTAATAAGAAAAAACCTCTGGTTTATGTCATTCTTCCATGACATGTAACATTTTGAAGATACTCAGCTTATTTTAACATTTCTTTGTGGTTATCTGCATGCTTAAGGCATTTTATATAGTTATTAATATCATTCATTCACTCAACACATATTTATTGAACATGTACTATGTGCAGACAGGCATTGTAGCCTGAACTTGAACCATACTAGCCAATCAAGATTAATGAGTTATGCAATTCAAATTTTGTGGTTGTTATGCAACAAAATGTTGACAAATATACCCTACTTACAATTATTAAGTCCTAACCGTGTTTAGTCTCAACAGAATACTTTTACACCATTAATTCTGCTTTCTTGAAATTCTCATTTTTGACCCTGTCAGCTGGATTTATGTCTTTAGGAACAGCTTAAGGAAGATATATTTTCAAGGAATTAAAAGTTTGAATTTTTTTTTATCCATCAATGAACAGCATATAGATAATCTAAACAATTACTGAGCCACAATATTTTCCCTCCCCATCTTTGTAGTTGTGTCATCATTAATTTCTGGCATTTAGTTTATTGAACAAGTTCTGACTTTTTTTTGCCCTTTTGTACACTGTCTTTTCTGGACAAAAAAAAGGGGGGTGGGGGGGGCACCTGGGTGGCTCAGTCAGTTGAGCATCTGAGTCTTGGTTTCAGCTCAGGTCATAATTAATCAAAGTTTGCTTCTCAGTACCCTGATCCTATGTTTATTATTTCTTTAAATTTCATTGATTTCACTTCTTTGTCTTTTCCCTCTTCATTCTAGGGGGAAAGGTGGTTTTCAAATTTTCTTCCATATCAATAATTAAATGTTGATAGTCACTTTTTACAAAATGTGTTAAGTTTATTGAGTTACAACTTATAAACAATAAGATTAAGCCTTAGAAAAAATTTTTTTTAATGTCTATTTACTTTTGAGAGAGAGCCAGACAGAATGTGGGGGGCGGGGGTGCAGAGAGAGAGGGAGACATAGAATCCAAAGCAGGCTCCAGGCTTTGAGCCATCAGCACAGAGCCCGACATAGGGCTTGAACCTACAAACTGTGAGATCATGACCTAAGCTGAAGTTGGATGCTTAACGGACTGAGCCACCCAGGTACCCCAAGATTAAATTTTTTTTAAGTATATAGTTGAGTAAGATTTGACAAATATATTTAGTTACCACTATAATCAGCCCACTCTGGGAAAGAGTAGAGTGAGACAAGCAGGACACCAAGGACTGAATTTTGGAGAATGACCATATTAAGGGTCATAAGGAAGAAAAGTCAGAGGACTGGTTTTTAGCCCCAATTACTGCTATAATTTTAGAAGATTTTAGGTTCATATAGCAATCCTTCCACTCTTTTGCCTCCTGTTATGGGCTGAATTATACCCCCTCCAAATTTATATGTTGAAGTCCTAATTCCCATTATCTCAGAATGTGACTACACTTGGACATAGGGTTGTTAAAGATGTAATTAAGTTAAAATGTGGTCATTTAATTAAATTATGAAAATTAGTCACAAGCACAGAGGGGAGACCATTTAAAGACACAGCGGAAAAATGCCCAAAGAAAGAGGGATAAAGCAGAAGAAGCCAATCCTGCCAACATCTTGATATCAGACTTCCAGCCTTCAGAGTTTTTGAGAAAAAAAAAATTCTGTTGTAGAGGCCATCCAGTCTGTGTTATTTGTTATATATTCCCTTAACCTTTTAATCCACAATCAAGCAAAATCCCTATCATGGAAAATTCCAAGTCTCCCAGGTCAGTGAATGCTATAGAACAATCCCACCCTTAGAAATGGGCAAGAGTGGGGGGCCTGGGTGGCTCAGTCAGTTAAGCATCCAACTTCAGCTCAAGTCACGATCTCATAGTTCACAGGTAGAGCCCAGCATCAGGCTCTGTGCTGACAGCTCAGACCCTGAAGCCTGCTTCAGATTCTGTCTCCCTCTCTCTCTGCCCCTCCTCCACACACATTCTCTCAAAAATAAATAAATGTTAAAAAATTAAAAAAAAAAAAAGAATTGGGCAAGAGTGTTCCCTCTACTGGACCTACTGCTTTACAGAACTCAATTCTGGCTTTTTTCCTGCTATGCCCAACCCCAAAGAGCAAGGAATCAGTGGGACCAAAACCTATGCCTTCAATTTTAGAGATTGCTTTTGAGTAGGTGGTCCCTGAGGTCTCTGCTTACACAGCTTCAAGAAGGCTAGCAGTGACTTTTACCCAGGTCTTTCCTGCTGAGGGTCAACAGATACTTCCAGTATCTATATTCTTAGATCCAACATGAAGCAAAAAGGCTTCTAGGCCCAAAAGGTGATGAAGCAGTAGGGCAGGAATAGGTTTGCCAAAGAAAATACAGGATATCTTGTTAAATTTGAATTTCAAACAAACAACAAATAAGTTTTTAGAACAAGCAAGTTCCAAATATTTAATGGGGCATACTTTTACTAAAAAGTATTGTTTATCTAAAATTCAAATTTAACAAAAAAGCCTTCATTTTTTTAAACAAATATGGCAACACTAGATGGAGTTATAGCTGGGCATTTGAGCTGGGTGTCATATGCATGAGCACCAGGCTCCTAATGGTATCAAAATGAATGGGAGGACATCATACAGGGAAGGCAGGATATATATGCCAACCAATTCTTGAATCATCCACATGCTGTCCAAAACAGAAATTCTAAATTCAATCCGGCTTTCCAGGTTATTTTCAAAATAGGGCAATAGGATGTATTTTATTTTTACATTTTGTTAACTGTATTTATGTTTAAATATTTAGACATATGATGTGTGGGTCTCAATTTTCACTCTTGCTCCAGTTGTACAAATGTCAAGGGGTGCTGTAGAAAATTGCCTTAAGAAATCAACAGAATCATCAATCACATATATAGGATTAGGAAACTAAGGGTTAGAGAAGTGATATATTATTTGCCTAAAGTCATTCAGCTAGTGGAATCCATTTTCAATGTTAGATCTATCTGAATATAAAGCAAATATTCTTTTTTAAAATTACATGTACTGAATGGTGACTATGGTTAATACTTTATTGCATATTTGGAAGTTGCTGAGAGTAGATCTTACAGCAAATATTCCTTACCACCAAAAATCATTTACTATGTATAAGTTGTTACATCCCTTGATCACATCAGTTACCATGCATGCACTAAGTTGGTGCATTTCATGGCACATCAAAAATAGGTATAATGAAATCTTAATTGTTCAGGCTTTGATTCTGAATTTTATGGGTCAAGACAGTTGATTTTATAAGTGTGCCTGCATTTGATAAACCTGTGGGTTCATGTTATAATTATACAATTCAAAACACTGGTTTATAAAGTAGAATGCCAATTTAGGATTACAATGGCCAGTGTATTTCGCAGAATGTTTTGTAGTAATTTCTTTTTAAGGGAAATGTCAACCAGAGGATCAAATTAAAACACAGGAAACTGCCTGTTTAGCCAAATGCTAGAACAAAAAGAGTAAATATTCTAAAGGTAATATTTCGGTCAACATACATGAACGGTCATATTCCACTCTAAGAACAATCCAGCGAACAGTGGGGAGGCAGTTCATATGCTCTGAAGTTCAACATACCCGGCTTTTTACTTCTTATTATTTAACGTCTGCAGGCCTCAGTTTCCTTTTTTTGTATAAAAAAAAAGGCTTCATGTTAAGGGTTGATTATTCACGTAAAAATATCTAGCACAATATCAACATTATACTATGTATAAATTATACAACACATTATACATAATATATAAAATACTATATTATTACTATGTTACTTATTGCCATTGCGCAATTTATTACTGTTTCATTTAATAACTCTCTAGCTAACCTGGAGAAAGAGGCCATAAACGAGCTCACAAGCGTAGAGGCGGGTACGAATTACCATGGCAACAGCGCGCGCCTAGACATCTTCCGCTCGCGCGTCGCTGGGGAAGAAAAAAAAGCCTAAGCTGCGTGTTGCGTCATCACCGCGCGCTCCTTTGGTCTCTCCGTGCTGTTTTGGAAGGTCCCGGCCCGGCTACCGTCGCCCCACGCCAGGAATTATTTTTTCTTTCAACCTTTGTTACATCGCATCGAGCCTGCAAGACTGTAAGTACTAAAGAAAGAAAGAGGGCGATTGGGTGATCATTAAAAGAGATGCCGCAGCACACTCTCCAGCTCTGAACCCTCCCTGTGTTTTCTTGATCCTATCAGCTTCCTCTCAGCTGGGATCGCGCCGCGTCAACTTCCGGGCGGGTGCCCGCCAGCACGGCCTCCGCCGCTCCCCTTCTTTGGCCCCTTTGTGTCCCCGCAGTATCGAGGCGCGGGCCCTGGCACGTCCTTTCTCGAGGCAGGGAGCACCGTAGTGCAGGGAGCCTCTCACTGTGGGCGGGGGCGCGGCCCGCAGGGGGGTTAGAGTGGGGAACGTGCCTGCGCGTGCTGGGGTAAGAGGAGGTTGCACGAGGGTCAGCGTGTGGTTTGAGGAAGGCGGGGCGGGGAGGGGGGCGAAGAAGGGGAGTAGAGACAGAAATGGAAAATTTTAAAAAGATATCCCTGTTCACCTTCTGATCATTGTGGCCTAACAATGAGGCGCAGCCATAATAGTCATCCTGTGCCACTGGCATGTTTGTGTGCTCTTAATTGCCTTGGGAATGAACTGCTAAGGCTTTGTATATTTTATATTGTTTTCATGGCCTCTTTTTCTCTTTTTATTTTTTTCCTGCAGATAGTTCATTTAAAGCTCTTAATTCCACAGGGTGGTGGTGGTTTCTGCCAATATGAATCTTTTCAACTTGGACCGTTTTCGCTTTGAGAAAAGGAGTAAGATTGAGGAAGTGCCCGAAGCAACCCCCCAACCCTCCCAGCCTGGCCCTTCTTCACCAATTTCTCTTAGTGCTGAAGAAGAGAATGCTGAAGGGGAGGTTAGCAGGGCAGGCACACCTGATTCAGATATAACTGAAAAAACAGGTGAGTTACAATGTTGCAAATTGATGTAGCATCAAGAGGTATTTAGAAGATGAAAAGCAGAAGAGATTCTAATATTTATTCTTGATGTTGTATGTACTAATACATTGTTTTCCACCTTGCGCCTTTAAATACGGCTTTGGGGCTGCCATAGGCACCATTGTACCATCAACTGAGCATCCATAGCTTCTTCAGTTTTATATGAGTTCTTGGAATGTGGCCCAGTGATGGAAGTTGATATCTGAATTTAGGTCATCCTTAGGTCAGAATAGTTGCTGCTGGAAGAGAAACTAGGTGATTCAGTCCTATGATGTAGACTGAGTCTGCTATTTGGCCAGGCGTTTATATTAATTCCGGTATTTTCCAAAAAATAATTGCTCACTTAGTATGAACCAGACTTTACTCAAGGTGCGTGAAGACCACCTCTGAACAAATGAAGGGCAGATCTCATTCAGATTTTGCCACCACTGGACTTCTGGAGATTCCCCAGGGTGCAAATGAATAATTGGTATTGTTCAAGGTGAATGAACCATTTTTAACTTCTTAAGCTGGTTGTCACAGACAATAACACGATTTGAGAGGAAGCCAAAAATTAGCATTTCCATTTTAATCTATGTTCTTTGAACAATTAACAATTAGAATATATTTGAACTCTTCTTACATTTTAGGCATAATACTGAGTACTACGCAGTCTCATTTAATTTGCACAGCAGTCCTGCAAGATTTTATCCACATTTTGTTGAAATGAGACCCAGAGAAGTTAAATTGTTAGGAAGTTGATAGCACTGGAACTCAAATCCAAGCAATCTAATTACTGAGCATAAACTTTTAATTGTTTGTATTATGCAGTTTCTTTTGAAGGGTGAAAGGAATATTAGAAGTTTTATTTTAATGTTTATTTTAGTAATTCCTTTTTTAATGCAAAACTCAGTATTTCCCTAGCAGCTTTTATGTTGATGTGGCCCTGACAAGATTGGTAATACATAGGTTGTAATGTTGGTATCTTATTTTGTTTGCTAGTCTTCTGTTTAACAGTGATGGCAGACTCCCTACAAGTTATCATTTGAATCACACCTCAGAATACTTGGGTATAATTGGAACATGGTGGAATGATTTGGTAGGTTGAATTACGTGGTAATGAGGAGTCACATTTTGAAAAGCTTTGTTTGTATGAAAGGCTCTGAACTTGTCCAAATTCTGTGGGGGAACCACGGAAGCCCAGGAGTGATGTCCTTGTGTCCATTCTTTCAATAGGTATCTACTCTGCATAACATGCTCTAGTTAATATGTAAACACCCAGGTACTTTAATATTTTAACAACACATGTATTAGTCTGTTTCCTATGTAGTTAGAGAGGGCTGGGAAGGCCAATGTGTAGGCATGGGATTTTGAATCCTTAGAAGTTTCGGCTGCTTCATTTTAGTTAAATTAGACATTGGACAAATTACTTACAATTTGAGATTAACAATTTTTTCATCTATAGAATAAAAATCACTTTGTAAACTGGAGCTCAGTGGAATGTTTTATCAATATTAATGTGAAATTCTTAATTGTCTCTTCCAATCAGAAGATGCTGGTCTACTTTTTTTTTCTGTTTAAGGAGATTTTATTCACCTTTATTGGGATTTTTTTTTTTCCCTTATGTGTACACTTTTCCTACAAACTGAGATTGCCTTTACAAATCACATGGGTAGTCTTCATGACATTGGGAAATATAAAAATTAAGTTTGTTCTGAGAATGGTAAGAAAAGATGACTGTAGGTGGTACTGTGAATTTGGAAGAATCTTAAAAACAAAGGTTAGGTTTCAATTTTACATTGTAGTTATTAGGGATCCATTAAAGCCCTCTTAGATAGAAGGGTAAAATGATGAAAGAAAGTTGTTTTGTCAAGAAAAATCAGTCTAGCAGTCATGAGTACTGTACATTTTTTGAAGGGAGAGAATTCATTTAGGAAGCTCTTTTAATCTAAACTTGATTATAATAGAAAGGGAGAAGGAACAGATACGAAATATTTCAAAGAAAGGGCAAAGTTTTACAACCAAATCTGGAGGAGGAATGAGATTAAACAATAATTTTAGTTTAGGTTATTGAAAAAAATGGTAGTTTTGTACATCAGAATAGGTATAAGGGACCCATCCTCAGCCATTGGGCATGCCTTTAAAAATTCAAATAATAATTAAATGTCCTGCCCCCAATGTATCATGTCAGACAAGACCTGAGGCGACTTAGCATGGGGTGGGGAATGCTGACCGAGTGTTGGAGTTTGGGTCCCAGTAGAGGACAAGGTACCGAAGTTCTTTTAGAATCCTAACTAGATAATGGAGATTAGGGACTCATTGGTTGGGATGTGGATTTTGACCTTACTTCCTTTATCACCGTATGATAACTTCTTATTCTATCATTGTGTGACAAATGCTATATTTGCTTATTTACAATGGAGCGTTAGGGTCTAAATCAGGTCTAAATCATCTAATTTTTAAAAAATTTTTAATTCTACTTATTTTTTAATTTACATCCGAATTAGTTAGCGTATAGTGAGTGCAACAATGATTTCAGGAGTAGTAAGTAGTGCCCCTTACCCATTTAGCCCATCCCCCTCCTGTAACCTTCTGTTTGTTCTCCATATTTATGAGTCTCTTATGTTTTGTCCCCCTCCCTGTCTTTATATTATTTTTTATTTCCCTTCCGTTATGTTCATCTGTTTTGTATCTTTAAGTCTTCATATGAGTGAGGTCATATGATATTTGTCTTTCTCTGACTAATTTCACTTAGCATAATACCCTCCATTTCCATCCACGTAGTTGGAAATGGCAAGATTTCATTCTTTTTGATTGCTGAGTAATACTCCATTATGTGTGTATGTATGCATGTATACACACACACACACACACACACACACACACACACACGCCACATCTTTATCCATTCATCCATAGATGGACGTTTGGGCTCTTTCCATTCTTTGGCTATTGTCGATAGTGCTGCTATAAACATTGGGGTGAATGTGCCTCTTCAAAACAGTATACCTGTATCCCTTGGATAAATACCTAGTAGTGCATTTGGTGGGTCGTAGGGTAGTTCTACTTTTAGTTTTTTGAGGACCCTCTATACTGTTTTCCAGAGTGGCTGCACCAGCTTGCATTCCTGTAAATCTAATTTCATAAATAGGATGGGAATTGTAAAAATTACCTGTAATGACTCTTTCAGCTAACTCTTAATTTTACCAATCTTAAGATCTTATTTCCTACCACTGAGTTACTGTGTCACAGCCACACCTTTTTAATTTTTTTATTTTATTTATTTATTTTTTTAATGTTTATTCTTGAGACAATGCGAGAGACAGAGTGCAAGCAGCGAGGGGCAGACAGAGGGAGACACAGAATCTGAAGCAGGCTCCAGGCTCTGAGCTGTCAGCCCAGAGCCCGATGTAGGGCTCGAACTCACGAACCGTGAGATCATGAGATCATGAGATCATGAGATCATGAGATCATGACCCGAGCCCAAGTCAGACGCTTAACCGACTGAACCACTCAGGTGCCCCCAGCCATACCTTTTAAAAAATATGGCAGGCACAGCGCAGTCTTTCCTTCTTCCCATTTGCTCTTTCTTCTGCCTCCAAGATCCTTCCTGCTGATATTTGCATATGATTTTGGGCTTAGTGATATATTTACTGCCTTTAGAAGGCCTTCCCCATCACAGTCTTTGAAGTAGCAACTCCAGCCCCTCCCCCCCAGCTGTATCTACTGTATTTTTCTATATAGTATTTATTACTGCCTAACATGGACTATATATTTGTGTCTCCCTTATTAGAAGATATCCATGCGAGCAGAGAGTTTGTCTATTTACTTGTTCACCATTGTTCAGAGCAATGACTGCTGTATAGTAGGCTCTTAATAAATATGTGTTGAAGGAAGTAGTATTGAATAAGTGGGGTGATACTAGTAATTGTACAAATATTTGAAAATATCCTTCCTCCTGTTTATAATCTTGAAACAGTCCCATAGCTGTCAGGCATTCTTCAGCCATGGTCACTTGAAACTGCTTTTGATACAGGACAGGCTCCCTTGATCCAATCCAGCTTTTGGATATGAGATGACATACACTTAACTTGTGGGCACCTCTCCCTCCCAGGTTTATTTTGCTTTTATTGTATCCAGAGTTATTAATGATTATTGCTTACACATTATTTCTCTCTTTTTCTTTGACCTTTTTGAGACCACAGTGGGTTTCAAGGGAATAAAATGATGGCAGATGAGAGAGGAAAGAGCTTATATTTTATGCATAAAGAATAAAAATATGAGCAAAGTTTGATCCTCAAGGAGCACGAGGAGAAAAGGACATGTATACCTACATAGTTAAAATAGTATAATGTAATAACTCACAGGGGAAGATGTTAAATAGTGTAGGATTGCAATCCAATTCAAAAATGCTCATCTATTCTTCCTGGGCAGGATCAGGAAGAGTCACAGAGAGATTACTTTGGACCCTAAACAATGAATCAGGGCTTATTTGGTGAACAAGAGGTGAAAATATATATTGCTTTGAAGTGTGGTATGTCTATGGGAATAGGAAGGTTATATTATCTGTGGAAGAGGAGGTTTCGGGCTGTATGGATGAAGCTGAAAAGATAGAAATGTAAACTGCTAGGTTGTGAGGGGCCTTTTTATGCTGTGCCAGGAAGGATGGACTTTTTTTGGTATACACTATAGAGCATTTTAGTATGAGAAGACCATTGATAAAGCTGTTGAATTAATTGAAGTCTAAATATGGGAAAATGATAGTAGGACAGAGGAGGCATTTTAGGGAAATTTTATATTTCAGTATTTGATGGTATTTGGTGATCAAGTAGATGTGGAGAGTTTAGGGGCACCTGGGTGGCTCAGTCAGTTAAGCGTCAGATTCTTGATAATGGTTAAGGTCATGATCTTATGGTCCATGAGTTTGAGCCCCACGTTGGGTTCTGCACTGACAGTGCAGAGCCTGCTTGGGATTCTCTCTCTGTCTTAAATAAATAAACATTAAAGTTGTTTAAATAAATGTGGAGAGTTTAAAGATAACTCAGGTATTTCTTGCTTAAACAGCTGGGTGATCGGCACAGTCTACTGAATTAGTGTATTTAGGAGAAAGATACTAAAACGTTGAGTTTCAGTTCTCCTATTTTATTTTTTTTAATGTTTATTTATTTTTGAGAGAGAGACAGGTGTGAGTGGGGGAGGAGTACAGAGAGAGGGAGACAGAGAATCCAAAGCAGGCTTCAGGCTCCAAGCTGTCAGCAGAGAGCCTGATGCGGGGCCCGAACCCACGAACCGCGAGATCATGACGTGAGCTGAAGTTGGACGCCTGACCGACTGAGCCACCCAGGCGCCCCTCAGCTCTCCTATTTTAGAAGCGAGATCTAGTAGAGAGTTGAACATCAGAGTTTGTAGCTCAGGGATGGTTGGAACCTGAGAAATCAACTTTGGGGGTCATCATTATAGTATTTAAAAAATGTCCACAAGCACAGTGTATAGTAAAAAACATTTAATGATGGACAGATGAAGGGAAACCAGTGGAGGTATAAAGGATAACTAGAGTAGTCATAGAAAATGATAGTACCTTGAAAGCTAAAGAAAGGTGAGTTTCCAGTTTTGTGTATAGTGAACAGTATCAAATACTGTAGAAAAGTCAAATTGGATGGGAACTGATAGAGACCACTTTCCTTGGAAATTAAACGTTGCGGTTAACCTTTTACAGACCTTTAACCCTTTCAGTAGAAAGGTAAGGAAGTGAAGATTAGTCTTTCAAGAAGGGAGAGAAACAACTTGACAGGAAGGCAGTGTCAAAAGATGTTTCAGGATTGTTGGACTGAGATACTTGTTGGCCAAGGGGAAGAAACTAGTGGAGAGGGAAAGGGTGAAGGGACGGGAGGTATCTGAAGACAGGCATCTAGGGATAGGAACGGGAGCACAGCTAGACTGTTTAATGTCACACAGAAATAGAGACACATTTTATCTGGGGAGAAAAAGTGATAAAGTAAAAATAAATGGGTTAATCAATTATTTTGAGGTTGGAATGGAGGAATGTTTTAGTATAAGCTTGCCTAATTTCTTAGCGAAATAGATTCAGTGTCCTAAAATAATTGCCATTTCACTGTGGTTGTCATGTTGAAAGTAACTTTTTAATAGAAAAATTTAAAATTATTCCCGTTAATTAGAAAGATTTCCAGAGAGCACTGCTGTGTCATACAGGTTGTATGACCTTGGGTAAGACATCAGCATTAAAAAAAATTTTTTTAAGTTTTTTTTTTTTTTAATGTTTATTTATTTATTTTGAGAGAGAAAGAGAGAGCAAGTGAGCAGGGGAGGGCCAGGGAGAGAGAGAGAGAGAGAGAGAGAGAGAGAGAGAGAGAGAGAGAGAGAATGAATATCCCAAGCAGGCTCTGCGCTGTCAGCATAGAGCCCGACACAGGGCTCCATCTCACAAATGGTGAGATCATGACCTGAGTCAAAGCCAAGAGTCAGATGCTTAACTGGCTGAGCCACCCAGGCGCTGCAAGAAATCAGCATTTTTTAACTTCACTTTCTTTGCTTAGAAGTTCTCTGAAGTCTCTGCAAATGGTAAAACAGGTATGATCCTTTGAATAATGGAGCTGAGTGTATCATTTTAGCATCATGATTTTGTAACCAGGTGATACTAAGGTTTTTAGGTGTGTGTCACCAAAATGTGAATCATCTCTATATCTTTGGATAGTCGCTCTGGTTTCTTAATGTGTGCAAGTGTTGAAAAGCAATACTTTGTAGAAGGCTTAGTGCTGAATTGTTCTGATAGAAGAAAGTACAATGAGTACTCATACTTAAGTAAAAATCTTAAGTACATTTTAAGTGTATGCTTTCATCTGTCTTTCCTTTCTCTACCATTTTATTCTATGCTTAGCTATTGTTTCCTTCAAAATAAAGTATATTTTAAAAAGATGCAATATTGTGTAACAAGAAGCTTCTATAATCCCTTAGTTTTGGTGTTTATTCTTTCACATTTTTTTCCCTGCCTGTATATATTCCAGGTTTTTGTTTTTACTATATGTACAGTGTATATTATATGCTATACCTTAATTTTTTTTAATGACTACAGAATGTCTTATATAGATGTATTATAGTTCATGTAGTCTCCTATTAATGGACATTGGTTGATTGGGTTTTTTCTTTTGTGTGTGTGTGTGTGTGTGTGATCAAAAGAATGTTATAGTGACCATCCTTTTACACAGATATTTTAGCTTGTGTATAACCTGTAGAAAAATTCTTGGAAATGGAATTGTCAGATTAGAGTGAATATTAGTAATATTTTAGTAATCACCAAGGTGCCCTACAAAGCTTTACCAGTTTGCACCAGACTACAGTTTGGTTTTTAGAGGTCTACTTTTTCATACTAAGCCAAAATATTGCACACCTTTTTAATGTTTAATAGGCAATGAAATTGCTTTATTTTTATTCTTAATTTTAAAGTTAAGTATGTTTTCATTAATATATTAGCCATTTGGACTTTTTCTGTGCTCCTTTTTCTTTTTTTCTGATAATTTAAAATCTTTTGTTCTTTTGATTCCTTGTTTGTTGTTTGCCATAGAGAAATTTTACATTTTCATGTGGTCAATTTGTTCATTTCTTTGATGGCATCTAGAGCATAAGTCCTGATCAGACAGGCATTCCTTTATTGTAATAATATATATATATGTATATACACACACACACACACACGTATAATATATACAGCACAGCTGTGTTTTTATTTTTAATTGTAGTAAAATAAACATAAAATTTACCATTTTTGCTATTAAGAATACATATTGCGGGAGTGTTAGGTATGTTCACATTATTGTCCAATTAAATTCAGAATTCATCTTGCAGAAATGAAACTTTTTCCCATAAAACTCTTCCCTCCGATTAAACACTTCCCTCCTATCCCCAGCTTGTGGCAGCCACCCTTGTACTTTCTGTCTCTGAATTTGACTTCTCTAGATACCTCATAAAAGTGGAATTATACAGAATTTGTCTTTTTGTGAGTGGCTGATTTCCTTTTGCATAATGTCTTTAAGGTTCACCTATGTTGTAGCATGTATCAGAATTTCCTTTTCAAGACTGAAAAATACCCTATTGTGTGTATATACTACATTTTGTTTATCCATTCATTTGTGGATGGACACTTAGGTTGCTTTTACCTTTAGGTTATTGTGACTAATGCTTCTGTGAAATGGGTGTGTAACTATCTCTTAGGGACTCTGCTTTCAGTTCTTTAGGGTATATATCCAGAAATGGAATTGATAGATCATATAAGAAGCCATCACATGTTTTCCATTAATGCTTGCACCATTTTACTTTTCTGCCAGCAGTTCACAAGGGTTCTAGTCTCTCCACATCCTTGCTAGTACTTGTTTCTTTCTTGTGTTGTTTTGTTTTGATAGCCAAACTAATGAATTTGAATCAGGTTCTGCGTTGATAGCCAAACTGCTGAGTTGGGTTTTGTGTTGATTTTTATTTTAATCTTAAATCTCATCTGGAATTTATTTTGTTATCAGGACCAAAGAATGGGTGATACTGTTTTCTCCTTTGCTCATTATTTGTCATTTACTAGTTTGTTGTCCCAGAACAGTTTATTGATAAACCTTTCTTCTTATATATGAAACATCATTATAGTCTAAATTCCCATGTATATTTGTATCTTAACAAGCCATTAATCAATTTCTCTAATTCTGTATTTGTTTACAACATTATCTTAATTCTGTGGTTTTAAGGTATGTATACAGTAGGTCATAGATTTTGAAGTGTTTTTTTTGTTTTGTTTTGTTTTTTCTTCTTCTTTGACCTGAAAGTCCAAAGAAGTGGTTTCTGTGGCTTTTTTTCTTTTTTAAATTTCTAAGTAGGTGAAATTTTGCTTCAGTATTTTTATTAACATTTATTTCTAATTTTATTATTTTATGACCAGAGCATATGGTCTACAGTATTTCTACTTTAGCTAATTTACTGAAATTTTCTTTGGGGCCTAATTTGCCATTACTTTCTATAAAAGTTGTAAGATTTCTTGAAAAAATGACATAATCTAAGTGATAGACTTAATTATGTGCCAAATAATAGATGAATTTTATTATATAATTTTTTTCAAACTGTGGAACACAAACATTGTGTCATAAAGTCAGTTTCTTGGATCCTGACTAATTACATACAACTGTTTTTTAATGGAGTGGAATAAATAGAAAATTATCAAAGTATCATTTAATAGAAAGCCTCTGAAACTTTTATTTCAGTTATATGTATTTAAAAATGGGGCACTTGGGTGGCTCAGTTGGTTAAGCATCTGACTTCAACTCAGGTCATGATCTCACGGTTTTTGGGTTAGAGCCCCATGTCAGGCTCTGTGCTGACAGCTCAGAGCCTGGAGCCTGCTTTGGATTCTGTGTATCACTCTCTCTCTGCCCCTCCCCCACTTGTGCTCTGTCTCTCTCTCCTCTCTCTCTCTCCCTCCCCCCCTCCCCCCCCTCTCAAAAATAAACATTAAAAAAAAAGAAAAACTTTTCAAATGTCTCTCTTACAGTGGGTCCCAATCAAAAGTGTTTGAAAAGCACTAATCTATGTCTTAATTATTTTTGTGCTATTAAGAGCTTAGACAGTTAAAGCCTCATATTTGTTTCTGTTAACTTTTTGCCTTATATATCTTGCAGTGTTTATCTCTTGTTATTAATATGAAGTTAAGACATCTTTTATATTTATCTTTCATTTGGCTTAAACCTTAGATGCTTCTTTCTCATGTCATCTTAGAGTGATGTGTTAGAAACTATTCTTCAATCTTGTATTCAGTATATTCTTTGTCTTTTTATAGAGTTTTCATCAGAGAGATAGTTTATCTTTTAGAAGATAGTAAAGGTATTTCTCTTTCTACTATGACATTCCAATTAAGACTGCCCAAATTTTACTATTATTTTGGTTACCTTTTAAAAAGGTAAATCAGTGATGTGTTTTACTTGGTATTCAGAGTTAGTTGCCATGTTAGAGAATTGAACCATGTAGAGCAACACAATTAGAGTATCATAAATGGCACAGTTTTATAAGTCTTCAGGATAGATACAAAGGTTTATGTGTTTTCATTCTACTTTATATATGGATTATCAAATTAATTTGGACTACTTTAGTGTCAACTCATAATCTAGTAGTGATTTTTTGTTTTTGAGTGGTCCTTGATCTTGGACCATTTGGAAAGGTCATACTAGTGTCAGGCTTATATGCTGCTTCTTTTTTTTTTTAATGTTTATTTTTGAGAGACATGGAGCATGAGCGGGGGAGGGGCAGAGAGGGCAGAGAGAGAGAGGGCAGACTCCGAAGCAGGTTCCAGGCTCTGAGCTGACAGCTCAGAGCCCAACGTGGGGCTTGAACCCACAAACTGCGAAATCATGACCCGAGCCAAAGTTGAACGCCCAACCAACTGAGCTACCGAGGCACCCCAAATTCTTCTTTTTTTTTAATGGTAGACTTAGATGTGAGAATGGGTACAAACAAACTGGAAAAATTTGGAATATAAGATTGCCTTCTTTTCTGCCTACCACCAATGGGGAATTTAGTTTGGAAAAACTTCCTGGAACCGTGGAGTCTTCTTGCATATTCTCATGATGGAGGTTCCCATTAACTTTTGGTAATGAGAAAATATCATCATCTTTTTTTTTTTTTTTTAATGTTTATTTTGAGAGAGAGAGAGCAGGGGAGGGGCAGAGAGAGAGAGAATCCCAAGCGGGCTCTGCCCTGTCAGCATGGAGCCCGATGTAGGGCTCATCTGGGGCTTGATCTCATGAAGTGTGAGATCATGACCCAAGCCGAAGTCAAAAGCTGAACACTTAACCAACTGAGCCACCCAGGCGCCCAAAATCATCTTCTATCTCTAAAACATGATAGGCTTTTTTATTGTTTTTATACGAAAGGGTAGGCTGTTTTCCTACATGTTCCTGTAGCATTTTGTTTATTCTGTCATGGCATGAATTCTATTTTATAACAGTTACTTGTGTACATGACTGCTTAGTTCCTATTATTCATTTCTTTGGTGCAAGTTGGACGATAACTTGCCCTTTTTTTTTCTTAACTAGTCCCTACCTCCTGGGACAGTGCCTTTTACACAGAAGACGGTCAGCACATGTCAGATTTTAATAGTAGCTGATACCTTTATAATTATTTCTACGCTTTACCATTCTTTAATTTCCCGTCTCTTTTGTGCTGCTGTTTAAAAGTGCTTGTTTGGGGCGCCTGGGTGGCGCAGTCGGTTAAGCGTCCGACTTCAGCCAGGTCACGATCTCGCGGTCCGTGAGTTCGAGCCCCGCGTCAGGCTCTGGGCTGATGGCTCGGAGCCTGGAGCCTGTAGCCTGTTTCCGATTCTGTGTCTCCCTCTCTCTCTGCCCCTCCCCCGTTCATGCTCTGTCTCTCTGTCCCAAAAATAAAAAAAAAAATAAATAAATAAATAAATAAATAAATAAAAGTGCTTGTTTGCCTTGGCTCAGCATCATTGCATCAAGTTTTGGCCATTCCCTCTTAGCTATTTTTGCTGTTGCTTACTTCCAGAAATAGTTCAAACAAACAAATCTAAGCATTATTATTCTAATTCTAAATTATTGACTATATTGGAAAGTTGATATTTTTATATAAACAAGATCTTATTCTGTCCCATCTGTTTTCAGACTGTGGTATGTGAACCTTTAGGATCCCTAAGGGCAAGCTACTTTCATGACAGTAAGATATTACTTGCCTTTTTACTGTTGATATTTGCACTGATGGTACTAAAGCCATGGTAGGTAAAACTGCTGGTGCCTTAGCATAAGTCAAGGCCGAGACTCCAAACTGTTCTAATAGTTACTGTATTCTTAAAATTTTTTAAATGTTAGTTTCACTTAATGTTTTGGATAGGGGCACCTGGGTGGCTCAGTTGGTTAAGCATCCTACTTTGGCTCACGGTTCAGGAGTTCGAGCCTGGCATCTGGCTCTGTGCTGACAGCATGAAGCCTGGAGCCCCCTTTGAGTTCTGGGTCTCCCTCTCTCTCTACCCCTCCCCCCTCCAAAGAAATGTTTTTGATAAAGCGGTAAAAACTGTAAATTTTGGTAAATCTCAGCTTAGCAATAGGTGTCTTTTGTTTTTAATGTTTATTTTTGAGAAAGAGTGTGCAAGCGGGAGTGGGGGAGGGGCGGAGAAAGAGGGGGAAGAGGTTCTGAAGCAGGCTAACCATGAGATCAAGACCTGAGCAACTGAGCCTCTCAGGTGCCCCAACAGTGAGTGTCTTTTTAATACTTTGTAAAACAAAATGTGAACCAGCCTTAGCGGCATCTTGAAGTATACAGTAATCCCTTTCTCAAGGGAAAACATTTGAACAGTTGCTTTCAGTTGTGAATTTAACTTCTCATTTTTTCACTGAATACCATATTTACTTAAAAGAATGACAAAATGTAGCTAAGCAGACTTACGTATTTCAGACATTTTCTCAGAGATGAACAGTGACACCAAGGAAAACAACTGGCAGCATTTACTGCTGGTGTTAAAATTCCAGTTTTCAAAGGAAAGTTCGGATTTTGGAAAACTAGCATATCCACAACTGTGAGTTTGACAGTCTCCAGATACTTGAAGATCAATGGTGATACTAATGAATTTAATTTTTGATAAAATATGAAATGTGTCAACATTTGGAAGATCTACAATAATCAAGTGAACCAGTATTTTTCAAATCACCAATGCATTGGTGTTACAATGCACAGCACAGTGTTACAAAATAACACATTAAAGTGCAAGATAGACCAGTGGGTTTTAATGTAATAAGATGCAGAAGTTTATTCATATAGTTTCAGATTCCACATTGCAACTGGCCTTTAAAAAACTTCCACTTGTCAAATTTGGGTTTAGTATCAAGGAATATCCACAGTATTGTAAAAAGGCTATGAAAATACCCTTCCTAACTATATAACTGTGAGGCATGATTGTCTTCATAAACCTAAAAAAAAACAGTAACTACAATAGATGAATTGCAGAAGCAGATAGAATCTGTCTTATTTTAAACCAAAGATTTTTACAAATGTAAAACAGTGGCATTCTTAGTAAATTTGGGGAGAGGAGTGGCATGAGGGGATGTAGTTTTCATAATAATATTTGTTATTATGTAAACAGTTTAATAAGTAAAGTTTCTCAGTTTCTGCTTTCCAGTACGGTAGTATCTTAGATGTAACCAGCATAAGCAAGAGTTCTTTCGGGTCCTCAGTTTTTAAGAGTGCAAAAGGGGTTCTGCAGTTTGAGAAATGCTGTTGTATTGTAACTTTCCCTTATCCTCTATATTATCAAAGTACCTCTTCTTTTTTTGTTTTTGTTTTTGTTTTTTTTAGTGTTTTTTTTTTAATGTTTATTTTGAGAGAGAGAGAGAGAAAGAGACAGAACGTGAGCAGGGAAGGGGCAGAGAGAGAAAGAGACACAGAATCTGAAGGAGGCTCCAGGCTTTGAGCCATCAGCACAAAGCCTGACACAGGCTCAAACCCATGCGCAAGATTATGACCTGAACTGAAGTCGGACGCCCAACTGACTGAGCCACCCAGACACCCCTCAAACTACCTCTTCTGTTAGTCACTTACTATTTGGGCTGTGGGCATGCCACTTGGTTCAAAGCAGTGTACATGTTTAATGTATATTTTTATATATAGGTATATGTATATGTATAACATATCCTACACAATGTATGTTGTATACATATAGTGTGCATATTTTTATGATATATGTACATAACCACTGAGAGCTCTAAGTGATTGCATATGTGATAGAGAGTAAGCCAAACTTCTTTTATTTTTTTTCTTGTTAAGCATCAGTAAGCATATTAAGCATTAGTTTTGTTTGTTTTTTTAATGTTTATTTATTTTGAGAGAGAGAATGCGTACCGTGCTCGAGCAGGGGAGGGGCAGAGAGAGGGGGAGACAGGAGAAAAAGAATCCCAAGTTGCCTCCATGCCAAATGTGGAGCCCGACACAGGGCTTGATCCCACAACTGTGAGATTGTGACCTGAGGCGCAGTCAAGAGTGGGATGCTTAACCAACAGAGCCACCCAGGCACCCCCAAGCATTAGTTTTAAAAATTGATATATCTTCATTGTATATTTTGTATTATAATATATGTAAAATAAGGGGAGAAAACCAAAGATGAATATGTAATCAAGTTCAAGAAACTCTAGTTCTTCTAATACTCATGAATAGATTTGTTTAGCCCTGCCCCCTCAGGCATTTAGGCATTTAAGTAGCTAATTTTGAAAAGATTATTATTCATATTGAATAAAGAGACTGAAAAACAGACATTCCAAATCATTTTGCCTTAGCCTTTTGAAAGACAGCACTGTTTGGGCGCCTGGGTGGCTCAGTCGGTTAAGCGGCCGACTCGGCTCAGGTCATGATCTCGCGGTCCGTGGGTTCGAGCCCCGTGTCGGGCTCTGTGCTGACAGCTCAGAGCCTGGAGCCTGTTTCAGATTCTGTGTCTCCCTCTCTCTGACCCTCCCCCGTTCATGCTCTGTTTCTCTCTGTCTCAAAAATAAAATTTAAAAAAGTTAAAAAAAAAATTAAAAAAAAAAAAGAGAAAGCACCGTTTAATATATTTAGCTTTAGGTCAAATTTTTGATACAGTAGACATCTAGTTTTTAATTTAATGTATGATTTGTGATATATCAGGAACACTTTGTAAAAGCAGAGTCCATAGTATGCTTATACTTATTCTATAGGAGTTGGGCTGTAATCACTGTTAACATAATTATCAGAATTTGTAAGTGTCTTCATGTTTATGGCAGTTAATGTAGCTGTAATTTGTTCCAGTGCAGTTCTTCATCCAGGTTCTTCACTCAACATTTGTAAAATTGTTGTTTTGGAAACAACATAACTCGTTTATCAGTAGTGTTGATAAGACTTCATTGTGCTACGTAAAAGAAATTTGTTTTAGTGCCCTACAGGTGAATAGTAGTAATGTAGGCCTTGGTTAATGTTACTTACAAATATGGCTTATGAGCTTCATTACAATGATTACCATTTTGTGACAGGTATTGGGGATGGCCTGAGTATTAAGAGTACAAGGATTTGGACCTTTAGGCATGGATTTCAGATTTGCTCCTTACCTTTTATGACTTTGGACAAATTGTTTTCTCTATACTTACTTTATCTGTAAAATGGTGATATAGTATGTGCCCTCAAGATTACTGTGATGATTAAAAATGTTTATGCATCACTTGAGGACTTGATACTGACCTAGAAAGTAGTTAATGGCAGTGATTGTTTTTCAAATTGATACCTTTGAGCTAAAAATTCATCTGGTCATTGCTTTGTAAAATCTATTCACTAGACCAAGACATTGACTACTTTAATATGAATTTCTTAAATCTGATCTTTTCCTTCTCAAATATGTAAGGGAGAATCGTGGTTTTGCTGAGAGAAGAGAGAATAATTTTGGAACTCAAATATTAAGGAGGAAAGACCTTGGTAAAATATTTTACTCACCTATTTGGAAGGATGCCAGCTTTTTTTAGCTTGTGACAAGTGCCATAACAAATTACCATACTAGGTGGCTTAACCAACACACATTTATCTTGTTACACATCTGGGGGCTGTAAGCCTAGGATCAAGGTTGTTGGCGGGTTTGGTTTCTTTTGAGGACTTTTGCCATGGCTTGCAAATGGCCACCTTCGCACTGTGTTCCCACATGGCCTTCCCTTCACGTATACATCTTTTGTGTCTGTCTCTTCTTGTAAGATATCAGTCATACTGAATTAGGATGCCCACCCAGACAACCTCATTTTAATTTAATCTCTCTGAAGACCCTATCTCCAAATATGTTACATTCTGAGGTAGTGGGGTTTGCAACTTAAACTTAATAATTTTGGAGGGGCCATAATTCAACCAACATTTGTGTAAGAGGTAATGTTTATTGAAAACAAGCTATATGCCAATGACAAAACTAAATGCTGAATATGTATTTTCTGATTTTATATTCACATTAACTCTGTGATTATTAGCATCTCTGCAGGTGAGGACACTGAGGTTTGGAGTGATTGATTACATAACTTGGCTAAGAGGATTGAAATCCAAGTCTTTTAGGCTGTAGCGTCTGTGGTCATTTAGGCGAAAACTGGATAGTAGGAAATAAAAGCACAGAGAGAAAAAGATGAGACTATAAAGCACAAACCTCTCTTTTGCAGTTTTTACTAGGGCCTTGAAAGTAAATTAACCTGTGAAATGGGAAATCATTTAACATCAGCCCTGGATGACTATTAATTTTTTCTTTAAAAACTCGTAGGGGGACACATGGGTGGCCCAGTTGGTTGAACGTCTGACTCTTGATTTCAGCTCAGGTCATGACCTCAGGGTTCAGTTCCTGAGAACGACCCCTGCATCGGACTCTGCACTGACAGCGCGGAGCTTACTTGGGGATTCCCTTTCTCCCTTTCTCTCTCGCTCTCGCTCTCTCTGCCCCTCCCTGCTCATGCTCTTTTTCTCTCCCTTTCAAAATAAAATAAGTGAAACATTTAAAAAATAATAAAAATAAAAACTGGTAGGAATTTTTGGCTTTGGAATGGAAACTGTGAACAGAGTTAGAGATTTTTAGCACATGATTATAATTACCAAAAACACATTTATTTTCAAGTTGCTCAAAATGCTTTTCTCCTTTTTTTCTTTACAGAAGATTCTAGTGTTCCAGAAGCTACAGAAAATGAAAGAAAAGCTGGTATATCCTATTTCAAGAATCAAAGGGGAATACAGTATATTGATCTGTCTTCTGATAGTGAAGATGCCGTGTCTCCAAATTGTTCCAGTACAGTTCAAGAGAGAAAGTTCAACAAAGACACAGTGATTATAGTGTAAGCAGCTCAATAGATTGGTTATATTTGTCTATGTAAGAGGATTTTCAAGAAAAAATTGTTTAATTTGAAAATTACCTTGGTGACTTCTCTCTTTTCTTCGTTTTTTTTGCCTTTTCCCTATTGCATCTTTGTTATTTTTCCCTGACTTAGAGCTATAGAGAGGTACCGTGTATGTGTATGGGCATGCACACACAGCATATGCTTCTTGATAGCAGTCATTTTCAGTAAAAAGGTTAGTGAGAGGAAGTAACTTTTTTTAGCCCTCCATAGATAGGGAAATTATTTTAACATGTACCTTTGATCATCTATAACTGCTTTATGATCTGTTCTTGAGTCTCGGAGTCAAATCATTTTAACATTTTTGGGCACATTCTGTGGAGTAGCACGGAGCTTATATTATAGTCAGGTAGAAAGACAATAAACAAACAATATAGTATGCCAAATAATAAATATTATGGCCAAAAGGGAAGGAAAATAATGGAGCTCAGGGTCAGGGGCAGGAGTGTGGTTTCTAAAGAACACAGTTGGAAAAAAGCTTTATTGAGAAGATAATGCTTGAGTAAAGACCCGAAGGGGGTAAGAAAGTGTGAACTATCTGGATATGAGGGTGGAAGGAAGGGCGGAGTATTCTGGTCATTGAAAGTAACTTGTTCAGTGACCCTGAAGTGGTATTATGCCCAACGTTTCTAAGGAAACAAATGATAGAGAGTGAAAGACATAATGTCACAAGGTAAGCAGCAGGGTAGAAGAGGGATTTAATGGTATTAAGCCCATAGGCTATTTAGCTTTTATTCTGAATGAGGTAGGAAGCTAATGGAGTGTAGTGATAAGAGGAGTAAAATTATCTCACTCACTTGTTTAAAAAGGTCTTTGAGGCTGTAGGGGAGCAGTGTAGAAGTATGGATACTGTTGTTATAACCCAGGCAAGAAATGATGGACACTTAGCCTGGGCTACTCCTTGTGGGGATGATTAGACAGGGTTAGATTCTACATATACTTTGAAGGTAGAGCAGAGAGGTTTTATTGTTGATACTGGGTGGGAAAAGGGAGTCAAACATGACCCTGAGATTGGCCTAAGCAACTGGAAGGACTGTTACTAATAGCTGAGATATGGAAGACAGTTTTGAGTGTGATAGGGGGAGCTCCTTTTGAAGGCAAGAGTGGCAGTTCAGTCTTGCACATGCTGTGATTGAGAAGACTCTTAGACATCTAGGCAGGAGATGTTAAGTAGGCAATTGGATTTGTGACATTTGAGTTCTGGGGGGAGGTCTGGGTAGCATCTAAATTTAGGAATTGTGAGAATATAGATCTGATATTTAAAGTCATATGATAAAATGAAATCACCAGGGGACACTAATATAGCTGGAAAAAAGAAGATCTCTTGGTTGAGGGACTCAGGTCAGGGGAACTTGGGATTTTAGGAACAGAGAAATGGGAAGAAATCTGGAGAGGTTCTAAGAAGGAATAGTTGTTGAGGTAAGAGAAAGGTCAAAAGATTGTGTGATCAGAAGCTAAGTGAAGAAAATGTTGCAAGGAGTGAGAGATTGGGACTGCCTATGGCTGATGAGAAGATGAGAATTTCCTCTTAAAATGAATTTATTGTAAGCTATGATGAGTATGCCTTTCTCCTGAAATTCACTCTGAAATAAAAAATAGTGAAGATAAATAGTGAAGATCTTGCGTGGTTAAATGTATTAGATTCACATGTACCTGCTAAGAACAAGGTTATTCTCTTAAATTACAAAAGTAGAATTTCAAATGCAGAAATACCAGTTAACATTGGCACAGTATAGTTATCTAATGTACAGTGCATATTTAAATTTTACCTGTTAATCCCAGGTAAATGTCCTTTATAGTAGCGGTATTACAAAGTCCTGGTTTGTAAATAAAGAATGTGCCCTAGAATGTAAATCACTGTACAGTTCCTTTGCCAGGAGGTTGTATAAGGAAAAATCAGCTGGATTAAGCAATATGCTTAGTAATGTTATTTGTTTTACCTTCTTATATAAATTCCTTATCCTGTCATTGATGGATAACAAAGTGTGAGTTTAAGAACTAGCGGTCAATCCTTGGACCATATTTTAAATAGTACTTTATAGTAATTTTCCCTCAGTGTCATGTTGAATTTTTTTACCTAGTATCATACCTCTTTAGTCTCATTGAATCTGAAACAGTTTCTCAGCCTTTTTGTTTGTTTGTTTCTCATGTTACTGGCCTTTGAAAGTAAGAGGCCATTTTTTTTAAGGATGTTTCTCAATTTCTACTTAACCTGATTTTCTTCATGATTAAATTTAGGTTAAGTGGCAGGAACGCTACATAAATGATTTTGTGGCCTCAGTGTGTCATGTTTCAAGGCACAGTGATAGTGATTTGTCTCTTTATTGGGGAAGTATACTTGGATCACTCAGAACCCTGCCAGGTTTCACCTCTATAGTTACCATTTTCCCCTTTACAGTGATTAATCTATGGGCAGATCCTTTGAGACTAGCTAACGATCTTATTCCTTAGCAGACCTTCACTCAGTAGTTACAGTATTTATTGATGATTCTAACCTGAATCAGTTATTATACTGATGGTTGCAGATTGCTGGTTATTTTAACTAGCATTTCAGATTTTTTACTTTCATTATTTGGTATTCTAATAGAATGTGTGTTTTTCAATCAGGTTTTTAATCAGACTTTTTTTTTAAGTTTATTTACTTATTTTGAGAGGAGAGAGAGGGAGAGAATCCCAAACAGTGCAGAGCCTGATGTGGGGCTTGAAGTCATGAACCATGAGGTCATGACCTGAGCCGAAATCAAGAGTTGGATGTTTAACCGACTGAGCCACCTAGGCTCCCCTTAATGATACCTTTAATTCTACTCTACCATTATAAGCCTCTTCCTTGCCTCCTTCTATATTTCCTCTTGTGAGTATGAGAACTCTGCCTTCTTACAATTTCTTAATTGGTTCAATTATCCAGTATACATAAGATAGTTTCAGAATTGCTGTAATCCTACCACTTGACCATTATAAGCCTATTAAGTAGAGTTCAGAATTTGTTTACAAGTTTTATTTTGTCTTTAGATTGAAGGCATATGATCAGAGTACTTGGATGACTTTTTTAATGTTTTCTGTGTGTCAAGGCTAAAGAAAAGCCTTCTTTAGAAATTAAGGATAAGTGGAGAGGTAAAGGAAAATCACAAGTACTAATGTTCCAGAACCCATGGGTATGGGGCTAGATTTTCAGAGATGTGTCAACAGTGGATGAGACTACAGAGGAATAGATAACCAATGAAAGATTTTTATTACATTTGACATTTTAGAGGATATTATTGCCCTCATAAGAACAATTTCATTGAAATGATGGGGCAGGTGCATCTGGGTGGCTCAGTCTGTTAGGCGTCCGACTTCAGCTCAGGTCATGATCTCACAGTTTGTGGGTTCAAGCCCTGCGTTGGGCTCTGTGCTGACAGCTCAGAGCCCGGAGCCTGCTTCGGATTCCGTGTCTCCCTCTCTCTCTGCTCCTCCCCCACTCATGCTTGCTTGCTCTCTCTCGCTCTCTCACTCTCACTCTCAAAAATAAATAAAGCCTAAAAAAAAATTTTTTTTTAAATAAAAAAAGAAATGGTGGGGCAGAAGGTAGTAAAACATTGAGATGAGAACTATATAGGAAATGAGCAAGTAGAAAATCAGTTTTATAAAATTTGTGGAGGAAAGGAGAATTTGCTTATTTCTTACGTTTTTTTTTTTTTAATTTATTTTTGAGAGAGAGCGAGAGTGTGCACACATACGAGTCGGGGAGGAGCAGAGAGAGAAAGAGAAAGAGACACAGAATTGGAAGCAAGCTCCAGGCTCTGGGCTGTCAGCACAGAGCCCGATGCAGGGCTCGATCCCACAAACCGTGAGATCATGACCTGAGCCGAAGTCGGATGCTTAACTGATAGCCATCCGGGCACCCTGAGAATTTGCTTATTTCAGTGCTGTGTCCACAGTTCTAGAACTCTTGGTACATTGAATTAATTAATTCAGTCTTGAGCCCATTGTAGGCTTGGGAGGAAGAGCTTAGGGAGAGAGAAGAGATTGAGGAAAGAAGACAGTAGATAGTTGAAACAAGGTACTGTAGGAAGTAGAAAGGGCTAGAATCCCTTAGCACTGAGAGGGGACTTTATCTTCAGCAGAAGGGAAGAAGTTGATCTGAGACCAGATAAAAGGACACAAACTCTTGTTTTTGTAGATTTTTTTCCTTTAGTTTTAAATCTTTTAGGCATATGAGAAAATAAAATAATGGACAGTGAACACCCATATACTTACCACCTAGACTTAGCATTTGTTAACATTTTTCCTTGTTTGTTTCATTGTTTCATCTATTATTACTGACCTAGAGTTTTTTTAAATTATGGACATCCCAACATTTCTACCCTTACTAATACTTGGTGATACATCTTCCTCCTCCTGAAAATCCAGTACTGCTATCAATGAAAAATTCTCCAGTATCTTCTAATTCCCAGTTTATATTCATGTATTTTATAGCTGCTTTTTCAAACCAGGATCCAAACAAGGAGAATCCACTGCATTCGAATGTTAAAACTCCTGACTTTTCTTTTGATCTTGAACAGTCCTCTTCCCTCTTTTTAAATGATTTTAACTTAGTGAAGAAGAGGCTTTTCTTAGAGAAAACAGATTTTTCTGATTGTTTCCTCATGATGGTATTGAATTTATTCCTCTCTTGCTTTTATTTCCTATGAACTGGATGTTAAATCCAAGGCATGTTAAGATTCGTAGGCAACATAAATACTACTTCAAAAGGCACGTGAGTTTGTCTCACCAAATAGTGGTGAATCCAATCATTAGGTGAAGGTAATGGCTGGCAGAATAAGAACCTTTGAAAGTGGTTATCCAGGGCAGAAATTGTGAGAAGATTACAACCTGAATTTTCTCACTGAACTAGGTGGCAGAATCAGGAAATGTGACTGTAGTAAGGCAGAATGAGAATTCAAAGTTTAGTACATTCAGAATGAGGGGTGTGGGTGTCATGGAAAGGGAGAGCCATGTAATCACCTTCAAATATTGCAGGACAGGCATTAGTTACAAAGGAAGTGATTTATTTTACCTAGTTACTTTTCTCAGAGCATTTTCTCAGAGCAGGATCAAGATGTCAGCCTAGAAGCTTGTTAAAGTATATATTCCTGGTCCTTGGGGATCTGCCTTTAAATGTTTTGGGGGACTCTCAGGCAAAACTAGTGTCCTGACCAGGACAACTGAACTAATAGGAGTAGGTAACAGTGAAGTTACTAAAACACAGATTCTGGATATGTTTCCAAGTACAGAATTAGCTGCATAGCAAAGTCATGTATTCTCTGACACTAGGAATGTTCTTAACTAAATTCCCACCTTCCTTTCTCTGATCTTTATAACCTTTATCCACTTGATATACTTCTACCTTCAGATCTCCAGAATGGCCATCATGGTAGAAAACCAGCATTTCAAAATGAGATTTTTGTTAGTTTGGGAGATGGATGAGTAAAATTTGGCCCCAAATGTCTTTTATATAGGGTAAACATATAAATTAAGATGGAATGAGATTAAAGTTAGTTGTTATAAAATAAAACCTCACATGGAATAAATGCTCCTTGTCTGAAGACATGTTTTGTTCTTGGCAGAGATTCTGGTACTGAATGGGACCATTATGATTTTAATACTTAGATTCTGATCACCTAGGTAGGCCATGAAAGTTCTTTTATCTTTGTGTTAGTGTAGGCTTTATAATTTCTCAAGAACAACTTGACAATGCTGGTCTGATAATAGAGTATAGGTGAAAAAAGAATAGGAAAGAGAAAGTGGACATGAAATACATGTTTGTGTATCTTAAAATAAATACCAGGTATCTTATTGTTCTTTTCCATCCCAGCCCGGATAATGTGAAGATCTTTAGGAAGTATGCTGACTCTGGGAATGTAGGTTTATATATACGGTATAACCATACTGAAATGGAAAAATTTCTTTTAATCTTTGACAGGGATAGATTGCATTCTGATTGAAAAGAACTGTATTATATATATATATATGTATATGATTGTAATAAAATAACAATAATCCATTAAAATATTGTTTTTTTCCTCTGAAAATATTTTTAGTTCTGAGCCATCTGAAGATGAAGAGTCCCAGGGCCTTCCTACCATGGCAGGTAGACATAATGATGATATTTCAGAAATGGAAGACTTTTCGGAATTGGAAGACCTTAAAGATGCTAAACTTCAGACCTTGAAGGAACTTTTCCCACAAAGAAGTGACAGTGACTTACTTAAGGTTATATACCCTTTTATAGTAATTTGTTATTATAGCTATAATAATGTTGTATTTCCCTTGTATCTAGTACTGTATTTAGAGGATAGTCTTTTTTTAAGATATGTTTGAGATAATTTTTATTTTATGTAATAATGGAAGTAAAATGCCAGAGATTTTCTTGTAGGGAGTCTTAACTTTTTAAATAGGTAAGGTTATTCGCCTATAAATGATATAATAAGTTGTGTTTCCCTTAATAGCTAACATAGCTTGTGAAATTTTGTTTTGAGTTTAAATGGTTCTAAAGTAGAGACTTCCCCCACCTCCCACTAGAAACTATCAGAAATGACAGCAGGCTTTTTTTTTTTTGTCATCATAATGACTAAGGGTTGGCTATTGACATTTAGTGCCATGGGGCCAGGAACACTAAACACCCTCTGTATGCAGGATGATCCTACATAACAAAAGAATTATCTCACCAATAGCACCCTTGCTGGGAAACATTGACCCATGTAGAAACAAAATACGTGGCTATATTTGGATTATAATAGGCAGCTCGTTACAAGGGCACATAAAAATTGATCATCAATTAAATTTCAGGTAGAGAATAAATCTCGGAAGATTACTAGTAAATCGTTTATTCCTAGCTCTGTCACTTATTAGTTAAATGACCGTAAGGGGATCATTTAATTGCAAGTTTATATGTTTTTCACCTTTTTCTCTGTCATCACCACTGTCTCCAGTCTGAACCTCAGGAGTTTCCATATCTGTATGGGGTAGGCAGGTAACTTTGAGGTGATAGACACCAGCATATTATAGAGTATATGCTCTTTCTCAAACGGGTAGGTACTCTCTAGCACCACCGTGATATGGCTGTGTGATATCAGTGATAGCCCATTTTTTATCAGGTATTCAGATTTTCCAAATAAAGTCAAAATGCTGGATTTTTTTTTTTATTGTTGATCAGTTTAATAGCATTCTTGGGATATAGTTTAAGTGTCATAAAGATCACCTATTTAAAGTGTGTCATTTAGTGGTTTTTAGTGTACCTGCAAAGTTGTGGAATTGTCACTGTAATCTAATTTTAGAACATTTATATTTCTAAAAAGAAACTCTGTAGTCCTTAACAATCACTCCCCACTTTCCTCCTCCAGCTCTAGGCAACCACTAATCTCTGTCTTTAGGTTTGCATATTCTTCACATCTTATATAAATGGGATTATATAACATGTGATCTTTTGCCACTGGCATCTTTTATTTAGCATAAGGGTTTGGGATTCATCCATGTTCTATCAGTAAATTTAACTTTTTATGGTAACAAATTTAAATAAAAACATAAAAATACTGTTCAGGCCAAACAATGTGTCTGAACTGAACGTGGTCCTGAGCCTCCTACTTTAAACTATAAAATAAATTATTACCGTTCTCTGTTAATTTTAACATGAATCTTTTTTTCCCTAAGTCATTTTGATACCCTCTTACTGTTAGATAAATGAAACTTTAGTGGTATCTTGAGTTTGCACCTTGGGGTGTTATTTTCCTCCTGATGTGATTTTTTTTTTTTTTTTTTTTTTGAATAAGAAGACAATGCATGTAATGAGTAGTGGCTACAGAGGCTACTTACAATGTTGGAAAGAGCTTCTAACAGAATATACGTGATGGAGTATTAAATATTCAAAGGAACAAATCTCAATTTAAAAATATTTCTTAGCCTGATTGCTAATTGTTCATGTAGTTTAAGGGTATTTTTCTTCTGTAAGAATATTTATCTCTAATTTTATAATTACAGAGGGAGAATAGGATTGATACACAGAATTGTATTCATGTTTCATTGCATGAATATTTGAAATTTAGGGAGTTTAGCATATTACTCCAAAGCAGAGCACTCTTGAAGTACTCTGTTTCAGCTGATCCCCATCATTTCAAGAGATTTAACATAACATTTATAAAGTGCTTTGCAGAGGCTTTTACACCCATGTAAGGGAATTCAAGAAGTTGTAAAATATAAATTTAATCCTAAACTTGATATGCATGTGCTTTGGTTATTTTGATAATTGGGGGGGTCGGGCTTATAGGATATTTAAGGATTCAAGATTAAGAAAACCAGTAGAAGAGAGTGCTTTTAATTGATTTTAGACTATGTAATTTAATATAAAAATAGCTTATTAAAAGATGTAAGATTTTTCATTTGTTTTACTTTATCTTTTCCAGTTTTTAAATAAAAGCATTTATTCAATAATTATAAAACAAGTAAGAAAGATCTGAATTACCACACCAAAATGTAAGATTTTTTTAAAACAAGTAACTCATTGGAAATTAGGGAAACTATAGCAAAAGGAAAAAGTAGGATGTTTAATTCCTTATGAAATACAAAGTGTTATAGAAAAGTATAAAAATTATATATTGAGGATATTAATTATATAAATAGTATAGGACTATGTTCTTTAATAAATTCAGGTGATTCAGAAATAGAGGAAAAATCAAAAAGAACGCTTCATCCCACTCATCTTAAGAAGTATTAGATGTTTTAAAAAGTGACTACAGAATTGTGGGTTATTTTTTCATAAACAAAAAAGGAATAATAACAGATGTCTACAAGTGTCCCTCTTCCTCACTACCTCTTCTCTCCCTCATTCTTTGCCTGGACATACAAGTAGGGAGTTTTTAAGGCTTCAACGTAGAACCTTGCAATTAAAACACAAGAATAACGAAAGCTTGAATATACTGTATGTATTTCACCAACAGTGATAATACATCCAACAACGTTTTAAGAAATGCTTACATTGTACAGACTTTTGTGAAAGACTTCTTAAACTGTTCTTTTTCAAACAATGTTTTCTCGTTCTGTCAGTTGATTGAATCAACAAGCACTATGGATGGAGCAATTGCTGCTGCCTTGCTGATGTTTGGTGATGCAGGTATGCCTGGCTTAGTTTCCACCCATGTGTATTTATTAGCTTTATAGTAATAAATATCTTCACATTTTTAATACTGCTCTACAATTTACCAGGCACATTCATGAATTCTTACAGGATCCTTACGAGTTACTAATAGCTTCAGTTTTTTTAAATAAAGAAACTGAAGCTTAAGAAGGTTAAGTGACTTACCTGAGGTCATACAGCTATTTGGGAACCACATTTTCTAGGTTGATTTTTTTTTTTTTTTTTTTTTTTTCCTAGGGAGGGGGCAGGTTTTCATTGGTAATTTTGCTTGTTTTCTACAGATCAAATCTCGTAACAGTGAAGTTTTGGAAGGTATATTTTCTTTATTTCTTAAGTGTCCTTTCTAATTGCATTGTGGTTTTATTTACAGGTCTACAAATCTGAGTCAGTAGGAACATAATGTCTTGTGGAAAGTCCTAGCTGGTAATCAGCATTCCTTCATTTAGTAAATATTTATGCTATGTTCCAGGCTTGGGATACAAAAATAAATGCATTTCAAGGAGCTTGCAATATAAAAGCACCTCCAATATTCTTTTGGCAAATACTGTATTTTTCCCCCTAACTTATATATACCAAACAAGTAAAAATAACCTATAATCCCAATACCAAAAAAGCATTTAAGTAATGAAGGCAAACCCACACTCCCATTGACCACCCTTGAATTTGCTTTGTATCATTTTCAGCTTTTCCTGTTTGTACCCACCACTGTAACACACACACACACACACACACACACGTGGGTGTGTCCGTTAAACTAGGAAATGTAATAATAGTATCGGTTTGCATTTAAAAAAAATCATTTGATAATTTTTCATGGATAACTTGTCAGAACAATCAGATTTATCCATCTTTTAAATATGGCCCATAACATTCTTCTGTAACTGCCTGTATGATTGGTTTATTAAGTATTTCTCTGTTAATTAGCATTTATTTATATTTTTATTATTTTATAGTGCTAAAGTAAACAGTCTTATAAGGAAATATTTATGTTATTTCTATAGGCTAAATTTCAAACTGGGATGCTGAATCAAAGAATATACACATTTAAAAGTTTAATATGTACTTCCATGTTACTTTCTTGAAGGTTGTGCTAATTTATTTTTTCATTAACATTGTGTGAATAAGTGCCCATTCCCCTAAGTGGATCTTTTTGGCTTTTTAATATTTGTGAAACTTTAACATATATATGCAAAAATAGAAGATGGCATAGTGTGTTCCCACGGGGCTGTCATCCCTCTTCAGCAAGTAGATTTTGTTGGAGTGCATTCCAAAGATGATAGTTGTTTCATCCATATGAAATATTTTAATTCTTTCATTTTCTTCAATGTGAGTAAGGGAATAAATAGTATTGTGTTATGTGGGTGCTACCTGTGCAGAATGTTAAGATTCTTCCTTTTCTTCCACTTACTAGCTGTGTGACCTTGGGCGGTGTTGCCTAACTCTTCTGTGTCTCTGTTTCCTTATGAGCAAAATAGTGTAATAATAGTACCGGTGTCATAGGTTGTTGTGAAGAAATGATAATGTCAATTTCTTACTATAGTGTGGGGCACATAAGTACATAGTAAGTGTTAGCAGTGATTTGTTCCCAGGGGCCATCTGATAGAAAATGGTACATACAGGAGAAGGTTGATATCTCCCTCGTTACCATAGCCCTAGCACTTACTGGAAAAATTCCTGAAAAATGGTAGACTCAATGAACATTTCTTGAGTTGCAAAATGTTTGGAAAATTTTACATATTCTTTCTTGTTCTTATAATACCTCAGTAGTCCGTAATCTTTCCAAATTTGTAGAAACATTTTATTCCATAATAGCATCTAATCTTTTTTTCTCTTGAGCAATTTTTATCATTCAACTTATTTATTAATTTAACAGATATTTGTTGCACACCTACTGCTAGATGCCAGATGCTGTGTTAGGCATTGAGGATACGTATGGAAACAAAATGGACAAAATCTCTGCCTTTATGGAGTATAATCCTCATTAAACGTGAACTTCCTTTGAGTTTTTTTCTTCTCATTCTTGCACTATACATTGATATTTTATTTCTTAAAAAATATTTTCAAGAGGAAAGTTATAAGGAAAGAATAAATCAGGGCCTTCTTGGTTTTGAAGTAAACTTCCATGCTTCATCTTAGAATGGAACGGACGGTCGTATCGGCCATCTTCATCTTTAGTCCATTACGCCTCTGAGGTGTATAGAATGGCAGCTTTGCCTCACCAACAGAAGATAGCCCTTCAATTTACGGTATCAACAGGAAACTGTTTTGGCTATATTAGGACAATTTCCCCCAAAAAAGGCCGTTTTAAACACATGTGAGAGATTTTGGACAGTTCTGTGCCTCATGATAAAGGATGTTGGTTTTAGCACAAATTATAATCTTATAGGTAATAACTCCCATATTAAACAGTAAGGGTACCTTTTATGCATTGCTTTCTGAAAGTTTTCGTTTATGAACACTGGGTTACAAAAGTTTTTATCCTATTTTAAAAAGTAAAAATGTGAATTTATTGTTGTTGTCCAGAATATATCTACCTGTTTCTTCTTCTCTGTGTTTATATAAAAATAAGCAAAACATTCTTAATGTGATTGTGATCCTATTATATTTGTTGCTTTGTAAGCTTTTCATTAATTAGAGACATCTTTCCATGTTTATTTTTAAAAAGTCTACCTAATTTATAACAGTGGCATTTATGGGTATATTCTAATTTGTTTAATATCTTGGGCATTTAGACAGTTTGGGAAAATTCTTGTGTGTATGCTTGAGCACACATTTCCATCAGTTTGTGGAGTAAATTCCTAGAGAAGGAATTGTTGGACTAAAAGATACGCATATCTAGAATTCTGAAGTGTGTTACTTAGATTGGAAAGGCTAGAACAATGCATAATGTTTAAAAGTGCCTTTTTGCCCATGGACTGCTAGGGTCTATTTACTGTTTATTAACAGATACAAAATAATGGTATTTTAAAATTATACTTGTTTTTAATTATTAATAAAATTGAACATCTTTTCATTTTTTTCTGTTAAACTGCCAATATGTGTTCTTTTTTTATGATTTCATGTTTTATTTTTTATTGTTAAATACTGAATTTAGATGAAATTTATTTTCATGTGGGGTATAAGGAATAATTTTAACTGTTTTTGTTTTGTTTTGTTTTGTTTTGTTTTTTCTGAAATTGATGGTGAGTGCTCCCAATAAAAGATGAGACCTTATGAAACACAATTTGGAAGTGATATTTAGTATAGAATATTAACTTATTTTATTTAGATATATGCAAAAACTTTTTTTATTGAAGTATAGTTAACACACAGTGTTACATTAGTTTCAGGTGTACAACAAAGTGATTCGACAACTATATTCTATACTCACCACAAGCGAGTACATGTCACAGCACAGGGAATATAGTCAATAATAGCGTTGTATGGTGACAGATGGTAGCTGCACTTGGGGTGAGCATAGCATAACATATAGATAAACATAAAGTGTTTAATTACAGAGAAGATGTAGATAACAGTGTTGTGTACTGTTATGTAACATTTTTGTACTCAAATTTTATATTTGCATTTTCTCCCACATTTATTTGCAAATTTTTTGCCTGTAGCCTTTTTAACTATATGAAAATATTTGGTGTCATAATACTACTAACAAAAAGTAAAGCTGTATAAGCAGATATTTAAGGTTGAAGGATCCTTTATTGACAAAACAAAGCTCTTAACTCTTTCAGGAAAGAAATATATCTAGGTGACCTGGCGTAAATCATCTGGTTTCATTGAAGCTTTTTTTCAGACTTAGAATATGACTAACAGTGCTTACCCTACCCTACCCCAACAAATATAATTGTGATGATCCCTTTTCAAAGTGGATGCTGGGAATTACTTGGTTTTTGCAGACTGCACATTTACTCTATGAAATATAATTAGAAGACAAAAATTTAAGCATTCCCACTTACATGGAAATTATACTTTAAAATGTTGGTAACATTTACTTCTTTTGTTATAACCATATTATAAAATTTTCAGACTTACAACTTAAAAGCTGTCGTGTTTGTATTTAGTTTGAATATTGTGCTTCTACAAGTTTTGTTTCTGACAGCATAATTAGGATACTGGTGTAATTAATACTGCACTTTTGTAAACTGTAACAGATGCCTTCATGTTAGCAGTATGTCTAAGGAATTGGCTCTCTGAAAGTAAAAGTATATAAGAAATAGATAAATGTCTTCAAACTACAAATATGTAATATAGCTTCCTTTTTTTTTTTTTTTTAAGATTTTATTTTTAAGTAATCTCTACACCCAACGTGGAGCTTGAACTCACAACCCCGAGATCAAGAGTTACATGTTCTACCAACTGAGCCAGCCAGGCACCCCTGTAATATAGCTTTTTTAAGATCATGTAGTTTGAGTTTTTCTTTCACTTATGACAGAATATGTAAATTTTCTATCACTGTTATAGTCTCTATGTTACACTCTTCGTTTCTAGGTTAAGAGCATTAATCGCTTGAGCTATCCATGTTTCACTTCCTCCTCATTTATTAAATGAGACTATTACCTACTTTGTAAGTTTATTGTGGAAAATAAATGAAACAACAGTTTATAAAAGCCCTTTGCAAAGCCTGGTACATAGTAAACTATTATTGGTATCAGTGATGCTATTCAATAAGCTAGACAGATAGGGCTCAACTTTTTTTCACTGCTAAACACGGAGTCACTGAGGAGAACCCTTTCCTTTCAGTATTGCTCTGTAGAATGACCATTCAGTTTAGCGATGTTTGTTGTTACTAAATAATGTGATGGTTTACAAATAACATAAGAGTCTCTGTTTACTTTTCCTTTAATTCAGTTGACATTTATTGAGTATACATGAAATGTAGAAGAAATAACATTGGGCCTGATGTCAAGAGAACGATCTGCACGTGTTCATTATAATAACTTTTTTACCTTTGTTTTACATTAATGATTCTTACAATACTTGTACAAACTTTGATCGTTCATCTCCGTTTTAGAAGGTGGTGGACCCAGGAAAAGAAAATTATCTTCTTCTTCAGAGCCATATGAGGAAGATGAGTTTAATGATGATCAGTCTATAAAAAAGAAAAGACTGGATCACGTAAGTTACCTTTGAATTGAAATATCAAAATCAGCTGTTAGACCCAGAATGTGTTGAATCTGTGGATATCAGATCTAAATGCATCTAAATGAATTAGACTTCTCTCTCACAACCAAATCAAACTGGGTTTGCATTTCATTTAGGACTGTTTTGCTTTCTTTTTAATTTATCCAGTATTAATTGCTTATCTCTGAGTTATAAAATTAATTATTAAAAATATTCTAGGGGTGCCTGGATGGCTCACTGGGTCCGACTTCAGCTTGGGTCATGATCTCGCAATCTGTGAGTTCAAGCCCCGCGTTGGGCTCGGTGCTAACAGCTCGGAGCCTGGAGCCTGTTTCAGATTCTGTGTCTCCCTCCCTCTCTGCCCCTCCCCCACTCATGTTCTGTCTCTTGAAAATGAATAAATGTTAAAAAAAATTTTTTTTCATATTCTAGTGGCATGATAAAGTAACTTTTGGGAGAAATATACTGTTGTGTTTTTTTTTCAAATATTTATTTTGTGAGAGAAAGAGAGTGTGAGCAGGGGAGGGGTGGGGGCAGGGGTGGGGGAGGGGGAGAGAATCCCAAGCAGGCTTTGCTGTTAGTGCAGAGCCTGACATGGTGCTTGAACTCACAAGCCCTGTGATCATGACCTGAGCCAAAACCAAGAGTTGGACTCTTAACCAACTGAGCCACCCAGGCACTCTGAAAATAGACTTTTAATATATGGTTGAACCAGCACCATTTCCTCCTCCCCAGTGTGACAACTAATTATAATTCTTCCAGGTGACCTCTTTGATAACTTAAAACTGCTTATCTAAAAATAATTATGGTTATGCTTTTATTGGGTTACTCTATATTTTTCCATTAACTTTTGCTTTAAGAATAGAACTACTGAGGCCTCCCAGTGAAACCAGACATAGTCCTCCCTGTCTGCATTCAAGACAACACAGTTTCTTTTTGGTAATCAAAATCCGTCACCCCCAACCAGTATAGTAACTTGTTTTATTTTATCTTTTTACCTGTGACTTAATGGTATAAGAAGCCCAAAGTAGCAAGGTAGCAATCTCTACCCTAATTTAATGGGATAATTGTTATGTCCCTCCATGGAAGCATTCTTTTCTTGCGAACTAATACTGATGGGAAGTTAAAAATTCTGTGATTGGGTTTTAGGTATGGGGAGTAGCTATAGTATAAGAGACTAGGCCTACATTTTAGTTTACAAATCTATATATAACAGTTATGGGGGAAACAGCATCAAATTGATTGGTTATTCAGAGCATTTACTTTGCTTGTACATCCTGTTGAACAACACGTCGGTCTTAGGCATTCTCTATAAGTTCACTCTCTATAAGCGATACCACTGTTCTGTGGTAGGTTTTGAGGCATGTGGTGAAATCACTAGACAAATTCATTGATGCACTTTTCTTAGTGACCTGGTCAGGAACACTGTGGTATCATTAGTGTACTGTGTGAATTAGGTTTATTTTTTTTTTTATTTATTTAAAAAAAAACAATTTTTTTTTTAATGTTTATTTTTGAAAGAAAGAGAGAGAGCATGAGCGGGGGAGGAACAGAGAGAGAGGGAGACACAGAATCCGAAGTGAGCTCCAGGCTCCGAGCTGTCAGCATAGAGCCTAACTTAGAGCTTGAACTCTTGAACTGCGAGATCATGACCTGAGCCAAAGTCAGACACTTAACCAGCTGAGCTACCCAGGCGCCCTTCAGTTAGGTTTTCGATATATCTATGTATGATATGTTAGTTGCTTATGGGTTCCATAACACAGCAGCACAAACTGGGTGGCTTAACCAACTGAAATGTATTGTCTCACAGTTCTGGAAGCTAGTGTGTCAGAAGGGTTGATTTTCTTCTGAAGGCTTTCCATTTCTTTTTGTTCCTGATGGTACGCTGGAACTTTGGCATTCCTTGGCTTGTAGATCCTTGCCTTCATTGTCACATTGCATGTTCTTTGTTGACATGTCTATCTGTAAATTTCCCCTTTTTTGTAAGGATACCAGTGGGTAGGTTAGGGTTCACCCTAATTTTAACTTCATTATGTCAGTAAAGACCCTATCTCCAAATAAACACATTCTGAGGTGCTAGGGTGTTATTTATCACATGAATTTTGGAGGGACACAGTTCAACCCACAACTGGTATTGCCAGAAGCAGGTAGATAGGAAAGGCATCTTAGAGTAGATTTCTGTTACTGTCCTTTCCATGATGAAAGGGTCCAGTGTAATCAACTTGCCTCCAGACAATTGACTGACTCTCCCAAAGAATAGTGCTATTGTCAGAACTCTTTGTTGGCCTGTGCTCTTGGCAGGTTAAATATTTGTTGGTAACAGTAATCAGATAAATCTTGGTGTGGGACCATCTTGTTGATCTGTATACACAGCCTCTATTCCTGTTTCCATGGCCATTTGTTTATAGACGGAGTGATCAAGCATTCAAGTGGCTGTGTTGTTATTGGTGTTCACAAAATAGATCATCTTGTCTTCCTCATTACTCAAAATTTCCTCTATAGTAGATGCACTTTGATGAACATTCCCAAGGAAAACTGTTGCTCTTGCATTCTGTTCTCAGAAAAACTCCTGAGAAGTTCAACGGTGCACCTCTTTCCCAGACTTCTGGTCACCAGTCTTCTATTCTTTTTAAAAAAAATTTTTTTTTTAACGTTTATTTATTTTTGAGACAGAGAGAGACAGAGCATGAACGGGGGAGGGTCACAGAGAGAAGGAGACACAGAATCTGAAACAGGCTCCAGGCTCTGAGCTGTCAGCACAGAGCCTGACGCGGGGCTCGAACCCACGGACCGTGAGATCATGACCTGAGCCGAAGTCGGACGCTTAACCGACTGAGCCACCCAGGCGCCCCACCAGTCTTCTATTCTTATTCTCTTCCTTAGCTCCTGTCCATCATATATCATAGTTCTCTACCCCTGGCCACCTCTTTTTATACAAAGTGGATGGTAAGATGTACTGCCCAAACCTTTCTTAAATGAGGCTAAATCATTTAACCTCATTTGTTTGTTTACTTCACTTTGGGCTTCTTCTAATAGTATGTGAACTCTTTGAAAACCAAGTTCAAGATTTTCCCCTCACTTTATCTGATTGTAAAGAATTCCCCAAATGCCATAAATCCTGTTTGAAGGAGGGGCAGAGTAAAGCAGAAGTAGGGACAGTGGGAGCCTGGGACAGCTGCAGAGGCAGCTTATTTGTTCCTCCTGAGCCTGCTCAAGTTCAGTTTCAAATCTCCCATTTTCACTTAATGATGGGTTGCTGCTCTTCATACTCAGTTTTAAGGTTGGTGGGTGAGATAACCAGATCACATAACAACTCAAGTCTCATGGTCACTTGATGTGCCATGATCAACCATTCTGTTCCTATCAGGACTCCCTTTCAAGCCAACGATTTTTTCACAAAAAGACATCAGTCCCTTCTGCTTTTATTAAATCTTTTTTTTTTTTTTTAATGCTTATTTATTTATTTATTTGAGAGAGAGACAGGCAGACAGACAGCATGAGCAGGGGAGGGACAGAGACAAAGGGAGACACAGAATCCGAAACAGGCTTCAGGCTCTGAGGTGTCAGCACAGAGCCAGACACAGGGCTTGAACTCACAAACCATGACATCATGACCTGAGCTGAAGTCAGACGCTTAACTGAGACACCCACGTGCCCCAAGTCCCTTCTGCTTTTAAAATGTGAATTTGTTCCAGTGCAGTAAATACGTTAAACAGCAATTTTAGTATAACCTAAATTTTATGTTATTTATGTGCAGTGTTGTTCGTGAGAAGTACTAGGTGAACACAGAACACTGCACCCAGCTGCACTGAGCCACATAGATTACATAAAATGCACACACCCCAGACATGTACTGGCTGCCTCATTTCACCATGCTTATTTTCCCACAAGGCTGTGTTTTGCTATTCTTTCACATTGGTGAACTTTTCTATTGGAAAAACACCCATTCAACATCCCAAACATATTAAGCAATTTCATTAAAAAATATCAGGTAGTACATATAAGAAGGTTTAAGTATTGAGGAAAAGCTTGAAATAAATGTTTGGGAAGGAATGAGAACATGTGCTATATCCTGAGCCACAGGCATAAAGGAATGCACATTGTGGAGCATCAGAGACAGTGCCCCAGAGTAATATGGCTGGACTGTCATCATATATTGGGAAGTCATAAAGAAAGGCGTAAAGAAATAGAAGAAAAGGAAAGATTGTTGAGCATCTGAATTAAAGACAAAAGTGAAAAAAGTCAGGAACAACCTTTTCCGTATAGATCTTTTTTTTAAGAAAATAAGTGTGTACTGTGGAAGTAGCTTCTTTTGGTGCCCGTAGTGGTTGCTTTAGTAGCTGCAAATAGTGCTACAAATTCCTAAGCCATCGGGTGTCACACAAAGCCATGAGTGCAGATGGGAAAGCTGCAAAAGAATTTTTGAGCTGTGATACAGAAGTAAACCGAAGAAAGCAACTATACATTGAATTAAACTCAAATTTCATGAAACAGATATTTGTTATGAATGCATGCCTCACAGATCCCAAATCTGAAAAACGGAAAACAGGAATTAAGGTTTTGAAACATAGCATTACTGTGATATTCACTACTAGTGCCAGGTAGAGACTCGGAGCTGAAACCAGCAGTAGTTTATCACTGACCAAACGACGCTATGCCTTTTAAAAAAATAAGTCAGCCTTAGAGTTCACTACTGGTACAGGAAAAATGGGTGGAGTGCCCAAATCTGCAGTGATACTTTTACTTAATTCTCTGTTGTAAGAGGACTTTTGCAAAAACAAAAACGAAAAGACTTAAAACCCCTTCTAATGCATCAAGCCTCTCTCTCTACAAAAACTGAACTCAGCCCCGTTTTTTTCCTTCTTTTTCCTCAAAAAACCACCTGAGATAGCCTTGTGATAAATTTATGATTACAGCATTTATGGCTTATTGTTTAAAGTGAGTATTTACACTAATTGCTGTTATTGAAAGTGAGAATGCAGATGTGGTTATAGAATTTTGGAATAGATTTAACATCAGAATTTCATTAGTACCATTGTAAAAACCTGGAGTGATAAGAGCATTTGTATTATGTGTGGTGGAAAACTCTCCTTACCTTGATTTGCAATTTTGAAAGATTTGATTCTTACAGAGAAATTTTGAAAACTCAGAAAAAGGTGTGTTGATTGAGGAAAGAAGGTTGGATTTGAGAAAGTAAAAAGTGGAGATGTTGAAGAGATAGGGTCCCGCTGATGATCTAGCCACAGAACTCTTGTAGTAATTTGCTCCTGATAGCCATGTGGATACAGAAGGTAATCATGATAATGATGGTGAAGACTAAAAGGCTACACCATGACAGCTTAACACATCAGGTTGTCAGATGCTTTAAGTGTTACTGAAAACAGTTGTGCTGGTTTGAAGATACTGGTTTTAGTACTGAATACAGTAAGAGTCCTAGCATCCAGTTGCATTTAGAACCTTACAGACGGCATTAGTATGAGAGGAGGAGGCTAGCAAAGGAGCAGAAATGTATTTTTTTTTTATAATTTATCATTTATATTTTCAGCCAGTATAGCAGAGGTAACACAAGGATAGTGAGCCGTGCTGTTCCATAGCTGGCGTTAAGAAATTTGTTCATTTTCAGATAACCTTTTTTCTACCGCTTCACAGTAACTCACAGGCAGTCCTTCCAGTGCTAATACTCCCAGGCAAACTTCAGTTTACATTTATTGTGGTATTTATGCATTTCTTAGCCATTTAATGTGTGTGAAATTGTGCTATCCTGTTTCAAGGATCCTTCCTCTTTTTTTAATGTGTCACTGATGAAGTTTTTGAATGTTGTGCCTCTAACACGATTTTTCTGAAACACTAATTTTTTATTTTCCTGATTTTGCACAGTGCAGTAATTTTGGAAATGGCATATATTATATTGATTTTCTTGTGATTGGGGCTTTTAGAGACTTCATACAGCATCCTTATTAGCCACAGATTCTTTGAGAATCATTGCATCTACTTGGTCGTGACGCCCATGTGACAGAGCACCTTGTAGTGTATCCTGGACCTCCTACAGAACCTTCTCAATCTTGGCCTCATTCATAACTGACAGTGTTAAGAGAGCTAGTTCATAAACAGATTAAGCAAAGAGGCCGACCCCGACCGATTGCTCTGCTCCTTTTTAGAGTTAGACAATATGTACCTTTTCTGTTTCCTTTTTTTTTTTTGAACGGCATTTGCAGCATGCCCCAGATTAGACGCCCCCATAAAATTCATGAAAGTGGTGTGGTGGTTCCCAGAATTGGGGGGGAGGGGGCGGTTATTTCCTATTCTTTGGCCTGCATGTGTCTTCCTGAGGTACCCACTGCTTCCTGCTTACCAAGTCCAGTTAGTGATGTCTTCAGTGTAGGTGATTAAAGTGATATTCTGTGGACTGTGCAAAACTATCAGTCCTAGAGTACCATATTATGAAAGAGCAGGAGACCCCTGAAGACTGTGAAGGTATATCTATCCCTGACCCTTCCCAGATGAAAACAAATTGCTTTTGCTTGTCCTTTCTAATTGGGATGGGGCAGTGGGTGAAGAAGCATGATAGATTTTAACTGCACGGTTATACTGATTTGCTCCATTAAAAATACCATATCTGATAGTAACTGCTACAATTGGGGTTATCACCTCTATGTTTATGATAACTAAAATAATTCTCCAAAACCCATCATCCAGCTTTTGTATAGGCCAAGGAGCCACAGTACATTGGGATGGGATGGTGATACCAGTTTCTGCAGTTCCTTCAGTAACATGGTGTTGCTGCTGTGGCTGATTCTACTTGTACTTCTCTTCTTCCTCTTTCTTCTTCTTCCATTTACCCCTCCTCAGTTTTAGGGACTTGAATTTGTCTCTTTCCTGCGAGAATGGCCCTTACTCTCTGGGCCAAGGAGCTAACATGAGATTACTGCCAGTCCTAAATATGCCTGTTCCAACTCTCCATTCTGGAACAGGAAAAATAACCACAGGATTAACTCATAACCCTACAGCCCACTGAGACAGAGTTAGGCCCAAACTCTTTGTGTCACTGGTGTAACCACTGGACTACATAGGTATATGTCCCTGCCGTGTGGAACTTTGTCACATTTCTGTGTGCAAGAGAGGTATCACTCACAATTTTTAGTATTTGTACTTTGGGTAGTGAAAAAAAACCTAACAATTGTTGGATAAGGAAGGAGGTGAAAGAAAGCATGAGGCTGTGTTTTTCTAGATCTTGTTTGTGTAGCATGTGGTACAGTTCTAAGCAGAGTTAGGTACATGATTTTTGATTGACTAAAATATAAGATTTTTCCTACACATGACCCCAAGAATCTTTTTTTTTGCTTAAGTGTGGAATTTTAACCATTTTTTTTAAGTGAAGTTAAGTGACAAAAGAAGAAAGTGATTATATGAGTAACACTGATTATTCCCAGATTAATGTTTTGGTTTCACATAAGTTTCTATCATTGTGTTACTTTTATATTGTGGCTGAACAATTAATATTTGAGCCATTCTATAAATCAACACTGAAGTAAAAGTAACTTTTTTCTCTCAGTATTTGAAATTTGTAGGGAGGTATAAAATTGTGAGCATAGCTGAGATATTTGAGTCATTTTCTTTTACTTGCCATTAGGTTGGAGAGACTTCAGTATACCTGGATTATTTAGAGTAATTTGAGGAACATTCTAGTCTTTTAGCAGATTTATTTCGAGTACTGTATGAAGTGTGAGTTACTGGATATGCAGTCAGGGTCTTGCATTTTGTGATCTTAAAGCAGCAATATCCTTTACCCTTAAAGATATAAATTTGTCAGTTTTCACAAGAACAGAAAGAAACATTTTTGGATTCTTAACTGAATGTGGTAAGTTCCAAATCAAGTCAAAATATAAATGTAATTGTCTTAAGACTTAACGTTATAGGTGATCTCCTTAATTGTTTTTTTTCCCCCATTAGGGAGAAGAATCAAATGAGTCTGCAGAATCTAGCAGTAATTGGGAAAAACAAGAAAGTATTGTATTGAAATTGCAAAAGGAATTTCCCAATTTTGATAAACAGGTGGGTAGTCATGAAAAGATTTAATCAGTGTGTATTAAGTGTTTGAAACAAAATAGTGTTTGCGATAAGCTGTGTAAAATCTCAAGATGCATTTTACATTTTTCTAATTTAATACTCTTTTTTATCAGTATTATAAAATACTTTCATACTACTTGTTAATTCCTCACACTGTTAACTGTATCAGCATAACAGCCATAATAATAACAAACATAACCGTAACAGTTGTAACTCCTGTATAAAATGTGAATATTTAGAAAACCAAGTTAGCTGTTCGCATTTTTCATATTCTTGTCCTTTAAATTTCTCATTAAAAATTTTAAAGGGGTGGTTGAGTGGCTCAGTCGGGTAAGCATGTGACTCTTGATCTCTGCTCAGGTCATGGGCTCACAGTTTGGTGAGTTTGAGGCCCATGTCAGGCTCTGCACTGACAGTGTGGAGCCTGCTTGAGAGTGTCTCCCTCCCTCTCTCTCTGCCCGTGCTCTGCTCGCTTGCTCACTCACTCACTCTCTCTCTCTCTCTCTCTCTCAAAAAATAAACAAATAAACTTAAAAAAAAAAAAGAATTTTGAAGTGTCGGGGCATCTGGCTGGCTCAGTCAGAAGTAGGTCCGACTCCTGATCTCAGGGTCGTAGATTTGAGCCCCACACTTGGTGTAGAGATTACTAAATAAATAAATAAATAAACTTAAAAAAAAAAAAAGAAATTTACTTATTTTGTTTTAATTTCTATTTTTTTTAGAGAAAGAGAGAGCACACATGTGTGAGTGGTGAGCCAGGGAGAGGGGCAGCGGGAAGGAAAGAGAGAATCTTAGGCATGCTCCACACTCGTTACAGAGCCCGATGCAGGGCTGTATCCCACCATCCTGGGATCATGACCTGAGCCGCAATCAAGAATCAGTTGCTCAGCTCAACTGACTAAACTACTGAGGCACCCCACCCCCAGAAAAGAATTTTAAAGTGTAATATTACATCTTGGTACTTTAATATTCCATAAGCTTTGTTTTACTTGTTAAATAGTAAGAAGAATTTCAGAGCCACGCATGCCACTGGTAAAAGTGCCTCTGTTTAATCACATAAATGTATGTGGAAGCACATTATTTGTTTAACATTTAGAATACATTTACACTTGCATTATTTTATTCAGGTATATGCACAGGTAGTATTTTGATGAGCTAAATGCAAAATCTTGTTCTGTTTGTTCTTTACATGTGTTGAAACTATATGTTTTGAAGTTGGCAGTTTGTAAAAGCCTAACTGCATGTTAAAGTTTGAGCAGATATTTTTGATCCTCAAGTTTTCAGAGCACTTCATAGGGAGAGGAGAAATGCAGAAAAAGTCAAACTGCTTTTCCTTTGAAGACTTACGTATTCACCCAAGTACATATACACAGAAAGTATCTGTAAAGCAGCATGAAAACAGGTGTGAAATAATCAGCTATGAATTTTTAAGTGATTGACTTATTTTTAGAAGAGTATACAAGTTCTACAAGTTGCTAATTTTAGATTTTTAACAAAAAGATCAATGACTTATTTCTAGGAACTAAGGGAAGTACTCAAGGAACATGAATGGATGTACACAGAAGCTTTAGAATCTTTAAAAGTGTTTGCAGAAGACCAAGGTAACTAGCTCCTTTGTCATAGAAAGCACATACTTCCCATTGTATTCTGTATTTTGGTATATAAGAAAATGGTAAACCTATGAGCTAATAAGCAGTGAATGGGATTGCAAAAGATACTGGGAATAATGATGTAAAAAGTCTTTAAATGAGTAGTTTCCATATGTTAATGGCACTATAAAATGAAATAGAAAATATTTTTTTCTGTTTAGCTAACTTTTTTTTTTTTAATAGGGCTACTTTTAAATTGCCATGTATTTTTGAGCATAAAAGAAACATCTTTTTAACATTTTAACATCTCTCAGGATGGATCGTATGATTGCTTGTGTTTTATAATCACTGAAATATAGGTGTCCTAGCCTGCCCTTACATGAATATCAAAAGTGCACCACTATCAGAAACCTAAAAGACGAATATCACTGGCATGGAAGAAAGTCCCTAAACCAGTATTGGAGCACTTTTAACTTTCAGAACCAAACAGTAGAGAAGTGGTGGAGAAGAGTTGAATGTTTATTCACATCCTTAAGCAATAATCAGTTAGATCAGCTCTTCATAATTTCATAGCCAATTTAAAAAGGCCAGTACAGTGGCATTGGGGTTTTTTGTTTTCATTTTTTAATGAAGTCTTCTAAGAAATACCCTAGTATGGGTGCTCTTGATGGCACAGAGAATTGATAGTCTGCGGAAAGAAGGAAGCCACCAAATCACCAGTTCTGAGTCTGAAGAATGATTCAAAAGAGATAGATTGTGAATGTGGAGAATTTAAGGAATACTTTATCCAATTTATTTTTCCTTTTTTTGACATATGCACCAGAATGAATGTATAATAATGTGTAAGTCTGAAAGTTCTTTGAGTCAGTAGAACAAACATCCTAAACAGTAAACTAACATGTTATAGGCTAACTGGTAAGAGCTAACAGAACCTCTTCAATCACAGACATCTTAGAAATCTATGGAATATGATGGATAAACCAGCGAAAAAGTAGCAGTGCCTTTCAGTAATGATATATTTAAATAGGTGGAGATGGCAATGGAAAATTAATATAATAGGAATGGTTTTAATTTAGGGTGAACATTGTTTTTGCTATACCCACCAGTGTTGGCATAGAGATGGGGCTGCTAAGTGACATTGGGGATATCTTGTGAATATGCAGCTGCCATTTATATTCTCAGGACCTTTGTTAGAAAATGGGAGTTTATATTCGGTTTTTTAAAACTTACCACCTATTTTTTTAAACTAATTATTTCAGCTCATTGTACGACTTCAGATTCTACTTCAGTATTTCTCTTTAAAGTATATCAAGATTTAATAAATTATAGTTGAATTCTGTATTCAAAACGACAATATCATGTTTAGGTATTTTTTTATCTTACTTGAAGGCTTGTATTTATATCTTTCTAATTTAATTATTTTTGTCTACCTATATAGATATGCAGTATGCTTCACAAAGTGAATTTCCAAATGGAAAAGAAGCTTCTTCAAGAAGTCAGAATTATCCTAAAAATTCAGCTAAAACAAAACTGAAACAGAAATGTTCCATGAAACCACAAAATGGTTTTAATAAGAAACGTAAAAAAAATGTATTTAATCCTAAGAGAGTTATTGAAGACTCTGAATATGATTCGGGTTCTGATGTCGGCAGCTCACTAGATGAGGACTACAGTAGTGGTGAAGAAGTGATGGAGGATGGCTATAAGGGTAAAATTCTTCACTTTCTTCAGGATGCTTCAATTGGTGAACTAACTTTGATTCCTCAGTGTTCTCAGAAAAAGGCTCAGAAGATAACTGAACTCCGGCCCTTTAATAGTTGGGAAGCTCTGGTAAGGCTACATTACTTTTTTTTCCTCTGTCTGTGTGTGTATATATATATATATGTGTGTGTGTGTGTGTTTAATTCACAGTACCGTTTATAGTCAAGGTGTCTTCGGCCCAGGGAAGTATAGATGGGTCGCCTCATCCTGTGTAGAGTCAAACATTACTTTCATTGTAAGCCAATAGTATTTCAAATAGTGTCATATGACCTAATTTTGAATGAATTAAGGGGTGATTTTCCTGAAAAAACCCAAGCTGATTGGCTGGGTATACTGTCACTCATTCTTTTGCATAGAAACTTGGTTCATTTCACTGCAGAAGAAGAAATTAGAGCTTACATTTAGGAAGGAGTCGTTTGCTAGCCTGTTCTGATCTGTTACTGCTGAGACTCCATGCAGAAAGCAAGAATGTGGCAGAAGTTTTACTACAGCTACTTGAAGAGCAATAGCAACGTCCAGGGGAGCTCCATGATTCAAATACCAGCCTCAGTGTTTTATGCTTCACCTCAAAAGAAGCAATTCTTTATTTTCTTTTTCTTTTAAAAGTGACAGCTCAATCTCTAACATGTTTTTCTTGGTTAAACAACACGGCCATTTTATGGAGTGTAGCAGGCTGCAAGCGTTTTTTATTGGAAAGATAGTGTGTGAAGCCTAGAATTCAGGCATTAGGTGAAGGGAAGGCATAAGCAACTGGTAAGTACACTTTGCATGATCATTTTATGGAATTTGATCTATAAACAAATGCTATCCAAAATACCTGTATTTTGAGTTTTGTAAGTGTCAGCAGTCAGCAAATCTTACTCATACAGAGGAATAGAAGAACTCTGTCTTTTAAATTTTGCCTTGACTTTTGTGAGAATGGGGGCTTTTATATCATGAATTGTATATATAGGCCCTGCTGTGAAAACACTGTGGATGGTTTTTTACAGCTTTAGAAGATCAGCTGCCTCTTGAATCTTTATAAGTTTTAAGGAAGTTTCGTGCTCTATCTTTGGGAGGAAAGTTGCTTTTGTGATTAATTTTATACTTGTGACAAATCTGTAAGAGCTAAGTTCCCTTAGTGTCTTTAAAAGTGGCAGTGTGGGAGGGTCCCTGAACAGTGGTTCTAGAAAGCATTTTTTAAAAAGTTAAGATATTTGAAAAATAAAGAAACAATATTGCTAGTATTTCGTAGCTTAAAAAAAATAAAATAAATAAAGCCACTCATTTTGCCTGCAGCCTTTGCTTTTCCAGAGAACATCTGTCAAAGCAGGCCCTTTCAAAACTTGTTCGGCTTTGCCTGAGTGATTATTTGTTGAAGTATTTGCTGAAGGGCTTTCTTGTTCTTCTTTTCTTCCTTTTCTTCTTTCTTTTAATCTTTAATGGTCTCCTGTGTTATTGCAGAGTCAGCTGCTTGGGCTTGTTGGGATTCTAATTTATTTCATAAGGAATGCAATTATCTGCAGCCAGTGTATTTAGTAACTGTAACTACTTGCCCAAATATCTTATAGTTAAAGTAAATTATACCGGACTTATATGTGCCAGATGCTTTCAAAAATATTCAAGTTAACATGTAGAAAGCATGTTTCCCCCACTAATTAATCGGCATAGTTTAAATTAGTCTCAACATGAATTTTTTGTAGATTATGCATTACCTTTTTAAACCCCCTGTTGCATCTTGCCTCCTCTCTAGAAACTGAATGCAAAGACAGTATTTATTTGCTAGCCATTTAGTTAAATGTTGGTTATTTTATGTAACAGTTACAAAGTAAACCTGCTATTTCAGCAAAAACAGGACTTTGCTGTCCTGAAAAACGTAGGTAAATGAAGAGTTTTTGGAAATGAACAGTTAACATTGGCACATCCATGTATATGAGCTTTGAATTTTAATTTGCGTGGAACTTTTAAGCTTCTACTTTTAGTCATTTTAGAATTTTGAATGTGACTGATTTAGGGAGCAATTTTGTATCTTAAAATCATCAAAGATAAAGTTAATATTACATACACGGTACTACAAAGTTGTATATATGATTTACTACTTTATAGCATGTGAACTCTTAGCATTATTGTTGAAGCTATTTAATCTTAAGGACTGGGGAATTTGTGAGAACTTTAAGAGTCATTAGTATTTCATTTAAAAAGGCAAACTGAGCCAACAAATCAAGTACACATATGTTTTAATTATCATTTTTGCTAAAACAAGTCTACAACATTGGTAGATTAAATGTAATCATTACTGTTTCATTGCCTTATTAGAAAAACAGTTTGTGAAAATTAGGTTAGCAGTGCCTTTTAAAACAAAATGTGGGAAGTACATCATTATGACTTTCTTGTCAGAATTACACTTTTTAAACATTAAATGTTGTAAGATATTCTAGTCACCCTTATTTTTACATGAGAGTTTGTTTAACAAAATAAGTGCATTGTTTACAAGGGTGTTTATGTTCGCAGCTTTATGCCTGTTTTCTTTGAACCAGAATTTATTGTTTGCCAGATTTCTTCATAATTTTTCTGTGTTTTTCTGCTTTAGTAAAGGATGTGTTTATTGTAAGAATAGACTTTGGAAATACAGCAAGCCAATGTCAGTTTAAAACATGCTGTTAATGTGGTAAAATTGGTATTTTAATTGCCATATTTCACACATTTGATGGCATCAGTTCACCAGCCACTTACTGAGTTTGTGTCTATTCTTGTGCAGAGTATGGTGGGGACTGTTGTCTGTGATAATCTTATTATGCTGCATCTTTTATACCTTAATCTGAATAGTAATGTGTGCTGACCAAAGGAAGATACCTGAGTAACTCATTCATGAATAACTCACCTTAAAACTTCATCTATGCATCTGTTCTTCCTTAACATTTAGGTCAGTGTAGATGCAGTTTTCCTTGATCGCTAACCATGCAACCCAGGTTTTAGTTCATGCCAAAACCCTTCATGCTCATTGTACTGTTCTCAACTGCTGGTAACTTGGACCACAGGTTTTCTTTTCTGCTTTGTTTTCCCAGTGGTTATTGTAAAATGTCTGCTTAAGTTTGTCACTTAAAGCATGGTAATGCCTGTTCCTTCCTTCCTTATAGGGTCATTTTCAATAAATTATGTTTAGGATGACTGTATTCCGGCTTTATTTTTATTTGCATAAGTTTGACAAACATTTATAAAATGTATTATAAATGCATTTTGAGTACTTCGTCAGCTGCTGCCAGGTATTTATAGCAGTGAATAAGATTAGGACTCTGTCCTCAAAAATGTTACTTCTTAGGTAGGGAGTTAAATCTGGCCTTAATCCCTCCCTTCCTGTAGAAATTAAAAGATACTTGTATTGTAAGAGTGACACACTGTGGCAGGAGAGAGGTACTTCAGTATGTGGCTTTTTAAAAGAAAAAAGTCCCCGAAGTGATACTAGAGTCTTTTAATCAAAGAGGTGGTAATCAGGGCCATATTGATGTTCTTTTTTTTTTTTTCCACATAATTATCCAGCAAGTAGGAATTGCTTTTTCCCCCCTTTCTTCCACCTGAAAAAAAAATAGCTTTATCATATTTTTTGGAGGAATAATTTTTCTTTGTCTAAAACAATACCTCCAAGAACAAAGAAGGTCAGGTTAGCCAAAATTCTGCCAAAGATACCCACCACTTAAGGCTTTGTTGAGCATCTTATTTGTGCACCTGTTTGTGTATTTCATATTATGTAAATAGGACCATATTTTCTATGCTCATCCATAACTGTAGATTTTACTAGTAGATCCTGCATTTACAGAGTCTCTGCATTTCTTAAAGCCTTTTGTGGTGAGGTATTTTGGTGAAGTATTTTATAGAATTATTAACATGCCTTTTGTCTTCAGGAAACAGTCATTTAACAGTAGAGTGTTCTTATACATTTCCCTAAGTGCCAGCTCATCTCTCTCTCTCTTTCTCTTCATCTCTCCATCTGTCTCTCTTCATCTCTCCATCTCTCACTTTCTCTTCATCTCTCCGTCTCTCCATCTCTCCATCTCTCTCTCTCTCTCTCTCTCTCTCTCACACACACACACACACACACACACACACACACACCATTAATAAAGATATTATGGAATTACGTATTGAGATTTATTTAAGTTAATATAATTTTGAAGATCATTTTTTAGTATCTACATTATGACTTTGTAAATGCCTTTCTTAGCCATGTAGTATATTACATGATTACTTTTTTTTCCTTGCTTAGCATTTTGTTTTCTCTAGGTAATAGTGGTCTTGGTTTTACTTTGTCCAGTTTTCTCTATATTTATTATTTCAAACTTTCCCAGCTGTCTAAATTTCCCCTCAGTTTTAGACACTTCAGGTATTCCATTTGTATTTCATCTTCCTATAAAAAAAGTCTCATCTGGAATCTTAAGACCTCCTCTGGTTTAGACTGGTTGGATTATAGGCCCGCTATTCAGCTGTGACCTTGGTATGTTATTTCCCTGACATCCAGAGGAATCCTTGTTGTCTCTTGTGTGTTGGATCTCTTCTTCCTGAATTTCATGCATGCCTCTTTATTCTCTTGGTTTTGTGAGTACATACTAGGAGGTAACAGGTGGGGGAATAATATAGTGGTGCTAGATCGCCTGATTTTGAGTCCCAGTTGTGACATTTCTAATATTTATCTGACCTATAGCAAGTTCTTATTCTACATTTCTTCATTTGTAAGTTGGGTGTAATTATGGTACTGACCTTTGGGAAGTCTAAGGGTTAAATAAATGCCCATTCAGCTGAATTCTGGTTCTTAGAAAATGTTAGCTGTAGAGATCCACAATATTTTGCTCTGGAAGTGTTGTATATATTTCTAGTGAAATGCTAAGAAACTGTTGTTTTCTTCTTATCCTCCATATCAGTTATAGCCATATCAAATGCAACTTTTTTGGATCAAGAACAGTTTTTCTTTCTGTACTTTAAGCTGCCTCGAGGCTTTTAAACAGATTTATGGCTGGTTACAGTACCCACAATATATTAAGATGACATTTTTTTCACCCTCCCTTTGTGGTAATTTGACAAAGGTCTGTCCAGTGGGATATAAGCAGAAGTATATTGTGACTTTTGGAAAGTGCCCTTATAGGATCCCTTCTTCCTGTTGACTGAGATGTCAGTATGATAGTAGGAACCCCATGTATTGAGGATATGAAGCAACAAAGTAGAAAAATCCTTGATTTGGGAACCATCATGTTGGATCTGAAGTGTTTCCACAGGTCTTCGTTTACATGAGAGAGAAATAAACTTGTTGTATTTAAACGCTTAGTGTTTTGGATTTACTGTTACTCATAACTGAACCAAATCCTGACAATTTCATCTTTCAGTGAAACCTTTTCCTTGAAAATCTGATGTTTTACATTCATGGACAACGTACATTACTGGGTAGATTTAAATTCTAAACTGGCAACAATAATTTGGACCATCTCCGATGTTGGTTGGCTTAAATGGGAGGAGAGGTAGGGACAGTAGGAAGTCCCAAGGGAGGTAAATTTTGAAATTTTGACTTCAAAAAATAACCAAAATGTCAAGCTCATTTAAAAATTTCAGTAACCAATCAAACTGATGCAGCTTGAAGTAGGAGTTACCTTTTGCACTCTCCTCGATTTCCTCTACAAGAATTTCAAACATAAAAAATTAGAATAAGGTAGCAAAGCCCCATGTCCTCAGCAGCAGCTTCAGTTCCTGGCTGATATCTGATCTTGTTTCATCTATATCCTCATCCACTTTCTTCTGTCTCATATTATTTTGAAGCAAATCTCAGAATTCATTTTATCCATAAAAATCTAAATATCTCAAAAAAGATATTTTCCCTAAACAAAACTAACTACATTGTCACATCTAATAAAAATCATCAATAATTCCTTAATGTTAGGAAATATCCAGAAAGAAAATGTCTGCATTCAGTGTTCAAATTTTGTTTCTCATAAATGGTGTAAGTTTTTTTGTTAAGTAATTTTGAATTAGAATCCATTAAATAAGGTCTACCTGCTGAGATTGTTTGATATCAGTCTTTTTTTTTTTTTTTTTTTTTAATATTTATTTTTGGGAAAGCACAAGCAGAGAGAAGGGGACCAAGGGTCCAAAGTGGGCTCTGTGCTGACTGACTGAGCCACTCAGGGCCCCATTGATATCAGTCTTTTAATTCTCTTTTAATCTGTAGGTCCCCCACCCATCTATCTTTCTTTCTTTCTTTTCCTATAATATCTTTGGTGAAGGAACTGGATCATTTTTTCTACAGTTTCCCAGTCTGGATTTTTCTCCTTCTGGCTGTTTCTTTTTTGTAATGTTAGTTTATTTCTTCTCTAGATTCTGACGTAATTGAATTGATCTTCTTTGGGCCAATGTAGTTCTTTCTTATTTCTGGCCTTATTACTCTGGAAGAATTTTCTAGGTCCTAGATTATATTAGTCTCTGAGAAAAGTGCCCATGGAGTTTTGTACTTTCCCTCATAATACCAGTTATTACACTTAAAATTATTGGTTGCATATCTTTCCCAATGACTATAAACCACATGAAGATAGGGACTGTGTCTACATGCCAGGTACCTTCACCAGCTAAGGTAATATTTGCCAAAAAATTAGAGAGCAGTAAATGGTAGTTGTTTACAAAAAAAAATGTTTTGTTTTTTTAAACTTTTAAAAGGTCTTTTTTTTTTTTTTTTTTTTTTAATTTGGGAGGTACTAATTGTAGTGAAAAGAAAACAGTATGGACTTTGGAATCTTATCGTACTGTGTGACCTTGGAAATTGTACCTTGGTTTATTCATCCAGAATTGGTGGATTGATCTGGAGTTATTGTGAAGATTTAATGAGTTAGTGAATAAAAGACATCTAGTAGTTTCTAGACCATAAAAGTTACACAATATATGTTCTTTATTTCCTGGTTATTCTTGTTCTCTCACAGACATACGCATCATAAACATATACACTAACACACACCCACAAAAGACATGAGATTGGTTTTAGGCCTGTAGATTTGGGGTTCCTTTAAAAATATATTTAATTGGGGCACCTGGGTGGCTCAGGTGAGTGACAGACACTTGGTTTGGCTAAGATCATGATCTGACAGTGGCAGGATCAGCCTACATCAGGCTCCACACTGAGCTTAGAGCCTGCTTTGGGATTCTCCCTCTCCCTCTTTCTCTGCCCCCTCCCTCTTGGTGTGCACACGCTTTCTCTCTCTCTCCAAATACATAAACTTTAAAAAATAAAAATATATTCCTTTTTTGTTGTTGTTTTGTTTTTTTTTGAGAGAAAGTGCATATACTCGCACAAGCAGTGGGGAGGGGCAGAGTGAGAATCTCAGCAGGCTCCATGTTGGGGCTCAATGCTGGGGCTCCATCCCACCAACGTGAGAGCATGACCTGAGCTAAACCAAGAGTCCATGGCTCAGCCTACTGAACCACCCTGGTGCCCCAATAAAATATATTTTAATTAAAAGTTCTTTTTTTTTTTTTTTTAATTTTTTTAATGTTTTATTTATTTTTGAGAGAGACAGAGTGTGAGTGGGAGAGGGGCAGAGAGAGAGGGAGACACAGAATCCGAAGCAGGCTCCAGGCTCCAGGCTCCAGGCTGTCAGTACAGAGCCCGACGTGGGGCCCGAACTCACCGAACCCACCCGACTGTAAGATCATGACCTGAGCCCAAATTGGAGGCTTAACCCACTGAGCCACCCAGGTGCCCCTTAATTAGAAATTCTAATAGAACCTCCTTAAAATCTTCATGGCACTTATTCTAATATACCCTGCTGTTTATGTGTAAATCCTTTCCTTGGAAAGCACAAAATGGGAGATCATATTGTGATTATTAATATTGTCCATGTGAAAATGTAAAGTAGTATGCAAATAACTTTGTATTTCACAGTGCCATTTTGCGAAGTGCTAAGTTGTGTTTTTTAATCCTGCAGTACAATAATAACATGGCTTTAGAATAGATTGGAAATTTTCTTTCCAACTTTTTCTATGTTAGATGTGAAAAGTGCTTATTATAAACACATTTTAGTTAAATTATCATAGTATATCTTGTATTTCTATTATTTTAGCTTTTCTGTGAACTTAAATATACTGTGATCACAGGGATTATTTAGAGTTGTTCATGTGATTCTTATTGTAAATAGGAATATGCTGAGTAAATAAGATGACATGAATCAAAATCATGTGTAGTTTTAACACGTAGTTTTACTCTAGTTTCCTTTATTCATTTCTGGATTGTGGGACATTTCTTTTTGTCCAGCCAGGTTGTTAGCTTTGTAGACAGCTGTGGGCTTTCTGTTATTCTTCACTAAAAATATTTTTTTATAATGTTCTTCAGGATATTCTTTTCAACTATCTATATAGAAAAATTCTAATTCTTTTACAGCTTTTACATGATGAAGTATTCAGTGTCTTCTTTAGAAAAAAATGCAAATACATTTTTGAAAGAAATTCTTTGAGCTTTCACAGAAAGCCATTTATACAAGCATATATGTATTGAAATTGACTTTTTAAAAAAGTTTTACCAAATTACTGATTGGTCATAGTTAACTTTTGATTCATGCGATATTTTTCCAAGCAATAGTCTCAGTTTAGGAACAAAATTTAAGTGACAAATAATAGTTGGAGTTTTGAAAGCTCGAGGGGTGGTACTTTGATGATAGATAGGGAAAAGTATGTTTTAGGAAGATTAATCATATAGTAATATGTCATAGGCAGGGAAAGTGATGAAAATGGGGCAAGATATCAGGTATGCAATTATACAATACTATTATTTTTGGTAATGAAGACGAATCTGAGATTTTGAAAACAAAACTTGATAGGAGATGTTAACCATCACTTTAGAGTTTCTCCTATAAGAGAACATCCACTAGGTTCAAAATAATAACTAGCTTGAGATTGTGCATTTTGGGGGAGAAAGATATGTTTATTTCAGCATGGTGAGTTGGAGGTGACAGGATTTATCAAAGAGAAACATGGAAATTCAAATGTAGACATGAAGAAAGAAACAGGTTCTCTTAGCACTTGATTAAGGTCATTAGTAAAATATTCAATGAACAAATTGTCTTTTCCTCATGAAGAAAAATTGGTACTGGATTTTTATTTACTAGATCTGAACTGTTAAATTATTTTTCTTTTTATGCCATAGTTCACAAAGATGTCCAAAACTAATGGCTTATCAGAAGATTTGATATGGCATTGTAAAACACTGATCCAAGAAAGGGATGTAGTTATAAGGCTTATGAACAAATGTGAAGACATTTCAAATAAGTTGACAAAACAAGTTACCATGCTCACTGGAAATGGAGGTGGATGGAACATAGAACAACCCTCCATTCTAAACCAGAGGTAATATTTGTTATACATACCTATTTCTTATTTTATCTCAGCTGTATAAAAATTCAGAACTTATTTCTGTATTGTGCCTAGGGAACTTACATGTGGAAGTTTTATGAAAACTAATGTTAAAAGGGAAGCCCATAGTTTCCTTTAATGACACATCAGTGATGCAAGAATTGTTTTTTATTGATACCCCTTCCCCCCCGACCCTGCCAAGGGTATTTTACTCCATTATATCTTTACAGATTAGAGGGAGGAATTGTTATGGTCTTATATAACCTATGTTTTCCTTGTCTGATGACAGATGATTTCATATATAATCACAAAAACTGGAAAGGTGGTTTTAGCTACTACCCCTTTACACAGTTTGGTGCTTCAGAAAATCAGCTGCTTAATTATATCAGTGATAAAATTTGTCCTAGCTCAGTTTCTTTTTAATCATAAATAAAATGAAATTATTAAAATATACTGTATCTGATTTAATATTTTAAATGCTTTCAAAAGCCCAGAGTTATTAAATCTCTTTCTGGAGTAGAAACATCACTAATGACAAGGACACTTATTAAATAGATTATATAAGGAAAGGTTATAAAAACTATATTTCCCAAAACTGCTAGTGTCAGTAAAATACCTTTTCAGAATTCTTACAAAAAAGCAGACACTGAATTATTTTCAGTAAAAAAATTTGTACAACAACCAGTACATATTAAAATGGCATTTTATAATTGTGATGCCCCCAGTTTGCATGGTGTTGGGATATTGGGATGGAAAGATTATTTTGAACTTCCTTTAAAAGTTTATTTTTAAGTGGTTTGGGGACTCAGAACTATTCAGGATACTTCCTTTTAAAGAAATGTATAAAATCGTTTACTGTGATAATATTTATAGTGGCAAAAACATGGAAACAATCCAAGTTCCTAAAATCAGAGAATAGAATGAATTATGGTATGAATAGTTAGAGTGGATTATGGTATATCCATAGTATTCAGGAATATGTAACGTTAAAAATGAGTTACATTTGTTCAGAATATTTCTGATAGGTATTTAATAAGATTAGCACTAGGTACTAAAATTAATTACCTTGGTGATTTTATTTACTTCTTCTAGTCTTTTTCTAGTCAATGATCAAAGCATATTTGCTGATCATTGGTTAATTAAAAGTCAAGATACGGTTACTGGCCTTTAATAGTAAGCTACAATCTTTTCTGTGCCCTTCTAGGGTGCTATGGGATGGTGTAGGGAAACGTGATGCACTTCCCACAAAGAAGCTCTTTTCTCTGTTGCATAGAAAGAACTATGGCCATGTCAGCAAATTCATCTCCTAAAAGTGTAGTTGGAGCTGCTCCTTCTTGTTCTACAGCATTGGATATGGGGAGTTCTTCACTCTACAAGACTTACCCAGTTGAGTCTACTTTATCATAATTTGGATTTTAAAAAATCAAGTGCTTTATTGCATCACTTGAAAAATTTCTCTCTTAAACCCACATCCACAAAGTCCTGTTACTTGTAAATAGTATGATCAGGTAATACACTGTCCTTCCTTTATGCTGAGGAATTTTCTGATGAAGTATTTAATAGATGAGAAAAATTGCTCTTTTTAAAAAAGTGCTCATTGGCTCTAGCCCGAAATAGAACTTCTAATACCTGTGTAGATAGTTTCTTGAGAGTTCATGTAAATGCACTTTTAGGGGGTGAAATTTGTTGTCTTGGTTTTTATTTTTAGCCAAGGTAAGAGTTGCACAAGCAGTTTTACTTGGTATACTGGCCAGGCATCATTGCTGCTGAGCACAGAGACAATTAAAGTAGTTTTCTTGCCTTGGGAAAGGAGTTATTAGCATTGGAGGAAAATGTCAAACCATCCTGATGACTAAGCTACCCTGCTTTTCTTAACAGAACCAATTCTTTTAGCAAAGTTTACGTTGAAGCAAAATTATGTTAACCATTTATTATTACAAATTTGTATTAATTATAACAAAAAAGTTGCCTTTTAGAGATAAAGGACATATAGACATACCAAAATCCTTATTAAAAATAAAGTCTTTGCAGAGGGAAATAAAATTTCTTGCGTGTATCTCAAAGCTCAAAACTATTACGTTCATAATTTTTATTTTAAAATGTCAAAACTAAAGATACCGAAAGTTAAAATATAATACAGTGAGGGAAAAGAGAAAAAAAACCTCAGTATTTTTCCCTTTTTATTCCTACTGTTAATGTAGCCATCTCTCAAACTTTAGCAGTTGATCTAAAATATATTAGCTTTAAATTGTTTTATCTGAAAAGATTTCTCAGATGTTCAATATAAAATGTATTTAATTATATGTGTCCTGTCTTTTCTGGGCTAACTCTACCAGGTTACTCTGATTTTGTTTGTCCTCAATTTGATAGGATGGTTTCCTATCATGTTCTAAACAGTTGCTGTGAAGCCATTTGACAGTGATGTGGATACAGATCAGTACTGCAGATGTGACTTGAGTAACTCCAAGTGCTATGATGTAAATATTTTAGCCGTTTGGATACTACCGTTAGTGCAAACTAATGTTGTGGTATTGTCATCAGCTGTGTCACACTTAGGGACTATAAAGCTTTTGGTCAGCTAGTATCCCTAATCTTATTTCATATCAACTGCTTGCAACAAGTCTCTCTAGACTATTTCTGCATTTTGAACTCACATTTAGCATATTATTTCCATTTCAAGCTTATCTCACCTTTCAAAACTTTGATACCAGTTTCTCCCAACAGGAGATTTAAACCCAATTAAATTTTCACTCTGAAAATAAATCCTGACTCTGGAAGGATTTTTTTTTTTTTCCCTCCTAACAAAGCAAGTAACTTCAAAATAACATGCTGCCTCATTTTCTTTCATGGTCTCAGAAAATCTTAAAATCATTTTTTTTTTCCTTAGTGAGAGGTACCAAAAGATATTTATGGTCTGCTGATGAGAAGAGAGCACTTAAACTAATTCAGAAGGCGTGGGCAGATTACATTTTTATCTATAAACTGGTGTGGGGGGGTTATATGCAGTCATGAAAATTCTTAGAAAACGATAGAATGTCAAAATAAATAGAAGGTGTGATTGTACAGCATCTAAATATTAGATCCTGCTAGAGAAAGAATATAGCTGCCCTATTTTAAAAATTGGTCATAACAAATTGGATTTAAAGCATCTTTGTCAAAATTGCATTTTCATTGATCTTTTTGCCTTCTGAAGAAGGGATCTGTTGACGGGCAGCACTGTTGGGATACTAAGCAATAAAAAGTTATTGGAAGCTTAGATAAATCCAGTAGAGGAGCGTATACACAAAAATACATATGTGTGTATACACATACACAAGCACACACATTGTATTTTTAAAACAAATATTTCAGTATAACAAAGCTATTTAGTATCTTGATCAGAAACAGCCAGCAGAGCTGTTTTGTGATATGGATGAAGCCATTTTTATTTGATTGAAAAATTCTATATAGTAGATGCTTCTCAAAACTCCTTCATCACTTTTTAAAGTTTTATGTATAGTGAAGAGTATTTTAACAGTTACACTAGTTTCTCAATATTTCTTGGCTATTTGTGATAGATCGATGTTGGGATAGCATGCTTGGTGCTTTGATGCATTTATAAATGACGTACTTTGCCCACCTTATGAAGTTTCATCATTTTCATAAAGTATGAACCTTACATGTGTGGGATGACTAAGGCATCAAGAGCGGCTCAAAAATAATAAAGAACTCAGTTTTGACCATAGAGCGGGTGGGTCAGGAGGAAAGAACTTTTTCATGTTCTGTTGTTGAAGGGCTGAGCTCTGGATCAGACCTAGATTGGATTCCGTCTCTGCCACTGCAGTACAGTGCATTTGTATAGCTATATGACCTTGGGCAAGTTACTTCTCTTCTCCGAGTCCCAGAGATCAGCTCATCTCTAAAATGGGGATAATAATATTACTGCTTTATCATTAGATTATATGAAGTAATCATGCATGTCATGCCCATAGCATTGTGTCTGGAATAGACTAAATATTCCAGTATGAGCATTTACTTTCACCATTGTAGAAAATTCATTTGGATCTGGAAATTAAAATATCTATGGTAATAGGTTTTATTTATTATTACTTTTGTAGTGGCAGTTGAAATTACATGATCAGGAAAACAAAGACTTTTTTTTTTTTAAATGAACTGTAAAGATTTCAGCAATATTGCTGAATTTTTCCCCGCCAATGCTTTTATTTTTTTTTTTAATGAGAAATGTTTTATAGATTGCATGCCCCACAGCTGAAACATAGATTTATTTTTAATTTTTTTTAATGTTTATTTTTGAGAGAGAGACCAGTGGGAGAGGGGAGGGGCAGAGAGAGAAAGAGACACAGAATCCAAAGCTGTCAGCTTCAGAGCTTTCAGCACAGAGCCCGACATGGGGCTCAAACTCATGAACTGTGAGATCATGACCTGAGCCGAAGTTGGACGCTTAACCAACTGAGCCACCCAGGTGCCCCGAAACATATTTCTAATTTAAGATGTATATCTTTCTGCCCTACCTCTTTCACCCCATTCTAATTAAAGTCTGTTGATTTTAGAATTTGGCCCTTTAACCATTTTATTATACCATAGCTGTGTTCAGACTCCTTACCTATGTGCAGATAGGATGTGTGTAATAGGTAATTAAGGGGAGAGGATAAAAGCTGGAGAATGAAAGGTGTGTCTTTATCCTAGCTTTTCATGTTAATATGTATTGTGTGCTGACCTAGGGAGTATAAGGATAAACTTTGAGTGAGATGGACTTCCTTAGTTAGAATCTTAGCCATCCATAACACTTTGTAGCTATGCAGCCTCAGGCAGATTACTTAGCATCAGGTTTTTCATCAGTTTCAAGTAATGATAAAAGGCAGTCTTAATGGATGTTATGGGATTAAATGAGGTGGTGCTTGAAAATGCTATTTGTGTATCTGTATGTAATAGGTATTTAGTAATAATTGCTATTGGTTTTTAACTACTTGAACTTTTAGAAAAAAAATAGTGTTTTTGTTGGTAATAGCCTTCCAATATTACCTTCCAAAGAAGTTATTTCCAAATTATGTGTTTCCAAATTAAATGAGATTTTTGACCCTTGCCTGCTACTTTCTACTTTTTGATGCTCATTGATGTCTCTCAAATTTATATTCATATACAGTTCAAAAACAAATACATATATATGCCTTCCAGATATACATACCACTGACATTAGAGGTGACTGACACTCATTCAGAAAGTGTTTATTCAGTCAACCTGGCAAAGAGGCAAATTAAGCTTGTGTTGTCCTAATACTTGAAGTTCCCTAATGTGGTATAATTCAAATCCATACAATACCATTTTCTAGTATATATTAGGTTAGTAATATGTTATCATGGTTAATATTGTGATCATTTATGGAATTAACTTGGTGGCATTACATTATGACTGAACATGGAAATATTTTTTGTAATTCTTAAAGCCAGAAAAAGTAAGTCAATACAAAATAAAAGTTGAGAAAATAGAAGAAAATGCATTGTGTTTGGGGCTCTTTTTTCTTAACTAAGTGTAAATAGCTTGTAAGTTAAAAGGTAAGATTAGACATAGGTATTTCAGTTTTTGTGTGCATTGTAAACTTAAACCTCATGTCATAAAACTAGTGGAGTATAAAAGTATAGAAGTATAAATCTGTAATATTTTGTAACTCTCTTTACCAGTTTGTCACTCAAGCCCTATCAGAAGGTTGGTTTGAATTGGCTGGCATTGGTACATAAACATGGACTTAATGGCATTTTGGCAGATGAAATGGTAAGTAGTACTCTATTTCTAGGATTCATCATTAAAAGGCCTTCTTGCTATCATTTAAAAAGTAAAATTTTCCCTTGACCCCTGTAGTTAACTGTTCTCACATCAGTATTTTATCACTCCAGTCACCCCTTCTAATTTTCTAGCACTTCTCTTAGCTCTGGCCTCCTCATTGCCCCTCAAAATGAAAATGGGCTTTACTTTCTTTCTGATTATCAAATTAATATATATGTTTTAAAAATTAGACGTTACGTAAAAATTCCAAAAATAATCAAGATCCCTCATACTCCTGCTGCCTTGAAATAAGTACTATTTTGGTGTATATCTTTTGAGATTATTTTCTTCTGCAGGTGTGTGTTTGTATGTACATACACAATATGCATATGTATAATACTAAGATTTTGTTTTATGTGCTTTTCTATAGCTACTTTGAAAATTCATAGAGACTTATAAATAAATCCACACATTTATCAGCAACATCATTTCAGCCATTTTTTGTTAGCTGTCTCTGAGTTTCTGTGCACCGCTCCCCCCCCCCCCACCCCGCCCCCATCACATTTGCTTGAAGCTGAGCTTAGGAAGTTCATTACACCCAGTAGTTCAGGTATTGTCACATAGAAACTTGACCTTTAACCTTAATGTCCTTCTTCTGTTAAAAAGTTTATTAAAAATTAGTCCTGTTCAGTGGAGAAAATGCTTATTAAATACATATGTATTACAGTGTATATTACATTTTCAAAATAAAAATTAACAGTGATCCTTATTCTGTAGTTAGCTTCTAGTAATCTTTTGTACTTTAAGACTATTCCCACACATACATTATATTATCATTATAACAAAGATGCTCTTTATCTGATAGAAAACAATATATATGCAGGATTTCAAATAGTTATAGAATTAGATATAGAATATAGAACATTACAGTTGTGGAGAGCTGGACTTGAGAATCAAATCTGGGTTTGGAACCCAAACCTTTGCTTTTCATGGGCTAATCCTTACCGAATGGCCTAATCTCAGCCAATATTAATGAAACATGAGTAATTTCTGTATCTTAAGATTATATTTGGCATCAAATGAGGTATAATATGTGAAACTGTTTTTGTAACCTGTAAAACACAATATCTATAAATTAGTGTCTTGCCTGGTTTGCTAGGGCTCCCATAATAAAAGACCAAAGAGTGGGTGGCTTAAACAACAGAAATTTATTTCTCACATCTGTGGAGACTAGAAGTCTAAGATCAAGGTGTTGGCAGATTTGGTTTCTCCTAAGGCCTCTAGCCTTTGTTTGCAGATGGCCACCTTCTTGATGTGTCCTCACATGTCTTTTTCTCTGCTCACACATCCCTGGTGTCTTTTTCTCTGACAATGGGGATTGGGCCCCCATCCCTGTGATCTCACTTAACCTTAATTACCTCCTTAAAGACCCTATTTCCAAATATAGTCATATTGGGCATTAGGGCTTCAACACAGGAATGAGGGCAGTTCAGTTTATCACAGCTGGCAGTGTTTAGCTAAACTTGCTCAGTAGCCTAAAAATAAACCCCACTTCGCTTATATAGAATTTACTTGCAGTAAAATACACAAATGTTCAACTTAGTGACTTTTTACATATGTGTGCACCCATGTGACCACTTCCCAAATCAACATTTCCATTGTCCCAGGAACATGCCCTCATGCTTCTTTTTAGTTATTACCACCACTATTCTGATGTCTATAAACATAGGTTATTTTTTTTTAATTTTGAACTCTATATAAATAGCGCCATTCAGTATATACTGTTTATTTCTGGTTCATTTGGTGCATGATAAAGTTACAGAGATTCATCCATGTTCTTATATGTATCAGTAGTTTGGTTTTTGATTGGTATGTGGTAGTCCATAGTATAAATATGTTGCAACTTGTGTATCCATTTTCCTGTTGAAGTTCATTTAGGTCATTTCCTGTGTTTGGCTACTGTCAACATTCTTACCCAAGGTCTTTGTGGATGTATGTCCTCATATTTCTTGAATATACTCTTAGAAGTGAAATTGGTGGGTGATAGGATAGGCATATGATCTGATTAGTCATTGGAACATTGTTCTTTAGTATGTATTAAATATTTGTTTTATATAAATAGTTACCAAAATTATATCCTTTATATGCATTGCAAAGCTCTTCCATATTAATGTGTGTCGTATTTTAACTAGCAGGATACATCCTGCTCATTAAACTGAGTTTTAGTGTAATTTGGACATTATGGTCTGTTTTATCAGTCATTGGGAACTAAGAATATAGAACTCTCATATGGTTGCATTATGGGGAATCAAAAATAAATAAAACCAGAAGTATTATTTTTCCTTTTGTGTTTTCCAGTATTTTTTGTTTTTAAATTTCATATATTGTCTTTTAAACATTTAATTTTAGGGCCTAGGAAAAACTATTCAAGCCATTGCATTCCTGGCATACCTTTATCAGGAGGGTAATAAAGGTCCTCATTTGATCGTTGTTCCAGCATCAACTATAGGTTTGTAATATTGTGGACAACTACACTTGACTGTATAGGGTTGTGTATAGGGAGAAGAAAATCTGTAATTTCTTAGTTTATAGAGGTGAATATTATGTGGTCACCTTATATTTTTTTCTCCCTTTGTATATGTGTGAGTATGCGTGTTTGATTATACTGCACATCTTTTAAAATAACTGCAATACAAGTCAGTTATTCACCTTTTGAATTATTATGGAATTATTATGGATCAGGGACCATCAATAAGATCATTGACTATTGTAATACTTCTAGAAAATTGTTTTAATGAAAAAATTGTTTTGATGAGTAATTTAAGAGAAATAAGTGCTTTTAAATTTATAATTAAACATTTATAGAATCAGAAAGTATACAGTTCATCCCCATTGAAGTTACTCTTTCTTAAGTGATTGGATGTTGACTAGAGTAAGATAATATACGTATGAACATAATCCAAAAAAAGTCTTTAAAATGGAAATTAATGACCTATAAATATAATGGTTGGCCATCTGCCTTTCATTTTATGCCTCTTCAAAATTATTTTAATCATCAGGAGAATTGTGAAGGGTCTTTGATTTTTTTTTTTTTTTTATCATTACTTTGCAAAAGAATTTCTGGATAGAATTCATTTCACTGCATATAACCTGTTGTAGCACATAACCTGTTGTAGCAGATACAAATAATATCTCTTTTGCTTTATAGATAACTGGTTGAGAGAAGTTAATTTATGGTGCCCCACTTTAAAGGTGCTCTGTTACTATGGTAAGAATGTCATTTTGCTTTAATTAGAAACTTCTTTAAAATCCTTACATAGAGTAAAGTACAGTAAATGTAACCAATATGTGTGTGGTGTTTTTAAATTGTAGGCTCTCAAGAAGAACGTAAACAGATTAGATATAACATCCATAGTAAATACGAAGAATATAATGTAATTGTGACCACGTAAGTATGGAGACAAAGTATATTTGAGCAGGAAAGATTTTGTGTAACCCTCAAATTTTTAAAAATATCTTAGTAGTAATATGAAGGAAAATTTATGCTAAGAACTATACAACAAAAGTAATGGAATGATTTATGTTGAGAATTCGGGCATTTTTCAGTTTTTTAATAGTATAACAGATGATGGTTAATGGTTATAAAAAGGCTTTGTCCACTTGATTGAAAGTGTAGTTTTACAAGACTCTGTTAAACTTAAAGTAAAATTTAAGATATCCCACCAAATGATTTGTAATATTTCTAACTTATGTCAATTATTAATCATTGATTGTTGGGAACAAGAAGCCGGAGGCACCGTGAGAATGTCCTGAAGGAAAAGCACAGAGCAGCAAGGAACTGAAAGCAGTTCTATTGCTTTCTTTCAGGACATTCTCATGGTGCTTCCAGCTTCTTGTTCTCCAACAATTAATAATTTTGTATTAATAAATACAGTGAAATCTCACTCTCTAAATGAAAAAAATTGATTTATAGATGTACGGGTGGAAAATATAACTTTCTACCAAGTTAATCATGACTTGGTGTACTGGCTGTTTTAGCGTAAATATTTAGCAGAGGGGTGCCTGGGTGGCTGTCAGTTAAGCGTCCGACTTCTGCTCAGGTCATTATCTCACAGCACGTGGGCTCGAGCCCCACATCCGGCTCTGTGCTGACAGCTCAGAGCCTGGAGCCTGCTTTGGATTCTGGGTCTCTGTCTCTCTGCCCCTCCCTCACTCATGCTCTGTCTCTCTCTCTCAAAAATAAACATTGAAAAAATATTAAGCAGAGAAGTTACTGCTCTCATATTGCATTTTTAAATATAGGTTATTTCAATCTTCATGTTAACTCTCAGTATTTAGTTACTATTTTCTCTACTGACTTCTGTAGGAGGCCATGATTAAAAGAATTCATCCAGAATTCATCTTTTCTAAATAAAATGGACTTCATTTTCATAGATAGTCTAGTACTGGTAGCTGCTGTTAACTTTTTTCTTGGATGTACTCTACTACTTTAATACAATAGTATTATGTACTTAACAAATGTTTTAATTTCATGTCCTTTTTTTCCCTGTTTGTTCTGAATGTATAACAGTTCATGAGAAAAAGTATAAAAATTGCAGATTACATATAAATTATACCCAAATTGGCTTCTTCCTAGGTGTGTAGATATTGTCTAATTGTAACATTTAAATTTTCCTTTACCTACATATGGCAGCTTCTATAGTTTGGTTACATATAAGTAATTATTGGATACAAGTGCATCAGTATTTATTTGAACATCAACTATGTCTAGTGGTATCTTTTAACTACTGGTTATTAAAATTGCATGAATAAAAATTTTATAAAACACTAAATCTCACTGTGGTCCAGGCTTTTAAAGGTATAACCTTAGACTTTTTTTTTTGGTGACAGGTATAATTGCGCAATCAGCAGTTCTGATGATCGTAGTCTGTTTCGAAGGCTGAAACTTAATTATGCTATTTTTGATGAGGGCCATATGCTGAAGAATATGGGCTCTATCCGCTACCAGCACCTTATGACAATTAATGTAAGAGAGGATTCTGTGAATTATTCCAATTATAATTTAATGTATTTAGTATTTGATATCAGGGGTCAACAAACTTTTTTTGTAAAGGTCCAGGTAATAAATATTTCATGCCTTGTGGGCCATTAAGCTTCTGCCACTTCTTTGCTTTTTAACTACCCTTTAAAAATATAAAAATCATATTTATTGGCTCATGAGCCTCAATTTGCAAACCCCTGTTCTATGTGATAAACTTTATGAATATCAAATATAATCTACTTTCATTGCTTCATAAAAGTGATTGATATGAGGACATAAGTTACCTACTTACAAATGAAACCATTATTTTTACACATTCTACCTTAAAACACAATAGATGATAATTTTTCTCAGTTACTAGTCTTTCATCAGAAAATGTTACATTATTAATAATGGTCTTAACATTTTTTTCCTCCCCCACTGAGAAATGCAGACAAGGATTTGGCTTTAAAAAAAAAAAAAAAAAAAAAAAAACCTAAATTTTACTTTCATTCATTCACAGGCAAATAACCGTTTGCTGCTCACGGGCACACCCGTACAGAATAATCTGTTAGAACTCATGTCACTATTGAATTTCGTTATGCCACACATGTTTAGTAGTAGCACCAGTGAAATACGAAGAATGTTTTCCTCTAAGACAGTAAGCATAAATTCATTATTTTCTCCCAAGTATGTCACTTTGTGTTTTATGGGGGCCGTTTTTCTATTTTGTCTTTTTTTTTTCTTGTTTTCATAGTATATTTGTGCTATCAACTAAGTTTAAGTAGTTGATATCCCTATACTTGGGTGAATTGGGAAGTTAGCCAAAATACAATGGGAAATAAGTTGGTAACTTTTGTAATTAATGTCTAAGAGTTTTGGTTTTAATATCCTGATTTTCTGAAATGACAGGTTTAGTTTAGTGGAGAACTCAGATACATAATTTGTGTGGAAAATTTGGTGATTGCATTTGCCTTACTAAAATTAGGTAAATTAGGAGCATTTCTTTATAGGTAAACTGTAGAACTGGACAAAGGTAGAATGTCCAGAAAATTCCTATACTGGAAAATATATTTTGAAATAAAATTCAAAAGTAACAATTTCTAAAAGTTACACTTAAATTCTATTTAAAAGAAAGTCTGGTTAATTTTCTCCCTGTTGCTTAGAAAAAGTACAGGATTTGCCTGGGTGGCTCAGTTGGGCATCTGACTCTTCATTTCGGGTCAGGTCTTGATCTTGTGGTTTGTGGGTTCAAGCCCCGCATCAGGCTCTGTGCTGACAGTATGAAGCCTTCTTGGGATACACTCTCTCTGCCCCTCCCCTGCTCACTTGTGCTCACTCGCTCTCTCTCTCTCTCTCAAAATAAATAAACTTAAAAGTACAGTATAATCTTCAGAGACCCTAAATTTTCTAGTACAGCAATGTTTATACACATTTTTGACTGTCTCCCAAGTCTCGCATATTTTCCAAGAATTTCCTGTGGTGGTCTTCCACTGCAAATTAATGGCCTTTTAAACTTTCACTAATGGATTCACTCCCACTTGATGGCCAAGCAGATTATAGAATATGAAGGACTTTTTCACTTCTTAGAACAAAATTCCACTTCTTTAATTCTCCAAAATTAATAGGTTTTGATTAGGAACCATCCCTGTCTTTTAGACCACATGGTTTACATCCCCGGCACTAGCTTTCTACCTAGAACATAAGTTTCCTACCTATCTCTCTTTCTCTTCCTCTTCTCTTCTTTTTCCCAACCTGTTAAACACACACACACACACACACACACACACACACACACACACACACACACACACTTTTTCATGAGACCTGGTCATTTGTTACGACTCGTTAGTTATGACTTAATGATTCTGAACACCATCCTAGAACAGTTCAGTTTCATTAGCTTAGCAGAATACATGAAACCTCAAAATACATATGGAGCTTGAAGAGGTAGATTATAGCCCAGAGTTGACATGTGATATTCCATCTAGAATGAAGTGCATTTCTGTGGAAAATAACTCCTGATGATAGTGAGGATGATTTTCATGTTATGTAATGTTGTTACTGTGATCATTTAAATAAGTAATTTCTAAAAGGATATGTTCTTTTTTTACTTAGAAATCAGCAGATGAGCAAAGTATATATGAAAAAGAGAGAATAGCACATGCAAAACAAATTATAAAACCATTTATTCTCAGAAGAGTAAAAGAAGAGGTAATTCTTATTTGCGTATTTTTTTATTATGATTGCTTTTTAAAAATCTGTTTTCTTCTTTATTTGAATGATCTGCTTAAACTGTTTTCCTTTCTCAGGTTCTCAAGCAGCTACCTCCCAAGAAAGATCGAATTGAATTGTGTGCAATGTCAGAAAAACAGGAGCAACTCTATTTGGGTCTTTTCAACAGATTAAAAAAATCTATCAATAATATGGGTATCATCTGACTTTCACAATTTCATGTGAAAAATAATCTGTACTGGGGCTACATTTTGTTTAGTCATGTTATGGTGGTATTTGCTCATTTTTAAAAAATTAGTTAGAATTTGAAGAAATAAACTTTTTGTTTGCTTTGAGGTATATTTCAGCAAACATCAGCTTGGGTTTTGTGGGTTTTTTTGTTTTTAATGTTTATTTTTGAGAAACAGAATGAGAGCATGCATATGTGAGGGAGGGGCAGAGAGGAGAGAAACAGCATCTAAAGTGGGTTTCCTGGTTTTGGGGTTTTGTTTAATGCATGTTCTTTGGATCACAGAAAAAAATACAGAGATGTGCAATGTAATGATGCAGTTGAGAAAAATGGCCAATCATCCTTTATTACATCGCCAATATTACACAGCTGAAAAGCTCAAGGAAATGTCTCAGCTTATGCTAAAGGTAAGGATTTCACATTATGTTAACACTAAGCTTTAGCAACATAAGGTTAAATTAAACCTAACGAGCATATTGACCCCATACTTAAGAAAAGCATGTTTATTTTTATGTATTTTATTTATTTATTGAGAGAGAGAGTGCAAGTGAGCAAGTGGCAGAGAGAGAGAATCACATGAGGCACACTGAGGGAGAGAGAGAGAAGCGGGGCTTGCCCGATTCAGGGCATGAGCTCAAAAACCATGAGATCATGACCTGAGCTGAAGTCAGATGCTTAACAACTGAGCCACCCAGGTGCCCTAAATTTTTTTTAATGTTTATTTTAGAGAGGGAGCATGAACAGGGAAGGGGCAGAGAGAGGGAAAGACAGAGGATCCGAAGCAGGTTCTGCACTGACAGCAGAGAGCCCAGTGCAGGGCTTGAACTCAAAAACCATGAGATCATGACCTGAGCCGAAGTTGGATGCTTGAACCAGCTGAGCCACCCAGGCATCCTGCATTTTTTTTTTTTTATTGTTTATTATTTTTGAGAGAGAGAGACAGAGAGCAAGCAGGGAAGGGGCAGAGAGAGAGGGAGACACAGAATCGGAAGCAGGCTCCAGGCTCCGAGCTGTCAGCACAGAGCCTGACGCGGGGCTCGAACTCACAAGCCGTGAGATCATGACCTGAGCTGAAGTCGGCCACCCAACCAACTGAGCCACCCAGGCGCCCCTGCATTTTTATTTTTAAGACAAAGGTCAAGATGGGGCACCTGGGTGGCTCAGTTGGTTAGGCATCCAACTTTGGCTCAGGTCATGCTGTCACAGTTCATGAGTTCAAGCCCCGCATTGGGCTCTGTGCTGACAACTCCGAGCCTGAAGCCTGCTTGGGATTCTGTGTGTGTGTTTCTCTCTCTCTCTCTGCCCTTCCCTCGCTCACACTCTGTCTCTCTCTCAAAAATAAATAAACATTAAAATAATTTTTAAAAAGACAGTGTGGAGAACTTCTATAATACCCAAGAGGACTGACAGTATGTATCAGAAGTCAGCAAACTGTGGCCATAGGGCCATTTTTATAAATAAAGTTTAACCAAGTCTTTTAGTTTCTGTTTTTTTGTCTGTGACTACTTCCTCAATACCTTGGAGATATTGCAGGCTCGATTCCAGACCACCACAATAAAGCAAGGCAGATGAATTTTTTTTGTTTCCCCATGAATATAAAAGTTATGTTTAGGGATGTCTGGGTGGCTCAGTCGGTTAAGCGACCGACTTCGGCTCAGGTCATGATCTTGCGATTGGTGAGTTCGAGCCCCACAATGGGCTCTGTGCTGACAGCACAGAACCTACAGCCTGCTTTAGATTCTCTGTCTCCCTCTCTATTTGCCCCTCCCCTACTCATGTTCTGTCTCTCAATGTCTCTCAAAAATAAATAAAAACGTTAAAAAACAATTTTGTAAAAATTAACAAAATAAAAGTTACGTTTACACTGTACTGTTGTCAACTAAATGTGCTACAGCATAATGTCTAAAAAAGTGTGCATACCTTAATTAAAAAATATTTTATTGCTAAAAGAATGCTATTGTCATCTGAGCTTTCAGCAAGTCGTAATCACTGATCATCATAACAAATATAACAGTAATGAAAAAATTTGAAATATCTGAAGACTTACAAGAGAGACAAAGTGAGCAAATATTCTTAGAAAAATGGTATCAATAGACTTGGTCAACACAGGGTTGCCACAAACCTTCAGTTTGTTAAAAAATACATTATCTATGAAACACATAAAGTGAAACAACATTATGCCTATACAAGTGCAAAGTTGAGTAGTTGCAAAACAAATCATTTTGCCTACAGAGCCTACCTAAGATATTTACTGTCTGGCCCTTTTTAGAAAATCTGCCAGCTCCTAATCGAGACTTCCATAATGCACTTCTTTATTTATTTTTTTACCAAAAAGATCCCTCAGATTTTATGTCCTAGATAGTGCATTGGTTTTCTTCATTTGTTTTCTTCATTTTTTTCTTTACTATATTTTGTCTGTAGGTTATTTTTTTTTAATGTATATTTACTTAGAGAGAGAGAATGCATGGGGTGGGGGGTGGGTGGGTAGGGACAGAGAGAGAGGGCAGGAGAGAATCCCAAGTAGCTCCAGACTGTCAGCACAGAGCCCATTGTGGGGCTTGATCCCATGAACCCTGAGATCATGACCTGGGCCAGAATCAAGAGTCGGTTGCTTAACCAACTGAGCCACCCAGGTGCCCCTTGTTTATAGTTTTAATTAATCTTTGTTTTTGCCTCATTCTCCCTTAGCACCCACCCATAGTTCTTCTTTATAGATCTTGGTGTTAAAAGTCATTATTTGCTGTTTTAAATGTGTTTATATTATTTTAAATATATTATAGAAAATTTTAAACATGTAAGAGTAGAGAGAATTGTATAATTAAATCCTCTACCCATATAACCTTCACCCATTTTCTTATACAGTTATTATGTGGAATGACACTGCTCTCATTTCATCTAGACCCCTCCTTAGGATTATATTGAACCAAATTGTAGACCTTATTTCATTTCTGAATATTTCAGTATGTTATCTCTAAAGCAATAAGGGCTTTCCCTTCTTTATTGTACCTAGAAAATGAGTATATTTTCCTTTGCTAAATTGGTTGCAGTGACATGTGATATTTAGCTATTTTACCAGATGTGAACAATTTTATTCAAGTGTTCTGATCATATTATAAATTAGCTTCATTTTTAAGTGTGTATTCTGTTTTGTTTTGAGGAACCTACACATTGTGAGGCTAACCCTGATTTGATCTTTGAAGATATGGAAGTTATGACAGACTTTGAATTACATGTACTTTGTAAACAGTATCGACATATTAATAGCTTCCAGTTAGACATGGACTTGATTTTAGATTCTGGAAAATTCCGAGTTTTAGGATGCATCTTGTCTGAATTGAAACAGAAGGTAATAAAGAAGAATGCTATTCCTCTTACATTTTTACAATTACATAAACTTTTTAAAAATAATTCTGACATTATTTGACTTTCTTGAAGTTGTAACCTGTGTCTGTTCTACATTTTTCTAGAAACTAATGCTTTGACCATTTAGGGGATATATTTGGGGATATGTTTTCCTGATTACTTTTCCTCTGTTGAGTCTCAGAAAAAAAAAAAAAAAAGCAGCTAGTAGAGTTGCTTTTAAAAAGTAATCTTTTCATTTCATAATGACATAATGACATAATTGGTTATTTGTATGATTGCCTCTAAATTATTTTGAAGATATTTTGAAGTTAACTACCACTCTAGTTTCTATGTGAAATAGTGTATATTTTTAAGATCATAATCCAAATAGTACTTTTGTAGCTGTTTTCATAAACTGTCCTTAAAAACCAAAACTAAGAATTATGTTTTAAGTCTGAAGTTCAGAAGTTAAGATAATTTATTTATATATAAACTTGTTATATCTATAATAAGAAATTTACCTTAGCTGTGACTACTTGATTTTTATTAAAGAAGCAGTTGATCATTATATGCTTATATCATTTTATTTTTCCATGTATCTAATCCATATATGTATTTTCACAGGGTGATAGAGTTGTATTATTTAGCCAATTTACCATGATGCTGGATATTTTAGAGGTTCTCTTAAAACATCATCAGCATAGGTACCTCAGATTAGATGGAAAGACTCAGATTTCTGAAAGGTTCGTATACTTCACTTTAGTTTCAGAAAAATCTCTGTCCTCTTCACCTTCAAATAAGAGTAAATGCTAGAATTTTAAATGTGTATAGAGCATTTGAATTGTCTTACTTTGAGTCTTTCATGTGGTTATTTGAAATCATTGTGTTAAGATAAGGAAATTTTCCTTTTTTAAGTTTTTGATCTGAATTGCATAGAAATATATTTCAGTATCTAATTGGAACTGTGTACCTTAAAATGTTTTTTCCCCTTTAAAACTCATTCAAAGCCTTGAAGCACCTTACATTAAACCAAGATTGTTTTAAAACCTTGGGCTTTTTGTATTTTAACAGTAATTGAGTAAGTTTGGTTGTTTATTTTTTTAATACCCAGAGATTAGAAAGATTGTCTTCAAAACAAAAAAAGAATGTTTTTAATAGTATGTTTACACTTCATTATTACTTTTGGTTTGCTTTTTATCAGCCAGGTTTTTTTTTTCCCTGCATTAAAGATAGAAGTCATCCTAAAAGAGAACAAACACCCTGCTAGTTTGATCTTGAGATCCTTGGTTCAAAAGTATCAAGAGCAGCTGCTGACAGATTTCTGAGAAGACTAAAGCTGACGAAGGCCAGAGATTGAAAAGCCATACACAAAATTTAGATAAGCCAGAAGTCATTAAACAAAGGAGAAAATAATCCATTAGGATTACTCAAACCTGAATAGTTGAATTAAAGTGAGAGTTAGTAGGAAGATACATGGTATGGAAAAGAAGTTAGTGAATCGAGAAGGTCTTTCAGTAAAATAACTGCAGGAAAAGTGCTTTAGTGCCAGGAGCATGTATTTACATCTTCACGGTTTTTTTCCATGTAGTGTGATTGTTTTCAATTTTAATTGTGTACATTTTAGTGAAATTTAGCCTAATATATTTATCTGACAGGATTCATCTAATTGACGAGTTTAATACCGATATGGATATCTTCGTATTTCTGCTGTCAACAAAAGCTGGTGGCCTAGGAATAAATCTGACTTCAGCAAATGTTGTTATACTTCATGATATTGACTGTAACCCTTACAATGACAAGCAAGCAGAAGATAGATGCCATAGAGTAGGCCAGACTAAGTAAGTGTTTTGAATTGAAATTTAGTTTTAACCAAATGCCTGTTTAATTTGTATAGAAGAGTAGAATATAGTCTGTCAGTATTCTGCTTCAGTTTTTTTTTATTTTCAGCAAAGCCTGGCTGCTGATAGCTTTCATACCAGCAACGCTGAATATGACATATCTCACTATGTCATGTATTCACTTTCTAGTAGTTAAAATAACCTCGCACCCCACCCCAATTTTGATGAAAACAAAATACTATCAATGGTTCAGCTCATTTGAAAAATATTAGTAACTGAAAAGGCTTTTTTTGTTAGACCCTTTAAGAGCCAGATAGACGTAATAATATATATACTGTTGCTACTCTATTATCCTTTAGGAAGCACATTATCTGAGTTGTAGATATTTTAGGTGAAGGATCATTTTGACATTGGAGGTGAAAATACCTGTAATTCAACTCTGCTGTCAGATGTGAGTAGCCAGTAATCATTATTTTCTCTGTGGAGTATATGTTTCCAAAAGACATTGATAAAATCATTTATGAACCAAATATTTATCAGTGCCTATTATGGGACTAAAACTTCCTGTGTAATCTTTTTACTTTTCTATACTTCCTTACTTTTCGTACTGAATTATTTATTGGAACCTGATGAGCAAAGCATGTTCCTTTTTAAAATGGAATATCTCTCTGAACCCAGACTGTTTGTTGAAATAAGTTTCACTAGTAATTTTTGGAGTACAGATATCTTTCTGTCTTCTTGGATCAATAAGAAAGGATGTTTAGAAGTTACACGCTCAGAAAATGTTAATCCCACGTAATATGAATAAAAGGAAATTTAAAGTTAGGGATCTATTTATTGTGCAATCTTCACATTATTCTTACCTCTAAGATGTTTTATATAGTCTATATATATTCAAATTTTATATTAAGTAACCAATGGACATATCTTCTATTTTCTTTAGAGAAGTACTAGTTATAAAATTAATAAGCCAAGGGACAATTGAAGAATCCATGCTAAAAATTAACCAACAGAAATTGAAACTAGAACAAGATATGACCACAGTAGATGAAGGTAAGTTGTTTGTAAGCAGAAACTTCGGTATTTGTATGAAAAATAGCAGTAGCAAGGAATTAGCAAAAATGGCCTGAATCCTTACCTCGCATACAGTATAGGGATGGCGTGGTAGACGATAAGCATACTCATTTCAGAAGTATTACAATAACTAAGATTATTTCACCAGAACTGATATAAGTGTTTGATTTTGGGAAATTCTGTCTCTTCCATCCCTTCTCTCTTGACACCAAGATATCCCCCAAATAAAATTAGATCTGTAATTTTATCCACAGTTTTATGATACACTTACTATATAAGTAATATATATGAACCCAAAGATTTAAAATGCCTGACATAATATTAATTTATTAAGAACTGTAACATTTACATTTCATTTTGACTGGTAATTACTTACTGAACTATAGTGCAATAAGATTCTTCTTCCCCCGCAGCCCCCAAAATTTAGTAATTTCAGACTGAAGTTTGTTGGGTACTACAAAGAACCCTCTAAGGGAGCCCTTCTTCACTTGACCTTTTTGAAAAGAATAATTTTAAAGTTTTGAAAAGATAATACATTCACATAATTCAAGATTCAAAAGATACAAAATGGCAAACAAGACTCCTTCCCACTCTGTCATCCAGTTTCCCCATAAAAGTGACATATTGTCCTTTTTAAAAAGCATGTGACCACTTTTTTTAGGTAGATAGAAGTAAATAAGTCTGTGTATTCTTTCTTTAACACAAGTTAGCATGCAGTCATTTACATCTTACCTAAATTTAATTGGATGTAAGTTATTTTATCATTCTAATAAGGATATTACTAATATTGATCACAGTTTATTTCAGTTCAGCAAACTTCCATTGAATATTTACTATGTCCCAGTATTTTGCTGGGCACTCTGTATTATAAGAGTTCAGTATATTTTAATCTGTTTTAAGAGCGAGAAAGCCATATGATGAATTACTATGTCTCCTTCCTGTGTAGTATTTATTTCCGGGTGCTTCAGGTTGGGGGGGGGGCACGCATTAGAGCAAGTTTGAGTAAGAAGTAACCGTGACGATTATAACCTAAACAGTTAATCACTGGGCTTTGCGTGGAGGTGGCAACTTGCTGATTTCAGATTATGTAGCAAAAGCAATAGAGTGAATGCATAAGACAAGATTCCGCAGGGCAGCATTTTTTCCTGATTGTTTTCTTAGGGCATCTTTTCAAATTTAGGAAAACAATTAAATATTCTCATTTAGTAGTGTTAGCACATACCCAGATATGTAGATTTTATTCTAACGAGAAGTCTTTAAGTAGAACCATCATAGTTAGTTAATTGAGGTTTCAGCAGTTTGATTGTTGGACTTCCAACTATCTTTAAGTATACAGGTTGCTTCTCATGAGCTAGTTCATTTCCCCAGAAACATACTTTCCAATCTTTTATGAAATGAGGATGGTGGCAGATGCAGTAAGCCTACTGACTGCATTCTTACAGCAAAGGAGAAGCTGTTCCAGTCTTCTACTGTCCCCACGTCCAGCATTCTTCGGATTCAAACTTTCCAAAGAATAAACCTTCATTTGTATATGGCTGGCTCTGTTGCACAGGCTTTAGGTGTCCTATTCTGCAACCTGTTTTAGCTCTGTATATTCCCCATCTTTTAGAAGCCATGTAGTACCTCCATGTTCTTGAGCTTTGAGAGGCAAGGAAAGGATTGTGAATGTGAAGTAACCTTCCTGCATTTCCCACCTGCACACACTTAAGTTTTTGCTTTGTCTGTTTTGCTAAAGTCAGCTTCCATTCTTCCATTTGCTCTTCATCTTCCAAAATTTGACAGCTTTCTCTCCACTGTTGTCTTTTTCTTCTGTTCGTTCTCTTTTGTATGGTACCCTGGACTTTCTTTCTTTTTTTTTTTAATAGCATTTTAATTGTATTTCAGGTGAGACCAGTGTGTTTTCGGTCTTGTCTAGTCATAATTCATGTAAATTGTTTATATTTACATAAATTTGTTTAGTCTAAAATTGTACCTGTGTTTTCACATCAAGTATTTGTTAAAATAGCAACTTATTGGGGCGCCTGGGTGGCTCAGTCGGTTGGGCGGCCGACTTCGGCTCAGGTCATGATCTCACGGTCTGTGAGTTCGAGCCCCGCATCAGGCTCTGTGCTGACAGCTCAGAGCCTGGAGCCTGTTTCAGATTCTGTGTCTCCCTCTCTCTCTGACCCTCCCCTGTTCATGCTCTGTCTCTCTCTGTCTCAAAAATAAATAAACATTTAAAAAAAAAATTTTTTTTTTTTAAATAAAAAAAAAATAGCAACTTATTTCAGCTATGCTTTTAGGCTGTTAGCTTTAAGATGTTCAGAATTAAAGAATCATTCCCCCATTATCACTCTTCGTTTCTGTAGGAAATTTTCCTTTGTCTTGTTTTAACAAGAAAGAACTTTAGCTATTTGTGTATCCATTTTTCCCAGTATGTGTTTTATTTGGTAGGCTAAAGATACAATAATGTCTTTACTCTCTAAACTATGATTTTGCTTCTGATTTCATTTAAATAATTTGACACTGACCTAATGAGAGTACATGTACCCTTCTTTTCATCTCTCACAGTAAGGTTCTTTTCCACTGTAAACAAAAAATATATTTACAATCGTGTCCATGCTTTATGTTAACAATCTGTATGCCCCTCTTCCCATGAAACTATGAAAGATTAAGTACCATGATTCCTCTCAGAAATGCTTGTCAGATTTTTGTATTTCTAGAGCTTGCCTTAGTGATTCTCAGAGTGCAGTGCCCCTGGACCCACAGCAGCATCACCTGCAAAATTGCCAGTTTGAAATGCAAATTCCTAAGCCTAACTCCAGCCCTACTCAGTCAGAAATTGGGACTGGAACTCAATAATCTGGTTGGAGTTTCTGATCCAAACTAAAGTCAGAGAACCCCTGCTTTAGAATAAGAATTATGGTTTTGGGGTGTGTGTGATTTTTCTTTAACCTCTTAATGTGATTATATTAATAAATTTTCTACCTTTTAAAACTTTTATTATGGAAATTTTCATGCAAAAATGTTGAAAGCATAGTATAAGTGAGTTTAACAGTTGTAAACATTTTGCTTCATCTGGCTTCTTTTACTCATGAACCATTACAGTCAGTTGTAGACTTGACACTTCATTCTGAGTATTTCAGCATTTCCTCTCAGTTGCCACAGTACCATTATACATCCAAAAAAATTAACAGTAATTCCCAAATATTATCATATATTGCCCATATCTGGATTTTTCCCACTTACCCCCTTAAAGTCTCTTATAGGCTTAAAAAACAAAAAAAGGATCCAAAGTTTGTACATTGCATTTTATTGCATTATATCGTTAGTATCTTCAAATTTAGAAGAGTTTCCTCACCCTTTGCTTTTTTCTACCTCTTCCTGAATTCCTAGAATACTGAATTTTCTACAGTCTTGTCTTATATGTTTGTAACTTTGTTGTCTTACTGTCTTCTGGATCTGATTATTTACTTGGCTCACTTAATTTGGGACCAGTTTCAATTTAGATTTCATGGGCTATTGTTAAGTCTGTGGATGCGTTTCAAAGCAAGGGTGTCAGTGAGCTCCCTGATAGTTTATGGAATAGTTTTTCTTTCTGTGCATATGTTTTTTACTAAAAGGAGAAGAGTAGGGAAAAGTACTCTCATAATTTTAGATTATAACTAGAGTGTGTATGTGTGACAGAGAGAGAAAAGTGATTAGTTTTGCTGCATTTTAGCCATATCTGATTTCTAAAATTATCCATTGCTAAAAATCTACAAATAGTTGTATACCATTGTCACTTTAATCAGTTCATCTAAAAACAGCTATACCATTGTCCCTATAAACTAATAAATCAGTTCATCTAAAAACAGTCTGAGTGACTCATTGAATTAATCAAGGATAACTAGATTCTACACCACCTTGACACAAGATGTTTTCCCACTGTAGAAAATCCTGAATACTAACTGGGTAAGTGTCTAGATACTGGAATCTCATTTAATATGGGGAAAACATTGGGAAAGGGTTATTTATAGTTATGGTCACTTTAGTCTTCAGCTGGTATGCCATATTCACTATTTTGTTTAGATGTGCCAGTTTTAAGTCTAAGTCAGTGATTGTATCTTTGTACTGAAAATAAGGGTGTTGATGGATGATTCTGTTTGGTTGTCTTTGTTTCTACTCTTCAGTTTGTTACATGAAGGTTTTCACCAAATAACCTGAGGAGAAAATACTGTGTACTGTATGAATAGAATGTCATCCAGATTAATATCTGTGTATCTTTAGATATTACTTATGTGAAATCAGAAGCCTAGCCTATAGATGGCTGTGCTGGCATGAACGTGAGCACAGAGGAAGTAGCCTTAAATACACATAGGGCTTTGTGAAGGTTTTTAAACAAGGAGTGACACTGAGACAAACGGGGCCTTGAAAAACAATTAGGCATTCACCAAAGTTAGAATCAGAGAAAATACATTTCATAAAATATTCTTATGAAACTTTTAATGCCGCTTTCTGACCTGCAGGTGATGAAGGGAGTATGCCAGCAGATATAGCCACATTACTAAAAACGTCAATGGGCCTGTGAAGTTAAGAATTGTGAATTCCTAATTGATGAGGAAATATCAACTTGGTGCACTCAAGGACATTTACATTATGATGACCATGGGGTTTATGAACATTTATAACTTTTTATAATTTCCATATTACATTTCTCATAGTATGGACAACTTTTTTGCCACTAACTGAATTCTCCAGATGCTCACATGTGAAATTTCAAACAAAAAGCCACAAATAATGTAGTCCTGAAGATGTTGAATAATCATTTTACAAAACAGTTTTCTGAATGGGGATTAGTTGGTGATTGTTTGTAACAAATATGCTAATGCTTTAGAAATGTCAGTATTTTTGTAATTATTTCTACCTCCAAATATATATATATTGTCTTTCACTGGATAATGTGTGTAGATTTTTACATGTGCCTTATTTGACAATGCTTATGTCTTGTTTTTCTTGTCTCCTTTGAAGTTCTTTTTTTGTTAGTTTAAAGGATGCAGCTGTATAGATTATATAGCTTTCATTTTATTGCTATTTGAAGCAGATGTTCACCACTGTCAACAAGAACTCAACCTGAATTTAAAGGTGGCATTCCATATACTAACACCCCCAGGTCCTTCCAAGTACTTCTGTTAAAACAAATTTGTTTGGCTAGGCACTAAGTTGTTTTCCAGTGAATAGTAACTGAAGAAGCCCTTATCTTGCTCCTTGGATTAATTCCTTCTGTTCATTTCCCAACCGCACTAATTGTGCTTATTACTCTGCCTATTCTTGTGCATGTTTTCATTGATTTCCCTCTCCTGGCTTTTGCTTCTCTTGAAACTGTTGCCCAGTCACTTCTGCTCCAGTTCTCTTTACTCTCTAAATAGTAGTTTATTCCTGCCACGTCTCCACGTATCAGCAAAATGTGGGTAACATTTGTCTAGCCTGGCAGAACAGATTAGCAGGCTATTTCACTTCAAAGCAGACTGAACGTGACTTCATATTAAGGCAGCGATAGGTACTGCATGGAAATAGGTCATTAACGTTAAACACTTCTCAAAATATAACTTCTCAGTTTCCAGAATTTCCAGTACAGGACCTCCTGAAGAGAGAGCCATTGTTCAATTCCAATTCAGTGTGGGTGACAAAGTGAAATTTAGAAGAAGTAAAGTTGTCTATTTGATATTTAACTCTTTATTAAATCTTTCTTTAAAATTTTGCCTGTCAGTCTATCTTGCTGTTTTTATTATACATCAGTTTCTTTGTATAACTTGTGAGTTTCATGTGTTTTGTTTTTATTATGTAAATATCATTATAAATAAACTTATTTATAAATCACAGACTTGGTAATTATTGGAGATTATACTTTTCGAGGCATCCTCACTTGCTAAGATGCTAAGGTAATATAGTCCTCTGGAGTTAGAAGAGTATTGAAGCTCTCAAAGCAGTCTTCAGATATTATAGACTCTGAAACTCACGATTGAGTAGGTTTACCCAATCTTGAAGGTATATTGAATATATTCAGTATATTTTAGTATAATGGGGCTAGAAGGAATCTGCAAATATTATTACTACCTCCTACATCGCAGGACCCAAATCACTTAGATTGTTGGAAATACTACCTTTTAAAAATCTCTCAAAATGGATTTCTCATAAGTTTTCTGTGTTAATATGTCTTTAGTGATCGGCTGTTTCATTTGCTGTTAAATCCATAATATCTTTAATAAAAGCATTCGTGAACATAAGTTGTATTTTCACACCCTTTTTAATAGTTTCTAACTCTCCCTTTACCCTTAAAAATATAATATGGAGCACAAATGAGATCATATGTGCTTAATATTGTCTGTTTCTCAATAAACTGAAATTTATTACTTAGGATGTATTCCCATCAGTGTGTTCATTGGACTGATGTCAGTGAACATCATAATCCATTATCAGTAAAGGGCATGTGAAGCCATAGTTATTGGAATATTATCTTGACCAACTGAAGCAACTTTTATTTTTTAATGCAACTTACAAAGAGGTAGGAAACATATGCCTTATGTGTGTTCGTAACTGTATTCCTGATCCAGAGACATGTAACTTTATACCAGGAGATATTTTTGTCACAACATTACTGTTGTTTCTGATTGTTGGTATTACTGTATAGTGGTTAGATTGGAGTATCAGGAGATTTGGTTTTCATTTACTTGACCCTGAGCCAGACACTTAAATGTCCATAATTAAGGAAATGATTCTTACGATTCTTTTCTTCCCAAAATGTGTTTTTGTCTGATTACAGTATGCAACTTTGATTCATTCATATTCTCTCATACTTGCTCACTCACCTAGGAGCCGTTTAACTTGGGGACAGGATGGGATAATGGAATGTCCTTCAGTGAAAAATGGTGACCTAAAGGTTAATGATGATGCTATGATTGAAATATTTACTTATGAAACCCGCTGTGGTTGCATTTTATAGTTGAATTATGATTTGTGTAAACAAATTGATTATCTTATTTTGAATTACTATAATTTTAGGTAAGCATTGTATTTCTCACTTTTCTCACTTTTTCCTAAATTCTATTTTAATTAAGGCTTGTCAGAATGTAATTTTATGGCAGAAAACGAACATGCATAAGAGGGAAGAAAAGTTACTACCTTCATTATCTAGAGTATCAATTTAAATTCTTTTGCAAAAGATAACATTTTTTCTTTAGATTGCCTTGATAAGAGGATAGAGTACTTTGCAATGAGATTCACTTAAAACCAACATGTTATTATTTATTAACAGCCACTAGTGATAAGAAAATGTGACCCAGGGTGCCTGGGTGGCTCAGCCAGTTGAGTGTCTTGAGTCTTGATTTTGGATGGTCTCATGGTTTGTGGGTTCAAGCCCTGCGTCAGGCTCCACACTGACCATGCAGAGCCTGCTTAGGATTCTCCCTCTCTTCCTCTCTCTCTGCCCTTCCCATGGGCACTCTCTCAAAAGAAATAACGCTTTTAAAAAAAAAGTGTTTCAAAGAAGCAAGTTATTTGGGAAATGCACTTTGTTTTTATGTATAATTCTTAATGTATAAAGCATTTAACATCTTTTCTCCTATTTCATAGAACATTGTTGTGATGAAAGAAGCACCTTAAAACAAGATCATACTTGGCCGAACATTCCTTTCCTTTTTATTCCCTTACACTCTCTCCTCATTTCTGGCTTTTCAACCATGTTCTCCTTCCCCTGTCCTGCATTTCAAGTATAAGGCCATCTATTTCATTGGTCTGTTTCTATATATAACATGATAATGCTAAGATTAGACAAGCCAAATTTAATAATATTAACATGTAAATTGAACTGAAATATGATATTCCAGTGCTATAATTATGGTTTAAAATTGGCTGAGGGATAATCCATGTTTCCTTGCAAGATTTCTAAAACTTGTTTAGAAATCACTTGTTTATATGGGTGGTTCTTGCTTTCCATGGTAGCATGGGGCCATAAAAATGACTGCCAAGTTGAGATTGTACAAAATAATTGTAGTCATTGGAGAAGACCGTTGTTCTATGACTTTAAAACTTTTTTCTCAGCACATTAAAAACATTGTTGGTTATAAATGTGTAGGTAAATGAAAAAATTAATTTTAGTAGTAAAAGAAACGTTGATAAAATTACTTTTGTAAAAACGTTATCAAGAATAGTGATAATACTTTCTTGTATGATTACAAGACAGCATTCTTTTTATACCTTGGCAAATTATAATTCTGAATTTGTATCACCTTCCAAAATTTTATTGCATTTTCAGTTTCCTGAAAACTATGCCTGCTCTTTTTTCTTTTTTAATAGGCTTTATTTTCTAGATGAGCTTTAGGTTCACAGCAAAATTGAACAGTAAGTAGAGATTTCCCATATATCCCTTCTCCTTCCCTCCCCCCCCCCCCCACTTTCATCAACACCCCCATTCCAGAGTGGTACATTTGTTACAATCAGTGAACCTACATTGACACAAGATAATCACCCAAAGTCTATTGCATCAGGGATTGCTCTCCGTTTTGTATATCCTGTGAGTTTAACAAATTCATTATAGTATACAGAATAGTTTTACTGTCTAAAAATTATATTCCATCTTTTCAACCTTCCCTCCTCCTTAGCCCTGCACCATCACAGGCTCCACAGTTTTGCCTGTAGTTGGAATCAGAATGTCCTATAGCTGGAATCATACAGTAGCCTTTTCACATTGGCTTCTTTCACTTAGTAATCTGCACTTAGATTTCCTCCGTGTCTTTTCATGGCTTGATAGCTCACTTCTTTTTAGTGCTGAATAATCCCTTGTTTGGTTGTGCCATGGTCCACTTATCCAACTCACTATCAAAGGGCATTTTGGTTGCGTCCAAATTTTGGCAGTTACCAATAAAGCTGCCACAAACATCCATGAGCAACTTTTTGCATGCACCTAAGTTCTCAACGCCTTTGGGAAAGGACCAAAAAGTGTAATCGCTGTATCATATGGTAAGAATAGGTTTAGTTTTGTAAGAAACTCAAATTCTAAGTTGTCTTTACCATCTCGCATTCCTGTCAGCAGTGAATAAAAGTTCATTTTGCTTTACATCCTCGCCAGCATTTGGTGTTGTCTGTTTTGAATTTTTGCCATTCTAACAGGTAGGTAGTGATATCTCCTTGTTTTCATTTGCCTTTCCCTGGTGACATGATGTTGAGCATCTTTTCATATACTTATTGACCATGTATATATCACCCAAGAGGCGCCCATTCAGTTCTATTGTCCGTTTTGTAACCGCTCTTTCCATTTATGTGCAATTTGAATTTGGCTCCAGCATTGTCACTTTTCCTTTCTTTACTGTACTTCATCTTTGTTGATGAGCTCCCTTTATAAATTATCCACTTTTTATTTTATTTTTTTTAATTTTTTTTCAACGTTTTTTATTTATTTTTGGGACAGAGAGAGACAGAGCATGAACGGGGGAGGGTCAGAGAGAGAGGGAGACACAGAATCGGAAACAGGCTCCAGGCTCCGAGCCATCAGCCCAGAGCCTGACGCGGGGCTCGAACTCACGGACCGCGAGATCGTGACCTGGCTGAAGTCGGACGCTTAACCGACTGCGCCACCCAGGCGCCCCTAAATTATCCACTTTTTAAAAACTTTTGAGTGAGTTTATCACTGAGAAACAAGCAGGCAATGCAACTACACCCTTTGCTGTCTGTACATGAATAACAGATGTGCAGTGACCAGTCACTAACAGACTTTGAGAGCAGTGATATGATAGGTGGTTACTCATGAGACGTATCTGTTACCTACATAGTGATTTGTGGACTGAAGAGTTAGCAGCAAACTTAATACCTTATGCAATTACAGCAGAAGTCCAACCCATTTGTTTGGGAAATGTGTTACTTAACCATTGTGACTGAAATCCAATGCTTGTTGAAACTGATGCAAAGTGAGCCCTGCCTGGATTGTAAACTCTTCTTTCTCAGTTGTAAATGATGTGAAGTTATTCTGGGGAAAAGAAAAAAAAAAAAATGGATACTGGAAACTAAATGCTCTCCCCCCCCACCCCACCCCCACCGCCAATGCTCTTTTTTTCCTTGTTTGTTTGCTTAAGCAGAATATGGAAAGAGTGAAAGTCTTGATGGAGCTGGGGAGGGGAGTGTGTGGGTTACATGGCTGCTGTAGCTTATCTGATGGAAGCGATGCTGTGAAGAACAGTAAAGCTTGGAGGTAGCACACGTCACCTAGAGTTTGGTTTGGGGCCTTCGTTGTATCCAGTCAGCGATGGCAGGAATGGCTTGAACTTTCTTCCTTAATGTTACCAATCTAGGATGGTTATCCAGCAAGTCAGGTTTAAAGACCAAAAGCGTGGTGCTGCAAATTTCCCAGTAGAAATCTGCCCAAGTTACCTAGTTGAAACAAAAATTGCCATTTGAACATAAAAGGCATGGCTTCTTAAATCAAAAATAGTTTCTTTTGGGGGCACCTGGGTGGCTCAGTCAATTAAAGTGTCTGACTTCAACTCAGGTCATGATCTCATGGTTCATGAGTTTGAGAACCGCATCAGGCTCTCTGCTGTCAGCACAGAGCCCACTTCGGATTCTCTGTCTCGCTCTCTCTCTCTCTGCCCTTTCCCTGCTTCTCTGCTCTTTCTCTATCAAAAATAAACAACAACAACAAAAAGTTTCTTTTCAATTTAAAGTTCTCTTTTACTATGAAAGTGGAATGAGTATATGATAGAAAATAACAGATAACGCTATACTCCCAATACCTAGAGGTTGCTAATATTAACACCTCTGGGTATAAGATATTTGTGTGTGTGTGCTCCTTCTAAAATGAGATCTTACAGGGGCACCTACATGGCTCCGTGGGGTTAAGAGTCCGATTCTTGGTTTCAGCTCAGGCCATGATCTCACAGTTGTTGAGTTCTGCTCCTTGTCAGGCTCTGGGCTGACAGTGCAGAGCCTGCTACAGTTCTCTCTCCCTCTCTCTGCCCCTCCCTGTTCACGCTCTCTTTCTCTATCTCTCAAAAGAAATAAAAACTTTATGACAAACACAAAAGGAGATTTTACAGTACATATTCTTGTAACTTGATTCACTTTCCACCTCTCTGTGACAATACATCTTTATCTTATACCCAATCAATACTTTTCATCTCTTTCAAAAATGTCCCTTACAGGACAAAGCAGACCCATTTCAGGACATGCATTTCATCTGGTTATGCCACTTAACTCCCTTTTACTGAAGAGTTCACACTAGTCCCGAATAATGTCCTATCTTCAGGATTTGTGTGATTATTTTGTCCTGTTGACCTTGTTCCTTTATTCTGCAGAGTATGAAGGGATAGAATGCACGTTATCCCTAGAGAGTTCATAGTTGCAAGTTAAATATTTTTCACTAACCCATTATATTGCATCATATCAAAAGACAAAATGGGTACCTGAGCATTAGTGGAACCCTTAGAGTGATGGCAGCCTGGTCATACCCTTGTACACTTTTTCTTTGTACACTTCCCCCGCCCTGCCCTTTTGTGACTAGAAATTAATCCGGCTGACATTACTTTTGCTCCAGATGAATGTCAAAAAGTGAAGTTTAAACGTGGACTATCCTTAGTTTTCTTTTTGTATGGAATTTAATAACGCTAATTCTAGTGTTTTACGAACATGGATACTAAAACCCTGTCAGCCAGGAGAGTTTTATGGGTTAGAGGATTCAGAGTTCAGCCAACAAATATTTATGGAGTACCTATTGTGTGTGATGCGTGGGTTTAGGTGCTGTGATGGGCTGGAAAGCAAAATGTGCTGCAAGCCCTTTCCCGGATGCAGCTTCCATTTAAGAAGCAGGAAGACAAACAGGTAACTGATAGGGACAGTGAAGAAAAAGTGAAGGACTTTCAGGTGGTCATGGAGGGAAGACCTTTAGCAGGTGACATTTAAGCCAGGCTTACATGGGATAGGACCCAGACAGGAAACATGCCGGAAATGAAGCATTCTAGGCCGAGGGGCCAGCAAGCGTAAAGGCTCTTAGGTGGAAGTGAGATTTGTGTCTGAGGAACAAACAAAACACGAGTGTGTGTGGAACACTGTGAGGAAGGGAGAGAGTGCTAAGAGATGGGGTCAGGAGGTAGTTTACCGAAGAGTTTTAAGAGAAAACAAGGGGAGTACATTTTAAGTCTTTAGAAAGTGTTCATTCAATAGGGCAGGGAGAGGAACATTATAGGAAAGTCTACTGGGGAGTCCATGGGAGGAAATGAAGAGGCATGTGGTGAGTTGCAAGTTGAGAATAAAGATGCGACAAGCTTGCTTCTGTGTCACCCAGAAGGATTCAACACACTGTGACCAGACTAAGTCACCAGAGTGCTGTGAAAAGCAATCTGTATCTTGTCTCCTAGAATGTAGTCTCCTTGAAGGACCCCAACCTACCCCAGTACCTGAATCGTATTTAGATCTGAGTTTTTGTCCATAGTACTTTATAGGTGCCACTGTGCTCCTCTGTCAGTAGTAGGGCTGTAATATCTGGTTGTCTCACTTTTTGTGACATTAACAATTATTATTAGTCAATGCCTAGGTCCATTCCAATTATCAGGGGTTGGAAAATGGTAACAGTTTGTTTTAATCCCCCTTTTTACTTACTAACTGGAATACTTTGATGAAGACAAACTTGGCCCATCGATTTTTGTTATCTTGAGGTGCAATTGGCATAGGAAAGGCAAGGTAAATTCTTTATTCAAACCCCCCAACCTTTTAAAGACCGTTTTCAGAACAATAATTTGACTCCGCATCATCTAAAAGTAACCAATGAAGCTCTATTTGGTTTGGGGGTTTACATGTACATGTTTGTGTTTGGTTGTGGTGGTAGTTGCCATCATGTCTTCCTTTTGATTTGTTTCAATCCACTGCCAGTAATATTCTTAGTGAAGCTTGAATTGTCCCATCTTTGGCCACTGGAAGCCTCTTCAAGTTAACTTTTGAGTCCTTGTGACACAACCCCCGTTGTCTTTGATAATTCATTTGCTTCCGGTGTGATGAGGTATTCCCAGCTCGTCTCTTACGTTTCCCTGCCCGAATTGAGAATGAGCTATTTCTCCAAGAACTCCTCATTCCTTTTAATGTTTAATATTAAATCCTTTAATACTTAGACCCAAAATCTGGGTCCTGCAGGTGCCCAGGACAATTGGATTGGTCATTGTGTCCAGAAAAAGGGATACAACATGCTTTTTTCTTTACCCTGAGATAAAGTTCATCATGACTTCAGATATAGTTCACTTTCAGGAATAGGATGTTTACTCAGCTTTACGGATCTGACATCTCTATCTTCTTTCTCCCACACTGAAGGTCCTGGTTCTCAGTGACATCTACATATTTTTGTATTGCTTAACCCCAAAATACGATATACTAATATTAGAAGAAAACAATATGACTATACCCAGTACCAACAATATAATTACAAGAACACTCACTTTACTGTACTTTGCTTTATTGCATGTTGCAGATACTGAGGGGTTTTTTATTGTTTAAGAGACAGAGAGAGGGGTGTGTGTGTGTGTGTGTATTTGTGTGAGTGGGGGAGGGGCAGAGAGAGAATCCCAAGCAGGTTCCACACTGTCAGTGCAGAGCCCAGCATGGGGCTCAAATTCATGAACTGTGAGATCATGACCTGAGCCAAAATCAAGAGTTGGACGCTTAACCGACTGAGACCTAGGAGCCCCACATAAACTGTGTTTTTTACAAAGGTTTGTGGCAAACCTGTGTTGAGGAAATCTATTTTGTACTATTTTTTCCAAGAGCATTTGCTCATTTTGTGTCTCTGTGTCACATTTTGGTAACTCCTGCAACATTGCAAGCTTTTTCATTATTATGGTGTCTGTGATCAGTGATTGCAAGGTGCTGAAAGCTCAGATGATGGTTAACGTTTTTTTAGCAACAAAGTATTTTTTTAAATTTTTTAATGTTTATTCATTTTTGAGAGAGAGAGACAGAGTGTGAGTGGGGGAGGGCCAGAGAGAGACGGAGACACAGAATCTGAAGCAGGCTCCAGGCTCTGAGCTGTCAGCACAGAGCCCGACACAGAGCTCAAACCCACGAACTATGTGATCATGACCTGAGCTGAAGTCCGGTGTTTAACGGACTGAGCCACCCAGGCGCCCCGCAACAAAGTATTTTTTAATTAAGATATGTATATTGTTTTGTTTTGTTTTAGACAATACCATTGCATGCTTAGCAGATTACAGTATAGTGTAAACATAACTGTATACAGGGAAACCAAAAAATTCATTTGATGTGATATTCGCATTGTTGCAGTGGTCCGGAACCGATCCCACAATATCTCCAAGGTATGCCCCTACTAACAACGGTGTACAATTTCTATTTTTTGTCCTGAGAGAATATTTATAATAATATGTATCGTCAAATTACTGTGTTTTACTGTGATATTTCTTAAAACAGTTCTACCTCACTAATAAAATACTTAGGTTCTTTACACACTTCATGCATCAATTTGACACAGGTTTGTTTCACTTTGCTTTTACTTTGCAGTGTTAGCTTTTTAAAATATTTTTGTTGTTTTTATGTAATTATGTAAAATATTTTAGTGGATGCTTTCAAAGTTAAGTCCACTAAAAAAATTTATTCAGAGAAGTTTAGCTTTTCCTGCTCTCTAACCTACTCTCTCCCGATGGGTAACTTTTTTTTTTTCTCAATGACTCTTTGTAAGTTTTTGGTTGGGTGTGTGTGTGCTTGCGTTTTTTTTTATGATGTAAAAGGTACTCACAGAGTTACCAATGAGCCACTCTTTTTCCCCTAAGTATGTGTCCAAATCTTGCAGAAGATGAGGTCCATCATATGTAAGAAGCTCATTAAACATCTGATCCTAGGAGAGAGAAAAAGCTCACTTTAAGGATAATAGGCAGAAAAATAAATAATATGATTGGAAGAGGAAGTAGATTTTTCCATATTTATTCTCCCGTATGAGTTGAGAAAGGAAGAGAAGTAGCTTACATGTTGTTGGTGGGGGTGGTTGCTGTTTTCAAATGTGTGACACGGAGATTGGGGTCTGATTCTTTATACTTAGTCATCCCTTTGTTACTCATGGATTAAAAAATAACTGTCACCAGTTCTTACAGCTTCTTTGTATATGATGACTAAATATTTCACCCACAAAAACTTTTCATGATTTTTATCTTAATTTTTACTGAGAAAAAACGATTCCATTATGTTTTTACATTTTTAAAATTAATCTTTTTTCTTAGGCTCACTCTTTTTGAAGTGAAATGATGTAACTGAGGCTAAAGAAATGAATTTTAGTTTGTAAGGCTAGGTTCCTTTTGTTTGGCAGTCTTTTATTTCCCCATTGCACTTAACAGAAGTAATCTATAATAAATCATTATGCTCTCGGGCTTTTATGCGTTTTTTCTTGTTGGCTTGACATGGTGCCTTAGTATGAGCCTTGTCTGCCTTGAATATCATCTACAAAACCATCATCTAGGTGCACTCTTTTGATATATTATGTAAGCTAACATTACAAACCAAATGTTCTTAGAAGAGACCATGGCCTCTTTCTTGGTAAGAAGTGTTCGTTTATATATGAAAATTCTGGCTGGTGTGTATCTTGGATATGAAATGTAAGCCAATCTCAAAAATATTATAAAATATGTGTGTACATATGTTATTTGCTAATAATGATAAATGATGTATAATAAAATCCAGCCTTTATTAAGACAGGTCAGGTAGTGGATTAACTCCCTCACCAACTTGCCGATTTCCTTTGTTATTATTATAACTGCTAGGTAATAGAGATTACTGTAACATAATGCCTTAGGTTTGTAGAGCACAGTTTGCAAAAGCATCATTACATATCTACATACATTGGTCAGATTTTATAAATGAAACATGGGAAGTTTGTCATTATTTTGCCTTTTTATTTTTTCCACTGTTCTATGCTACCTTCATTCATAAGGTTCTCTCTCTATTGCTAATATGTTCATAGTTTACAATAAAACAGTGTGAGTTCTGCCTCTTACACATCATGTGCAAGCTGAGAAGTAATGGACCCAGATCCATGTGGCACCTCCCAGAGCCCAGCCCAGCTCAGCATCAGTTGGAAAGGTATTTATGGCCAACTTGACTCTCCTAGAATAGCTAGAAATGGGAAGGAGTCAAATGGAACAGGATGTAGCTGCTGGACGGGTTTCCAAAACTTTTGTATTCTCATCTGCACAATTTTGTTCCTTCTTCTAATGTGCATTTTCCACAACTTAAGGTCAGGTACACTGATGCTTGTGCATATGCAATGCCAAATAAAAATCTTTTGTCTGCACTAAAAGAATCTTTTAGTGCAGGTTCTCTTTATATGTTTGGTGAATCATCTCAGTGATTCATCTCCTCGAATGACATGTAAATTATAACCAGCATAATTATTAGTATTTAAGAATCATTTTGAAGAATACTCGCTAAAATAACACAAAGAAGATGAAATTTCATTACACATCCTTTTTTCCAGATGTGTACTTTTAAAAATGTATTTCCTGATAAACCCTAGATAGCCACTTGGTAGACTCAGAAATTTCCTTCTTCCTCCAGAGCATTGTAAGTCAGGAGGTTTTTGAACCTGAGAACTGATTGCTATAGTATTCTATCAGATGACTTTTAGAGGAATTCTATTTCTCCAAAGCATTTATCTTTAAATCCACACTTCCTCAATCATTTAGTGTTGGAAATGGGCCACTGGCATTCCTTCAATCCTCCTCATCTTTCATCTTCCTGTTCCCATTCTTTAGGGGGAAACTGAAAGAGATATGTTGAATAACCAGGGAAACACCAGTGGTAAATTCGAGGATTCTCGGGGTGACCAATGTCCAGAAACATATTTTGCCTTCTAAATTTAATTTTTTAGAAGTTGGAAGTGGAATTTTTTAGCAACCAATACTGTAACATTTATAATTATGTGTGTTTGACAGATCTTTAGGGCTCATACAGCAACAGGGCTATTTTCACTGTCCATCCATCTTCACTGTATCAATATTCTGCTCTTGAAAATGGTACCTGACCACAAGGTGGCAGCAGTGCAACCTACTGCCGGGAGACTAGGCAATGGAATATACTGGAACTGTGGCCTGTTCATTATATACTAGCCAGATCCTGCTTATTAATCAGATGGTATGTAGCCAACTGCAATATTTCTGTAACATGTCCTCCTTTCATATGATTTATTTATAAACTTGGATTATGTCCTGTGAATTTTGTTTTTTTAGCTAGAAGGTATGTAAGAGCATGGTTATTCTAATACAAAGGTAGGTTACTCTAATCATAAACATCCAAAGAATATTTTGCTCTGGGAGTTAGCTTCTATTATGGAGCCTCGGCCACAGAAGAGTACAAAATAGAGAAATGGAGAAGAACAAGCCCATCGATTGATAGATTACCAATCAGTGGGGTATTTAGCACATCGAAGGAAAAGTTTTAGATACATTTCTCTAAATTGGAGATTATGTATCTACTTGTCTCTGCACTTATAAGGATGTGTTAAATATAGACGGCCATGTCTGACAAAAGGAAAAACAATAAGCAATGAACTATATAAGCACTATTAATTATATATCATAGAATAATTATAATATCTAATATTTTTCAAAACACTTGCTACCTTGTCATAGGTACTCATGCTAACTTTTCATTAATCCTGCCAACACACTTCAAAGTAGATTCTGTGGTATCCCTACTTTACAGACAAAGAATTTGAACTATTGATAGGCAGTTATGTGACAACTAGTAAGAAGGGAATCAGAATTCAAGCCTGGCAGTGTGACTCCAGAGCCTGAAGGTAATTGCTATAAATCAAAGCTGAGCTTTTATTTTAAACTTTGTGCTGGTTAGGCAGCCATTACATTCATGTCAAGGAATCATGAAATGTGAATACTTTTATGTTCCCAATATCTCTATTGAAATCAGAAGTTCCTAGTTAAGTAAGTTGTATTTAGCATAAATATGTTTAAGCAAATTGATAAGACTGTCATTCCATGCTGTAACTTTTGGATACAGACCATAAGCGATAAGACATACATAGTGACCAGCTGCTGGCATTAAAACCAGCGGTTGAGAACATGAAGTCTGAGTCCGAGTGGCTGGGATTTGAATTCCTTGTGTACTATTTACTAGCTAAATAACCATATACAAGTTACTTATGCTACATGAACCTCAGTTTCTCCATCTGGAAAAATGAACATCATAGTTTCTCCCTAAGGGAGGCCCTGGGTGTTAGTCACTAATTTAAAAGAAAGGATGCACAGGTGATGAGGCAACTCCATAACCACTCTATCTCTTAGTTTCTTCATGTGCAGAGTGAGCATGGTGATAGAAAGCACTTATCTCACGGGTGGATTGGGGGGACTGGCTGAGACCACGTGTGTGAAGGGGCTGGAGCCACACCCGCACGTGGTGTTTGAGAAGTTCAGCTCTTGTTGTCTCTCATGCATCACATATGCAGTGCCTGCTAAGTGAGAGGTGCAGTGCTAGGTGTGGGGACATGAGTGAGTAGCATGGACATAATTACTACCCTCATGGGTGTTCTACTGGAGGAGACAAACAAGCAAATATATTTTAAAATACGATTGTAATGAGGCCCTACAGGACACCACTAGGGGGCTGTAATGGAGAATAACCAGCAAGGTCTATTTAGAATTCTCGATAAAGATGATGGATGTGACACACATACATATTTTTCATCCAAAAACCACAGTAAATACGTATTTTTGAAAAGATAGAGCCCACAAAGAGGTGGAAAACAGGAGACAAGACAAAACAAAATTTGAAACCGTAAAGAAAATGGTTGAATGGTATCTGCAAAGGTAAAGCTGAAAACGAACACTACCCCATAACACCCTCAAATGGTTCAGGAAGAGGCAAGATATATCGAGAATTGGGGGTAAGGAGGTAAGAGAGAGGATAATGTGAGGACTGGTGGAAAGCTGTAGAAGTCGTTTTAGCATGAGATTTCCTCCTTCATTTTACACTTGACACGTGCCTCTGCCCCATCGTTAGCAGAAGGCTCGAGAGGGTGAAATAGATGGTTTATGGGTTGGGAGTTGTCATTCATAATGTATTCAAAATAGGAGATTAAATGAATATATGCACACTGAACGCTAAGTTCTGAGATTCTTAGCCCTCTCTTTGCTGATTGTTTCCCAGAACACTGGCAGCCACAACTTTATTTCCAGGCAAAAGACTGGAAGTCCTCTCTTGGGACTCCTTCTAGTCCCTAAAGATAGTGCTGTTGGGAAATACTCTGCAAATGGCCTGGTGATGCTCAAAATCAACGAACACTGTCCACATGCCGAGGGCTTTGGGTAAACTTTTTAATCTTCCTATTCTTTATCATGGATTATAAAGGATGGTCTGGCTTGTGGGGAAAGACAGAGACCAAAAAAAGAGGAAAATTAGGGTAATAAAGATTTCAGGATGACAACTGTGCACCAGGTGCTTAGGGTGACCAAACCAGACTGAAGCAGTGTGGCACACAAGACAGACATATCCATGCTGTCTGTCATCATCACACCTCTTGTCATCAAGACTTCATTTTAACTTTTGGAATCCTGGAGGATGCACCCCAAATAAAGAAGTAAGTAAAAGACAGAGATGGCATCCAGGAAACAATAGGACTCCACTCAGGAGAAAGACATCCCTGGGATGACAGTGAAGGGAAGTCTGGTGAAGACAGATGTGCAGAAACCTAGACAGTTCAGCAAAAGAGAGAGGATCTCGGCCAGATATCTCCAAGAAAATAGGGGACATAATAGATTATCTGGTATCATTGACCTTGTGGAAAATCGTATCGGCAGGCTACTGGATGGTGTGGGAAGGTTTGGTAGGAAGTGTAAAAGCAATTAGGCAAATGAAGGAAAGGCAATTAGTAACTTTGAGGAGGTAAAGTGAGAAAGGAAATAAAGTATACTACAATTCACAGTTCTGTATAATATTTGCCTAGGCATACTAATGTAACAACCGAATATCAATTTGAACAAAACATTTTAATATCATTAAAATTGGGAAGAAGGGAAGCAGAGACGATGATTACATAAGAGATAAATTCTTATTACCATAGTAATAAGTCCAGAGAAACGATCTAAAATTAGTGAATCAATGGGGCGCCTGGGTGGCTCAGTCGGTTAAGCGGCCGACTTTGGCTCAGGTCATGATCTCTCAGTCTGTGAGTTCAAGCCCCGCGTCGGGCTCTGTGCTGACAGCTCAGAGCCTGGAGCCTGTTTCAGATTCTGTGTCTCCCTCTCTCTGACCCTCCCCCATTCATGCTCAGTCTCTCTCTGTCTCAAAAATAAACGTTAAAAAAATTAAAAAATAAAATAAAATAAAATAAGTGAATCAAAGAAAGCCATATGTACTTGTCTTAAAGAACTAGCTAAACTAGGGTTATGTCTGAGGAGGGGTTAATGTGAAGAGGTAAAGCAGGAAATCGCTGTACTTTGTTTTAAATTTGTTAATATAATTTGATATTTTAAAACTATAGGTATGTCTTACTTTGATAGAAAGGCGATTTTAAAGCAAGCCACCTAATGCCTGGCAAGTGGATATGATTAATAGTAACAACGAACTGATCACATTACTTTTATATCTTGTTTTTTCTCTGCCCAAGGAAAACGTGACATGAAATCATCCAATGTGTCCACAATCGCATCAGCTTGACATTGTTCCAGTTCTGTTTTTCCAGCCAGATCTATAAAATAAGACCATTTTAAGCCCAGAAATACACTGGATTTGATTGACTATATTAAAATGTTAATTTTTTAATAGGCAATATATTCTTATAGTTCAAAAATTCAAAATATAAAACTGTATCCAATGAAGACTAACTTCCACCTCCACTCCCATCCTCTCATTGTGCTCCCTTACCTACCATTCCGTTCGGAGTGGGGGGAGGGCGGGGGTTGGTATTCTTCTATTATTTCTTTTTTTTTTTTTTTTTTTAATTTTTTTTTTCAACGTTTTTTATTTATTTTTGGGACAGAGAGAGACAGAGCATGAACGGGGGAGGGTCAGAGAGAGAGGGAGACACAGAATCGGAAACAGGCTCCAGGCTCCGAGCCATCAGCCCAGAGCCTGACGCGGGGCTCGAACTCACGGACCGCTAGATCGTGACCTGGCTGAAGTCGGACGCTTAACCGACTGCGCCACCCAGGCGCCCCTCTTCTATTATTTCTTTATGAAAATAAAACTATATATCCTACTCAATATAAGCATCCCCCATATATCCTACAGATCTTTCCTCATAAGTTTGTTAAGGGCATCTTTGCTCCTTTTTCAGCTACATAGAAGCACCACTGTCTAGCCTCTGCTGATTAGGTTTGTTTCTTTCATGTCTTTTACTAATATTACAATAAATAGCTCGTACAATAAATAACCTGCTTTATCATTGATACTTCTCTGGCATTTAGTTTCATTCTTCTTTACAGTATAATGTTCAATAATAAAATTGTTTAATGAGTAGCAAATATATGTCCTGTATTTTTTTTTTCGGTTATCAAAACTCTTCAACACAATAAACATATTACCTGTGTTTTTGGTCAGGTATCTTGCTATTGCTAGGCTCTGGTGAAGGTTAAGTCCATCGACTTCCAAAATGGGTATTTTACCGAATGGAAGAGCTTAAAATAAAAGAAGCAACAATAAAAAAAAAAAAAAAAAACAACTTCCGTACCAAAATCAGTAATAATTCTTCCATTTTTACTGATAATTACAGAAATAAATCATGATTTAAAAGTTATAAAATTTTTGAATATTTATTCAAAAAGGACAGTAAGCACCAGAATCTTCATAAGTTTTATATTTTTATTAAAAAAAATTCTTAATGTTACTTTTGAAGGAGAGAGAGACAGAGACAGAGCATGAATGGGGGAGGGGCAACGAGAGAGGGAGACACAGAATCAGAAGCAGGCTCCAGACTCTGAGCTGTTGGCCCAGAGCCCCATGCAGGGCTCGAACCCACAAACCGTGAGATCATGACCTGAGCTGAAGTTGGAAGCTCAAATGACCGAGCCACCCAGGCGCCCCTTGATAAGATTTTTTTTTTTTTTTTAAGTTGTCAGAAGACCTACTACAGAGTTAGTGGCCGCAGCAGGTCGAAAACCCAGGTTTACTGTGACACTACATATTAACCTGTGTATTACCTCATATACTTACATAACACTTATTACTTATCTTTTCAAAAACCTTTCTTTTAAAGCTTCATTAATTTTTGTGGCTTCCATGAGCATTAACGTGAGTTATTTATTAAAACCATAATCTAAGGAAATGGAGAGTTTGATTTACCTATCGAGTTATGGTAAGAAATTTAGCCAATTTTGATGAGAGACTATGTGAAGTATATAGTAAGGTAGTAAGTAAGCAATTTGTACAAATATTAGGGCAGACTCCTAGCAGATGTGTTATTTTATCTGTAGATCCTACTTTGTTTTATCTCAATTATGTTTTGTCAGAAAGAAATATGTTTTTATAGAAAAATTCTAAGTTGTAGATAAATAACAATAACTCTACCATATCATTACAGCTATTTGAGTATTTTAATTGCTTACTCATATGTATTTAAAAATAACATCATAATGTATTTATAAACCACTTTTTTTATTTGATAACCTCTTTTTGAAATCTTTCCAAATCAATGACACATCAGCTTTTTTAAAAAAAAATTGTTTTTAGGGGCGCCTGGGTGGCTCAGACGGTTAAGCGTCCGACTTCAGCTCAGGTCACGATCTCGCGGTCCGCGAGTTCGAGCCCCGCGTCCGGCTCTGGGCTGACAGCTCAGAGCCTGGATCTTGCTTCCGATTCTATGTCTCCCTCTCTCTCTGACCCTCCCCCGTTCATGCTGTGTCTCTCTCTGTCTCAAAAATAAAAAATAAAACGTTAAAAAAAATTTTTTTTTAATTTTTTTTAATGTTTATTTTTGAGAGAGAGAGCACAGTGCCACCCAGACGCCCTGAAACATCCCTTTTTAATGGCTGCATTATATTTTGTCACATGTATTGATCACAATATTCCCAACCAGTGCCTTAGCTTGGGAAATACCATTATTTTGGAAAGGGAGAAAAGAATAAAGTGTCACTCATAATCCTATGACCCTAATGCAACTAGAGTCAACCTAGAATCAGCCTTCAAGTGTCTTCCATATGCACATTAAATAAGTACAAGATGGATTACAGTTCACATCAGGAATAAAAACATCCTTGAGTACTTACCTAAGGAGTGTGCTAAGTACAATTCTAGGTGCCTGAGTTTGCAGTTTAGCAAAGAGCTAGCAGTTTAGCAGTGAGCTAGAGTTTAGCAGTGAGCTAAACAAAAGTCCCAAATAAAGCTGACACAAATCACGATGCCTTATTCGGAGCAAAGTATGTGATTAGGAATTAACATGCTTAACATTTTGAGGGATGCCCCCTTTATGCTAGGCAGTGTGCTAAATATTTAATGTACCCATTAGGTCCTCTGGTACTTACAACAATCTTGTGAAGTAGGTATTATCTCATTTTATAAATGAGGAGATGAGGTGAAGAGAGGTTGTGTCAAGAGTCCAGGTCACCTACTTGGTAGAGGCTCAAACTGAGTTCAGTTGGAAACTTTGCTCAGCTGTTTTGCTAGTTCTAAGAGCTATATTTTGTGAAATACATTAAAAATCAGAGCAAACCCAGAGGACAGTATCCAAGTTAGAGAAGGGTCTGAAAACCACTTTTTATAAGGATTGGCTGAAAAACTTGGCACTCTTTACTGGGGAGAACAAAACAAACGAAGTGTAACCTAATGGCCACCTTCATATATGGCACAGCAATCAAATGGATGAAAAATTGTTCTTATCCTATCTCTAAAATGCAGAACTGGAACTAAAAAGTAATTTAAAAAGGGCAGATATTAACTCAAAATGAAGAATAATTTTTTAGCATTGGAACTATTGATGATGGAATGTGTTTTCCTGTGAGATGGTAGGCTTTCAGCTACTGGCAGCATTTGAGCCAAGCTCGTGATAATTGCCAACAGTGGGAATAAAGAAATTTAAGAAGATAAGTGCCAAGGCCTTCATTTGGTTCCAGAAAAAAATAACTTTGGGGTTGTTGGAGATGTAACTAAACAGGAGCATCTGTCAAAAAGCTTTAAGGAATTTAGTGACGCTGAGTATAAGGCTGTGTGATATGGCTGCCAAAGTAAGCACTGTGATCTTGGTAAAATGTCCTTGGATAGTATCTCGGACTTATGCTAAGAGTGGTGGTCCCATTGTGCTCTGTGCTCTTCTAATGCCTGGAACATTGTGTTTCCCCACAGGCACCATGCATTAAATGGCGGACATAATCTAACAGTAGCTTGTCCTTCTTCGGTAGTGAGGAAATCCAAACTAGGGGACATAAATGGAACCCTCCAGGAAGAGAAGAGAGTTGTCCCTTGGACCCCCACCTCATATAACCCATGGGAAGCAGCATGTAAATCAAGAAGTAGAGTCAGGGCTAGAAAGTTTGGACTGAAATTCACAATGATGATCAAAGAAACAAGCAAGGAAGTTCTAAAAGTTGATAACTAGGGGAACAGATGTATGAGTTAGCTGGGACTCAGTTCTGAACTCGGCCAGTGAGCTTTATCTGCACTCAGAGTATTATCATTGAACTGACTACACAGCAATGTCTTTTTTTCTCTATGATCTTAAAGATACTAAATTTCCTCAAATAATTGGATGTGATAGAAGGAATAATCTATTCTCCACAGATTAAAATGACAAGTCCAAGGCCAATGTATGAAAACCATGAGGAGATAGATTTTAATTTTGTGTAAAGAAGAGTCTTTTAAAAGTTTTCCTCCTTCAAAAATAAACATTAAAAATTTTTTTAAAAGAACAAAAATAAATAAACATTAAAAAAAATTAAAAAGGTTTTCCTCCTTTTCTGTTTTCTGTTCTCTCTTCCCAGAATTTCACTGAGACATTAGACATCTTCAACTTGAATCTCAATTTTTCTAATCTTTTTTCTCCATTTTTTATTTCTTTTTCCTCCTGTGCTTTCTGGAAGAGCTCTTAGTTTTTTTTATTGTTTTATCAATTTGACTTGTTTTGTCTATATCAAATTTTTAGTTTCAACACCTTTTTTGTCTCTGAACATTCCTTTTTATAGCATATTTGTTCACAATGTATAGTATATCTGTTCTCTTTGAGGATTTTCTATTTTTGAAATTTTTTTCTTACTATATCATCCTGATGCCCTCAGTTGATTTTTCCCCCACTACTTCTTTGTTTAGGTCTGTTTCATATTAGAGGCCTTCTAACAAATATCTATTAAATTTTGGTTTGCCATTCCTGTTTTAAATAAGTGAAAGGAATAAAAGCTAATTGGAACCTCAGTGGACATGGTGGGCTGGGCCATGTCACTGAGATGCCCACCCGTTCGGTGTCTGGTAGACATTTCTCTTGGACTGACCAGCTTCCCTGGAGACAACACTTCGCATTTCCTGCCCGAGGGATACTCATTTGGTTGCAGCATTCTGATTGTAGAGCAGGGGATAAGGGCTTTGGGTCTCACTATTTAGTTTCTAGATTTCCGTTGAATCCTACCTATAGTATTTTGTCCTCAGACATGACTGGAGTCCTAGAATCCTCTGGGTCGTCCTTGATTGAGAGTAATCTCCATCCTTCTTCCAGGGTGGGAAAAAGATCTTGTGGTCATGCTGCTGCCTCACATTCTTCCAGTCAATCCTCTGTCAGTTCAGTTTTTAGAGTTCTCGGTTGCTTCCAATTCCTGAGAATTTGGGGGGGATCCCTGGAGTGATTCAGCTTGCCTCCTCCTCCTCTAGGCTTATATTTGAGCATCAGTAGCCTACTAAGTCACCTTACCATTCTGTTTTTGTTAATGTTTATTTATTGATTTTGAGACAGAGAGAGAGAGAGAGGGAGAAAGAGAGAGAGGGAGAGAGAGAACAAGCAGGGGAGGGGCAGAGAGAGAGAGAGAGAGAGAATCCCAAGCAGCCTCCAAGCTGTCAGTGCAGAGCCTGACACGGGGGTGAACTCACAAACCGTGAGATCGTGACATGAGCTGAGATCAAGAGTTGGTCACTTAACTGACTGAGCCACCTAGATGCCCCATCATCTTACCATTCTTGGACCTGTTTTCCAGCTTTGAGGATTTTGTGCTATTATATTCAAGCTTGATTTCTTTGTCCTTGTAGGGCTTTGACTTTTTTTTTTTAAGAAGTACTTCAGTGTTATTTAAAGAGAAAAAAAATGTCAACACCTGTACGCAGTGTACCAGGTTTGACTTGGAAGAACTTCTTAATGGAAATATCCAATGATATTCTAGGTTATCACAGAGGGCAGGTCATAGAGGATTTCAAACACCAGCGAGCATTCCTAAGTCAGATGGGAGATGAGGCCAGCTAAAATATGTAATAAACTGCTTTTCAACATCTGCTCTTGCCTTTTTTCTCAAAGCTATAAAATCCTGGATTTTTAGCTGAGCAAATGATTATCCACAATAACGTCAGCATTTCTCAGCTTCCCCTGTAGTAATGTATGACCACATGAATAAGTTCTTACCAAGGGGCTACAAGCAGAAGTGAAATGTAAAACTTTCTGGTCATGCTGTTGAAAGAAAGAGATGTGCCCCTTTCCCTCTTACACTTCCTGTGAGCTGAAATGTGGAAGGAGGGGGAGCTATCTTACACTATATAAATTAGACAAACAACAAGGGGTGGCAGATCAACAGAAAATAAGGAGCCTAATCTTTGACAACTTCATGGAGCAGCACCACTATACCAGCTTGGGCTTTTATGCGAAAGAAATGAATTTCTATTCTCTTTAGGCCATTTTTGTGTTGGGTGTCTGTTAAAGCATCTAAAACTATGAATATATATATATATACACACACACACACACACACACATATATATATATATATATATCCTAACCACCATGAACTTTAAAATTCCTTTCAACTCTAAGAATCTGTGAAAATATTAAGAAAATGTGGCAATTCCGTTTTTAATAACATAATGGAAAGTCAAGGTAGAAGAGGGTATGAGGCACTCACAGAACTTATATCTAAAAACTAAAAGGCAGCATTTGTTATATGTAATGTCTGTGCAACTTGCTATCCATCTTGACTTCATTAATGAATAAAATTTAATTTCACCTATTTCATGTCCAGAGTTAAAAATCCCATGTACAAATTCTGATGGCAGGGGGAGAGTTTGGATATTAATGAGAAAGTTTCATGATAAAAGGAAATGAAATATTCAAGCCCTCCAGGGAAGAGTTCTCTGATAAGAAAAAGAGTGATTACAGGGGCAATGACTTTTAAAGAACTCATGTTTTTAAAAGGCATGTGGTGATATGTATTGTTAATATGCCAGTTATCCTGGTGTTAGTGGTTTTATTTATTTATATATTTATTTTAATATAATTTATTGTCAAGTTAGCTAGCATACAGAGCATACAGTGTGTCCTTGGTTTCTGAGGTAGATTCCCATGATTCATCACTTACATACAACACCCAGTGCTCATCCCAACAAGTGCCCTCCTCAGTGCCCATCACCCATTTTCCTTTCTCCCCCACCCCCATCAACCCTCTGTTTGTTCTCTGTATTTAAGAGTCTCTCGGGGCACCTGGGTGGCTTGGTCGGTTAAGCGTCCGACTTCAGCCCAGGTCATGATCTCGCGGTCTGTGAGTTTGAGCCCCGAGTCAGGCTCTGTGCTGACAGCTCAGAGCCTGGACTCCGTTTCAGATTCTGTGTCTCCCTCTCTCTCTCTGCCCCTCCCCTGTTCATGCTCTCTCTCTGTCTCAAAAATAAATAAAAGTTGAAAAAAATTAAAAAAATAAAAAAAGAGTCTCTCGTGGTTTGCCTTCCTCTCTGTAACTACTTTTTTTCCTTCCCCTCCCCCATGGTCTTCTGTTAAGTTTCTCAAATTCCACACATGAGTGAAATCATATGATATCTGTCTTTCTCTGACTGATTTATTTCACTTAGCATAATACCCTCCAGTTCCATCCACGTTGTTGCAAATGGCAAGATTTCATTCTTTTTCATTGCTGACTAGTATCCCATTGTATACATAAACCACATCTTCTTTATCCATTCATCAGTTGACTGACATTTGGGCTCTTTCCATACTTTGGCTATTGTCGATAATGCTGCAATAAACATTGGGGTACCTGTGCCCCTATGAATCAACACTCCTATATCCTTTGGATAAATTCCTAGTAGTGCTATTGCTGGGTCGTAGCGTAGTTCTACTTTTAATTTTTTGAGGAACCTCCACATTGTTTTCCAGAGTGGCTGCAGTTATTGGCACCTAGTGCAAATAACTTGGGCCACTGTATGAAACTGACCTGTGTTTGAAAAACAATTCTACCCTGCTAGGACTGTGAATGTAGATTACATAAATTCTGTGTGCTATAGCTATCCCAGCTATAAAATAGAAACAATAATACATCCCATGAAGGCATGCTGGAGAAATTAAATGAAATGAGTCTGGGGAGTATCTACCAGGTGCCCGATAGTCTTCCAATACTCAATAGTTGTTTTCTTCAACTTCATCTTTATGCAAATTTGTAATAACTTCATCACAAAAATGTGAATTTTAACCATACAACTAATATTTAGTTAGTATTTCTAGGTGGATTTCATGAACAAAAGAATTAGCTCATCTATTTTTTCTTCATTCAGAAAAAAAAAAAAGCACCTAGGGGATGACTCACAATCTACTGAGAGCCACACGCTTTTTAATGTAATAATATTTCTAATTCTTCCCCTTTGTCCCGAGTGCTAAGTAGCGTGTTTTCATTTGGTTACCTGCCCAATTCGTCAATTTGCTCTTTCTTCTGATCAAACATCCCAGTTTTGCTCACATATCCATCCTTCTTTTGAATAGTCACATGCTGCATGAAAATTGATTCCACCCCCAACTTCAGAGGTAGACTAGGTGGTTCAAGGTACTTCCTATCTGCTTTGTCGGTTCACACGCAGACACATAACCCAATTTGAGCCAGTGAGACACGACAAGTTTGCCGACGTCTTCTGGGAAAGATTTTCTTCACTCAACATTTATGGAAGCAGTGCTCTTTCTCTCTCTCACATATCTCTCGACATTCCTGTTCAAGGCTGTGGGGCTGCAGCAACCTTATTGTTACTTGTTCCATGATGCCGCTAACACACAGAAGAAAGTCATCTCTTGAAATCTGTCCTATTTCTGATTTTTGGTTGTCTGAGACAACTAATTTCCTTGTTATCTAAGCGATTTTGAGGTCGGTTTTCTATTAGAGCAGCATATCTGATCCCTTGTCAAAACATTATAGGTATCTGCAGTGAGCCCATCCAATTCCAACTGTCAAGAATAATGACTTTGGTATTCCCCATTTCAGCTCTTCTGACACAGCTTTGTATTGTTTATATACTCTTTCTATGAGGTTTGTGTTTTCACCTTGAATAGAAAATTTTGGGGGCCACCTAGCTTCTCAATGTAAAGCTAAATCAGATTTAAAAACCTCTATTTATTTTTTTATTTTTTTTAATTTTTTTTCAACGTTTTTTATTTATTTTTGGGACAGAGAGAGACAGAGCATGAACGGGGGAGGGTCAGAGAGAGAGGGAGACACAGAATCGGAAACAGGCTCCAGGCTCCGAGCCATCAGCCCAGAGCCTGACGCGGGGCTCGAACTCACGGACCGCGAGATCGTGACCTGGCTGAAGTCGGACGCTTAACCGACTGCGCCACCCAGGCGCCCCTAAAAACCTCTATTTAATAAAATAATAATAAATGGGACACCTGGGTGGCTCAGTCAGTTAAGTGTCCGGCTTCAGCTCAGGTCTTGATCTCGCGGTTCATGAGTTCGAGCCCTGCGTCAGGTTCTGTGCTGACAGCTCTGAGCCTGGAGCCTGCTTCGGATTCTGTGTCTCCCTCTCTCTCTGCCTCTACCCCACTTGTGCTCTGTCTCTCTCTCAAAAATAAATAAGCATTAAAAAAATTTTTAATCAATAAATAAAAAAATTAAAACCTTTCTTTTTTTTTCATTTCCCTGAGGAAACACAGAAAGTTCTGGAAATATATTTTCCCTACATTTTCATGAACAATTTGTGCCACTTACTTGATTTGACTTCAGGCCAATCAGCTTGTTCTATTCTGTGGTCTTCATACTTTATGTCCAAATATGCAAATATATATCGAATAATTTCCGCTCTCCCCCTCATATTAAAATAAGTGAGTTTGTAGTTTGACATGGTGGGATTCTGGAAAAAGAAAATTTGAAGATTATTTTAGCAGCCTCTAGGAATGTTTTGATATTTTTCTTTGGGGATTTTTTCAAAACTTTATGGCATCTTTTGAAATAGTTGTAGATATTAGAGAATATTTCAAAACCTGAATTATAAATCACTATCCTAATAACATATGGGAAAGACTTGTTAGAAGATCATGACAGTCTCTTTAAGAATTAGCTGGAACATTCCAGTGAAATAATCAAACTCAAATTTTACTTACAAAAAAAATTCAGTGTGAGAGGGTATCTATACACCAACCTTCAGAGGACAGAGTCTGAAACTTTCCATTTTTTCCATTTCAAGCTGTTTTTTTCCTGCCTTTACTCACTTGTAATTTGACATATGGCTTTTGTTTACTTTGGTGACACAGCTGAGTTTGTGAAGAACGCTGGATAAGGATTTCACGAACAGGGTACATGCAAGGGGAATGTGAGCCAGCCTTGCCAACCTGAGCTGGCCATCGCATCCTTTCTCTCGCCCATGGCATTTCCCTCTAGGAATCAAAGGCTTAGGGAAACACTGCTCTCTTTTCTCTTTTACTGCACGCATGCTGCTGGGTTTTATTGGGATGCTAGCACCCCGCAAACAGAACCCACCTTGGTGACCTTTGTTGGGAGGGGGCAACGGGAGGCATATTTCTCTGTACCTTCCGTAGAGGAGCAAGGGAGAAAGAAAGCAACTCTCTTACATTTCATAAAGTTTGTTTGCTAATACTGGCTACATTGGTTAGATGTAGGTCGTTATAATTTCATGAGTTTTCTGTGATTTGTATCATCTCATTTCCATTGTTTATAAACGATTAATGATTTCAAACACTAATGGTAGAATGTCTTGTAATTTTTTAATGATCAGGTAACCTAGAAAGAAACATTTTCATTTGAAATTCAGCTCTTGCACTAAGTTGCTGTGTATCTTTGGACTAGTCAACAAAATCTCTCTGAATTTCAAAGTCCATTTTTTGGAAGTAGAGATACTAATATGGAGTTGGAGATGTACTGAGGTAGTACAGGTAAAGCATTTCACACAATGCCAGACGCTTAATAATTATTAGCTATTGACGATAATAACTCTGTGTTAATTCTATAGTCAAAAATAACCACTGTGAATACAGTACACTAAAAACAAATAATGTTCATAGTAATTACATGAATAGAAGTCATAAAGAATAATTATTTTTTAACTTTTTATTTTTGAAAGAGAGAGCATGAGTGGGGGAGGGGCAGAGGAGGACAAAAGATCCAAAAGTGATCTCTGTGCTGACAGCAGTGAGCCCCATGGGGAGCCTGAACTCACGAACCGTCAGATGGTGATCTGAGCCAAAGTCACACACTCAACCAACTGAGTCACCTAGGTGCCCCAACAATTATTTATTTTAAGTGGTAAGTTTAAGTAGTTTATTTTCTGCTAGGGAAGTCTTTCAAGGATGTTAACGGAATAGTAAATAAAAAGAAAAGTTAGGCTGAAGTCTCAAAACAAAATTCTATCTGAAATCACATCACATAAACGGTCAAACACAAACCACAAAAATCTAGATTGCCAAGTTTATGCACTCACAGTATCCCCCTGTGGTGCAGATGACCACAAACAGCTGTCTGGTTGCCTATTGAGACCCCCTCAAAACCCAGGAAACAATGGTGACAGTAATTTCTGGTGAATCCATTTCTCTGGGCCTGGGTTTTCCCCGTCCAGGTATTGTGGGTGGAGGTGATGCTCCTTGCTAGAAACACAGTCACCCTGAACATTCCACATGCCATCCTACTCCTGTTGGCCAGTCCAGCCCGTGTCCAAGTGAAATGTGGCACATGCCTCGCATATCAGGTATGTGAGTTAAAAATTCACTGGAGTGAACTAATGAAAATTCCAAGGTACAGAGCCCCCAGTTCTTTGGGGGAGAAATATGCATACAAGGAGTTCAAATTTGGGGGAATAAGTTAAACTTAATGTTGAGCTTGGAAATAAATAGTGGGAAAAACATGAGAGTATAAAAATAGTAGAAAAGGTAAAGTAATAAGCTTCCTTCTGAAAAAAAAAGGAATAGTTTATGTAATCACCATAAAGGGAACACTCTTTTTTTTTAAGTTTATTTGTTTATTTTCAGAGACAGAGACAGTGGGGGAGGGGCACAGAGAGAGGGTGACACAGAATCCCAAGCAGGTTTCGTGCCGTCAGCACAGAGCTCAATGTGGGGCTTGATCTCATGACCTGGGGATCAATACCTGAACCTAAGTAAAGAGTCAGTCACTCAACTGACGGACCCACCCAGGCGTCCCAAGGAAACATTCTTATCTAGGAAAGAAAAAGCATAATTGTTACAACTCCTTGATCTAACAGTTCTAAATCTCAAAAGAACAAAAAGAGTCTTCAGAGTGGAAAAAATGTCATTCTTGGTCACAGTTTTTATTTGAAGAACATTGTATACAACTTTTTTTTATTGATTTTTGCTGTCGTGGGTCAATGTTTCCTCAGCAACAAAGAAATTATGTGTATTTTCCTTATAAGCATTATATGAATATGTAGATTCATATACATCCATTATGATCAATGTTAAAAAAAATAAACATGACTTTTTCTCATTTGGTCAAATGCTACATAAATATCAGTGTCCACCTCCTAATTCTGCATGAAAACAAAGGCACTTGTTATTGTTCATTTGCAAAAATGTGCCATTTTATATTGTATTTCACTCAAGTAAAGAAGACATTTAAAAAAGTCCTTAGTACAAGTTGGCAGCTATCTACAGTTCTCTGCAAATATATCTTTAAATCTAAGATTGGGCACAGGTCCATGAACAACTGACAAATGCTTATCTTTCAAGATAGAACATCCTTTCAACAGTTGTAACTCATTGATGAAGCTGTACTTACACAACACATTCCTGTAGTTAGTTGCATAATTATATTTTCTATTGAGTGAAAGTCTAGTTTTCTTGATTCTTACAGCTACAAAATTCCAAACTTGAAGACTTTTGTTTTTCAGGACATATGTGCACATTTTATAACATGAAAAATAAGTAAATGCAAATGCAATTGCAAACATCTACGAAGTTTAAAGATCCTTTCTATATTTCATAAAGTTTTTGCATAAAAACTAACCGAAGAAATTCCACGTAAATGTTTGTATGGTGAAAATAGACAAGGAAATTTACAATAGAAGCTAATGAGAACTATAGAGCATACTGTCTGGAAGAGTTTTGTTCCTCGTACTGCACTCAGCAGTCTATTTCTGTTACAATAACCTCACTTTGTTAAAGCCTTTATTTCATAAGGATGATAAGCTAAAAGGATGAAGGTAAGATACATCCCGCTCCCACAATGGATGCAGTGAGGAATGTGCTTAAGGGTTGAGTAGGTCAGTGGCAACCCACTTAAGGGTTGAGTAGGTCAGTGTGGTTTGCAGGCACCGTGCTACTTAGTATCTAAATGGCCTTGGGGGAGTTACCTCTTCCTAGCTTTACTTTCCTCATCTGCCAAGTGGTAATGAAAATATTGTGTAGAAAGGACCAATACAATGCTTGGCACACGGTGTACATTCAGAAAGCAAAGCAGGAAGGATGAAAAGGGAGGGCGGGAGAGAGGAAGACAGGGAAGGACAGTTCCCACCCTAGTTGAGGTTCAAGACCAGCTGTGTGTAATTTGATTGGACTCTGATCCTCAAAGCACATAAAAATAAAAGTAAGTTAAGGATAAAAAGAAAAATACAGTGTCAGGATTAAAAGCCAAGACAAACTTTGCCTGGATCAAAGCAAACAGACACCAAATACAGTAAGCAGGACCCTGAATTCTGAGAGAGGCAGTGACCATTGAGGAAGGTAGCTCCTTTGGCAAAAAGGAGAATAAAATCCCCCACACAAATGAGAGACTGTAGGGAAGCACTGCTTGAAACTAGGGCCTGGCAGGCTCTTACATACAATCTCTAAAAGGTCAAATTGTAAACCTCTAGTAAAAGTGAACACAAGGAAAATATATGAAAAGTCACAAAAAATTAATATTATAAGCAAAAAAGGTCATAACAGCAGATGAAATAGATCATTAAAAATCATAAGCTAATGGGACACCTGAGTGGCTGAGTCGGTTAAGTGACCGACTTCAGCTCAGGTCATCATCTTACAGTCCGTGGGTTTGAGCCCTGCCAGGCTCTGTGCTGGAGCCTGCTTCGGATTCTGTGTCTCCCTCTCTCTCTGTCCCCCGACCCCTGGCTCGAGCTCTGTCTCTCTCTCAAAAAAAAAAATTAAAAAATTTTAAAAAAAACAGTAAAAAAATCATAACATGACATGTAACACGACAACTGAACACTTAAATGGAAAGATTTTGAGAAATATGTAAACTAACACAAGCAAATAAAAAAACTGAAAGCCTGCATTTAACACTAACCAGTGAAGAAATTGCTTGATAATTAATTACCCATTGGTAATTATCCATTATGTAATGAATGGAATTAGTTACGTTCATGAAAGACACCAGACCCAGAAAAAAACTTCTTTAACCTATTAGAGTCTCTTTTTACAAAACAAAAACAAAAACAAAAACAAAAAAACAAAAAACAAAACTTAGAGCAAACATACATAATGGGAAGCCAATAGAAGCATTTTCTTTAATGTCAGGAATAACGAGAGCCTCACTACTACTCTTACTGTTCAACATAGTCCCAGATGCCTAGCTACTCAGTAAGATAAGATAACAATAAACAACATGTGTAAGGAATGGAAAGGCAGAGACAAAACTGTTCTTATTTGCAATCAAAGTTATTGTTTGTATTTAAAATTCAAGAGACTCTCTGGATAAACCTGAGCCTGAATTTCAAACAGAAATGCTAAGGACCAAAATAGCCAAGACAAATGAAAAGAGCAGAGGGAGAGGACTTGACCTACCAGACTGCAAGACTTACATAAAAAACAAAACAAAACAAAAAAAAAACCTTGCAATTAGGGTAATGTGATCTTTGTTCAGGACCAGACACACAGAGGTGCATAGAGCCTTTAACAGAATCTCAGATATATGACCAAGATGACATGACAGTGAGAACATAATGGGGCTAGACTGAAATGGTTCTGAGACAAAAGAAGAAAATATACAGAATTAGATCCCAATTTCACACAATACATAGAAAGAACACCGGATGGATTATACCCCTAAGTATGATTAGACTGGCCTAAGCAAATTCCAGTGTCATGCTGTTCCCTGTCAGTTTCATTTCTGAGCCTTTCCACTATCACTACACGTTAAGAATCCCATGTAGGAAGGGGCGCCTGGGTGGCTCAGTCAGTTGAGCATCTGACTTCCGCTCTGGTCATGATCTCACTGTTCGTGGGTTCAAGCTCCACATTGGGCTCTGTGCTGACAGCTCAGAGCTGTCAGCTTTGGACTGTGTCTCCCTCTCTCTTTCTGTCCCTCCCTCCCTCTGTCCCTGCTTTGGACTCTGTGTGTGTGTGTCTCTCTCTCTCTGTCCTTTCCCCACTCGTACTGTCTCTGTCTCTCAAAAAAGTGAATAAATGTTAAAAAATTAAAAAAAAAGAATCGTATGTAAGGAAAGCTGTATATATTTCCTGAAATGATACAGAAACAAGAAGGAAAAAGATAAGCTGATCATGCTTAAAGCTTTCCTTTATAACTGAAGCTAGCCACTGGTTTCCTTCCATTCTGAAGAGAGTTATTTAAAGTTACTGATTATCAGAAAAATAAAAAAACCACTTAGAGTTGTGTTTGAAAAACAAGATATGCTCAACGTCACTCCTCATCAGGGAAATACAAATCAAAACCACACTGAGATATCACCTCACGCCAGTCAGAGTGGCCAAAATGAACAAATCAGGAGACTATAGATGCTGGAGAGGATGTGGAGAAACGGGAACCCTCTTGCACTGTTGGTGGGAATGCAAACTGGTGCAGCCACTCTGGAAAACAGTGTGGAGGTTCCTCAAAAAATTAAAAATAGATCTACCCTATAACCCAGCAATAGCACTGCTAGGAATTTACCCAAGGGATACAGGAGTACTGATGCATAGGGGCACTTGTACCCCAATGTTTTTAGCAGCACTCTCAACAATAGCCAAATTATGGAAAAAGCCAAAATGTCCATCAACTGATGAATGGATAAAGAAATTGTGGTTTGTATACACAATGGAGTACTACGTGGCAATGAGAAAGAATGAAATATGGCCCTTTGTAGCAACGTGGATGGAACTGGAGAGTGTGATGCTAAGTGAAATAAGGCATACAGAGAAAGACAGATACCATATGTTTTCACTCTTATGTGGATCCTGAGAAACTTAACAGAAACCCATGGAGGAAGGGAAGGAAAAAAAAAAAAAAGAGGTTAGAGTGGGAGAGAGCCAAAGCAAAAGAGACTCTTAAAAACTGAGAACAAACTGAGGGTTGATGGGGGGTGGGAGGGAGGGGAGGGTGGGTGATGGGTATTGAGGAGGGCACCTTTTGGGATGAGCACTGGGTGTTGTATGGAAACCAATTTGACAATAAATTTCATATATTGGAAAAAAATTAAAAAATTAAAAAAAAAGAAAAATAAGATATACAGTTTCTCAAAGAACATATAAATGATGACTAATACATACCCTGGATAGAAATTTTCACATATGAACTCACACAGTTGTAGCCATTAAATTCAAAAGAAGATTTACCTTTTAATATATGCTAAACTTATTTAGAAAGTACACCTTTGATATGACAATAATAGTGTTTTTGAAAAGTTCTGCCTTGTGTACTTTCTTTCTTCCTCCTGGTTTATAGCTCTTTTTCCTTTTTTTCTTTCTTTTTTTTTAATGTTTACTGATTTATTTTGAGAGAGAGATAGAGAGGCAGAGAGAGAGGGAGAGAGAATCCCAAGCAGGCTCCGCAATGTTAGCACAGAGCCCAACACTGAACTCAGTCTCACAAACCGTGAGATCATGACCTGAACCAAAATGACGTGCCAGACACTTAACTGACTGAGCCACGCAGGTGCCCCTGTAGCTCTTTTTACTTTATGTAACACTGATACATTTCAGCTGATTAATAACCACAAGACACAGGCGCATTCAGTCCCAGAGGCAATTTTAATGCAGTCATTGATAAAATACAAACTGTAAAAAACCATTTCATTTTAACTAAGCTGATATCCTATTCTGTACATCGCTATAAGAGCCCAGTAAAACAGTATCAAAAATGCTAATGTCTGCGCCAGAAAGGAGATAACAATCCAAACTCAACTCTGGTAAAAGAGGCTAATATTCAATTACTAGGTTATGCACTTAAAAGATTTCAGCAGATAGTTGAAAAAAAGGAATTGAATTTTTGCAATAATTTCGATGGATAGAAAAACTTACAAATAGGGAATTAAGTATTAGCCATTTTACAATTCACTTCAAAACCTAAACACTATTTATTTTTATTTCACTCATAAAAGTGTTGGTCTACATGAGCTCTTACTCTTAAATAAAAGGAAAGTCAAGCATTCTTGAGAATAATGCAATAACCTACACATTTGAAGTATAAAAACACAAATTATTTGTGAATTTGCCAACAGTTCTTTGCTGTATCTCAACTTGACCAATGTTTAACCTGTACAAAATGTCCTGGCATAGAGTACATACAGTAACATTTGTACTCCCATTATATAGACTGCAGTGTTTTGAAATGGGAAAATTGGATTCAGAGAGCAATCACATGAGATGCTATTGTCTACATAAGAACTTCTTGCACATTATGACCTTAAATAACAGTACTGCATTACCTACTAACAGTTGGTGGTAGAGAATGTTGATTTCCTTCACTCACAGAGTCCCTGAGCATTTCTAGTTCAGTTCTGGAAAAGTTGTCAGGTTGGAGTTAAATTGTAGGACTACAGAGAAATATCAGCATTTTTGTTAACTGAGTATAATATTGATTTCAGTCAAACCCTGAATGTTTAATTTCACATTGGCAGGCCAGGATTTCTATTTTCCCATCAAAGACCAATGAAATATCATTTTAAATGGCTGCCTCACATTAAAGCCAAGGCAAGAGGAATAATTGAAATATCCTTTGGGAGCTGTGAGCCCAAATTCTTAGCCTGGAGTAAATGCCTTAAATTATCTTTGAAACCAAATGATGATAGAATGTAATTCTTGGCAAAACATGAAGACATTTCAACAAAATGAGCCTTAAAGTGACAGAAAATATTACAAAGAAAATCCAAGAGAAAGAAAGAAGAAAGAAAGAAAGAAAGAAAGAAAGAAAGAAAGAAAGAAAGAAGAAAGAAAGAAAGGGAGAAAGAAAGAGAGAGAAAGGGAAAAGAAAGAAAGAAAGAAAGAAAGAAAGAAGAAAGAGAAAAGAAAGAGAGAAAGGGAGAAAGAAAGAAAGAAAGAAAGAAAGAAAGAAAGAAAGAAAGAAAGAAAGAAAAAGGGAGAAAGAGAGAGAAAGGGAGAAGAAAGAAAGAAAGAAAGAAAGAGAAAGGGAGAAAGAAAGAACTTCCGCTTCATACATTAAAAAACATCACTTGTACTGACTGTATTTTGTATGTTAAAGTCTACTTAAAGGATCTTTTAAAATCTTTTAAAATCTTTAAAAATCTCCAGTACCTATATTTCTCTTAGAAATTACTGTTTGATTTCTATTTGGCCACTAACATAGGGAGGATCTGAATGAGACCAGATCAGAGGAAGTGGCACAGTGAAAAGAGGTCATCAGAAAGTTACTCAGTCACACACAGAATACGACAGTAATAAAAATAAGCACTAAGATGAAGAGAGAACACTCTCATTTCATATCTTTATAGAGTTCAATCTTACCACTTACTTGTTCTATGTTTCCGTGGAGTCTCTAGTATCTTCTATGCCGTCATAAGTGACTGCATCTTGGGTTTATATGATGAGTAAGTCACAGTCACAAGCCAATGAGAGTCAAGACGACTTACTTCCACCCAAGTGTCTTCCTTCATTTCTCAGATGAAATATGCTCACCAAACAGTCCCGCCTGCAAAGACTTCTGGTTATTCTTGGCATTTGATAGGCTCTCTGTGTGTAAATAGTCTAATGTATTTGCATTCAATAGATAGAACCAAAGTTACAGGTGCTGACATGTGTCTATTGCTACATGCTCATTTATGTTTAAAGTTTTACACCGCAGGCTCCTGGAGAATGAGACAACTGGAATACAGGCAAGCCTTCTTTTCAGATACACAAGTGGCTTGCTTCCTCAATTCATTCGGTCTCCTTGGGGAGCCCTTGGCCGACCACATCCTCACCAGAACCCTCCTCCAACAGTCTTGTCCTTTACCTGCTGTGTGTTTCTTCATTACCATGTCTGACAATAGAGTGTATTTTCTTGGTTTGTTTTCACCCTCCTCCAGCAGAAGGTAAGCTCCATAAGAGCAGGTGCCTCATTGTTCGGTTTACTGTTATGCCCTCATTGTGGAAAGAAATGCCAGGCACATCATAGGTACTAATATATCTTTGATGAGTGAATGATCCCAATTTATATTTCCCAACCATTCACATTTTTTACAGGGACTCTACATTTCTCATTACTGCGAGGATATTTCATTTACATTCCTTTTCTCAGAAGAGCCATAAAGCTGGAGTGGAAGATTCTAACACACCTTGTTGATAATCCTTATACAGATGAGTAACAAATGCCTAAATGTTCTAGAAATTTATTTTTTTTCCACTCCAATTCATTACAGCTATAATATTAGGACAGCTCAGTGAAAGGATCCAGTGAAATACCTGCCTGTGCATTATAGGGCCTGCAGATTGTCCATGAAACATATTAATGACAGGTTGGCTTGCAACTTCTAGAAAATAACACTGATAGGTAGCAATAGCAACCTGTCAAATATTTCCTATTTATTAGCACTTTAAACGTTGAATAATATGTTTACATCCATTTATTGTATACATTAGAAATGAAGAAAAATATAAATATTAAGTCTGCAGGAAGCTTAAGATACAAATCCAGCCCCTTATTCACCAAAGAGATCTATGTAAATCAAAATCAAGTGTAAAGGAAATAGGAGCTATACAAAATTAGCATATTGTATTTTTTATCTTTCACTGAGTTTTAACTTGCATTCAAAAAAACCTTTTTGTCCTCACCTCAATCACTTCTAATTCCCACTTTATAGGTGATGAAACACACATAGGGAAATTAGGTAAATTGTCTAGGAATTTCGGGTGGGACAAGCCAAGATCAAAGCTTACACCTTCTGATGACGCATTTAATATTTGCTTCCTACGTTATGGTTGGGTTTAAAAAAATCAAATATACAAGATATAGCACTTGCCTCATTTTCTATAATAATAGTCTGCTTTACAGCCCATTTTTCTTGGTTGTAGGAAAACAAAGCAACCAATCATCTCTCAGGGGAGGAGTGTCATTCAATTCTTGGTCATCCATCTACAGCAGCTGTCCTGGAGGCTGCCGCCATTCATGTGTGCATGGCCTTCCCACCAGCAGCTCTCTGCTGCTTCTGCAGTGTCCTCATTCTGCCACTCTCTTGCCCAAATGTGGCAGCCTGGCCACTTCGAATGCTTTCTCAAGTTCCAACTGTACATGCTCCAACACAGCCATTTCTTCAAAGTGGTCTTGCCACCTCCCTGGCAGCACAATATGGCCCCGGGGTCCCTCTGCTGTCTAGAACTACACATTTCCCCTCCTTTTGCTTCTCCCATCCCTGGCCCAGGTGGGTATTCTTTAACTCTTCTCATCCACGACCAGCCTTGGGATTTTGCACAGGTTATTAACCTCTCTGTGCTTCAGTTCCTCCATCTTTAGATGGGCATTTATTCTACAATAAATATTAGTGAGTACCTAATCTTTGCCAGGTACTATTCTGGATAGTAGAGGTTAAGCAGTAAATAAAAACAGAGAAAAATCCTTGCCCTCATGGAGCATTCTTAACAATATTAGTAACAACAACCTTATAAGGTTCTGAGAGCATTCAATGAGTGCATCCAGTGAATGCATGGAGGTCCATGAGTATTAGTGATGGTTAATGCAGTCAGCAATCCATCCAAAGGGGATCCATCCATCGTGTCCCTTCACCAGTCCATGCTGAAACATCCTTGCCCTTTGTAGTTAGACCTTGGAGCTAAAAGCCAGAAAGAGGAGCAGTTGCCAACTTTTACTTTTTACCCTGCTTCATCCTCTCTTGAGGAGATGAACTCAGAGTCAGCTATCTGCTTGAGTGTGGGGAAGGTAAAGGAGGAAATGCAGGGTGAATACCCTTCATAGATTACCTCAATTCTCTCCTAGCTAGTGCCATTTTCTACATGCTCCGTGCCCCTCATGAACACCCTGTGCATCGGATTGGACCAAGTGAGAAATAAGTATAAATAAATGTGACCATCTGTATGATAATGTCTCCATAAGCATTTGAAGGACTATTATAACTTAATTGAATATACTTTCATTTTCTCTGGCAGCTCCAGAATCGGAGCACACTTACTTCTTAGCAAGTTCCTAACTGCTATTGACTCAGAGTCCAAATTTGTTCTTGTTTTTCTTATTTTCCAACCTATGTAGTAATGCAATCATACAAGGTGCTGATGAAGACTTCCAGCTTGGAGTCCTGACTGCTTACCTAAAATTGGAACCTCAACCCTACCACTTTGAGCTCTGGAAATTCAGGCAGAACTCTACCCTCCATTGGCATCAGTTTCCTCATCTGTAAAATGGTAAAATAATGGAAAAATAAATATAAAATAAATATGACATATAACATAAAAGTAGCCCACATATTAGTTCCTCTTCATTTATTTATTTTTTTTTATTTCGGTAAAGGGGAAGTGTTCAAACAAACCCATTTCTACTTTTCCAGCTTCTCTGTTGATGGAGAAAGAAGGAAGTCTCTAGGAGAAGCCCACAGAGCTTCCTTTACCCAGCTTCCAGATTTCCTCTTCACAGTCAGTTATTTAAGCAACTAAAAACATCAGAAACTAAAACATTTAAACCTGGGATGGAGAAATAGGGAAATGAAGAATGTGTTTCTCTTTCTGCTTCTAACCTTTTGGGTAATTGAAATGTGCTTGTAAATCTTTAGTGTCTATGTTTTCCCAGAATTCAACAGGGATAACACTATGCTTCTTGCCTGACTTTTCAGATACTGTGAAGAATAATACAATAATTGTCTCCAAGATGGTGAGTAAATATTTTTCTGCCCAGCCTTTGGCTGAAAGAGGATTCCCAGAGGTAAGCAAATAATAGTCATACAATAGCTAATGTTTGTTAATTCCTTCCTGTGAGCAAGACTTTAAACAAAGTGCTTTAACATGTATTACGTCATTTAATGCCCCTAAAATAACATCACAAATGTCATGCTTATCCTTGAGTATGGTTATAACTGCTTGGGGCATGTCACGAAAGCATTTCTAGATATAAAATTCCTCAAATATTTTATTTTATTTTTTTTAATGTTTATTTATTTTTGAGACAGAGAGAGACAGAGCATGAACGGGGGAGGGTCAGAGAGAGGGAGACACAGAATCTGAAACAGGCTCCAGGCTCCGAGCTGTCAGCACAGAGCCCGACGCGGGGCTTGAACTCACGGACCGTGAGGTCATGACCTGAGCCGAAGTCGGCCGCTCAACCGACTGAGCCACCCAGGTGCCCCCCTCCTCAAATATTTTAATCTTATTCTTGAGTTTTCATGTTTAGTCTTCTGCCAGGAATGGTGAAAATAAGCATTACAATAGAGGAAGCTACCTTCAAGATTTTTCCAGAATGAATTACTGTCCCTATGTATCATTACAACATACCCTGTAAGGGAAAGGCATTCATTAAATCCACCTCTGCCTTGACCTTGTCCTGGTCCCCAAAAGCATCTTGTCTCGTCTTAGAATTCCTGTTCTCAGAAGATAAAAGAATTAGGGGCACCTGGGTGGCTCAGCTGGTTTAGTGTCCGACTTAATTTGGGCTCAGGTCGTGATCTCATGATTCACAAAATCGAGACTTGCGTCGGGCTCTGCTCTGACAGTACGGAGCCTGCTTGTGATTCTCTCTCTCTCTCTCTCTCTCTCTCTCTCTCTCTCTCTCTCTCTCTCTCAGAATAAATAAATAAATTTTTTAAAAAAGAAAAACAAAGAATTGGTCTGGTGACTTCTGAAATCATTTCTGCTCTATTATTCAATAACATAATTTACCTCCTAAACACTTTTTTTTTTTTCTTACATGAAACCTAAGTCCAAAGGGACACAGAGTTCATGGACTGAAAGTTACAGGGGCACAAACCATCTTTGTTCCCAAAATCAGCAACAAAAAAGGTACTAAGATCAGAAGAAGGTCACCTTCTCTGATAATCCCAGGTCACAGGATGGATTTACTATTTACAGGTACTAAAGTAATGCAGAGAGTAATTTAGAGAGAATTTCTTGGTAAGATTAAAACACTTTCCTCTTTCCAAGAGGCAGGCAAGCAAAATGTATTTATTAGAATAATTTGTATATTTGGATTTTTTACATATTTTGAAAAATATATTAATCTAGAGAGGTGTGTTTTCCTCATGAAATCTAGAAAAAGGAGATTGCAGTTTTTTTTAAGTTTCAATTTAAATTCCAGTTAACATACAGTGTAATTTTTTAAATTTAATTTAATTTTTTTTTAAATTTATACCCAATTTAGTTAGTATATAGTGCAACAATGATTTCAGGGGTAGATTCCTTAATGCCCCTTATCCATTTAGCCTAACCCTCCTCCCACAACCCCTCCAGTAACCCTCTGTTTGTTCTCCATATTTAAGAGTCTCTTATGTTTTGTCCCCCTCCCTGTTTTTATATTATTTTTGCTTCCCTTACCTTGTGTTTGTCTGTTCTGTGTTTTAAAGTCCTCATATGAGTGAAGTTATATGATATTTTTATTTCTCTGACTAATTTTGCTTAACATAACACCCTCTAATTCCATCCACGTAGTTGCAAATGGCAAGATTTCATTCTGTTTGATCGCCGAGTAATACTCCATTTTATATATATATACCACATCTTCTTTATCCATCCATCCATCAATGGACATTTGGGCTCTTTCCATACTTTGGCTATTGTTGATAGTGTTGCTATAAACATTGGGGTGTGTGTGCTCCTTTGAAACAGTATACCTGTATCCCTTGGATAAATACCTAGTAGTGCAATTGCTGGGTCATAGGGTAGTTCTATTTTTAATTTTTTTGAGGAACCTCGATACTGTTTTCCAGAGTGGTTCTACCAGTTTGCATTCCCACAGGCAATGCAAAAGAGATCCTCTCTCTCTGCATCCTCGCCAACATCTGTTGTTGCCTGAGTTGTTAATGTGAGCCATTCTGATAGGTATGAGGTGGTATCTCATTGTGGTTTTGATTCGTATTTCCCTGATGATGAGCAATGTTGAGCATTTTTTCATGGGTCGGTTGGCCATCTGGATATCTTCCTTGGAGAAGTGTCTATTCATGTCTTTTGCCCATTTTTTCACTGTGTTATTTGTTTTTTGGATGTTGAGTTTGATAAGTTCTTTATAGATTTTGGATACTAACCCTTTGTCTGATATGTCATTTGCAAATATCTTCTCTCATTCCGTTGGTTGCCTTTTAGTTTTGCTGATTGTTTCCTTTGCTGTGCAGAAGTTTTTATTTTGATGAGGTCCCAGTAGTTCATTTTTGCTTTTGTTTCCCTTGCCTCTGGAAACGTGTTGAGTAAGAAGTTGCTGCAGCCAAGATCAAAGAGGTTTTTGCCTGCTTTCTCCTTGAGGATTTTGATGGCTTCCTGTCTTAAATTTAGGTCTTTCATCCATTTTGAATTTATTTTTGTGTTGGGGTAAGAAAGTGGTCCAGGTTCATTCTTCTGCATGTCACTGTCCAGTTTTCCCAACACCATTTGCTGAAGAGACTGTCTTTATTACACTGGGTATTCTTTCCTGCATTGTCAAAGATTAGTTGGCCATGCGTTTGTGGGTCCATTTGTGGGTTCTCTATTCTGTTCCATTGATCTGAGTGTCTGTTCTTGTGCCAGTACCATACTGTCTTGATGATTACGGCTTTGTAATATGTCTTGAAGTCTGGGATTGTGATGCCTCCCACTTCGGTTTTCTTTTTCAAGATTGCTTTGGCTATTTGGGATCTTTTCTGGTTCCATACAAATTTTGGGATTGTTTGTTCTGGTGAAGAATGTTGGTGTTATTTTGATAGGGATTGCATTGAATATGTAGATTGCTTTGGATAATATTGACATTTTAACAATATTTGTTCTTCTGATCCAGAAGCATGGAATATTTTTCCATTTTTTTGTGTCTTCTTCAATTTTTTTCATAAGCTTTCTATAGTTTTCAACATATAGTGTAATATTAGTTTCAGGTGTACATATTAGAATAGTAGAATATTAGAATCAGGTGTAATATAATGATTCAACACTTCCATACAACACCCAATGTTCATCACAAGTGCACTCCTAGTAAAAGGAGATTTTGGAGAATAAGAATGTGTCAGAAAACTTCCCAGACTATACAAAGGACCAATAATAGCAAACACTGATACCTATGCCTACCATGTACCTGGTACTCAGTGTTTTAATTTGCCAAGGTCTTGAAGTCAACAAACAGAAATCCAGTATTTGAGTCAGCCTGTGTACCTTCAGAGTTTTTGCTATTAATCACTGCATTCAATTGTCTCATAAATATATCACTAAAGTGATACATATTTACATACATATGTTTCTCAGTCTATCAGGCTTCTATCATTTGTTGACACCATTTCTTAGGATTCTTCAACTTCCTTTAGCCTGACTATACACATCAAGTAAATTTTTGATCTAAATTCTTTCTCCCAAGCAGGTTTTTTCATCATTTCATTCTAAAAGTTGATTTTGCATGCCTTTATATAAAACATTGAAGATTTCTGGCAGAATTCTTTCAGACTAGGCTGTAATGCAGAGAGGAAATTGCTTAGAAGAAAGGAAATCAGGAAATCTTGGTTCTGCTGATACCACTAACATCTGCTGCCTTGTGTCTATAAGGGAAAAAGTGCTCTAATGGAAGGAAAATTCTAAGTGATGACCACAGAAATTAGATGAAGTTTCAAATCTTAAAGCACACTCTTATACAAGAATATTTTTTAAAGTTTTTATAAGCAAAGGAAAAGCAATTTTCATCTATTGCAAAGTAACAAGAAGGTCCAGAAAACAATAAGCAAAGTGATGCTAGAAAAACTTTTTTGGCCTCCAATATGCAGTTTTGCTATATAAGTACTTTGGTTCTTCATGAGCCTTAGCCATATGGAGAGAAAAGATCAGCTGTTTCCAAAATTCTGGGACCTAATCCATGAAGGGTGGAAATGGTATGTTTTCTAGTACATACATTTGTTTTTAGCATGTACATTTTTTTTTAATTTTTTTTAATGTTTTTTATTTATTTTTGAGACAGAGAGAGACAGAGCATGAACGGGGGAGGGGCAGAGAGAGAGGGAGACACAGAATCGGAAGCAGGCTCCAGGCTCTGAGCCATCAGCCCAGAGCCCGACGCGGGGCTCGAACTCACGGACCGCGAGATCGTGACCTGAACCGAAGTCGGACGCTCAACCGACTGAGCCACCCAGGCGCCCCAGCATGTACATTTTTTGATATAGCAGTTTTAATAGCTCATGGGAAGCTATGGGCCTCAATTAGGATGAACCACCATAGTCTGGGGAAAAGGTCCAGAATTATCAGCATCAGTCTGGGTTTTGGAGCCATTTATAGAAATGGTTAACTTGTCATCTATGGGCACCAACTGAAAGAAGATGTGTAAATGTAATTCTGCAAAGAATTGCTTTCTAAATATTAACACAGTCCCTGTGGCTTATGTAACAAATATTAGACACAACAGTGCTGTGATCACAGGATCTTTGTACAATTGCTTGCTAGGCATTTTGCCCATTTGGCTATTCCTTTTCTTCCTCAAAATCCATTTGGTTTCCTCTCAAAGTGCTTTGTTCTTTCAAAGAGAGCAACCTGCCACAATTAAATACTTCAATTAAATTAAGAAATTAAAAATATACACATAAATGAGTAATTACCATGAGAATAGCACTCAATTAAGATTCATGCAACCAACATGTAATGCACACTGGTCACCAGCACTGTAAGATGTCTCCTATGAAGATTTGTTCTTATGATGTGTGCTTTTTGGTATCTAGTAAGAATACTTGCAAAGAAAAAAACCAAATGAGACAATTTTCAGGTTTCCATCACCATCTACGTTAAAAGATTCTTTGATAGGCAGATGCAAGTATTCCCTTTTCTATGCAGATCTATCCCTTTATTTATTAGGTTTTTTTGTTAAAATGTTCTCTAAATTTGATGCAACACTTGAAAGCATATTCGCTAATGTTTGGCAGATGTATTCTTGTATTTCTTGTTTGGCAAAATGTATATTCTAATGAATTTATATTTTGGGGGTTTTAGTGATTCATGAAATATTGAGCAGCCTAATTAACTTTCTGAAATAAACCGGACTGAGGAGCAGATCTTAGCTTCACGGAGGCTTGCTTACTCATTGCAGACATTTTGTAAGATCTAATTTGGAAAGACAGGCTTTCTTTTCTGCAAATAAATAGAAATGCATATGAAACCTTATGTTATATTGACTTAAACTTCATGTTAAAATGTTACTATGTTTTTGTAAATGTTCCAAATCAAATCTTTGTTTTTCATTCTATTTCTTTGGATGTGGTGGTAGTCCTACAACAACTTCAAATCTCTACTTTTTTCCTGTTTGAAAACAGCTGATGAGAGAGAAACACGCTCTGGACTTCAGCAAAGCCTCTTCAGTTACACAGCTTGAGTCAAGCAGTCTTCTGACACATGTCAACCGCCCAGATGAAGTCACTGTTCGTGGTTCATTTTTTCCGTTTTAGCAAATGCAAAGCATTACATTCTTTTTGGAAAATCAAAGGCATCTTTTATCAAAGTCAAACACCTCTTCTAACAGCCTTTGAATTCCAAAAAGTGAAGTTTGAACTTGAAGCCAGTGTTTAGTTTTTAGTTCTTATTCTCTGGATTCTGTTTATTAAGCCCTGTTTACAAATTCCAAGAGTAAGGATAGCAAAATTCCTGAAAAATGTGCTTTAAAAAATACATGTTCAAGCTCCTTCCTGCCTTCTCTTAGGAGTTATATGATGAAAATGCTCAAGTTAAATATGTGGATATTTCTCCAGAAAAATTGCAATTCTTATATGTCCTTTACTTCAAGTTTTAAAAATTGCTTTCTGTTTGTTTATTATTCATATCTAGTTTAAATCCTATAGTTAACATTTCCCAACTTGTTCTTTCCACTTGCGTGTCATCATTGCACCGGGGCCATGCTAATCTTCTCTGTATCGTTCCAATTTTACTATATGTGCTGCCGAAGGGAGCACCCAACTTGTTCTTTCCAAAGAGCTGGGTAAGCATGACATATTCACAGCACATGTTAGTAGCCCAAGCCCCACTGAAGGGACAGTAGAAGTATGTAAAAGGTATATTCAGCAAGGACAAAGAGAAAGGGGAGAAGCAGAGTCTAGGAAACATTTCAAAAAACGTTTTGGCAGACAGTGAGCAAATGGAGGAGTGACACCTCATCAAACCCATGGAACCAGTTATGACCCAAGTTTCCCTAAAAGTGAGGAGGAGGGCGTATACTAAGGAGACGCCATCTCAGTAACTGTGAGGAACCCAGGAGACACCAGGACTCTAAGACCCATAGAAGTGGACTTGTGATTCAGGACTGAAAACAAGGGGATTGGTTAAAAGTCAGTAGACACCTGGTGGTCCTACCCTTTCTCAACACCCAGACTTCTGCCCACCTACCACCCCTCAGTCTTAAAAAGAAAAGAAGTGGGGAGAATCTTGGGAAAACAGAGACCATGTAGGATATGGGAAATGAAATTGAGTATTCTGTTCGCTGAATAATTTTCTTACAGATATGTAGTTTTGGAAAACAATTTTAATTGAAATTTAAATAAAGTGAGAAAATTGTAGTCAGTTCAAATATTTAGTGTGCTTATTTCATAATAATGATAGTTGTGGAGCTGTTTAATGCACATGGCAAATTTGTAATGCAGATATAATTTAGACCCATTGTACAAATCAGAAAATTATGGCTTGTAGTGTAAGTTTGCCCAAGGTCATACAGCTATTAGGACGTAGCTAGCACTCAAACTCAGCTCTGTTGATTAAAAGCCTATACTTTTACAATGCCACCAAAATGCTTCACAGAGTTTTGGTTTATAACCACTGGGTGCAGAGAGAAGATTCTTCAGGATAAGGAAAAAAGTGTTGTGGAACATTCCCTACAAGCTTAGAACTTCCCATTACTTCATTATTTAACTAAGTTAATCAACTTGAATGTTTACTTATTTATTTTGAAAGAGCGAGAGAGAGAGAGGGAGAGAGAGTGAACATACATGCCTGAGGTGGGGGAGGGGCAGAGAGAGAAGGAAAGAGAATCCCAAGCAGGCTCTGAGGTGTCAACTCTAAGCCTGACATGGGGCTCAATCTCACAAACTGTGAGATCATGACCTGAGCCAAAATCAAGAGTCAGACCCTTAACATACTGAGCCACCCAGGCACCCCAAGGCACCTCAAGGATCAACTTGAAATCTAAAGGTTTAGTATAAATACTTTCAAATATTATTTTTTCCTAAAGCTGAAAATACACGAAATTAAATTTAGAAATACAAATCAAACTGAACTATGTAAGTCAATCTTATCAAGTGCTTCTTTTTCTGTCATTTCCTCTGAGACTATTTGTCTCTGTGCCTAAAGTGTTCTGGACTTACTGTCCCCTGATCAAAGTTGTGCTCTGGCTAATAGTTGGGACCAAAGTATTTAATGTGATGTCTACCCATTTACATATTATCTTAAGATATTTTAAAAATCTTTCACCAACTTGTATTATTCTTCGTCAGGTAGTCCAAATAGCAATTTGTATGTTCACCTATTGATTTGAGAGGTTCCTGTTTTCTCTATATGAACAGTTGGGCAGAGCCATCCCTCAGGAAAGTTGAGCTGAGGTGAGGAGTAGAGAATTGGGTAAGAAAGGTGAGAACGTGGATGGATTTGTGGAAAGATCTAGAAGGGAAAGATCTTACATTTTGCTTTTGTCCACCTCCCACACCCAGCAGGTTTTAGCTGGTTAAATAAAATGAAAAGTATAGCAAGAATACTAGTAAAGAGGGGGAAAAAATCTTCATAACAAAATGCTTTGTGAAGATAACATGCAAACAGAGGAGGGGCAGTGTGACCCGGTGATGTTAAGGAGGGAGGTGAAGTCCCTGAATGTGTTCTAGTCTTACAGCCTATTAGCAGCAACTGAGAAGCTGTTCCTTCACCATGTCACCATGTGCTTTCCCAATTGGGAAGACCCTCAAAATTATGAGCCTGGGCTGACCACCCCAGGCCACTCTTTACTAGAAACTGCTTAAAAATACTCTATGTCAATTATGCTGCACATCTTTTCCTTCCTTTCCAGCTTCATAGTATCCACTCAACAGATTCCTGACAAAGTGTGTTAGGTGTTAAGGTACACAGTCTGTATGTAAGATGCTGTAAAATTCAACCTTTTAAAAGGCCAACAGTGGGGGCGCCTGGGTGGCTCAGTGGGTTAAGCGTCCGACTTCAGCTCAGGTCATGATCTCACAGGTCCATGAGTTCGAGCCCCACGTCGGGCTCTGTGCTGACAGCTCAGAGTCTGGAGCCTGCTTCAGATTCTGTGTCTCCTTCTCTCTCTGCCCCTCCCCTGCTCATGTTCTGTCTCTCTCTCTCTCAAAAAATAAAATAAAAATATGAAAAAAATAAAAAATAAAAAAAAATAAAAGGCCAACAGTGAAACCCAGAAAGCATGTTACAATGCATTGCGTGATAACCATTCTTTTCAAATTTTTTCTGCGCTATCTTTCTTTTTCTATCTCATTTTCTCCTTCCTGTAGAGATATTTTTTAACATTTTTTTAGTGCGAAAAAGAAATTCATTATGCTGGTGGTGGTGAATTTGTTACTTTATCAGCAAAATACTTAATCTACAATGTCACTGTGCAAAATTTGTGATTACATGCCACAGATGAAGTGATTAATTTAGCTCTGTTATGTATGCAATAAATATTCAGGCAAAACGAGAGAACAGAGAGCTTTCTTCGATTCGTCTGCCATTTTTCTTTTTTACCCACAGTAAATATTTTGTACGTAGATCTTGGCACAACCTTTATTTTTTTGTGGGATATAAATTCCTGAAAAAGAATTCCTGAGTAATTGGTTATGTAAATTTTAAATAATACCCATTGCCAGACTGACATACAGAAAGTTTTCACAAACTTATTCTGTGGCTAATTTGAATTAATGCTATTATTTTATTCTTTTCCTATCTCATGGATACAAAATATTTCACAGTGCTTTTGTTTGTTTGCTTATTTGTTTGTTTTGTTTTGAGAGAGAGAGGGAGAAAGAGAACACGCATGCACGAGCTGCAGAGAAAATCTTAAGCAGGCTCCACGCTAGTACAGAGTCCTATTCAGGGCTCAGTCCCACGACTCTGGGATCATGACCTGAGCCAAAATCAAGAGTCAGACAAGTGCTCAACCGACTGACCCACCCAGGCACCCCCGTCACAGTGTTTTAAATTTGCATGTCTTTGGTCACAGATAAGGTTGAACATAGGTGAGCATCCTATTTTTTTCACTGTTTTTATTTATTCTTTTGTAAATTCCCTGCATTTTTTTTCTATGGGGGTTTTTGTCTTTTCTTCTTATTGATTTTCAAGACTCCCTTTATATGTGTTATAGATACACTGTAGAATTATTCTTTCCCATCTTTGTTGTGGGTTCACAGCAGACAGCGTGCTCTTTTCTACCGTTTGACTTAGGACTTGGCCATGTGATATCCTGTGTCCAATATAATAAGAGCAGATGGGATACAACCAGAAGCTTTAAATACGCTCGCACATTTGGATTTCCCTTTTGTACTCCTGTGCTCTGCCCCCAGAAAACAGCACACCCTGGGTAGCCACTGGTCCCAGAATGAAAACACAGGAAGCCTGAAACATAACTACCCCAGCTACCCTGTAGACCTCTGAATGTCTAACACGTTTGTTGTAAGCCACTAAGAATTTGATATGTAGCATTTCGGCAGCACTACCTGACTGATATAGTGCTGTGAGGTCCTTCTCTAAATGCCAGGGTGATCCTGTCAAAAAATGACAAAAAGAAAAGAAATCTTGAAGTAAAAAATAAAATCACGCATAGAAAATGTACTGCTTTTTTTCAACAAAATAGGTATCCTAGGAATACCTTGCCCAGAAATAGTTGTCAAGGTTGGCCAGAGAAGTGACAGCTTCCAGCAAACCAGCCAATGTAGCAGAGTATATAAGAGGCGAAGTCAGATCAATATTTTTTCAAGAAATATGTAAGAAGTATTGCATTGGTTAGGGTTCTCCAGAGAAACAGAACCAATAAGACATACATATCAAAATTTATTAGAAGGAATTGGCTCATGCAGTTATGGAGAGTGCAAAGTACAGAGTCTTCAGGGTGGTCTGGCAGGCTAGAGAGTCAAGAGAACAGGTGTTACACTTACAGTTCAAAGGCCATCTGCTGTAGAACCAGAAAAAACCAATGCTGCAGATGAAATCCAAAGGCCATCTTCTGGGGAATTCTCTCTTGCTCAAGGAAGCTGGTTTTTTTGGTCAGACCTTCAACTGATTGGATGAACACAGCCACAAATGTGGTCATTAGGGCAATTCACTCTACTCAAAGTCCATGGGTTTACATGTTAATTGCAGAAATACCCAGAATAATGTTTGACCAGATATCTAGGCACCCCATGGCCCAGTCAAGGTGACACATAAAATTAACTATCACAATCGTTTTCAGATTAATATTGACTGTAAGGCCAAACGTGGTATTTTAAGGTCAACATGAATCCAGGGTAACCAAGGTGTATAGCAAGACAAGCATGATATAAGGGCATTGAAATCATGGACATGAGGGAGACTGGGTCAGCCTGAGTCCAATCAGACCACACACACAAGTTATTTTAACAAAGAGAACTTAAGAAAAAGAAATACTGGGCACCAGAGTGGCTCAGTCAGTTAAGCATCCAACTCTTGATTTTGGCTCAGGTCATGATCTCATGGTTTGTGAGTTGGAGCCCCACGTGGCGCTCTGCACAATCATTCTCTACTTGGGATTCTCTCTCTCTCTTTCCCTGCCCTTCCACTGCTAATGTGCTCTCTCAAACTAAATAAATAAACTTAAAAAAAGAGAAAAAAAATACTAACTAGGTTTTCAAGTACTGAAAGGGCAAACAAAATTACCTTAAGATGCCATGGATTTAGCATAGCAAGAAGCAGTTACCATCTCTGGCCTGGAAGAACAAAGGGAAAGGGGTTGAAGTTATTTAAACTTACAAGCTTGAAGCAAATGCCCATACTGCTGAAACTCAGACCCGAGTCCACTAAAATGCACACCTCTACAGAGGGACACGAGTCAGCTGGTGTTAGTGTGCCTGTGAGGGCAAGTGAGCCTGATCCTGTGAGTGTTGGAAAAACTGAGAACTAGAATCCAGGGCTATAGTGGGAGGAACTGCCACCTCCAGGATGAAGTGTTGCTAGGTGACGCTCAGAAATACAGCAAGCAAACAGAAATAAACAGCAAAGTGTAAGCTCCTCCTGGCTCCTCCCACGTGAGGTCTCTCTCTAGCGCCCTCTCTCTGCAGAGCCTAGATAGGCGGCTAGCTGGTCAAGGGAAAAGGTGTTTCACAGAATCCCAGCCCAGTTCCAGCTCAGTCGATGAGGGAGGGTTGTAGCTGGGAGACATTAGGTTAATAACATGCACAGAGTAGTCCTTGAGAGCCATGATCTCGAAAGTGGAGTACGTATATTGGGGGTATGCATAAGACAACACTAGGAAATGGAAAGAAATCAATTTATATTTTGTATCTAAAAACAAGAAAGAAAGAAAAAGAAAGAAGAAAGAAAGAAAGAAAGAAAGAAAGAAAGAAAGAAAGGGAGAAAGAAGAAGAAAAAAACTATTAATATTTAAATCACAGATTGCTAGTGAAAACTCTCTTTGGGAATATTAAGATGGGGAAAATGAATATAAAGAGGAAAAGAATCTAAACAAAACAGCAGGAGGGAAACAGGTCTTGCTCAAATACAATACTCATGTGTGCATGGGGGCACCTGGGTGGCTCAGTCAGTTAAGCATCTGACTTTGGCTCAGGTCATGATCTCACGGTTCATGAATTGGAGCCGCACATCAGGCTCCGTGCTGATAGTGCAGAGCCTGCTTGAGATTCTCTCTCTCTTTCTGCCCCTTTCCCACTCACGCTTTCTCTGTCTTCAAATAAATGAATAAACTTAAGAAAAATACTTATGTGTGCAGTGGCAAAGAAAAAGAATAGCAGTAATTGAGAACTTCTTGTACAAGTAGGACACATTTGGATTAGATTTGTATTAGAGTCTTTGAATTATTTTTTGGATTTGAGAATCATATGACCTGCCCCAGTCTCAAATTTGCTAGTTATTTCTCTAATCTTGTCTACTATTGTAGCAGCAGTTAAAAGATAAAGGATAACAGAGAGAAAGGTGATGGGCTGCTAGGGACAGAAGGAAGTCTTTCCTAAGAAAAACGCTTTTGTATTAAGTTAATCTCTATCAGAGCTAGAGTCCTAGAGATGATCATCAGTACACGAGCTTGAAGTAGGACAGAGGCCAAACCACAAAAGGTCTCACATGGCTTGATGGAAAGAAAATAAAGACGCCTGTAAAGACTGCATGTATCCCTTTCTCCTTGAGAACTCTCCCAGGTGCTAGTATCATGCTCTGCCAATGTTTCTTAGGTATGTACATAGAAGTATACATAGAATTAAGCGTTGGTGGTATATTTAAGGACAAGCACATACCCATCAGTGGTCTTCAAGAGCAACTAAGAGATCCCTTTAGATTCTGTCTTTAAGAATTTAGACAGAATCCAAGTTGATAACCCTTTACTGAACCAAGATGAGAAGGGGAAAAAGAAAAGTATTCCAGGCAAAGGGAAGGTTTGAGTGAAGACTTTAATATGGAAAACACAGGAGCCTGGCAGGGTGGAGAGGAGGGATGGTGGTGGAGAGACACCTGTCTGAGAGGGCCTAACCCACCTGACAGAAATGCTAGGGAGTTTATTCCCCACGGCAGGAGGAATCTCTGAAGGATTCTGAGTAAGGAGCTGACAAGTGTACATTTTTGTGTGTGTGAAAAATCACTCTGGCCAGTATGGATTGGAGAAATAAGAGAACTAGGTGGAGGAAAAACCAATGAAATTGTAAAGGCTGAACAGCATTATGGAGACTCTTCCATAACACCACGTCTCTATATGAATCTACCGGGGCCTAAGGTAACAGCATAAGCGAAGTATTTGTTCACTTGGCTTTTAAGGTGTTGATTAGGCAGTTTGGCTTCAGGGAGTATGATTTATACAGAAACCTCAAATTACACAGGCTTATGGGAGAAAAAGAATTATATGGGTCTGCCAGTAGTTCTGCTTCAGAGGCTACTTGACCCGGTGCTGAGTGATATCAAATCTATCCCCAGCTCTGCTTCCTCTAAGTTAGCTCCATTCTTAGGCTCCCAGCTGTTCCCAGATTCCCCTTCTGGGTGAAAATATCTGGGCAGGTATAAGCCAAAAGTTCTTTTGCCACCAAATTCAGCAGAATTGAGGCTTTTGTTTCCCAGAAGCCTAGCAAACACTTTCTAGAACTTGCTGGATGACTGCAGGACCAACTCTTCCATTAGGGGCAGCAAGGGCCAGTGTCTAGGGCCCACAGCACTTTCTTGCTGACTGGGTTATGTGCTCATCTCTGAACCAATCACTGAGGCTAGAATGGCAGCATATGATGATCAGGGGAAAATCAATAAAGGCTCGCTTGACTGCTATGGATCAATCCTTCTCCAACCGCTTGGCTGGAAAACCATGCTTGGGTACAGTTTCAGGCCATTCCCAGAAAGGAGAAGATGATGCTGGGTAGCAAATAACAGATGCCCAACATAGCTGGGTAATGAATTTTACTTTCTGATGACGCAAGGATTTGGATCATTCTTTCCTGCTGCCTCTGAAAGCTCCAGACAACGTCTGAGATACTTCCCATTATGCACAGTGCTGTATTTTATTGTTCTCTTAGCAATTCCAAATTTTTAGTGTCAGATCTTTGAGAAAAGAAATTTCCCGGGCATAGTTTCAGTGATTATCTGATATCAGGCCTGTTAGATGTGAAAGCAATGCTTTTTTAGTTTATAATAAAAATAATTTTAATTGAAGAAGGTAATGGGCTTTGCTATTTCTCGTCTATCCAGTACTCCCTTTTCCCATTCCATGGACTTCTTTTTTTTTTTTAACTTATTTATTTTGAGAGAGAGAGAGAGAGAGAGGCAGAGAGACATATAGAAAGAGAAGTCCAAGCAGGATTCATGCTGCTAGCGCAGAGCCCAATACAGGGCTCAAACTCATGAAGAATGAGATCATGACCTGAGCTGAAACCAGGAGTCAGACGCTTAACTGACTGAGCCACCCAAGTGCCCTTCATTCCATGAATTTCTGGTTCCAGAAATTCCCCTTGCTCCACTTTCCCCAACACAGAGGCAGATATATGAATTGTGTGGAGTCAATATGAATTGTTAACTTTTCTATAAATGATTATTCTAATTCATTTAATGAAAATAAGTGGCTCTACAACTGTGCTGGGACATCTTAGCTGAACCCAAGCTAGGATTCAGAGTCTGACTGTAGGCTGTTGGGTCACTGAGCCTGGCCGTCATCTGAGATATTGATCTGAATGATTTCAGAAGCTTGGGAGGAGAATGTTTTTGTATCAATCTATCAGTGAATGACAGTAGACACCTGGGAAGATGGAGAATACAATCTGGTTCTTTATTCTCCTTGCTTTGCCCAGATCCAGATCTATGGGACTGTGGGAAGCAGCGAACAGGACTGTTTTCATAAACAGCCTTGTGAGTGCACTCTGGATTCCTGTCTGGATTCCTAGTGTCAAAGTATAATACTGAATTGGGATGAAGGAAGGATTCTCCCTATTTCTTTGTGGGATGCAACATGGCTCCAGTGCCCAGAAAACTGAAATATACACTATGCAATGTGCTAGACTCAAGATTTTTCAATCATAGGACCATCAGGACAGGCACTCTTGTCCAGGGTAGCATCATGCTCATGTTCTTCCACTGCTTTAGCCACAGCAATGAGAATGAGGAGATGCTCCCTCAAGTTGGTTTGGGCCAGAGGCAGCAGCACAAGAAAGCTAGGTCAGCAGAATAGGAGCAGACTTGTTCTTTCACACAACTGAGACACATTTGGGGGGTATCTACAAAACACTGTAGAAGATTTGGAGAAAGGAAGTCTAATAACCATCAGTCGGGCAGATAAGGCCTAGAGCCTGTTAAATTTGAGTAATTAATGTTAACATGATCTTATTTGTACATTGTTACTGGTAGAAACAAGGGTGTGTGTGTGTGTGTGTGTGTGTGTGTGTGTGTGTGTAGAAGGATAGGGGTTATACTTTCATTCTAAAAATATTTTTTGAGTGCCTTCTCTATGCCCGGCACTATTCCAGAAATCAGTGGTGTAAGGATGAACATGATTAACAAAGATCCTTTCCCTCAAGGGTTACACAGCCGAGTCCCTGGGAAGTAGTAATGACCTGGAATGTCATTTTTTCAATGTTCTTGAGCTCTGTAGATGTTATAATTCATGTCATCCAAAGATTCTCAATCTTTGTTAACCAGCCCCTAATTCAATTCAGAATCAACTCTACAGCCTAAGCAGTGAGATTACAATACCTGTTTCCAACTAAACTCAAAGCACAAAGCATTCCTCTAAACACAAGAAATCATAAATTATTAGCTCTATTAATTCTATTATATACATAATATTTGGAGGCCAGCTGTCATCTTGAAATGAAAAGTACAGTTTTCCAGGTTGGTTAGAGAGATGGAGACTGAAATCTTGGCATCAAGCTATTGGTGTTTTCTTTTATTCAATTACCTAGATGTACCTTAAAAAATTAGAACCACCATGATAGTAGATCCAAAAATTATTTCCTAAGTGGAATACTGATCATTCACGTGTGTAAATGCCATCACTATTATTGAATTTTCACACTACTTTACCTGGGATGGAAATATAATCCAAGGTAATTTTTTGCCCCGTAGGGTTATTTTCTAGTGCTCCCAAGCAGAGAATTAAAAAACAGAAATAGCAAAGCATGCATTTTAACAAATTGAACTCACTGGATAAACTCAAATACACATTCTTTTAAGGAACTGTGAAGTAACCAAAAGTTTCTTTAAAAAACATTTTTAGGGAACCAATGTTTTAAAAAGCCAAACCTATATGTATGCAAATAACAGATTGGATAAAACTTGTATAAAACTAGTCATCTATTGATATGAGAAATTTCTGGAAATGGTAATGATGGCTGCACAAGGTGAATGTACTTATACCACTGAACTGTATACTTTAAAATGGCTAAAATGGAGTATTTTTAATTACATACATTTTACCTCAATAAAATATTATTATATTTTTATTAGTTTCAGGAGTAGAATTTAGTTATTCATCACTTACATACAACACCCAATGCTCATCACAAGTGCTTCCTTAATACCCATCACCCATTTAGCTCATCCCCAGCCCACCTACCCTCCAGCAACCCTCAGTTTATTCTCTATAGTTAAGAGTCTCTTATAGTTTGCCTTCCTCTCTGTTTTTATCTTATTTTATTTTTCCTCCCCTTCCCCTATTTTCATCTTTTTTGTTTCTTAAATTCCACATATGAGTGAAATCATATGGCATTTCTCTTTCTCTGACTGACCTATTTCGCTTAGCATAATGCACTCTAGCTCCATCCATGCCATTGCAAATGGCAAGATTTCGTTCTTTTTGATCACTGAGTAATATTCCATTATATATATATACCACTTCTTCTTTATCCATTCATCAGTCATTGGGACATTTGGGCTATTTCCATAATTTGGTTATTGTTGATAATACTCCTATAAACATTTGGCTATTGTTGATAATGCATGTGCTCCTTTGAATCTGTATTTTTGTATCCTTTGGATAAATACCTAGTAGTGAAGTTGCCACATTGTAGGATAGTTCTATTTTTACCTGTTTAAAGAACTTCTATACTGTTCTCCAGAGTGGCTGTTCCAGTTTGCATTCCCACCAACAGTGTAAAAGGGTCCCCCTTTCTCTGCATCCTCTCCATCATCTGTTGTTTCCTGAGTTGTTAATTTTAGCCATTTTGTCAGGTGTGAGGTAGTATCTCATTGTGGTTTTGATTTGTATTTCCCTGATGATGAGTGATATGACCATTTTTTAATGTGCCTGTTAGCCGTTTGTGCGTCTTTGGAGAAATGGCTGTTCATGTCTTCTGCGCATCTCTTATCTGGGTTATTTATTTTTTGGGTGTTGATTTTGATAAGTTCTTTATAGATTTTGGATACTAACCTTTTTATCCAATATGTCATTTGCAAATATCTTCTCCCATTCCATAGTTGCCTTTTAGTTTTGTTGATTGTTTCCTTCACTGTGCAGAAAGTTTTCATCTTGATGAGGTCCCAATAGTTCATTTTTACTTTTGTTTCTCTGGTCACTATAGATGTGTCTAGTAAGAAGTTGCTATGGCCGAGGTCAAAGAGGTTGCTGCCTGTGTTCATGTATAGGATTTTGATGGTTTCCTGTCTCACATTTAGGTCTTTCATCCAATTCAAATTTATTTTTGTGTGTGGTGTAAGAAAGTGGTCCAGGTTCATTCTTTTTATGTCAATGTCCAGTTTTCCCAATAGCATTTGTTGAAAAGACTGTCTTTTGCCATTGGATATTCTTTCCTGCTTTATTGAAGATTAGTTGACCATATAGTTGTGGGTCCATTTCTGGGTCCCCTATTTTGTTCTATAGATCTATGTGTCTGGTTTTTGTGTCTTGATGATTGCAGCTTTTTAATACAGCTTGAAATCTGGAATCTTGAAAGTGGAATTGTCTTCCACTTTGCTTTTCTTTTTCAACATTACTTTGGCTATTTGGGGTCTTTTCTGGTTCCATAAAAATTTTAGGATTGCTTTTTCTAGCTCAGTGAAAAATGTACATGGTTTTTTTGATAAGGATTGCATTGAATGTGTAGATTGCTTTGGGTGGTATAGACATTTTAACAATATTTGTTCTTACGATCCATGAGCCCGGAATCCTTTTCCATTTCTTTGTGTCTTCTTCAGTTTTTTTCATAAGTGTTCTACAGTTTTCAGACTACAGATCTTTTACCTCTTTGGTGAGGTTTATTCCTAGGTATCTTATGGCTTTTGGTGCAATGATGGGATTGATTCCTTCATTTCTCTTTCTGCTGCTTCATTTTTGGTGTATAGAAATGCAGCCATTTTCTATACATTGATTTTATATCTTGCAATTCTGCTGATTTCAGGTATCAGTTCTAGCAATTTTTTGGTGGAGTCTTTTGGATTTTCTACATAGAGTACCATGGTGTCTCTGAAGAGTGAAAGTTCTTCTTCCTTGTCGATTTAGATGACTTTTACTTGTTGTTGTTGTTGTTGTTGTTGTTGTTGTTTGATTGCTGAGGTGAAGATTTCCAGTACTATGTTGAATAACAGTGGTAAGGGTGGACATCCTATCATCTTCCTGACCTTAGGAGAAAAGCTCTCAGTTTTTCCACATTGAGAATAATATTACCTGTGGGTGATTCATATATGGCCTTTATGATGTTGAGGTATGTTCCTTCTATCCTACTTTCTTGTGTGTGTGTATGTGTGTGTGTGTGTGTGTGTGTGTGTGTGTGTTTTATCAAGAAAGGATGCTGTGTTTTGTCAAATGCTTTTTCTGCATCTATTGAGAAGAGCATATGGTTCTTATTCTTTCTTTTATTAGTGTAGTGTATCACATTGATTGATTTGCAGATATTGAACCACCTCTGCAGTCCAGGAATAAATCCCACTTGATCATGATGAATAATTCTTTTAATGTACTGTTGGATCCAGTTTGCTAGTTTCTTGTTGACAATACTTGTATCCATGTTCATCAAAGATATCAGCCTGCAATTCTCCTTTTTAGTGGGGTCTATGTCTGGTTTTGGAATCAAGGTAATGCTGGCTTCATGGAATGAGTTTGGAAGTTTTCTTTCCATTTCTATTTTTTTTTTTTTTTGAAAAGTTTGAGAAGAATAGATATTAACTCTTCTTTAAATGTCTGGTAGAATTCCTCTGGGAAACCATCTGGCATTGAATATTTGCTTGTTGGGAGATTTTTGATTACTAATTCAATTTCTTTGCTGGTTATTGATCTGTTCAAATTTTCTATTTCTTCCTGTTTCAGTTTTGGTAGTTTATATGTTTCTAGGAATTTGTCCATTTCTTCCAGATTGCCCAATTTGTTGGCATATAATTTCTCGTAATATTCTCTAATAATTGTTTGTATTTCTATGATGTTGGTTGTAATCTCTTCTCTTTCATTCATGACTTTATTTACTTGGGTCTTTTCTGTTTCCTTTTTGATAAGTCTCACTAGGGGTTTATCAATTGTGTTAATTCTTTCAGAGAACCAGCTCCTAGTTTTGTTAATCTGTTCTACTGTTTTTTGATTTCCATATCACTTATTTCTGCTCTGATTTTCATTATTTCCCTTCTTCTGCTGGTCTTAGGCTTTATTTGCTGTTCTTCTTCCAGCTCCTTTAGGTGTAACATTAGGTTGTGTATTTGAGACTTTTCTTGCTTTTTTGAGGTAGGTCTGTATTGCTATATCCTTCCCTTCTATATGACCACCTTTGCTGCATTGCAAAGGTGTTGGACTGTCATGACTTCATTTTCATTTGTTTCCATGCATTTTTTTCTTTCTTCTTTAATTTCCTGGTTAATCCATTCATTCTTTAGTAGGATGTTCTTTAACCTCCATGTATTTGTGGTCTTTCCAAACTTTTTCTTGTGCTTAACTTCAAGTTTCATAGTATTGTGGTCTGAAAATAATGCATGGTATGATATTGATCTTTTTGTGTTGGTTGAGGCTGATATGTGACCCAATGTGTGATTTATTCTGAAGAATGTTCCACGTGCACTCAAAAAGAATGTGTATTCTACTGCTTTAAGATGAAATGCTCTGAATAAATCTGCTATATTTTGGTCCAGTGTCTCATTCAAAGCCATTGTTTCCTTATTGATCTTCCTCTTAGATGATCTGTCCATTGCTGTAAGTGGGGTGTTGAAGTCCCCAACTATTATTGTATTATTGTTAATGAGTTTTTTTATGTTTGTTATTAATTGTTTTATATATTTGGGTGTTCCAAGTTGGGGGCATAAATATTTACAATGGTTAGAACTTCTTGTTGGATAGACTCCTTTATTATTATACAGTACCCTTCTTCATCTTTTTAAAAATGTGATTTGTCTGGGGGCATCTGTGTGACTCAGTCAGTTGAGTGTACAACTTTGGCTCAGGTCATGATCTTGCAGTTCATGAGTTCAAGCCACATATCAGGCTTGCTGCTGTCAGCTTGTCAGTGTAGAGCCTGCTTCAGATTCTCTGTCCCCCTCTCGCTGCCCTTTCCCCACTTGTGCTCTCCCAAAAATAAATAAATATTTTTTAAAAATAAAATAAAATAAAATCTAGTTTGTCTGATATACATATGGCTACTCCAGCTTTCTTTCAATGTGCATTACCATGACAAATTGTTCTCCATCCTCTCACTTTCAATCTAGAGGTGACTTTGGGTCTATGATAAATCTCTCATAGGCAGTATATCAATGAGTTTTGTTTTTTTATCCATTCTGAAACCCTATGTCTTTTTTAAAAAATGTTTATTTATGTGTTTTGAGAGAGAGAGAGCTGGGGAGGGTCAGAGAGAGAGAGAGGATAGAGGGATACAGTGAGAGAATCTCAAGCAGGCTCCTCACTGTCAGCCTGGAACATGATGCAGGGCTTGATTCCATGAACCATGAGATCATGACCTGTGCCAAAATCAAGAGTCAGACGTTTAACCAACTAAGCCACCCAGGCAGCCCACCCTATGTCCTTTGATTGGATTATTTAGTCCATTTACATTCAGAGTAATTATTGATAGATATCAGTTTAGTGCCATTGTATTACCTGTATAGTTGCGGTAGGTTGTTTCTGTTCTTTTCTAGTCTTTGATGGTTTTGGTCTCTCTTTTCCACTCAGAGGGCCCCATTTAATATTATTTAAGAGCTGCTATAATGTTCTTGAAATCCTTTAGTTTGTTGTTGTTTTTTTTTTGTTTTTTTGTTTTTTTGGGTTTTTTTTTGTCTAGGAACTCTTTATCTTTTCTTCTATTCTGAATGACAGCCTTGTTGGATAGAGTATTCTTGGCTGCATATTTTTCCCATTTAGCATATTGAATATATCATGCCACTCCCTTTTGGCCTGACAAGTTTCTGTGGACAAGTCTGCTGCTAAATTTATGTGTCTACCCTTGTAGGTTAAGGACCTTTTGTCCCTAGTTGCTTCCAGAATCTGTTTTTATCTTTGTATTTTTTAAGTTTCACTATGATATGTCTTGGTGTTGACCTGTTTTTGTGGATTTTGAGGGGAGTTCTCTGTGTCTCTTGGACTTGGAATGCCTGTTTTCTTCCCCAGCTTAGGGAAGTTCTCAGGTATAATTTGTTCAAATAGATCTCCTGCCCCTTTCCCCTCACTTTTCTCCTTCTGGAATTCCTACAATATGGATATTATTGCACTTTATGGAATTGCTGAGTTTCCTTTGTCTATATTTGTGACTTAATAGTTTTCTTTCCCTCTTCTTTTCAGCTCTATTATTTTCCATAATCTTATCTTCTATATCACATATTCTCTATTCTACTTCTTCCACCTTTGGTGTGACTATATCCAGTCAGTTTTGCATCTCAGTTATAGCATTTTTCACTTCAGCTTGACCTGTTTTTAGGTCTCTCATCTCTACAGCAAAGATTTCTCTTGTGTCTTCTATGCTTCATTCAACCTCGGCTAGTATTCTTATGACTGTTGTTCTAAATTCTTATTCAGATATATTGTTTATATCTGTTTTGAGTAAATTCCTGGCTGTGATTTCTTCTTGATCTTTCTTTTGGGGAGAATTCCTCTATCTTGTCATTTTTGTCTAGGTTTCTGTCTGTTGTGTGTTATGAAATTTTGTTATGTTTCCTGCTCCTGAGGGTAACGCTTTATTAAGGAAGGGTCATACACTGTCCAGGGCCTGGCACTTCAGGGAATGTTTATGCTGGATGCTCTGTGCACTCTGCTGTTGTGTTTTGGCTGCTCTTTTGCACAGGTCAGTCTTCTGTAGAGTTCCTCCTTGCTTGCAGTGGGGAGTGTTTGGACCTTTAATTAGGTGTGTTTTATTTGCTTATTAAAATAAGCTTGATAAAAAAAAAAGAGCTTGATCCAAAATAAGAAAAAAAGAAAAGGAAAAACAAAAAAAAACTATAAGCCTCATTTCAAAGGAAAAGAAAGAAAGAAAGAAAGTCTGCTTAAAAAAAAAAAGAGGAAAAAGAAAAGAAGAAACAAACCACAAACAAACAAAAAAACTATAAGCTTGATTCCAAAGAGAAAAAGAAGAAGAAGAAGAAGAAGAAGAAGAAGAAGAAGAAGAAGCCTCCTATGGTTCTATTTCCACCAGAACTGATGCTGATGCTCTGGAGCATTCTATGTCAGTAGGCTTGGTGCATGTGGGGGCCTGTGTTGATCCTCTAGGGGAGAAGTCCACTGTGCGGGCTCACAGTCAGACCTGCCCTGATAAAAATGTCCCTGCAGCGAGCAGGGAGGCAAAATTTGGTGTAAGCGGCTCCAGCCTCCACTGGGGACACTGTGTTACTCACTGAAGTCCAGCTGTGCTGGTGCAGGGGTTGGAGGGGAATGGCGTCACCCCACTCACTCTCTTTCCATCTCAGAGAGGGGTGCTCACACCCACTACTGTTCAGGATACCCTCTTGTGTTCCAGTCTTCCCTTAGATCCCCGCCCTCATCCTGTCTGTGCGTGGGTCATTGGCACACCTGGCACCATAGGTCTTCTGTGTTTTATCTCTGGCATCCAGGTGGGATTCAAAACTCCAAATCTTAAAGGACCTGCCCTGGTTCATACCTGCTCTTCTGAGGAGGAGAGCCTTTTCACGCTGTGTCTGATGCTGGTTTGTACGTAAAAAGCAGTCGCATCGCAACAGGTGCTTGGAGTTTATGGTGAATCACAACGAAAAGCAGCAATGAGGTTATCTGCCCTCTGTGCACACATCTGTCCCCTGCTGTTGAACAGCTGCTCAATGGCGCCCACCAGATCTTTTGTCCTTGGAGAGGCAATATACCCTCTTTCAAGTGTACTCCAGGAAGGGGAACATTCTCTCCCAGTGAAACCCAGGCGATCCCTACACCACACTGTCCGTTGTCTTCTCTTATGCCTCTGCCTTCCTTCTCCCCAGGAGCACCGCTGCCTGCCCAGCTTGACTCCCCTGAATAGTGTGAACTTCTAAAATCTTAGAATTTGAGCTCCATTGTTTGCAAAAACTTGGGAGAGTCAGTTCTTCCCGATTCCCCAGTCAGTGGTATTGGGAGAGTGTTTTCTTACGAGAACCTGACACTCTGCTCTCTCCCCCCCTCTCTTTCTCTCTCTCTCTCTGCAAAAAGGGCTCCCACCCGTCCACAACACTGATACTTTTTTCTCTCCCAGTTCACATCTCTGCACCTTGTACCTGCCACATATTCTGCTTCTAATTTGCAGATTGTTCTCTTAATCCTCAGATCCATTTCCTAGGTATTGGGTTGTCTGAGTGGCTCAGTCAGTTAAGCATCTGACTTTTGATTTTTCTTCAGGTCATGATCTCATGGGTTCATGAGATTGAGCCCCAAGCCAGGCTCTGCACTGGCAGCACAGAGCCTGCCTGACATTCTCTCTCTCTCCCTCTACCGCCTCCTCTGCTTGTACTCTCTCCCAGTCTCTCTTGATCTCAAAATAAATAAATATAATTTTTTTAATGATTTGATGTTAATCTAGCTGTGTTTGAGGGACAAGGCAAGCCCAGGGTCCCCCTACTACTCCATCTTAACTCTGCTCCAATAAAAAATATTTTAAAAAAAAAACAGTTTGTCCTGAATAAAACCAAACTTGAAAATATTCTTCAGATTGAGCTTGACCTTTCATTATATGTTATTTGGTTTAAAGTCTTGAGTGACTACCATACCAGTGGTTCTTAGGTTCCTGCCAAAATCTTTCTGAGTTTATTTGGCTTGGTTTTGAAGGATAACATTTATATTGGATACACAAAACATAGCTCATGTCCTTACTGATTCATTTAAACAAACAAACAGACAGACAAACATGCTGTCCAAATTGAGCACAGTTTTGAATTAAACTTAGATCCCTAGTTCCAAGAAAATGCCTATTGCTCTTCCAGCATATGTGTTCAATGTATTGTTCACTTGTATTTCTGTTTGCCAAGCAATCATTCCTCCAGGGATACCATGTGACTGCTTTTAATTGAAATATGTTGGACTGTTTTATGTCATGTCAAAACCTTGCCGAACATATTTGTATGGAAAACGGGTTATTGGTTCATTGTCCACATTTTCAGGCCAAGGTATGTACATAGCTCGAATGATGTTCAATTCTAGTCCATTGAGATCAATGCTCATTACATCGTTGATGGTCCTATGACCCAGGAAGTTATCATCAAATATCTCAAGTAGGATCCTTAAGCAAAAAGACTGTGTGTTTTTAATGTAAAACTGACCCGGGTTTATATTTGACATAGACTCCGGACATAGTTTTCCAAGATCTTTTCATGATAGAAGAGAAGCTGTTCTGCAGTAAGTCTGGGCATATATCACTGAAAATTTTCGTTTGCTTTTGTTTTTATCTGAACAATTTTCTGTAAATTGTGAACAATTTACTGTAATTCCAGCTCATTGGAATTAACACACATTTATTCAAATGTGTGTTTAATTCTGATCATACATAAAGTGATTACTATCCTACTAAATTCAAAGGGCTTGCTGCAAAAGTAACGTTTCAATTCTTGGTCAGTGATGCTTATCTTAAAGGTTTTTCTTTCATTCTTTTTTCTTCTTTTCTTTTTCTTTTCCAAAATATCTCATGTTCTTCTCCAATGTAGCTTATGGCATATAATTAGTGGCACACTGTGCAGAATACCACCATTGATGATGATTCTAGTTAATATGCCAGTCAGTTACCAAATAATGATCTCTGATTCAAAAGAGTAATTCTTCAGAACATCCTGTTTGGCGTTTTGTTTTGAAATACAGTGGTCACATTTATGGTCTGATTGTTATTGCTCTTTACTTCCTCAGAATGATACTCATATCTTACATAACTTACATGCATTAAGCATTTTATAAGCATTTCATATGAATGAATTAATTTAATCCTCACAACACCATTAGGGGTATTATTATTATTAGCCCTATTTTAGAACTAAGAAAGCGAACTCACCCACATTCACAGAGCAAAGAATTGAAAGGGTTAGGATTTCAACCCAGGCAGTCTGTCTTTGAATGTGTTGCTCTTAATCTCTAAAGTATAACACAAGCATATCCTGAAAAATTTCATCTCTTGGCTCTGTGCCTTTGCACCCTACTCTCATATATTATAAGACTTTTGACTGGCTTTGCTTTTTTGTTTTGGCTTTTATGATTCTTATTTTAGTCAGTGAAAAGTATATGCCAGGGGGCAGAAGAATGTTCCTGATTCCATTGCTGTGATCCAAGAGGCTGGGTCTCGGTCTCTTGGTCAATTGTGACTAGCAGTCAGTAAGAATTGCTAAAGTGACTTTGTCATATGGAAATCAGCTTTTGCAGAAAAGCAATAGAATAAAATATGTGACAGGTATATTTTTAAAGCAGTCCCTACGGAATCATTAAGCTTCCATGTAAAGATAATCTCAGTGAGCACGGTAATAAACAAAAGAGAAAAAAAAAAAACCCTGAAGTCCAGTATGCATGATGAGACTGAGACCTGTATGGTGAGACTGAGACCCGGCAGCAAGGCTGAGGAAAGAGGCTCCCTCTTCTGACTCCCCATTTAGTGCTCTTGCTACACCGCCCTCAAGAATTCATAGTCTAACAGTGGGTGCAGGGAATAAAGACAGCTAAAAACCGGGAACGCGTGGAAGGGCACACAAATGGAAAATGGGTTCCAAATGGAGAGAGTAGAAACGTTTCCAAAAGGAGATGACACACAACTTTAGAACTGACCAGGTAAAATGAAGGGAAGAATGTCCCAAGCATATTTAAAAATCCCAGATCTTGGGGCGCCTGGGTGGCTTAGTTGGTTAAACGTCTAACTTGGGCTCAGGGCATGATCTAACGGTTGGTGCGTTCGAGCCCCGCGTCAGGCTCTGCAGACAGTCCAGGGCCTGGAGCCTGCTTTCATTCTGTGTCTCCCTCTCTCTCTGCCCCTCCTCCACTCACACTCTTGTCTCTCACTCTCTCAAAAATAAATAAACATTAAAAGAATTAAAAATAAATAAATAAAAATCCCAGATCTGGGAGGATAGAACCTACTCAGAGACTGCAGCTCACCCAGACATCTGAGTGAGCTGGAGTGTGGCACAGAGAAGGCTGGACAGATAGGAGAAAAGAGTAAGCGTCACACTAAAGAGTTAAAATTTTAGGCAAACTTTTTGGGAGGACGTTGGAAGATTTTATGCAAAGAAGTGTTGTGATTAGCTTTGCATTTTAGAAAGAGTGCTCTGACAGGAGAATGTCTAGACGCATGAGTGGGGAGAGAGGGCTGTGAAGACTACAGGCAGGGTGCAAAGGGACAAGAGGAAACGTGCAATGAAAAGAAGAAAGTAAATTCCAGAGACAGGAATGAAACAGTGATATTATGAAAACACATGTCACACTTGTCTGTTGCATGACACCAAGACAAAAATGCAAAATGAGGAGCATAGTAGGAGCTTGAGGTGATCACTTGAGGCGATCATGGGACATCAAAGTGCACACCTCCAGTTGGTATTTGGTTCTGTGCCTCTGGTGCTCAGGAGTACAGTCCAAAGAGAGAGAGAATAAAAAGTGATGGTGAGTGGGGTGCCTGGGCAGCTCAGTCGGTTGAGCGTCCAACTTTGGCTCAGGTCATGATCTCATGGCTCGTGAGTTCGAGCCCCACGTCAGGTTCTGTGCTGACAGCTCGGAGCCTGGACCCTGCTTCGGATTCTGTGTCTCCCTCTCTCTCTGCCCCACCCCTGCTTGTGCCCTGTCTCTCTCAGTCTCTCAAAAGTCAATAAACATTAAAAAAAATTTTTTTTAAGTGATGATGAGTAATCATCCACTCAATAAACATCTAGTGAGCATTTAAAGTGCCAGGTAAGGAAACAGGCTCTGGAATTCAGAAGTGAATCAAATCAGAGCCATTCTTGTCTCCAGGTGTTTGTAGTTTAAAGAGGAGGAAAGGAATATGTGAAGAGTTAAAAGGAAGGAAAGAATCATAGTCTCTATGAGGCAGTTGTGTCCAGAGCATGGTGGGGCAGTCTGTTCTCTCTGGGAAAACTTAATTTGATGCATCACTCTGAAGTTATATTCTCTGTGTCCTTGAAAAAATAATTTGCGTTAATGGTAAAGTGCGAATTTGCTCAGAATTTTCCTTTGGCATTTGATCTTAATGAATAACACACTGGAGAGTTTATCTAAACCTCATCATTTCAAGAACAATAACAGTACCAACACTTATTGACTGTCTACTACCTGTCAGGCAATCTTCTTAATATTTCAAATGTATTTTCTCATTTGATCTTCCCAATGACCCCCAGAACTTGGTACTATTATTATAGTCTCTATTTTGCATATGAGAGAATCAAAGCACAGAAAGAGTAAATAACTTATCCAGAGTCACCAACTAGAAAATGGTTGATCTAGAATTCAGGCATGTAGATTAACTCCAGATACTATATCTCCTTATAGGAAAAATAAGAATAAGTGGCAATAGAGAGATAATAAAGTGCTTTTCCATCATCAGTGTATATTAATGTTGATGTTTGCAATTTTCCTTTTTTCAAATATTCCTGTGGGTTCTTTTTCTTTTTTCTTTTTCTTTTTTCAGAAGATCATTATTGCTTTGGCTGAATAAGCACACCAGACTTCCTCCTCTTACACATGTGAACTGCCAAAATTGAGCTATGTACTTATTCTCCACAGGTCTGCATGGAGACCGTAAAGGATCTCTTTAATAAGAAAGACTCTTGACAAAGATATTTAATTTTTTATAAAGAACTGGTTAGTAAAATATATCTGTTGAATAATTATTTGGTCTGAGAGAAATACTTTATGGAGAAAGTTACAACTCATTAAAGGAAAAATCATTGTGTCAGACACTGTGTTAGACTCTAGAGATAAAAATATAAGTAAGATACGGTTTCTGCCCACATGTTAGGTGGAAATAAGGATTAAAACTTTCATTTCTGGTTCCCTATAAAGAAAACCCACCCACAGAACATATAGAGGGCAGAACGCTTAATGGGTGAAATTGGGAGAAGAATCATATACTTTGCATTACTATACTTAGCTAATACATTAAGATACAATACTCAGTTGGGTTTCCAAAGTAAGGGCTATTATTAGACCCTTGGAAGTGTCCTTTTGTTTTTATCTTTAATTTTCTGGGTATTCCAGAAAGTTTTACTTTATAGCTTTACTCTTTTATAGAACAAACACTTAACCTTTATGTATTGGATCTACATGTTGGGTGTATTTAATTGATTGAGACTCATTGACGTGTGTGTGTGTGTGTGTGTGTGTGTGTGTGTGTGCATGCACACACACACACAAGAAAGTAAATTTACCCTTTTGACTTTTGGTTGTGTTTGCTTTTGCTCATTTTTAGCCTTCCAAAATACTTAATGGCTAACCAAGAATGTGACCACCCCTGTTGTTACCACATTGAGCAAGGTTAGTCAAGGCAAGTCCTCTTTCACTAGCTTCTTTATCTTTTATCTTTTTTTAAGCAAATCAATTCTAGAGGCATTTCTTTTAGTATCTTTATTTTCTCTTATCGCTACAAATCTAACTCTTCTGTCAACTATAGCTTTTGTCCAAGGGAAAAGACAGGGATTCCTTAGCAACTCAGTCTGTGAACATTGTGCTGGTAAAAGCAACCTTACCTTGCATTTCTCGTGGGCTGCTTTGAAGAAAGAGCAATGTAATGTGGAAGAAGGTCTAACACTGAGGTGTTGGACACGTATTTATTTACCTCACTGCTGTGCTGTGAAGACAAACATGATAAATTTGTCCTAATCTCCTGACTTTAATCTCCTCAAAAGAAAGGAATAGCAGTGGAAAATTTTGCAAATGAATATGAAACATATATATAGAAACAAACAAAATTTACTAAACTTTCTGCTTTTGTTCTCTTGGTCTGAACCACAGTACATTGGCTATAGCAATTATAATCTGAAAGTGAAATTAATATTCAATTAATCGAGGGCCACTAATAATTTTTTAAAGTTATGTTTGAATAGTTGATCAACCATTTTTGGTCATGATTATGAAGCACAGTAAATCTAATTTTATATAAATTATTTTTGGTCATGATTTTAAAAGCACAGTAAGGAAGCCGCCTCATTGGCATACTATAACAGATGATAATTACAGTTTAACTGCCAAACAGACTTTTTAGGTTTGATAGAAATTGTCACCAAGCTGTATTTGGGGACGCAGAAAGAGGAAGCTGTCCTGAACACTGAGTTATGTCATTAAAAACCAGTCTTTCTCCTTCCAGTCTTTCTCCTGCAGATTCATCCTGGTTTTACAATTAGATTAATTTTTTTAAATAGCAATATAATCATGTTACTCTTTAGCTCAAAAACTTCAGCAGCTCTTTATCGTCTACAAAAAGGCAGCTGATTACAGCACTGGTCTCCAAGGTTTTTTTTTACAACTAGCTATGCCTAAACAGGAAAAAAAAATTAAGCATGCAAATATGCATTTCCTCCATATGAAATTATATAACGGTATTACTATAATTATCTAATATCTTAAAATATAATTATATCTTAGCACAGAGCTTATTGCAAATTATCGTGGCTTAAATCCATGTCTCAAAGTGCCTTCTTGATTGACTAATTTAATTAGACTAGCTTCTCCTCTTGTATCCAATTAGACTACCATTTAAAACATAGTTGCCAAAGAAGGGCAAGAGAAAAGTGAGTTTTGTAATTTCCTTTTGTCTACTCGTGCTTGCATTTTAATATTTATTGTTTACTGTTCTTTTGCAGGGATTCCTTCATGGATTTTCCACTCATGATTATTTAGAATATATTATATAATCCATCCATTCACATAAGGAGGCATACAATATACTGTATGTAAAGACTTGAAGATCTGGTCACTGATAAGATATCTAATCTCAACTTTTGTTTCTGGAAATATGGCTATCTAATGTTCAGAGGAATCCTTCCTAGTAGGACATACCTAACAATACTGTACAAAATATTTTTCAAAAGGGATTACTGATTAATGCTGGCAGAGGAATTAAGGAATCTTCAGAGGCCACAAACGATGAGAAATTGGAAAGTGAGCTTTGGGTTTTAATGGACCATGCAAAAAGCTATGGCCCTGACTAGGGCAAATATTACCTGAGACCTTGACCATAAAGTGTGGACACTTAAAGAACAATATTCTTATTAAGTTAAATAAGGAAAAATTAACCATCTTAACATAGAGAGATACCTGCTACATTCTTGGAATATTGAAAAAAAAAAAAGAAAAGAAAAAAGTTTAAATACTTCTTAGTCTCAAGTCTGTGTTCTCACTACCTTTGTATCTTCTCCCCGCAAAAACCGATTGAAAATTCACTTTAAAGCAATTCTAGGTTGTGTGCTCAAAAGAACAGCAAATTAAAATTAGTTTGTCAAAGAAATCTCACAGATAAAGTTCCAAGGAAAATCAACTCACAATAAAATATTATTAAATATACATGAAAACAAGATATCATAAGTGTAATCAACAGAAATAACAAATTACTGTAGTCACATCTTAAAAATTACAGTTTTTTGGGGTGCTTGAGCGGCTCAATCGGTTGAGTTTCCAACTCTTGATTCTGGCTACGGTCATGAACCTAGGGTCATGGGATCAAGCCCCACGATTCAGTCCCCACACTAGCGGAAAAGTAGACTACTTCAGGCCTGGGCACAAAGCATCCTGTGCCATCCTTTTCTCCCTTTGTCTCCCTCTCTTTGTCTATGAGCTTGCTAAACCTGGAGGGGTAGCCAAGGAAACCAGGATCCCTGAATCAGCACATTTAAACCACCTAGTCAGGGGCGCCTTGGTAGCTCAGTCGGATAAGTGTCTGACTTTGGCTGGATCTCACACTTTGTGGGTTTGAGACCCACATCAGGCTCTGTGCCGACAGCTCAGAGCCTGAAGCCTGCTTCAGATTCTGTGTCTCCTCTCTCTTTGCCCCTCTTCCACTCATGCTTTGTCTCTCTCTCTCTCAAAAATAAATGCACCTGAAAAAAATTGTTTTAAACACTTAATCAGACTTTGACACAAGCAAAAAATAAATCATTATTGTGTTGAAATTTTTGTCTTGACCAATATAGCATAACTCTTTCTTTTTTAACATTGTAAAGCTAAAATAGAGCACAGTGCCTGGCATATAGTAGATCTGTGTAAATCTTTGTTAAGGCGAAGGAAGTAGGGAGAGGCAGAGAGAGGGAAAGATTGAGATGCCAAGCAGGCTCCATGCTACCAGCACAGAGCCAGACACTGGGCTCAAACCCACGAAGCAGTGAAATTATGACCTGAGCCCGAAACCAAGAGTCAGAGGCTTAACCAACTGAGTCACCAGGTGCCCCAACCTTTCCTTATTTTATCTGAAGTGATTATTATAATCCACCTACAACTCCTTTAATCTTAATAATCACACCCCCTATTTTTTTGGTTGTTTGTTGTTGTTGTTTGGTTTGGTAAATAAGACTTCCTTCTCTGCCTCATATTTATTTTCTTTTACTTACTTTCACTCTGTAAGGAAATACAAGACAACGTTAGTGATAACGTTGACCTTTTAGGTATGGTTCATAATGGATTGAAGTACAATCATCTATATTTCAAAGGCAAATTCAAATCCAAAATTTTCCTCAAACGTGTTTTTTCCAGAAAGAAAGGCCATCCTAAGCATTTCACTGTTGGAGTTAGTGTGGAAGTTGTGCCGGAGGATAGAATGAGGACCATGGGTGAGGCAGGAAGTCTTAGATTAGTCCTGGAGAGTCTGAACCTGAAGCAAGCCCACTAGAGGAATAGGGAGGGGGACAAAAAAAAATGCTGCCAGAGAGTGGCTTCCATTTTTGCTTGGCCCTCACCCATGTCTTGCCACAGACTGAGCTAAAGTAGTACTGGGGGTGTGGGGGGGGGGCGTAGCTATGAAGGATCTGGACTGGTGGAAGGGCAGGAGTGGGGGTTCAGGGGAGGAGCATGAGAGGTTCAGGGTCAGCAGCTGGGAGGAAATGAGAATCTCTGTCCTCAGCACTCTATGGCAGGTTTTCCTGTGTTAGCACTATTTGTAAATTAAGCTTAAGTATTTTGTGCTCTGCCATACATGCCTTAATGCTAACACATATGATTAGATATTTTTCATTTAATTTTACAATTAAAATTATTCTAAAAGCTTTAAGAAAGGGAGAATAAACCAAACACTTCAATTTGTATTAAATCTGTCTGCATTTGAAAAACACACATGTATTTGTTTCATTTACTATTATTTTTCTTCTACGTCTCCAATATTTCCTTGGAAAAAAACACTGTAAGCACACTGGTGTATCTACGGAGATAGTCAGAAACCTAGTTTCAAGCATATGGCAAAACAAATACATAATAGTATTTGGAAATTGATTTTTTAATCACATTCTTACCAATGCTTTTATTCTCACAAAAGAAAATTTGATAGCTCTCTGCTTTAAGACAAGAAAATGCTAGTAATCTTTTTTTTTCTTCATGTTTTTTTGTAACCTTTATTCTTTCTATAAAGGAAAACATATTTATGAGACTATAGCTTTAACTGAAGATATATCCATTTTTATATATCATGGCATCCAAACAAAATTATGTTCTGAGTTTTAAAAATGCTCTCATGCCAAAGCATAAGAGACTCTTAAAAACTGAGAGCAAACTGAGGGTTGATGGGGGGTGGGAGGGAGGGGAGGGTGGGTGATGGGTATTGAGGAGGGCACTTTTTGGGATGAGCACTGGGTGTTGTATGGAAACCAATTTGACAATAAATTTCATATATTGAAAAAATAAATAAATAAAAAATAGAAATGCTCTCATTATCAGATTAATTTTTAAAATATTCTTTGGCGCTCTTGACAAAACACTTTCTAATGCACACATCCTTAAACATTTCATTGAATTATGTTTTCATTAATTTCATATTGTCATTTTTTTAAATATGAAATTTATTGTCAAATTGGTTTCCATACAACACCCAGTGCTCATCCCAACAGGTGCCCTCCTCAATGTCCATAACCCACTTTCTCTTCCCTCCCATCCCCCCATCAACCCTCAGTTTATTCTCAGTTTTTAAGAGTCTGTTATGGTTTGGCTCCCTCCCTCTCTAACTTTCTTTTTTCCTTCCCCTCCCCCATGGTCTTCTGTTAAGTTTCTCAGGATCCACATAAGAGTGAAAACATATGGTATCTGTCTCTGTATGACTCATTTCACTTAGCATAACACTCTTCATTTCCATCTACATTGCTACAAAGGGCCATATTTCATTCTTTCTCATTGCCAAGTAGTATTCCATTGTGTATGCAAACCACAATTTCTTTATCCATTCATCAGTTGATGGACATTTAGGTTCTTTCTCATCTTGGCATTTTCTAAAAAGAAAAGTTCAGACCAAGTTTATGAGAAAGCCATGCCTCATGAATGCATTTCAGGACATGTAGAGATGGTTTTCTTGTAATTCCCCCAGGAACCCCAGTTTGAGAATCATGACTATAGATGACATGCTTCAAGACTGGCCATTGGGGAATGGGGCTTCCTGGAACCAAGATAATATAAGAAGATGGAATGGAACTGGATTAGAACAATGACTTTCAATCTCTAGCACATATGACCATAGAATGTTTTGAAACTAAGTAAGGAGTCTGTACCCACCTTAAACACTAACTTTATTCAGAATAAATAAAATGTCTTGCAAATATACATATTAATAAGTTTCATATTTATGCCAGATGCTCTTAAAAGTAATAAAATGTCAAAATGGTGCTGAAATTATGGTGGCTTTTGCCACTCTGTGTTCCCCATCAGTTACTTTCAAGTGGAATGTGTATTAGGCCAATTACCAAAGGCTCATAACCAAAGGAGTTGGTCTGGATGAGAGCAGAGATGTCCTGGTATGTACAGAAATTTCTGCTTTAATCAAAGCAAATAGTCCCCACTAGAAGTTCTTCATTTATCAGTGAGATATCCTTTTCTTTTACAGAATAACATGCCTTGGTAAAAGCTACAGAGGTAAGTTCTTATTCAAGTTACAAACTGTTGATTTTGTTGACTGGGGGCTTAAGTCCTCATGGATAAGCTTCTTGTCTAATGGAAATAATCCATATGACTCATCCTTGCTTCCATCTCTGTCATAGGCTCCCTCAACCCATTGGGATAACCAAGTGCTCTGTACTAATGCCCTTGTTGGTGTTTGTTTGAACTGTGTTTGAAGACTGTTGAAATCCCTGGATACAGACTTTCCTGCAGGACTAAATCTGTGTTGTCAACCACTATAGCTTGGATGGGCTTCCTTACATGTATCCTGGTCTGGTGGATGGGTTTATTGCCATCCCTGGATCAACTGTACCAGTCAGTCAAGTGTCATACACTGTTATGAAAGTTCAAGAATAGATGCCAAATGGAAATGTTCTCTAAAGGAAGATACAGTTTTTTCCTTTTTTTGTAAAGGAATGCCCCTTAAATAAAATTTAAAAATGAACCATTAGGACCTCATAGAGATAAACAGCTTCTGCGGGTACCTGGGAGGCTCAGTCCTTTAGGCATCCGACTTCAGCTCAGGTCATGATCTCCCAGTCCATGAGTTTGAGCCCCATATAGGGCTGTGTGCTGTCATGACAGCTCAGAGCCTGGAGTCTGCTTCAGATTCTGTGTCTCCCTCTCTCTCTCTGCCCCTCCCCTACTTGTGCTCTGTTTCTGTCTCTCTCTCAAAAAATAAATAAACATTAAAAAAATGTTTTAAAAACATAAATAACTTCTACACAGCAAAGGTAACAACCAACAAAAGTAAAAGGCAACCAATGGAATGGGAGGAGATATTTGCAAATGACATAACAGATAAGTATTAGTATTCAAAATCTATAAAGAACTTATCAAAATCAACACCCAAAAAACAAAAAAAAATCCAATGAAGAAATGGGGAGAAGACTTGAATAGATACTTTTCCAAAGAAGACATCCAGATGGCAAACAGACACATGAAAAGATGCTCAACATCACTCATTATCAGGAAAATACAAATCAAAACCACAATGAAATACCACCTCACACCCATTAGAATGGCTAGAATGAATAACTCAGGCAACAACAGATGTTGGTGAGGATGCAAAGAAAGGGCAACCCTATTGCACTATTGGTGGAAATGCAACTGTTGCAACCATTCTTGAAAACAGCGTGGAGGTTCCTCAAAAAATAAAAAATAGACCTACCCCATGACCCAGCAATTATACTACTGGGAATTTATTCAATGGATACAAAAATGCTGATTTGAAGGGGCACATGCACACCAATGTTTATAACAGCACTATCAATAACAGCCAAATCATTGAAAGAGCTTAAATGTCCATCAACTGATGAATGGATAAAGAAATTGTGGTTTATATACACAATGGAGTACTACGTGGTAATGAGAAAGAATGAAATATGGCCCTTTGTAGCAACATGGGTGGAACTGGAGAGTGTGATGCTAAGTGAAATAAGCCATACAGAGAAAGACAGATACCATATGTTTTCATTCTTATGTGGATCCTGAGAAACTTAACAGAAACCCATGGGGGGGGGGGGGGAAGGAAAAAAAAAAAAGAGGTTAGAGTGGGAGAGAGCCAAAACATGAGACTCTTAAAAACTGAGAACAAACTGAGGGTTGATGGGGGGTGGGAGGGAGGGGAGGATAGGTGATGGGCATTGAAGAGGGCATCTTTTGGGATGAGCACTGGGTGTTGTATGGAAACCAATTTGACAATAAATTTCATATATATATATATATATATATATATATATATATATAAAAGAAGAGGTGGTATATATACACAATGGAAAACTACTCTGTGATGAAAAAGAATGAAATCTTGCCATTTGCAACAATGTGGATGGAACTGGAGGGTATTATGTTAAGTGAAATAAGTCAGTCAGAAAAAGACAGATGTCATATAATTTCACTCATATGTGGAATTTAAGAAACTAAACAGATGATCATAGGGGAAGGGAAGGAAAAATAAATTAAAAACAAAGAGGGAAGCAAACCTCTTTGTATGTATAGAAGAGACTCTTACAGAGAAAAAACTGAGGGTTGATGGGGGTGTGGGGTGAGGGGTGGGGTAAATGGATGATGGGCATTAAGGAGGGCACTTGTTGGGATGAGCAGTGGGTGTCATATGTAAGTGATGAAACAATGGGTTCTACTCCTGAAACCAACACTACACTGTATGCTAGCTAACATGAGAATAAATTCAAAAATAAATTAATTAGGGAGGGGCCAAGATGACGTCACAGCATGGAACTTTTTTTCCCTCTCTTATCCTTGAAATGCAGCTAAATCAATACTAAACCATCTTGCACACTAGAAAACTGATTTGAGGATTAACACAACAATCTGCACAACTTGAACCACAGAACTCAGCCGGTATGTGGTGTGGAGAGGTGAACTGGAGGAGAGAGAAGCCATGGGGGGTAGGGAGCTGTTTTTGCTTGCAGAGAAAGAACGGAGATGGGATGGGGCGGGGGGAGGGGAGGGTAGAGTACAGGAAAAGCACTCTTCCCAAAAGCAGCTGGAGAGAAAGAGAAAGAGTGGACTGAATATAAAAAGAAGAAAGGAGAAAGGGGACTGCAAGGTACTGAACAGAAAGGGAGAAAGGAGAGTGTTTAAATTCCATTAAGACACTATAAACAAGGGAGCGCAGAGTCTGAAACTCCACACCTCGATACTTGGTGAAGCTCTGGTGGGAAGGACAAATCCCCAGGAGCAGACAGCAAGGTCTGAGGAGTCCTCAGGCCACATGGGGAGAGGCAGTTTCTCTGCTGGAAGGACATTTGGTAGAAGCTGTGCAGCCTACCCATGGGTTAAAGCTCCAGAGGAACCCAGAGAACAGCCACATTTGCTGGTGTTGGAACCAGGTCATTAAGGGTGAAGCCTGGTGCCAGATGGCTGTTGTGATTTGCCATAATCCTTGAAACACTGCTGCTACACGATCCACGAACTTCTCCTGGGGCGGGCTGGCCACAGTCTATGGGCATCTGTAGCAGCACAGTCACACAAATGTACCAGGGAGCACCTGGCCATTGCTCAACAAGACCCTCCCCCAGAGGGTCTGAGTGGGTCAAAGCTGCAGAGACCCCAGAAGTGAGGGAATTGGAAACACAGTCCCGTCTGAGATAAAACTTGGGAGGGAGGTGCCTCCTAGCAGGCTGACAGCTTGGTCAGAGACAGTATAGAAGCAGGGAATGGATGGAAGCTGGAGACAAAGGAGGGGTGCTTAATTGCCAGTCAGCGAAAGCACAGAGTTTTGATACTAGAGACTCAGTAGTTGGGTGACACCATTTTCACCCCTGCCACACATGCACATACATGCCTACACACACCACAGTGATCCACAAGAGTAAACTAAGCAGCGCCATCTAGTGGATAATGGAGCCATTACACCAAGCACTGCCCAACTGGGTCAACCACTCTAAAGGAACAGTCTCTTACAGATTCAAATTGCTTCATAGTTTGACTTCTAGGGAAAACTGGATATAATCGTATTTCATTCTGTTTGCTGGTCCATCTATTCATTTTTTTTCTTTTTCTTTTCTTTTCCTATTCTTGAATACAGAAAAAGAGAAAATTTATTTTTATTTTCCGTGTTTATGAAAAATACTTTTCTTTAATTTTTTTCTACTTTTTTTACTTTTCAATAAAATTTTCAAATTCTATTTTACTTTAATCATTTCATTTTATTCTATTTTATTGTGTTCATTTTTTAAATTTTCAAACGTTTTCCTTTTCTTTTTTTTTTTTCTTTTTCTCTTCTTTCCCATTTTTCTCTATTCTATCAAGCTTCTTTCAACAACCAGACCAAAACATACCTAGGATCTAGCAAGTTACTTTTATTTTTAGTGTTGCTTTTAATTTTTTTAACTTTATTTTTTTTATTTTGTTAATTATTTTCCTTCCTTCAAAATGATGAAATGAAGGAATTCACCCCAAAACAAAGAACAGGAAGAAATGACAACCACGGATTTAATCAGCACAGATACAAGCAAGATGTCTGAAACAGAATTTAGAATCACGATAAAAAAAACAACAGCTGGGGTTGAAAAAGCATAGAATCTCTTTCTGTGGAGATAAAAGAAGTAAAATCTAGTCAGGACAAAATTCAAAATGCTATAACTGAGCTGCAATTTCGAATGGATGCCACGGCAGCAAGGATGGATGAAGCAGAGCAGTGAATCAGCGATATAGAGGACAAACTTATGGAGAATAATGAAGCAGAAAAAAAAGAGGGAAACTAAGGCAAAAGAGCACTATATAAGAATTAGAGAACTCAGTGACTCATTAAAAAGGAATAACATCTGAATTATAGATAAAGAGTGAAGATGAAGAGAGAGAAAAAAGGGTAGAAGGTTTATGGGAGCAAATTATAGTGGAAAACTTTCCTAACCTGAGGAAAGACACAGACATCAAAATCCAGGAAGCACAGAGGACTCCCATTAGATTCAACAAACTGGCCATTAACAAGGCATGTCATAGTCAAATTGACAAAATACTCAGGCAAGGAAATAATCATGAAAGCAGCAAGGGAAAAAAAGTCCTTAACCTATAAGGGAAGACAGATCAGGTTCACAGCAGACCTATCCACAGAAATTTGGCAGGCCAGAAAGGAGTGGCAGGATATATTCAATGTGCTGAACTGGAAAAATTTGCAGCCAAGAATTCTTTATCCAGCAAGGCCGTCATTCAAAATAGAAGGAGAGATAAAAAGTTTCTCAGACAAACAAAAACTAAAGGAGTTCGTGATAACTAAACCAGCCCTGCAAGAAATCTTAAGGGGAACTCTCTGAGGGGAGAAAAGACAGAAAAAAAAAGAGACCAAAAAGCAACAAAGACTAGAAAGGAACAGAGAACACCACCAGAAACTCCAACTATACAGGCAACAAAATGGCAATAAATTCATATTTTTCAGTACTCAACTCTAAATGTCAGTGGACTAAACACTCCAATAAAAAGACATAGGGTAACAGAATGGATAAGAAAACAAGATCCATCTATATGCTGCTTACAAGAGATCCATTTTAGACCTAAAGACACCTTTAGATTTAAAGTAAGGGAATAGAGAACCATCTATCATGCTAATGGTCGCCAAAAGAAAACCAGAGTAGCCACACTTATATCAGACAATCTAGATTTAAAAAATTTTTTTAATGTTTTAATTATTTTTGAGAAAGAGAGAGACAACACGAGCAGGGGAGTGGCAAAGAGAAAGGGAGACAGTCTCTTTGGAGACAGGCTCTAGGCTCTGAGCTGTCATCACAGAGCCCAATGCAGGGTTTGAACTCATGAACCTTGAGATCATGACCTGAGCCAAAGACTGATGTTTAACCGACTGAGCCACCCAGGCACCTTAAGACAATCTAGATTTCAAAATAAAGACTTTAACAAGAGATGAAGAAGGGCATTATATCATAATTAAGGGGTCTATCCACCAAGAAGATCTAACAATTGTAAACATTTATGATCCAAAAGTGAAAGAACCCAAATATATAAATCAATTCGTCACAAACATACAGAAACTCAATGATAATAATAATGCCATAGTAGTAGGGGACTTCAACACTCCACTTACAACAATGGACAGATCATCTAAACAGAAAATCAACAAGAAAACAATGGCTTTGAATGACACATTGGACTGGATGGACTTAACAGATATATTCAGAACACTGCATCCTAAGGCAGCAGAATATACATTCTTCTCAAGTACACATGGAACATTCTCCAGAATAAATCACATAGTAGGACACAAATCAGCCCTCAACAAGTATAAAAGGTTCGAGATCATACCGTGCATATTTTTTTATTATTTTTTTATTTTTTTTTTACCTTTATTTATTTTTGAGACAGAGAGAGACAGAGCATGAACAGGGGAGGGGCAGAGAAAGAGGGAGACACAGAATCTGAAACGGGCTCCAGGCTCTGAGCTGTCAGCACAGAGCCCGACGCGGGGCTCGAACTCACAGACCGTGAGATCATGACTTGAGCCGAAGGCAGATGCTTAACCAACTGAGCCACCCAGGCGCCCCTCCCCCCCGTGCATATTTTCAGAGCACAATGCTATGAAACTCAAAATCAGCCATGAGAAAAAAATTGCAAAGACAACGAATACTTGGAGATTAAAGAACATCCTACTAAGGAATGAACAGGTTAACCAAGAAGTTAAAGAAGAAATTAAAAAGTACATGGAAGCCAATAAAAATGATAATACCACAGCCCCAAACCTTGGGGATGCAGCAAAGGCAGTCATAAAAGGGAAGTATACAGCAAGCCAGGCCTTCCTAAAGAAGGAAGAAAGGTCTCAGATACACAACCGAACCATACACCTTAAAGAGCTGGGAAAAGAACAGCAAATAAAACCCAAGACCAGCAAAATATGGGAAATAATAAAGATTAGAGCAGAAATCAATGCTATCAAAAACAGAGAAAGAGTAGAACAGATAAATGAAACCAGGAGCTGGTTCTTTGTAAGAATTAACAAAATTGATAAACCCCTAGTTAGTTTGATCAAAAAGAAAAAGGAAAGGACCCAAATAAATAAAATCAAGAATGAAAGAGGAGAGATCAACAACCAACACTGCAGAAATACAAACAATAATAGGAGAATATTATGATCAACTATACACTAATAAAATGGGCAATCCTGGGAAATGGACAAATTCCTAGAAACATATAAACTACTGAAACTGAAACAGGAAGAAATAGGAAATTTGAACAGACCCATAACCAGTAAAGAAATTGAATTAGTAATAAAAAATCTCCCAAAAAAACAGGAGCCCAGGACCAGATGGATTTCCAGGGCAATTCTACCAAACATTTAAAGAGTTAACACCTATTCTTTTGAGCTCTTCCAAAAAATAGAAATGGAAAGAAAACTTCCAGACTCATTCTATGAAGCTAGCATTATCTTGATTCCAAAACCAAAGATCCCACTAAGAGAAAGTATATACCAATTTCCCTGATGAACATTGGATGCAAAAATCCTCAACAAGATACTAGCCAACTGGATCCAACAATACATTAAAAAAATTATTCACCACGACCAAGAGGGAGTTATACTTGGGATGCAGGGCTTTTTAAATACCCTCAAAACAATCAATGTGATACAGCACATCAATAAAAGAAAGGACAAGAACAAGATGATCCTCTCAATAGAGGCAGAAGAAAGCATTTGACATAATACAGTATCCTTTTTTGATAAAAAAAAATTCAAGAAAGTAGAGATAGAAGGATAGTACCTCAAAATCATAAAAGCCACATATGAAAGAACCACTGCTAATATCATCCTCAATGGGGAAAAATTGAAAGCTTTCGCCCTAAGGTCAGGAACAAGACAGGATGTCCACTCTCACCACAATTATTCAACTTAGTATTGGTAGTCCTAGCCTCAGCAATCAGACAACACAAAGAAATAAAAGGCATCCAAATAGCAAGGAGGAAGTCAAACTTTCACTCTTCACAGATGACATGATACCCTATATGGAAAACCCAAAAGATTCCACCAAAAAACGTCTAGAACTGATCCATGAATTCAGCAAAGTCACAGGATATAAAATCAATGCACGCAAATTGGTTTCATTCCTATACACCAATAATGAAGCAACAGAAAGAGAAATAAAGGAATTGATCCCATTTACAATTTCACCAAAAACCATAAAATACCTAGGAATAAACCTAACCAAAGTGGTGAAAAATCTATACACTGAAAATTATAGAAAGCTTATGAAAGAAATTAAAGAAGACACAAAAAAATAGAAAATATTCCATGCTCATGGATTGGAAGAACAAATATTGTTAAAATGTAGACACTACCCAAAGCAATCTATGTATTTAATACAATCCCTATCAAAAAACACCAGCATTCTTCACAGAACTAGAACAGACAGTCCTAAAATTTGTATGGAACCAGAAAAGACCCCAAAGAGCCAAAGCAATCCTGAAAAAGAAAACCAAAGCTGGAGGCATCACAATCCCAGACTTCAAGATGTATTACAAAGCTGTAATCATCAAGACAGTATGGTACTGGCACAAAAACAGACACATAGATCAATGGAACAAAATAGAGAACTCAGAAATGGACCCACAAATGTATGACCAGATAATCTTTGACAAAGCAGGAAAGGATATCCAATGGAAAAAAGACAGTCTCTTCAGCAAATGGTGTTGGGAAAACTGGACTGCAACATGCAGAAGAATGAACCTGGGCTACTTTCTTACACCATACACACACACAAAAACCTCAAAATGGATGAGAGACCTAAATGTAAGACAAGAAGACATCAAAATCCTCGAGGAGAAAGCAGGCAAAAACCTCTCTGACCTTGGCCGCAGCAAGTTCTTACTCAACACGTCTCTGAAGGCAAGGGAAACAATAGCAAAAATGAACTATTGGGACCTCATCAAAATAAAAAGATTCTGCACAACAAAAACTAAAAATAAAAAATAAAAACTAAAAGGCAACCGATGGAATTGGAGAAGATGTTTGCAAGTGATATATTAGATAAACGGTTAGTGTCCAAAATCTGTAGAGAACTTATCAAACTCAACACCCAAAGAACAAATAATCCAGTGAAGAAATGGGCAAAAGACATGAATAGATACCTCTCCAAAGAAGACATCCAGATGGCCAACTGACACATGAAAAAATGCTCAACATCACTCATCATCAGGGAAATACAAATTAAAACCACAGTGAGATACCACCTAACACCTGTCAGAATGGCTAAAATGAACAACTCAGGCAACAACAGATGTTGGTGAGGATGGGGAGAAAGAGGATCTCTTTTGCACTGCCTGTGGGAATGTAAACTGGTGCAGCCACTCTGGAAAACAGTATGGAGGTTCCTCAAAATTTAAAAATAGAACTATCCTACAACCCAGCAATTGCACTTCTAGGTATTTATCCAAGGGATACAGTTGTGCTGTTTCAAAGGGGCACATGCACCCCAAAGTTTTTAGCAGCACTATCAACAATGGCCAAAGTATGGAATGAGCCCAAATGTCCATTGACAGATGAATGGATAAAGAAAATGTGGTATATAAATATACAATGGAGTATTACCCGGCAATCAAGAAGAATGAAATCTTGCCATTTGCAACTATGTGGATGGAACTGGAGGGTATTATGCTAAGTGAAATCAGTCAGAGAAAGACAAATATCATATGACTTCACTCATATGAGGACTTTAAGATACAAAACAGATGAACATAAGGGAAGGGAAGCAAAAATAATATAAAAACAAGGAGGCAGACAAAGCATAAGAGACTCTTAAATACAGAGAACAAACTGAGGGTTGCTGGAGGGTTTGTGGGTGGGTGGGGTAGGCTAAATGGGTAAGGGGCATTAGGGAGGACACTTGTTGGAATGAGCACTGAGTGTTATACATAGGGGATGAATCACCAGAATCTACTCCTGAAATCATTATAGCACTATATTCTAACTAACTTGGATGTAAATTTAAAAATTTTAAATAAAATAAAATAAAATAAAATAAAATAGAAAATTAATTAAATAAAAAAATAAAAAATAAAGGAATGCCTCTTCCTTTCTGGGCAGTTCCAAATTGTTTTTGTTTCATTTACCATCTGCTTTTTTTTTTTTAATGTTTATTTGTTTTTGAGAGACAGCAAGAGACACAGCATGAGTGGGGGAGGCGCAGAGAGAGAGGGAGACACAGAATCCGAAGCAAGCACCAGGCTCTGAGCTGTCAGCCCAGAACCTGATGCAGGACTCAAACTCACAAACTGTGAGATCATGACCTGAGCCGAAATCAGACACTTAACCGACTGAACCACCCAGACGCCCCATCATATACCATCTGCTTTAATTGAACTGAATATTGTTCTGGAATATGTTGGGCTTTGATAAATTTTTTTCAGACTGTTAATGAACCAGATTGTTGTTGTTGTTGCTTACTGTTTTTCATGTTTTTTTTTTTCAATTTTTAAAATTTTATTTAAATCCAAGTTAGTTAACGTATACTGTAATAGTGGTTTTGGGAGTAAGATTCAGTGATTCATCACTTACATGTAACACCCAATGCTCATCCAACAGGTATTCTCCTTAATGCCTATCACCCATTCAGCCCATCCCCCCACCCACCTCCTCTCCAGCAACCCTCAGTTTGTTCTCTGTATGTCTCTTATGGTTTGCCTCCCTCTCTGTTTTTATCTTATTTTTCCTTCCCTTCCCCTATGTTCATCTGTTTTGTTTCTGAACCAGATTGTTTTAATTTCCAACTATCAGCAGTCTGCAAACTAGGACACCCAAAGACTTTTTCATAGGGAATGTGAACATGGAAAGCTTTAAAGGAATCAATTTCCTTATTCTCAACTTTCATATGTACTTTTCCTTAAAACTGATCTGCCTCGAGGAGTCATGCCAATTTTCTTCGCCCACCTTCCCTTTCACTGTATAGAAGTGAGGTGAACAGTTCAGCCATCCGTATTTTTACTATGCACATTGTGCCACGGTGTAAAAATCTCTGAGAGTGCCAAATATAGAAAAAACTCAAAATATTTGCTGTCCACGAAGTCTCATTAAGTAAGGCATCATAAATCCAAAGTAGAACTTCCTGCATTTCCCTGTCTTATGCATACTTCTGTGCCTGGTGCTAGAAATGGAGTGTTTTGGCCCATGTTGGAACGTTCTTAATTTAGATATATTGTAGAGTAGGCATAGCAAGGGAGATGACTGTTTTAACTTAATAACCATTTCTTTTCTCTCCCCTAATTAGACGCAACAAAAATACTTCGCATCTGAGGAAGAGTGCTATGAGAGCAAAGCAAAGAGAACATTAGTGGTGCATACTAAAGGTAACAGCACCTTATCTCATCCAGTCAGCAAATTCCATTTTGAGTTTTTTGTTTGTTTTTTGTTTTTTTTTTCTTTTTTTTTGTTCGTTTGTTTTTTTTATCTTCTCCAGTGACCTTGTGCTTCACCCTACCTCCACCATTAGCTTCTAGGATCATGGAGTGGACCTTGTTATTTCCAATAACTGCAATGAATCCACAGTCTCCCATTCCCACAGGTATCCACTCACCAATAAATGTAACCATATACTCTGATTTCCCAGTCAGTATCACTAACTATCATGCTTTGGTAGAAAGCCAGTTCCTCCACTTGGGCTTACATCTTACATCCCATCCTAACTCCCCCTACTCAAGAACTGAGAACAACAGTTCCACCCCTCCCTACATCCTCAATTTTTCACTCCCTACCAAATATTTCCTATCAGTATCCAAAAACACTGTTATTTTTCATATCTTAAAATACCCTCTTTGAACCACACTTACTCTGAAAAGTACCACCCATTTTTCCCCCTCATTTCCAAAAAACCTCAAAATAATTGTCTATACCTGCTTTCCCTGATTCCTCTTCTCCCATTCTCTTCTTAATCCATTAATTGATGGCTTTCACCCAAAATTAGGCTTTCACCCATCATTACACCAAAAGATTTTTATAAGATTCACTAATGACTTTCAACAGTTACTAAGTCCAATGATAAATGCTGCTTCAGCTTACTTGCTCTATCAGCAGGATTTAATATAGTTGATTAATCTTTACTCCTTGATATAAATTTGTATGTAAAATTTTTCATTCTTTCAAAAAAAAAGTCATTTGTCTTCCAAACTTTTATTTTTTTTCTTTTGCACTGTAGTTTTATTTAATTTATTTGAATATAGTTGGCACACAATGTTACATTAGTTTCAGGTGTACAACACAGCAATTCAACTTCTCTGTATATTACTCTAGTCTCACCACACGTGTAGCTACCATCTGGCACCATACAACACTATTTATCGTGTTATTGACTATATTCCCTATTGACTATATTCCCGTTCATCCCCCAAGATTCACTCATTCCATGACTAGAAGCCTGTATTTCCCCCTCCCTTTCACTCTTTTTTGCCCATTCCCCCACACCATTCCCCTCTAGCAACCTAAACATTTTCATTCTCGGTGTTCCTCCTCCTTCACCAGTCTCTTTGTCAGTCTCCTTTGTGTTTTCTTCCTCTTCACCCAACCTCAAAATGTTGGTCTGTCACATGGCTCAGTCTTTGATCCTCTACCATTCTCAACATTCATTCCCTTTGGGATTTCATTCCACCTCGTGACTTTAAGTAACATCATCCGTATCGGCTATGACTCTCAAATGTATATTTACATCTCAGTCCATGATCCTGTACTTCAGGCTTATCTACAGATTTCATGTTTTTCATATTTATATATTTATTTACATCAAAAGCCCTGAGTTACCCTTTGCTCCTTTTGTTCTCTCATGTTGCACATCTAAAGCATCTAGAAATCTTCAGGTTTTGACTCACCTTCAAAAAAATCCATAACTGGACCGCTTCTCACTAGTCTGTTCTGAGACACTATCATTCCTCAATTGAATTATTCAATAGCCTCCTTAGAGGCCTCCTTACTCCCACCCTACGTATAATCTTTTCTTAACAAAGCTAACCAGAATGACCCTTAAAAATGTAGTTCAGATCATCTTATTCCTTTGCTTAAGATCATCCAGTGCCCTCTCCCTCCATTATACTCAGAGTTAAAACCAAAGCCCTTACAGTGGCTGCCAGGTCCCCTCAGGATCTGATCTCCCATTGCCTTGCTGAATTCCTCTTCTGCTACAGACACACCCATCCCTTACCATACTCCAGAAACATTGGCACCCTTGAACGTGCCTGGCAAGCCCCCACAATAGGATCTTGCACAGGCTGTTCCCTTTGGAATGCTCTTCTCCCACTTGGCCAGCTTCTCCCCTCTTTGAAGGCATTGCTCAACTGGCTGAGCCACCCAGGCGCCCCTCTGCACATACTGCTTTTTGTGATTATGGTAAAAACTTTATTCGAGAGAGATTGCAGCCACAGTTTGATGGCATACAAAAGGAGTGAGAGACACTTCAACAAAACGATGGTGCAAAACAGGCCAGCATACACAAAAGCCAAATGGCACAAGCTCATAGTGAGCCATTCTGGTCTGTCTGCAGAAGACAAAGAAAACGATGCTTGAGGAACAGACTCAGTGCAGCAGCAATACATATCAACACCCCAAACAAAATATATATGTGTGTTTCCCGCAAAGACTGCCTATATAATGTTATTTTTCAATGGAAATATTTTTCTAGAAAAAAAAAATAGTCCTCAAAGGTAACATTGACCTGGAAGCCAAATGCTTTATAGAATTTATGTTGAATGTAGTTGTTTTTTCATACTTTATTGGGCGATCACATTAATGGAATGTAAAGCATATAAATTAAAATCAGATAGTTTCAGACGAGAATAACAAGATGTTTGCCACTACAGTAAAGTAACTTTTCTAAGTCAGAAAAAAATGGAATTTGGTTTAAAGATTCATGTTCCTAAAGTGATCCAAATACAGAAGAAAAAATACAGTAATTGAATGCAAGAATGTGTGGCTTAGCTAAAAAGATGGTAATCACAGAGAACACAGATAATGACATATTGGAAACACATAATATTGTTTAAAAGTGGATATGATACCAAGATCTTATGGACATAAATGCAGCAGAAAAAAGAAATTACTCTCAACTCTGGTATAAATCTTAAAGTGTCTTGTACACAATTTATGAATGACATGAAAAACTTAGAATTTACAGGCATGAATTTAAATGATTAAAAGTTTGCAAATAGGTGATATGAGGACAGGTTAAATTAATAGGTCACTACCCAGTAGAAGAGAAGACTGTGGGTGACCCCAGCCTTCTCATTTATAAAGAAATATTATGCAGATGGTGACCAGCTGTTCTCCATCTCCGCTGAGGACTGAACAAAAGGAAACGAGTCTAAACTTTGGCTTGTGGGATTTAGGTTAAATATGAAGAATAGTTTCCTGACAGCAAAGGTTGTAAAGTACTGAACAAATTCCTGAGAGGCATTATAGAGTCTCCTTCCCTGGATATCTCCTAAGAACGTGAAGTGCTTTACCATCTGCCAGCGATGAGTGTATGTAGAATTGCAGAGAACAGCAGTTAACTCGAATTTCTGTCTTTATGGGTCAATATAATCAAATTTGATATTTCCACCCAAGTGGATTTCCATGTATTTTGGGGGTGGAGATGGGGTTGTTTTGGAGATTGGGTTGTTGTTTTTTGGTTTTTTGTTTGTTTTGTTTTGTTTTTTCAGAACTGATGTCTTAGTGGTTGAGAATTTTACTCATATCAATACATTTTTCTATGGAAGGTAAAAACATTTCCCTCTACTTCATTAAAAAATACATGTTGCTCATTTTTACTGGTCTCTAATAGTAGTTCAGCCTTGTAGAACTTCTTGACAATTAAATACTGCCTTATTCATTACTCAAGAGGAGATGTTATGAGATCTGACAGTTTTTACTTTAGTATTCTTATTACTCTATAGCTAGGGCCCTATTTCTAGGAGACCCTAGCTCAGTCTGTTCTCATGATTAAAATATTTCAATTGCCAATAAAACAGAGGCTCAAGACTGACTCAAAGAATTATAAGAACCATCGTGTTTTACCTGTACTTTGCATGTATTTAATCCTTTCTTTTTTTTTTTTTTTTTAACGTTTTATTTATTTTTGAGACAGAGAGAGACAGAGCATGAACGGGGGAGGGGCAGAGAGAGAGGGAGACACAGAATCGGAAGCAGGCTCCAGGCTCTGAGCCATCAGCCCAGAGCCCGACGCGGGGCTCGAACCCACGGACCGGGAGATCGTGACCTGAGCTGAAGTCGGCCGCTTAACCGACTGAGCCACCCAGGCGCCCCCTAATCCTTTCTTTTTCTTTTGAAAGAAGAGAAAATAACACCTATTTCGGGCACCTAGGTGGTTCAGTCGGTTAAGCATCTGACTTCAGCTCGGGTCATGATCTCACGGGTCCATGGGTTCGAGCCCCGCATCAGGCTGTGTGCTGACAGCTCAGAGCCTGGAGCCTGCTTCGGATTCTGCGTCTCCCTGTCTTTCTTTGCCCTTCCCCCACTCTCACTCTGTCTCTGTCTCTCTCTCTCTCTCCCTGAAAAATAAATAAATATTAAAAAAAATGAATGAATTCTTATATAATTTCTGACATTAATGGGGGACATTTTTCCCTATAAAAATGTTATGTTTAATATTGGCTGTAAGAACTTTCCATATCTACTACCTTTGTAATGTCTTTGTGAACTTTAGAAGTTGCTATTTTACAAAGCATATCTCACGTCAGTCAAATAATTGCCCAAGTTCACAATGTTAGTAATTTGAAAAGTCAGAACTAGATCTCAGAAACTCTGTGGGTGGAAATTTACCTAGAATTCTTTGTCTGAGGAAATACATTCTCTAGCCATTAAATTTTACAAAATGAATGCTTGCCTCTTTCCCTTCCCTCTCCTTCCCTTCTCTTCCAATCAGACCATCACATTACTTCTGTCATAATCCTGCCAGAGATAACTGAGTTTAATCATGAGGAAACATTTTTTAATATGGGATATTCTACAAAATAACTGACCATTATATTCAAAAGTGTTAAGGTCATGAACATCAAGGAATTGTTGGGAGTAGTTCCATATTAAAAGAGACTAAAGAGACATAACAACCAATCCAACATGTGACTGTGGGCTACATTTTTTATTAACAATGACACTATTAATGAGTTTTGATGCCTTAATGAGAAAGGAGGCTTAGTGGATATAGATATCCACATAACCCTTAATAATGCTTCCTCGAGGGTACCTAAATACCTATGTCATATGCCACAGGTAGGTGTCAAAATATACCACAATGTCTCTAATCTCCAATGTCCATTCTTTTCAAGAATGTTTATACAGTGAGCAGCCTTGGAAGATAGATATAGTGTCTCTTTTGGAGCAAAGAGAAGCCATGTTTTCTGCTCATTATAAAAGATTCAGATTCCGGGGCGCCTGGGTGGCTCAGTCAGTTAAGTGTCTGACTCTTGATTTCAGCTCAGGTCATTATCTCACCATTGTGAGATCAAGCTGCACACCAGGCTTCATGCTGAGCATGGTGTCTGCATAAAATTCTGTCTCTGCACCCCTGCCCCCACTCCCTCTGCCCTTCCATTGCTCATGCACATGCTCTCTCTTAAAAAAATAAAATAAAATAAGATTCAGATTCCTTTCCTGGAATACAACTCATTGCCTTTGCAGATGTCATCTGACCGTCTTTGAATTTCCCTGTAGAAACTGAGGCTCAGAGAACAAGCACACACACCAAACGCTGATTCTCTAGCAACTGCTATTGATATGAGTAATAAACTGTCCTTCATTGCTGACCCAGGAATGTTGAGAGCATCCATGAAACTCTGTGAGGTTAACTTGCAAGTAGGCTAAATCTCATACCCTTTCCAGTTTTTGACAGTTCACCTGCACTAGTTTCATTCGCAATCACATATTGATACCTGGTACCAAGTCTGTAAAGTTAACCACTACCAGCCATGTCATATAAGACAACAGAGGGAAGGAGGAAAGAAAAAAAAAAATGTACTTGATTATATACACACATCATGTATATATGGTAAGGCAAGAAGTATGAATACTACACTCCTTATTTTTGTAATTGATCAAAGGCCCAAACTTGTAACTTCTTAATCCAATATCCATTTTATATTCTTTCCACTGGTTGCACTCAGTTGGTCTAAGTTCTTTACTAATAAAATGTGACAACTCAATAATACATTGTGGCATAGTCTAGAATGGAATCCATATCTCAAAATGGATGGGCCTCACAAATAGAAATGTCAATGATAAAGTCACAGAAGAATGCACATAGTATGGTATCAATTACGCTAAAACGAAACAATATATATTTAGGGGTAATATACATAGCAAAACTACAGTGACAAGAATGATTATAAACATGAAAATGAGAACAGTGTTACCTGCGGGGAAAAAGGGAAATTTATTTACACAACCATGAAGTGCTAGATACTGTTCTATTTGTTGGGATGGGTGGTATGCAGAGATGTTTGCTTTATTAATATTTTATGATGTATTTGTTGGGCATATGAGTGATAGTCAAACCCTTTCTTCCCTAGCCCCAGGAAAACAATGTAAAACAATAGTTCCTTTTAATGTCCTACTCTCTTGTCTTTTGGCTACATTAATAAATAAATACAATAAAATACAAAATTAAAAAAAAACTTCTCATTATAAGTCTGAACTCTTGTGAAATATCCTTGAAAGAATTGTTGATATGTCTTAGTGTTTTACTTATTTGCTCCTTCAGGCATATTCTATTCTTCTCTGGATAGTAAACAGCTTTCAGGTGGTAACTACTAGGTTGTAAACAGAATAAGGAGTAATAACAGGAACCCGGGCCCCAATTTTACTTGTGCTCTTACAATTTATATTTTTGTTTTTCCCTTTTTTAAAAAGTTTTTTTATTTAAAACCAACCTAGTTGGTTAATATACAGTGTAATATTAGTTTCGAGTATATAATATAAAGATTCAACACTTTCATTCAACAGTCAGTGCTCATCACAACAAGTATACTCCTTAATCCTCATCACCTATTTAACGCATGCCCCCACTCACCTACCTCTGGTACCCATTAGTTTGTTCTCTGTAGTTAAGAGTCTGTTTCCTGGTTTGCCCCTCTCTGTTTTTCCCCTTTTGCTCATGTGTTTTGTTTATTAAATTCCACATATGAGGGAAATCATATGGTATTGGTCTTTCTCTGACTGACTTACTTCACTTGGCCCAATACTCTCTAGCTCCATCCATGTCATTGCAAATGGCAAGATTTCATTCTTTTTTATGGCTGAGTAATATTCCTACGTGTGTGTGTGTGTGTGTGTGTGTGTGTGTGTGTGTGTACTGTATCTTCTTTATCCATTCATCAGTTGATAGACGCTTGGGCTGTTTCCATAATTTGGCTATTGTAGGTAATGCTGCTATAAATATCGAGGTGCATGTATCACTTTGAGTCAGTATTTTTGTATTCTTTGGGTAAATACCTAGCAGTGCAATCACTGGATCATAGGGTAGTTCTATTTTTAACTTTTTTTTTAGTTTATTTATTTTGAGAGAGAGAGAGAGGGAGAGCAAGTGTGCAAGTGGGGAGGGGCAGAGAGAGAGAGGGAGAGAGAATCCCAAGCTGGCGCCATGCTGTCAGCACAAAGCCCAGCGTTGGACTCGAACCTATGAACTGAGCCATGAGATCATGATATGAGCTGAAATCAAGAGTCAGATCTTTAACCGACTGAGCCACCCAGGTGCCCCTATTTTTAACTCTTTGAGGAACCTTCATACTGTTTTCCAGAGTGGCTGCACCATTTTGCATTCCTACCAACAGTGCAGGAGGGTTCTCTTTTCTCCACATCCTTGCCAACATCTGTTGTTTTTTGTGTTGTGATTTTAGCCATGTGACAGGTATGAGGTGATCTCTCATTGTAGGTTTAATTTGTATTTCTCTGATGATGAGTGATGTTGAGCATCTTTTCATGTGTCTGTTGGCCATCTGTCTTCTTTGGAAAAATGCTTATTCATTTCTTCTGCCCATTTTTAACTGGATTACCTGCAAATGACATATCTGATAAAGGGTTAGGATCCAAAATATATAAAGAACTTATAAAACTCAACATTTTTTCCCTTTTAGACACAGAGCCACCTGCTGGCAGTAGGGTGTTAATCTTGAAAATACTGTTTAAATGCAATTAGATTCCAGTACATGGGAACAGTAAAGTTGATAAGGCTGAACCTCAAAATATTTTATAGGTTTTACTGATAGGAACACTGTTAATGATGCTGAGAATGTTGATACTAAAATGTGCCATGAGGTTGAGAAAAGGCATTTGAAAATTTTTTTAAATGTTTACTTTTGAGAGAGACAGAGACAGAGAGAGAATGTGAGTGGGGGAGGGGCAGAGAGCGAGGGAGACAGAATCTGAAGCAGGCTCCAGGCTAAGCTGTCAACACAGAGCCTGACACAGGGCTTGCAACCATGAACTGTGAGATCATGACCTGAGCCTAAGCTGGAAGCTTGACTGATTGAGCCACCCAGGCACCCCAGGAAAGGCATTTTTTTAAGCTGAGAAAGATTTGATCAAATGGAAATGCTGCTGGGAAAGCCTGATTAAGAGCAGAGAAGTTGAAGGTACAGCGGGGAGGAAACAAAATGTATTCTGCAAGGTCCTTGAAAGACAAAAGAAGACAGATTCCAAGGCACTGATGCAAAACTAGTCAAGACAAGAGATGAGACTCTCTTCAGATGCATCAGGTAAGAATGGGGGAGAGAAGTGGGAGTTAGCAGAGGCAACAGGGAATTGATTGCTTTGACTTTATCTGGGCTGAAAGGGAAGATGGGATAAAAGTCTAAGGTATTTAAGAAATTAGAGAAAATGCGAGATAGTTAAACAAATAAGAAAGCAAGTTACCCACAGAAACACACTAGGATTTCAGGGCCATCCTGATACCCCAGTTGAAGCTGGTGATCATAGGTTTCTGGTGGTACTGGGGCACCTGACTGGCTCTGTCAGTAGAACGTGAGACTCTTGATCTAGGGTTCTGAGTTAGAGACCCATGTTAGGTTTAGGGATTACTTAAAAATAAAATCTTTAAAAAAAAAAGTTTCTGGTGGTAGTGATATACCCTGTCTTGTGATTTTTTTTCCTCCATAATTGTTCTTTTGTCTAAAGATCTGGGAAAAAAAAAAAAAGAATTAGGATCGTAGTGAAAGGGTTTTTGCCAAATAGAAGAGATAAGACAAAGAAGACAGTTTGTGACATTGACCAAACTGTTTTTAAAATTTTAGACCATGAAAAATAAACTGAATAGGAAAAAAATTACACATAGAAGGAAAAATATAGAAATCGGGACCAGTCCCTCATTGGAGGGTTCAAAATGGTCAGAGAGTTGTCAAGATGGAAGTAAGTGAGGGGCACCTGGGGGGGGCTCAGTCAGTTAAGCATCCGACTTCAGCTCAGGTCATGATCTCATGTTTCATGGGCTCAAGCCCTACCTGGGGCTCTTTGCTGTCAGCATGGAGCCTGCTTCAGATCCTCTGTCTCCCGCTCTCTCTGCCCCTCCCCTGCTTGCACTCTCCCTGTCTTTCTCTCAAAAATAAATAAACATTAAAAAAAAAAAGATGGAAGTTGTTGAAAAAGCAAGCCAGAAAGATGAGAGATGGTGATGAGAGTGCTCAATGCCTAAGTCAAAGATTTGGAAAACCAAGAATTTTGTTGATTAAAAGATCCAGGGGCACCTGGGTCGCTCAGTCAAACTTCTGACTCTTGATCTCAGCTCAGGTCATGATCTCATGGTTCGTTGGATCAAGCCCTGCATCGGGCTCCCGTTTGACAGTGTGGAGACTGCCTGGGATTCTCTCTCCCTCTCTCTCTGCCCCTCACTCTCGCACTCAAATAAATAAATAAACTTTAAAAAAATAATAATAAATAAAAGATTCAGAGTATGACTGTGGGAAGAGGTAGCTGAGGATGAGGAGAAAAGGCCATAAGAGAGAAGGAGGGTCAGGAAATGATAGACCAGAGTGTCAAAAACAAAAAAACAAAAAAAACAAAAAACACTACAGATATCGAATCCACTTGTGATGACAACAGGACTTGCGGCAGAGAGAAGATCGTGAGTCCTGTGCCAAAGTTTTTGATGAACGAAGGAGAGTGGCCAAGATAGATGACAATGATAAAGAAAACTAAGACGACAAATGGCACAAGCCTCAAAGAAGTAGGATTGCTTTCTGTAAGAGATCGGTGGATAACGATGTGGGAGATGTAATGAGGAGCAGAAAGGATTCCAATCTTGCCCTTGGAGTGTGGAGTCTCTAAGGATTGGAAGAATTCCATCCACCACTCCCCTGGGCTGCTAGGGGGCTGCCAGAGCTGCACTGAGGCTGGTGGAGACAGCATTTGCAGATCAGAAGTTTGTGCCAGGGATGAAGCAGCAGTTTCAAAGATCCACACCTGGAGAGGGGGGGAGGCAGAGAGAGAATAGAGGAAAAATGATTTGGCCACCAATGGTCTGCTGAATGTCTTCATCTTTCCTGACAGAGTTTCTCAGACTGAAAAACTAAGCTAAGCCCATTTCTATTAAACATTTACCGTTACTGAATAGAAATGTGTTGTTCTCTAGAAACTAGTTAGTTCATAGGAATCACACAGCAAGGTCTAGACTTTAGTTTCATGATTTACAAAATGGGCATAACTATTTTTTTTAATGTTTATTCATTTTTGAGAGACAGAGAGAGACAGAGTGTGAGCGGGGAAGGGGCAGAGAGAGAGAGACACAGAATCCAAAGCAGGCTCCAGGCTCCGAGCTGTCAGCACAGAGCCCGATGTGGGACTGGAACTCAGGAACTGTGAGATTCTGACCTGAGCTGAAGTCAGATGCTCAATCGACTGAGCCACCCAGGCGCCCCATAATGGTCATAACTATTATCCCACTAATTTATAATGATAAAATGGAATTAAATTAAATATGTACATATAATACATATGTATACACAATATCATTAGAAATTGAAACTTTACAAAAACAAATGCAGGAGCACCTAGGGGGCTCAGTCGGTTAACCATCTGACTCTTGGTTTCGGCTCAGGTCATAGTCTCACAATTCGTGGGTTCGAGGCACACTGACAGCACAAAGCCTGCTTGGGATGCTCTCTTTCCCTCTCTCTCTCTGGCCCTCCCCTGCTCACTCTCTCTGTCTCTCTCTCAAAATAAATAAATAAACTTTAGAAAATTAAAAAAATAAGGGCATACAATGGACTACAAAATAAATAGAAAAATAAAATTAAGGCAAGAAAAAGTAAGATAGATGAAAGCAAGGATGAAGCTAATATACTGAAAATATTAAATTCTTTTTTTTTTTAATTTTTTTTTAACGCTTATTTATTTTTCAGACAGAGAGAGACACAGCATGAACGGGGGAGGGGCAGAGAGAGAGGGAAACACAGAATGGAAAGCAGGCTCCAGGCTCTGAGCCATCAGCCCAGAGCCCAACGCGGGGCTCGAACCCGCGGACCGCGAGATCGTGACCTGAGCCGAAGTCGGACGCTTAACCGACTGAGCCACCCAGGCGCCCCTGAAAATATTAAATTCTTACACAAATGCTGGAGTTAAGCCACAAATTTCTTGATTTCCTAGAGGAAATATGATGGATTCAACATTCAATGTCAATAAAATGAAAATAATTTTGTTTGTTTAGGTCAAGTGCAAGTTTTCCTAGCACTGAGTATTAAAACGCCTCTCTCAGCATCTCATTAAATGGAATTCTCATTCAACAAGATTCCAACAATAAATGCCACAATAGGAAAACTTTTGTATATTGTGTGACCGTTGCGTAAGAATTTATGAATTAGGACTCAACTTGCTGCCGTCAGATAAGAGCAATACCTTGTTAATGACACTTAGACTTTACATTGGCCTTTTCCAATTCTGAGCAAATGAGTTTTAGCTCTTCTATCAAAAGAGCTTTGAGAAAAAAAGGGGGGAAAAAAGAAGTGGATGGGAGAGAAGGAGAGAAAGAGAAATGCACAACTTAAGTTAGACAACTTCTCATTAAGATTTTAATTTTTTATAAAAATTCGTTGTTATTTAAAACTAGGAAGTATCCTCCCCAAATTGATCTCCAGTTTCAACACTTTTAATTTTGTTTGGCTTGTCTTGTAGAAATTTACAAGGCAATGCTAAAATTTATATGAAGACACAGAATGTCTAGAACAGCCGAACAGTTTTTAAAAAGAACAAAATTGGAACTTACACTGCCTGCCATACTGATTCACTACAAAGTTACAGTAATTAAGAAAATGTGGTATTGGCATAAGGCTAGACATACAGATCCGTGGAACAGAATACAGTCCAGCAACAGACCTAGAAATCAACTCATGTGGTCAATTGAGTTTCAACATAGTTGCCAAGGCATTTCAATGGGAGAACAATAAATCTTTTCAACAAATGTTAACAATTGGATATCCATGTGGAAAAAAATGAGCCTGAACCTTTACCTAACAAAAATTAATTCAAATGGATAAACTAAACCGCAAATCTTTTAGAAGAAAACATAGGAGAAACCCTTGTGGTGACCCTGGGTTTGGAAAAGATTTCTTAAATAGGACACACACACTCACACCCACACACACATATCAAAAAGAGAAAATTGTACTTCTTTTTTTAATTTTCTTTAATGTTTATTTACTTTTGAGAGAGAGAGAGAGAGAGAGCGCGCGCACGCGCGCGCGCACAAGTGGGGGAGGGGCAGAGAGAAAGGGGAACACAGAATTCGAAGCATGTTCCAGGTTCCGAGCTGACAGCACAGAACCCAACAGAGCTCAAACCCACCAACTGTGAGATCATGCCCTGAGCCAAAGTCAGATGCTTAACCCTGAGTCACCTAGGCGCCCCACTCATCAAACTGTTTTTTAAAATAGATGTAAGTTATGTATCAATAAGGCTACACAAAAAAAGTGAGGCATATAGTGTAATAAGATTGAGGGGGGAGTCAGTTTGTAATAATAATGTAATATAAAATAATTACCCTTATCTTAAGGCTTTTCTTTCACTTGGCCCCTATTTTATAAAAGGTATCTAAGAACCTATTTGCAAACTTTGGTTGATCCATACATTTTCTTCTTGTTTTCTTGTTTAGGAACTCTATTCAACTTTGGTATAAAGTTAATTGCTTTACACAACAAAATTTTCCACTATATCTACTGAATTTACAGACTCAGTGATCCCGGAACCACATTCATTGTTACTATCGATAACACGGCAGGACCCAAAATCCATTTCTGTCCTTAGTCCCACATGATCAAAATCCTTCATTTTGCCAAAGAGAGAAATGAAATGAAAGTGAACTGACTTGCTCAAGTAAGACAAGGTAAAGAAAGGTCCACTGTATTGACTGCTAAAATCCTGAGGTTCAGCTGAAATGCTACATCTCCCATGAAGCTTTTCCTGATCACTCCAACCAAAACGTGTCTGGATCTTTATAGTTCATTTTTTATATCACTTATAGGATATTTTCTTATAGGATATCTTAATTTTTAACTTGATTATGTACGATGTATCTTGTTTCCCCCTCATTGAATTGGAAAGTACGAGACAACGTTTAATGAATATTCACAAAGTCAGATACTGGGCTTGGTGCGTTACACACATGATCTCACTTAGTCCCCTCCAGTGAATGCCTGCCACGGGGTGTGTGAATATTGCCTAATGCTGATTCTCTACCACTGTGGTCTCCTGCACATCTGTCACTTCAACTTGAATTGGCCGATGTTGTTGACTGTTTTCCTGAGCAGAAATTATAGCACCACCTGGAGAGTAGGCTGGGTTACTATACTAGATATCCTTTCCACTCCTTTCTTCTAAATCATGTTCCTTTGATGCTCAGTTCAGCACCCACCCATTAGCCTCTTCCTGATGCAGTAAGAGACCAACTTCTGAAGTAAGGGAGCAGCAAAATTGTATGATGCATTCATGTGTGTGTGTCCACATGGGTCTACATTTTAGCATGCTGTCCAGCACATAGAAAGGAGGTGCTCAACGTAGTAAATAAATGAACTTTCATTTTTAAAGAACAATCAGTGGCTAAAGACGTTTCACTTTTGGCTTAAGAAAACCCCTGCATAAATATCCATTTTCTGTTTATATATAAAATTACTGAATATAAAAATCTACTGTTTTTCATGCAAATTATGCTCATTTATGGATACTTTGAAAATCTTGCAGAAATGTATAGAAATATCATAAGTGAATTTATAGAAATGCTGAATTACACTGATATTAAGAAAAAAGTTGTTTGAGAGTCAGAAGGCTGAGTTGTAATGAAAGCTTATCTCTAGTTACATAAGACTGGACAGGTCTCTTAACATTTCTGAATTTGTATCCTTACCTGTAAAACAGACCTTACAATATATCACCTGCTTGTATCAATAGAATTGTTATTAAAATCAAAGCACAGGGACATTTGGGTGGCTCAGCTGGTTAAACATCCAACTTGATTTCAGCTCAGGTCACGACCTTACAGTTTGTGGAATCGAACTCTGCTTGGGATTCTCTCTCTCCCTCTCTCTCTCTGCCCCTCTCCTTCTCACATGTGTGTGGGAGTATCGTCTCTCTCTTTCTCAAAATAAATAAACATTTTTTAAAAATCAGAGCACATGGGTGCCTGGGTGGTGGCTCAGTCAGTTAAGTGTCCAATTTCAGCTCAGGTCATGATCTCACGGTTTGTGAGTTCAAATCCGTCATCAGACTGCATGCTGACAGCTTGGAACCAGGAGCGTGCTTTGGATTCTATGTCTCTGTCTCTGCTTCTCCCCTGCTTGTTCTCTCTCTCTCTCTCTTTCTCTCTCTCTCTCTCAAAAATAAACATTGGGGCGCCTGGGTGGCTCAGTCAGTTAAGCGTCCGACTTCAGCTCAGGTCATGATCTCACAGTCTGTGAGTTCAAGCCCTGCGTCAAGCTCTGTGCTGATGGCTGGAGCCTGCTTCAGATTTTGTGTCTCCCTCTCTCTCTGCCCCTCCCCTGCTCATGCTCTGTCTCTCTCTGTCTCAAAAATAAATTAATTAAAAATTTTTTAATAAATAAACATTAAAAATCAAAACACAAAAATTAATTTGCAAACTCTAATATGGGGCATAAACATAAGACATTATGAGGAAAAGCAATGCTAACAATGATTTTTACAAACATATGTATTTAGGACATTAAAAGCTGCTTAACAAAGTAAAAAAAGATGAAGTATAAATTTATTGTAATTAACAACTTGAAATGAAGAAAAGATTCAAGTAAAGGAAATAGAAACATCTAAAATACTAGAAATTGTTTCAGTTGCTCTAAGTCTCACCCATCTACTTAGGACTTGCATTTATTCAACAAATATATATGGAACAGCTACTATTTGAAAACTCTAATCATTTAACGTTTGTAGTCTGCCTGTCATACCCACTAACAAAAGTTAGTTAAAGAAACATATCACAACCATGTGGCTGCATGGAGTTCAAAGCCTAATCCTTAGAAAACCATAAAATGCCTTTGTTCAATGCATTACATTAGCTACTCAGTCCTGTTGCTTGCAATTGGTAACAAAATAAATATTAATCAGTACTTACCAGACTCCTGTACTTACAGCTGTTTGATTTATGTTGTGATGCTTACAGCTGGCATCACCCAAAATTCCTCCAGTGTTACGGGTTTCATGCTATGCTTCATTATGAGACATTAAAATCTTCCATTCTTAAACTTAGATTTCAAAAGATTCCTTTTATGATGTCTAAATTTCCAAATATTATCTATATGTTAATTAAGATTTAATATAGAAAATATATTAAACAGAATTATATTTTAAATAATAATGGGTAAACAAATTTTCTTTTCCAAAAAATTCATCCCAAAATTCATTTCCAAAATTCATTCTTTGAACAAAGATTTTAGGTATTAAAACAGTAAAAAATTTTGGCTTTTCAATAGTATTCCACATCATTTAAAACCTACAATTTTCCTTTTTGATTCAGGTTACAGTTGGAAAGAAGAAACTCTAAAAACAGGAAACTGTTGAAGTTTAGCTTTCTCACATTACTAGGAAAACATGAGGCATATAATTCTAACTTTAAGTGTATTATAGTCTATTTTCAGAATCTTGCTTTTAGTCTTATTGGTTAAATATCTCTGGTATGTCATATACACACATATACACACAGACACGCGAACATACACAAACACACGCACAAAAATAATGCGTTTCAACTCAATGACATTCATTTTTTTCCCATCCCACAATAACACTCAAAATAGCTGAATGATTGTGACTGAATTGAGTATACTTCTAAAGAATATAAAAATAGACATAAAGTTTAATCTGTGTTTCTCTGCCATTTGAAATGAAATCAGTCATAAAAATATTCAAGCAGTTATATTTTCTATAACTAGAAGGATGCAGCTGACATCTTCTGACTCTTACTGACATACCCAATATTCCATGTAATATTTCAGATAAAAAGCATAGAAATAAAATTTCCTCATGTTCCAGCTTGGAGCCTGCTTCAAATTGTCTCCCTCTCTTCCTGCCCCTCCACCACTCACACTCTGTCCCCCTCCTCTCTCTTTCTCAAAAATAAATAAACATCACGGGGCGCTTGGGTGGCTCGGTCGGTTAAGCGTCCAACTTCCGCTCAGGTCATGATCTCGTGGTTCGTGATTTCAAGCCCCACGTCGGGCTCTGTGCTGACAGCTCAGAGCCTGGAGCCTGTTTCCGATTCTGTGTCTCCCTCTCTCTCTCTCCGACCCTCCCCCGTTCATGTTCTGTCTCTCTCTGTCTCTAAAATAAATAAACGTTTAAATAAATAAATAAACATCAAAAAAAAAATCTTAAATAAAAAAAAGAATAGCATCTTACTTGTTTGTGGTTTACAAAGCCCCTTAATAATAACTTTTTAAATTCCCTGATTTCAGTCATATCTGTATCCATTCTGTAATTAAGAAAGTGCAATTGGGAGGCACCTGGCTGGCTAAGTTGGAAGAGCATGCAACTCTTGATCTTGGGTTCGTGAGATTGAGCCCCACATTGGGTGTAGAGATTAGTTAAATAAATAAATAAAAACTTAAAAAAAAAGAATGTGTAATTTGGCATAAAAGGATATTGATATTGATAACGATCCCAACATTGGATATTCTTTAGTATCTCTCTCAAATATTCATATATTTTTAAACACAGTTTTAAAAGAGTACCTATGTGAAGATGCTAAAATATGATAAAATTCTACTCAAAGTAACTGTCAGAGCAAAATACTAAGAATAACTTTGCAGAAACAACTCTAAAAACCTGTACATTTAGGCACTCATAAATACATTCATAATCTATTATGAATCCATTTATACACTCATAAATCTATTCTGTGATGCATTTCAAAGTAAGTTGTGAACATCAGAATAATATTTATTTTGGTAGTTTTCATTTGTTTATGTATTGTCAAAATAAAAAGTATATATATTTAAAGCATACAAATGATGATTTGATGTACATACACATAATGAAATGATTACTACAGTAAAACTAATTAACATATCTCTTATGTTAACTGGTAACATAATTACCAGTTTTGTCTGTGATAATTTCACCTGAAATCTACTCTCTTAGCATATTTCCAGTGTTCAATATAGTATTATTAAGTATAGTCATCATGTCTGTACATTAATCTCTAGACTTATTCATCCTACATAACTACAACTTTTTGTACCTCTTGGCCAATATCTCCCCATTTCCCCAACCTTTTTCCCTACCCCCAGCCATTGGTAACCACCGTTCTACTCTCTGCTTCTATCGGTTCAACTTTTTTTTTTTCACTTTGCACATATAAGTGAGATCATATTGTTTTTGTCTTTCTTTGTCTGGTTTATTTCACTTAGCCTAATGTCCTTCAGGTTCATCCATGACTTTGCAAAAGGCAGTATTTCCTTTTTCTTATGGTAGAATAATCCATTGTATTTATATAAATCCATTTAAATAAATCTATTGTATTTGTATATCACATCTTCTTTGCCCATTCTTCTACTGATGGATGCTTGGGTTGTTTTTATATCTTGTTCTTATGAATAATGCTGCAATGAACATAAGAGTGCAGATATCTTTTTGAGATCCCAATTTCATTTCCTCACTTCCTACCCAAAAGTAGGATCTGGGTGGATCATATCGTAGTTATAGTTTTAGTTTTGTGAGGAATTTTCATACTGTTTTCCATAATGACTGCACCAATTTACATTCCCACCAACCAAGTACAAGGGTTCCCTTTTCTCCACATCCCTGCCAGCAATTGCTATGTCTTGTATTTTGATCACAGACATACTAATAGATATGAGGTGATATCTCACTTGTGATTTTGATTTGCATTTCCCTACTGATTAGTGATGTTGAGACTTTTTATATATTTTTTTGACCATTTGTGTGCCTTCTTTTCAGAAATGTCTACTCATGTCCTTTTCCCATTTTTAATTGGATTATTGTTTGCTATTGAGTTGTTTAAGTTCTTTATGTATTTTGGATATTGACCCTTTATCAGATGTATGTCTTGCAAATATTTTCTCCCATTTCTTAGATAGTCTCTTCACTCTTGATTGTTTCCTTTGTTGTGCAAAAGACTTTTTAGTTTGATGCAATTCCATTTGTCTGTTTTTGCCTTTGTTGCCTATAATTTGAGATCATATCCAAAATATCATTACCCAGACCAATGTAAAGAAGCTTTTTCCCCTATGTTTTCTTCTAATAGTTTTATTGTTTCAGGTCTTACATTTAAGTCTCTTACTCCATTTTGTGTTGATTTTTGTATATGAAGTGAGATAAGGGTCCAATTTCAATCTTCTGCATGTGGAAAACCAGTTTTCCCAAAACCATTTATTAAAGAGACAGTCTTTATCCCATTGTGTGTCCTTGGCACCTTCGTCAAAGATCAATTGACCAAAAGTGAATGGATTTATTTATGGACTCTCTTTCTGTTCCCCTGATCTATATATGCTGATTTTATGCCAGGTACATGTTGTTTTTATTAGTATAGTTTTGCAGTATATTTGAAATTAGGAAGTGTGATGCCTTCAGCTTTGTTCTTTGTGCTCAAGATTGCTTTTGCTCTTCAGTCTTTTGTGGTTCTATATAAATTTTGGAAGTTTTTTCCTATTCCTGTGGAAAATACCATTGGAATTTTGCCATTAAATTTTGCACTTAATCTGTAGCTTGCTGTGGGAAGTGTGAACATTTTCACAATATTAATTCTTTCTATCCATGAACATGGGAACTCTTTCCATTTATTTGTGTCTTCAATTTCTTTCATCAGTTTTTAGTAGTTTTCAGTGTACATATCTTTTTCTTCCTGCTAGCTTTAGGTTTTACTTCTTTCTTCTTTTTCTAGGTTTTACTTCTTTCTTCTTTTTCTAGGTGTGATGTTAATTTCTTTATTTGAGATTTTTCTTTTTTCCTAGTATAGGCATTTGTCACTATAAATTCCCCTCTTAGATCTGCTTTTACTGCATCCCATAAGTTTTGTTATATTGTGTTTCCCTTTTCATTTGTCTCAAGATATTTTTTTTATTTCCCTTTTACTTTTTTTTTGACCCATTGGTTGCTGAGAAGTGTGTTGTTTAATTTCCATATATTTATAAATTTTTCAGTTTTCTTCCTGCTATTGATTTCTGGTTTCATACCACTGCGGTCAGGAAACACATTTGATATTTTATCTTTTTTAACTTGTTAAGACTTGTTTTGTGGCCTAATATATAATATGTCCCAGTGAATGTTCCATACACCCTTGAAAAGAATATGTAATCTCTTGCTGTTGGAAGAAATGTTCTATATGTGTCTGTTAGGTCCCTTTGGTCTATAGTGGTGTTCAAGTTTGCATTTCCTCATGGATTTTAATACTAATATTTGGCAGCTTTTATGAAACACAATCACCAGAGCAAAAGTTACCAGATTATTTGCCATTTAGTTCAATTGGTTATAATGTGTTAATGAAGCCAATGATATTAATAACTAACTACTTAATTAATGTATTAATCACTTTACATAAATTATCATTTTAATTTTTACAAAAACATTTGAAGATACATATTATTATCTTCAATTTTCAGGTGAGGAAACTGAAGATTGAGAAGTTAAGATATTTATTTAATATCACATAGCTACTAAATGTGTAGAAATAGATTTAAACTCATCTCATTTTGAGTCCAAAATCTGAGTTTTAAATAAGCTTAAGCTAAATTAGCCTAATAACTCTATTGCTACACACAGGGTTTTTTCTTCTGTTCTAGAACAGTTCCTAGCTGTGAGCTCCTAGCTAACAGTTTAACATATATGCACCTCTGGATTATAATTTGAGATCTAGAGAGGGAGGGAAAATGGGGTGCTCAAATTAAAATGCTATTTAAGGGGAGGAGTTAAGGTGGGAGAGAAGTAGGAGGACTCTGGGCTTTCTTCATCCTTCAAACACTGTATTGAGCTGTATTGAAGTCAGATCACTTGGAACAATCAATCTGAGGATTGACAGAAGGATCTCCACAGTAGAAGGAGTCGGTATGGCAGATGAGAGACTTATTTTAACAAACAAATCAAAGCACACCTAGTTAAAGGTCCAAACACTCCCAACTGAAAGCAAGGAGGAGCTCTTCAGAGGACTGACTTTCCCGCTTTCAGTGGGAAAGAGCAGCCAAAACGCAACAACATAGTGCACACAGCACACACAAGAAACATTTCTTGAAGTCCCAAGCCCTGGATAGTGTATGATCCCTTTTTAATATATCGTTACTCTCAGGTGCAAGAAACATAACAAGCTTTCAAAACACACAAAAGACAGAAACTTAGCCAAAATGACAAGATGGAGGAAATCCCCCCCCCCCCACCTCCCGCCCCAAAGGAATGGTCAAGAAGAAATCATAGCCGGGGACGTGCTCAAAACAGATATAAGCAATATCTCTGAACAAGAATTTAGAACAACAGTCATAAGACTACTAGCTGGGCTTGAAAGAAGCCATAGAAGACACCAGAGAAACCCTTGCTGTAAAGACCAAAGACCTAAAAACTAGTCAGGCTGAAAAAAAAATGCTATAACTGAGAGGCAAAAACAACTGGATATAGTCCCAATGAGAATGGAAGAAACAAAGTAGAGAACAGGTGATATAGAAGATAAAACTATGGAAAGTACCGAAGCTGAGAAGAAGAGAGAAAGAAAACAACTATTAGATCACAAAGGGAGACTTAGGGAACTCAGTGATTCCACAAAATGAAACAATATTCATATCATAAGGGTCCAAAAGAAGAATGGGGAAAGGGGGTAGGTTTATTTAAACAAATTATAGCTGAGAGTGTTCCTAATCTGGGGAAGGAAACAGGCATTCAAGTCCCAAAGACACAGACAACTCCCCTTAAAATGAACAAAAACAGATCAACACCATAACATATCATAGTGAAAGTTGCAAAATACAAAGATAGAATTCTGGAAGCAGCTAGGGACAAGAGGTCCTTAACCTACAAATGAGGATACATAAGACCTGCCCACTGAAACTTGATAGACCAGAAGCGAATGGCAGGAAATATTCAAAGTGCTGAACAGGAAAAATATGTAGCAAAAAAATTCTTTATACAGTAAGGCTGTCATTCAGAATAGAAGGAGAGATAAATAGTTTCCCAGACAAAAACTAAAGGAATTCATGATCACTAAATCAGCCCTGCAAGAAACATTAAGGGGACTCCCTGAGTAAAAGGGGGGGAAAAAAAGACCAAAGCAACAAAGACTAGAAAGGACCAGAGAACATTACCAGAAACACCAACTGTACAATGGCACTAAATTAATATCTTTCAATAATCATTCTAAATGTAAATGGGCTAAATGCCCATAGGATATCAAAATGGATTAGAAAAAATTAGATCAATCCAAATGCTGCCTACAAGAGACTCATTTTAGACCTAAAGACACCTGCAGACTGAAAGTGAGGGGATGGAGAACCATATATCATGCTAATGGACATCAAAAGAAAGAGAGTAGCTATATTTATATCAGACAAAATAAATTTAAAACTTTTTTTTAATGTTTACTTTAATTTTGAGAGAGAGAGAGAGAGAGAGAGAGAGCATGAGCAGAGGAGGGGCAGAGAGAGAGAGGACACAGAATCCCAAGTCGGCTCCAAGCGCTCAACCGTCAGCACAGGGCCCAACGTGGAGCTCAAAGCCACAAACCGTGAGTTCATGACCTGAGCCAAAGTCAGGTGCTTACCCGACTGAGCCACCCAGGTGCCCCTGGACAAACTAGATTTTAAAACAAAGACTGTAACGAGATATGAAGAGGGCATTATGTCATAATTAAGGGGTCTATCCATCAAGAAGATCTAACAATTTAAATATTTAGGCCCCCAACTTGGAGTACCCAAATATATAAACCAATTAATAACAAATGTACTCATTGATAATAATACAAAAATAGTAGAGGACTTTAACACTCTACTTACAACAATGGACGGATCATCTACTCAGAAAATCAACAAGGAAACAATGGCTTTGAATGACACACTGGACCAGATGGACTTAACAGATATATTCAGAACATTTCATCTGAAAGCAGCAGAATACACATTCTTTTTGAGTGCACATGGAACATTCTCCAGAATAGATCACATACTGGGTCACAAATCAGCCCTCAACAAGTACAAAAGATTGAGATCATACCATGCATATTTTCAGATCGCAAGTTATGCAACTTGAAGTCAACCACAAGAAAAACTTTGGAAAGACCACAAATACATGAGCTGAAGTCAGACGCTTAACTGACTGAGCCACTCAGGCACACTGAGAAGAGATTTTAATGAAGAGAATAAACCGAGGGTTGTTGGAAGGAGGTGGGTGGGGGGTGGGATAGATGGGTGATGGTTATTAAGGAGGGCACTTGTTGTGATGAACACCAGGTGTTGTATGTAAGTGATGAATCACCGAATTCTATTTCTGAAACCAATATTGCACTGTATGTTAACTAACTAAAATTTAAATTAAAAAAAGAAATGTTATTTAAAAAAATCACTATACACATATTGTAATAACATCATTGAAATACTAACAGAACAAATTTTTTTAGCTCCCAAACTTGCTTTTAAAGGTAGTCAGGCGGGTGCTCAAGGAAAAAGAAAAGGTAGTGCAAGACTAGGAAACCAATATCTTCAAACCAATAAACCATTAATTATCATGAAAATACTCTTCGGTATTCATATAACTTAATCCCATATGATATTGACATTGATGTCAATGGCTTCTTGACTCCCTTGACACCATAGACCCGAGGTTTCCCTTGTGTCTCTTTGAGCATTCCACCTCAGTTTGTTTTGCAGGGGTTTTTGTGTGTGTGTGTGTTTTACTTATGTTTGAGAAAGAGAGAGAGTACGAGCGGGGAAGGGACAAAGAGGGAGACACAGAATCCGAAGCAGGCTCCAGGCTCCAAGTTGTCAGCGCAGAGCCCAACACAGGGTCCAAACTCATGAACCACAAGATCATGACCTGAGCCGAAGTCAGACGCTTAACTGACTGAGCCACCCAGGTGCCCCTGTTTTGCAGGTTTATCTTGCTTAACTCATCCTTTTTATGTTGGTCTCCATGGTAATGTCCAGGCCTCCTCTTCTTTTCACCTACACATGTCCCAGATGGTTTCAGGCATGTTCTAGGTTTTAATTACAGTCTACTTGCTGATGACTTTCAAATCTGGAAACTGAATTTCTCTTTTGTGCTTTATATAACACATATAATTATTAATATTTCCGCCATCCATCAGTTGCCCTGGCAAAAATTGTAAGCATCAATTTTTATTCTCTCTCTCTGTCTCTTTAAATAATAATCAAGTCTTTTAGAATCTACTTTCTAAATTTCTCCAAAGTTTGTCAATTTCCCTTTATCCTTTGAATTATATAATTATATAATTAATTATATATTAATTATAATATTATATTTTAATATAATATTAAATAATTAAAATAATAATATTTTAATTATTAATTATAATTAATTTTATATATTATAAAATTATATAATTTTTTTTAATGTTTGCTTATTTTGAGAAAGCCCATGTCAGGCTCCAGTATGACAGCACAGAGCCTTCTTGGGATTCTCTCTCTCTCTGGCCCTCCCTGCTTGTTCTCTCTCTCTCTCTCTCTCTCAAAATAAATCAACATTTTTTTAAAAGTTCAACAACTTCTCCCTCCAAATAACTATATTTAATCATTACAAATCAATTGGCGAACACTTGAGGAACAACAAAATAATAAAGAACATGGCTTTGTGAAAAATATCCTGTGAGACCAATCCAACTTTTTTTCAGATGAGAATGACAGAACTGGCTCAAATAGGTGTGATTTATCTTGACTTGAATAGGATTACTGCAGAAATGGAAGTCATGACCCCAGAAAATTAGAGTCTGGAATGAGAGTCAACTCCTTCTTTCAGTTAGTTTCTTCTTAATTTTTTGTTTTAAATCTTGTACCACTATTTTTTATAAGTTTTGAAAAAGAGAGAGAAAGCATGAGTGTTGAGGGGCAGAGAGAGATGAAGAGAGAGAACCCCAAGCAGGCTCTGTGCTGTCAGACGGGAGCCCAACGTGGGGTTCGATTGCATGAACTGTGAGATCATGACCTGAGCTGAAAGCAAGAGTCAGTTGCATAACAAATAAGCCAGCAAGGCACCCCATCCCTTGGTTTAAATCTCTACCATTCTTGTTGGAATCATTGCAACAGCTTCTTAACGATATTCCTAACAGTATTTTTCTGCTCTGTTCCATTTCCAATGCAGACAAAGTGATTTTTATTTTCTCAGCCCCTACTTTAAAAATCTACAATGACTGCTCATTACCTTTAGAGTAAAGCTCAAAATCCTAAAAAGAATGGGAATTGCCTTCAATACTTGATATTGCCAACCTCGTCTCTTTGTACTCTACCCCAGGGTCCAGGCTTACATCATGCTGTCTCTAACTTTTGGGTCTTAAACATGCTGATACCTCCCACTGAAATACATTTTCATTTTTCCCTTATGCCCCTCCTTCCTCTTCTACTTCTGGTTTTTAGCTTCCCATTCCTACAAGTCCTTCAGTTCTCAGCTCAGATACAACATTCCCTGGAAAATTTCCCAGTTCAAAAGATTGAGTTGTATGGCTGTGTTATAATTATCTACACACTTAGTTTTATCCTAGGATGTGAACCCCATAGGAGTGAGCTGTGTGTCTTCTTTATTGTTACCTTTCAATTAAATGCCTGGCACATGGCATATACTTACTAAATACTTGTTATATGAATGAATGAATGAATGAATGAATGAATGAATGACATAACTTACAGACCAACTTTTTATAACTTATAATCAAGTGAGATGAATAGAACTCATATTCTTCCATTTACAGGATGGTATTCCAAGCCCAATATGGGATGAATAGGATAATGGATTGCCTTTTTCTTAAGAAAATATAAAATATTAAAACTTAACAGTTAATGATTCAGGCTGCATGGGGAAAAAATAGCTCCCTGAATAACAGTTACAAGGATATACTAAGCTTCATTTATTTAGAGGTTTATAATTATTTAGAAGGTCTTATTTAGTAGGTAAGAGAAAATAATCAGACTTTGCCAATTCTTAAGTATACATATGGTTGATTAATAGACAATGATCAGCAAAGGAGAAGACAAAGCTAATAAAGAGCCCACTCCTCATTCTTCAAATTCACACACAAGCCTGGAGCTTAAGACTTTTACTTAAACTCTGATATAAGCTCCATCTATCTTTTCTGTTCATCACCTCCGTTCTATAAATAGGGGGAAACCAGGGCATACTTCATCATTTCCAACCAATGACAGGAAGCAGTACTAAAAAGTGGAGCTGAACCAGGGACAGTCAAGTGTGTGGCACCTGGACTCAGTCAGAAAGTATAAAACATATTTTAAAATAACAAGCATTATGATTCAGGTTTCTATACAAGGAGGGGGGGAATCACAAAACATACAAGAAATCAGATTTTTGAGCATTTCAAGAGAAACATTTTCTCCCTTCTACCCCACTTCAAGTTACAAGGTAAATGTTTTAAAAGTCTAAATGGGAAGCTTTTATTTATTTATTTTTCTCAAGAGAGATTTACTCTTTGGATACTTGGTTTACTAACTCCGTTATTCTTTGAACTTGTCTGTGTTAAGAGAGTTCTCACGCAAGTGTGTTCCCAATGTGATTTTGTTAACTGATGCTAAGTAACAATTCCAGCACTTTTAGGGCCATTTGCCTTTGCATTTAGTATGTTGCTTAGAGAAGAAACAGGAGGATTTTACCTTATCTGTGGCCATATTTCCATCAGCAATAAAGAGCATAGCATATTTTTAAAGAAAGTCCTATTTCAACCAGAATTTTCTATCTTTGATCTCGCTTTAAACAATAATTTTGTGATGGGGCCATGTGTTTATCACTTACCCTTAAATAGTGCCAATTTCAGCCAAGCTAAACATTCCTATCTTTGAATTCTGTTCTTTCATTTAAGAATAGCTAGTGGAAAAGCTACTATTTTTGAGTTTAATCTATCATAAGCATAAAATTAGTTTATCCTTTTTAGTGATACTTCTTAACAAAGTCAATAATTTGAAAAAGATGCTGAAATCAATGCCTAAAATACCTAAAGTAAATATTCACTCTCTTATAGCATTTGGAATTAAGCACTGGGAGTTTAATTTCAGGCAGTTTTGCTTGTTTGAGTTATGTATTTTAATAAAACAGTAATTTTAACATCTTGTAACTAAAGATTAAAGTTCCTACTACAAAAAATGTCCCTGAAATCGTAAATATCTCAAATTAGTCTGTGGCATTCCAGAATTTTTCCAGAAAATGGTGGTTTTTCTTATTTGTACATGTATACAATAGTAAAAAAAAAAAAAAGTCAAGGAATTTAAAATGAATTTTAATTGAGGTCACTGCGCTAAACTTCTAAGGATCCTGTAGCTCATTCCACAGAAAAAAATACTCTGCACTCAGGAATTCACTGAATGTTTTAATTTTCAGTTCTGGGTCTCCTATTCACAGAAAAATATTGCAGCGCAATCTCTCTTCTCTTTTATCATTTACTAATTGCAGAGTAAGTAGTTTTCCATTGCAGTGAGACATGCCTTTAGAGTGGAATAGTAGATTACCGCCACACTGTTTTTGGGAATAGTGTTAGAAATCATTTGTTCTTAGAATCTATTTGTACAGTTTGCAAATATTAGAAGATCTGCTTAGCCTGAAGATTTCCAAGTTTATTTCTGGCCAGTGAATTTACAGCAGTCATTGAATGTTTTCTGCTTTTCCTTCCCCAGTCCTTCATCACGGGTTAAAGAACAAATTCCTTGGGATAACAAATGATGACAGTGGAGTTGATTGAGTAGCTGGCAGCTCATTCTTCATTTCTAAAAGACCTTCCATTTTAAACAACTGTGACCTACCTGTTTTATAAATTAAAATATTTAAACTACTTGATTAGCAGTAGCTTTTACCTCTTTTTTCCTCACTTTTTATTTTGAACAAAAATTCCAAATATATCAAAAAAGTACAAGAATTATATAATAGGTCTTTTTTTTTTTTTGAAGTTCAGCTGACACACAGTCTTACGTTATTTTCAGGTGTATGACATAATGATTTGACAAGTCTATATGTTATGCTATGCTCACCACAAGGGTAGCTACCATCTGTCACCATAGAACACTATTATAATGCCATTGACTATATTCCCTATGTGTTACCTTTATCCCCATAACTGGAAGACTATATTTCACACTCTCCTTCGTCTATTTTGCCCATCCCCCACCGTCCTCTCCTCTGACAACTAATAGTTTGTTCTCTGTATTTATGGATCTGTTGCTGCTTTCTGTTTGTTTGGTTTGCTGTTTGTTTATTAACTTGTTTTGTTTTTTAGATTTCACATATAAGTAAACTCATACAGTATTTGTCTTTTTCTGTCTGACTTATTTCACTTAGTGTAATACCCTTTAGTTCTATCCATGTTGTCACAAATGATAAGATCTTGGGGCTCCTGGGTGGCTCAGTGAGTTAAGCGTCTGACTTCGGCTCAGGTCATGATCTCACAGTCTGTGAGTTCGAGCCCCGCGTCAGGCTCTGTGCTGACAGCTCAGAGCCTGGAGCCCGTTTCGGATTCTGTGTCTCCCTCTCTCTCTGCCCCTCCCCTGCTCATGCTCTGTCTCTCTCTGTCTCAAAAATAAATAAACGTTAAAATTTTTTTTTAAAAAAATGGTAAGATCTCATTCTTTTTTATGGCTGAGTAATATTCCATTACATATATTATATATATAATATATATAGGGTTGTTTCCATATCTTTTTTATTTTTTTTTAACATTTATTTACTTTTGAGACAGAGAGAGACACAGCATGAATGGGGGAGGGGCAGAGAGAGAGAGGGAGACACAGAATCTGAAACAGGCTCCAGGCTCTGAGCTGTCAGCACAGAGCCCAAAGCGGGGCTCGAACTCACGAACCGTGAGATCATGACCTGAGCCGAAGTTGGAAGCTTAACCGACTGAGCCACCCAGGTGCCCCTCCATATCTTTTTTAAAGTTTATTTATTTATTTTGAGAGAGAGACAGAGACAGAGACAGAGACAGAGAGAAAGAGAAAGAGAACCCCAAGCAAGCTCTGCACTGTCAGAACTTGAACCCATGAACCGTGAGATCATGAACTGAGCCACAGTCAGACGCTTAACTGACTAAGCCAACCAGGTGTCCCTGGTTGCTTCCATATCTTGACTATTGTAAATAATGCTTCACTAAATATATAGCGGTGCATATATCTTTTTTAACTAGTGTTTTCATTTTCTTGGGTAAATATCCGGGAGTGGAATTACTGGCTCATGTGGTATTTCTATTTTCAACTTTTTGAGGAAATTCCATACTGTTTTCTGCAGTGACTGCACCAGTTTGCACTCCCACAATAGTGTTCAAGGATTCCTTTTTCTCCACATTCTCACCAACATTTGTTAATTCTTGTGTCCTTTTTTTTTTTTTTTAGGCTTTTTGACAGGTGTAAGATGCTATGTAATTGTGGTTTTGATTTGTATTTCCCTGATGTAGTGATGATGAGCATCTTTTCATGTGTCCATTGGCTGTCTGTATGTCTTCTTTGGAAAAATGTCTATTCAAGTCTTCTGCCCATTTTTTAATTGTATTATTTGGTTTTTTGGTAATAAGTTGTATATTTGGGATATTAATCCCTTATCAGATATATCATTTGCAAATATCTTCTCTCATTCAGTAGGTTGCCTTTTTGTTTTGTTGATAGTTTCCTTTGCTATGCAAAAGCTTTGGGGGCACCCAAAGCTTTGGGGGTGATTCAGTCAGTTGAGAATCTGACTCTTGATTTTGGCTCAGGTCATGATCCCAGGGTGGTGGGATCAAGCTCGTGCGTCAGGCTCCACATTGAACATGGAGTCTGCTTAAGATTCTCTCTCTCTCTCTCTCTCTCTCTCTCCCTCTGTCCCTCCCTCCACTTGTGCACACACCCTCTCTCTCTAAAATAAAAATAAATTTAAAAAATAAAATAAAAAAGCATTTTATTTTGATGTAGCCCCAATAGTTTATCTTTGTTTTTGTTTCCCTTTCCTGACAAGACATAACTAGAAAAATGTTGCAAAGGCTGATGTAATGACTCTTTTTTATCCTTCACCTAACATTCACCAGATTTTCAGTATTTTGCCAGACCTTGGTGTCTCCATCTCTTTGTCTCTCTCTACGTATATACTTACTATTAGTAAATTTATTACTGGTAATGTACTAGTATTATTAGTAAACTTATTACTAGTAAATGTATATATACATGACTAGTTATGTAATAGTAATTTATATATATTATATATATTACTATATATTGTATATTATTATATATTATTATAATATTATATATTACTATATATATTATATATATACCCTTAGCAGTAATGAATTTAGTACTAGAATTTTTGCTGACTCGTTTTCTTTTTTTTTCTTAATTTTTTAATGTTTATTTATTTTTGAGAGAGAGATAGAGCACAAGCAGGGGAGGGGCAGAGAGAAAAAGGTAGGCACAGAATCTGAAACAGGATCCAGGCTCTGAGCTATCAGCACAGAGTGCCACAAAGGGCTCGAACTTGGGACAGCGAGATCATGACCTGAGCCAAAATTGGATGTTTAACTGACCAAGCCACCCAGGCACCCCAACATTGTAATTCTTCTGGCATTATGATTTTCTTCTTAATAAATTAGCTAAACACTGAAGGTTGCCTCATCTTAATGACAGGTGAGTCAAGCACTTCAGATCATAGAATTGTTTTTCTGGCAAATAAAACATTATTACCATGAATTTTATGTTTGTGCATATACTCACCTATATTAAAAGTTTCTTAAGGGGTGGTAAGAACAATCATAGACTTCTTTTATGAATAGTTACATATAGGTGTTTCCATAATAGATATTTAACAAGTATATTTTGTTAAATGTAAAAACCTATGATAGCAACAAATAAAACTCACTATATAAAAGTATATAGGAGTGCCTGGGTGGCTCAGATGGTTAAGCCTCTGACTTCAGCTCAGGTCACGATCTCACAGTTTGTGAGTTCAAGCCCCGCATCAGGCTCTGTGCTGTGCTGACAGCTCTGTCTCTGTCTCTGTCTCTCTCTCAAAAATAAATAAACATTAAAAAAATAAAACAAAATAAAATAAAAGTGTATATAAGTGTGTGACTTTCGAAAAAGGAGATGAAGACTTTGGGGATGAAGATGAGATTGGCAATTGATAACAAACTTTTTTTTAATGGTGCTCTGAAAAAATAAGGAAACTTCCCAGGAAAATGTAGAAGAGAGGTATAAGAGAGAGGGCACCACCAGAGGGCGGTAGCCCCCAAATTTGCCATAACTAAAGCTTCACCTAAGTTTAACTTCCTATACCTGTAGCTGCTCAGTATTCCTTCCAACTAATGCTTGATAATTTTCTCCCTTTCATAGCAAATATCTGTTACGTAGTTTCATTTAACTCCATAATACTAGTAATTTATAGGTATAATACCTGGAAGGTGAGATTGAATGAATAGAATCTGTTGGTTTTATTGTTTGTTTGTTTGTTTGTTTGTTTGTTTTTTGATCCAAAAACTCAGAGGTAATGTGATACCTTGGATTTGGGAGAGAAATCGTTTCTCACACCAAGCACAATTCTTACAAGTAAAATGTAGTCTGTAACCTGTGGAAAGCTAGTTAAAACTGCTTCTTCTCAAAGCACACTTTGCCCTTTATCCTAGCACATAGGCAGCTGCAATAAGAAAGTCTGTTTGCCAAAAATAGCCCTCTACCAGCTTGTCACTCTACCTGAAATCCATTCAGACACTGGTTGCCAACCTTTTCAAAGTGAGGACTCAAAAAAAAAAAAAATTGCACAAAACCCTATGTGATAATTCTTGAACTCTTTTAAGATCAGCATATTAAATATACGTATACATGTATCTCACATTAAAAAAGATACTATCAGTAACACGTTTTAATGAATTAATTTTGTATTAACCACCACAGCATACATTTAAAAAATAACAGTACAGATATGAAAATATATTTTTTAGTCAGTCAACACTTTAGGCTGTTTGCCTGAGCTAGTTAATGAATCCCTTGAGGTAAACCCATAATCTACCCCTTACCTATGGCCTAACATCTGGAGTCTGAAAGAAGGGAACTATTGAATTTATGTATTATTTCACCAAACTTCAAGTTTTAATATGGAAACATCATATTTTACTGGTTATTAAAAAAAAGAAAAAACCTCACCAACTCTTAGAAATGGAAAATGTGTATCTTTCTGTATACAGTTAAGAAACGCCACAGTTCCTGACATTCATCAATTAACAAATTTGACATAAGTTTGTATGTAGTTGCCCACACTTGTTCTTCCTGTGAAGAGTTACCAAGGTTAAAATTTTTGGAATATCAGTGGAAGTTTGATCTCTCAAAGACATCAGTTCCAAATACAGTTTGTATGACCTGAGCAACTTTCTTTGGTGTCCTCCTGAGTACGTAACGTGCATTCTTAGCTCAAATGTCCTGAGAGTTTTGACATCATAGATAAAATATTTCCTGGCAATATTAAAAGGTATCTGGCGCCATGCAGCTCTACAGAAAGCCAAGATTCCATAGTTCATGTTAGCTGACAGTGAAACTCCACCACTCATGTCTGAGGAAAGTCAAAGTTCACTTTTATGAAAGTAACTTATTGTATACTCTGGCCCTGCTTCTCATTGGAATTTATCAACCAAAGTACAACATTTAAATTTAATCAAATACATAAGCACATGGTCATCCTTGTTTAATTATTATCAGGGAAGATACCAAATATAATAAAGATCATATGCAATATAAACTGAAGAAAACAAACTGATCCAAAAGACAGCATTAAGAAGGCATCGTATAACATGGAAGAAATTGATTATATTTTTTATACCTCAAGGTTATCTTATTGTAGAGTAAAAGTGATTATTCAGACTCTTGTCAAATATTCCTACTCTTGTCAAATGTAGAAGGGGAGTCTATGAGTCAAGAGCTAACAGAGAGAGGTGGATGCTTGCCCATAGCTTATGTCAGTGATTCTCACCCTTTTCAAAAGTCCTCTTTGGAATATTATAACTCCACAACCTTTCACATGTCTTGGTAGTACTCAGTCACACAATTCTGGTTCTCTATGCATTTGTGGGACCCTGGCAGTAGATAGAATGCTCTGGAATTTGAGGCCCACAGGTTAGGAAACACTAATCTGGGCTAACCTTCGTTTTCTGAGGTCCAAAGAGATTAAGCAATCTGTACAAAATTACTAGGGTCACCTAGAGCTAAAATACAAGTCTTTATAAATCTTTGTCTCAAATAATTTCTACCATCCCCAGAATTATAGATGAAACTACATAACGTCATTGAAAGAAGAGTCCTCTGCTAAATCAGAGAACTGTATTTTTCAGGCAAAGCTATCAGCTAAATGCCCAGAGTACTACTATAGTTTATATTTGGAAACTCCAAAGGGTGCTCAGGAAACTTATAAATAGAATGGTTACAAATGGTTTGATGTCAGTCTTAAGACATAAATAATGTTTAGCAGGTGTCAAACGAAGGCCTGGTTCTATTTGATATTTTCATCAGTGACCTAGATAAGACGTTGGCAACCCCAAGGGCCAAAATGTCTCAAAAGAATTTTACGTTTTAGGAAGCCTACTAGTGTCTCCTGCCCACAAATTACCACTCCTTCTCTTCTCCCATAATCAAGTTCCCACAGCTCAATTGATCCTACCTAGAAGTTAAATTACTTGAATGATTACTACTAAGGTATGAGTGAATGAGTGACTAATAGAACAGCCCTTCTTGGAGATCTTTAATTAAAAACAAATTTATTTATCTGAAAGAATACTATTTAGTAGGTGGAGATATGCACCACTGTACTGTTCACTGACTGGAACATTTCTTCTTGCCAAATATAACTTCAACTCTTCTAAATTCATTAATATTTTTTGAAAAAATTCTTGAAAGTTTTCAAAATCACAACAGTCTTTCTTGCTGAGCCTGAACTAAACCTCTGAACCCTTCTCAATATGATTCTCCAGCAGCCACAAAGAATTGATCGATGAGAATTGACTGGCAAACACAATGAAACTTATCTGCCATCTCTGATCTGTATGACGTGAGTGTATTCTTGTCTGGAGGAAGAGGATGGTATTCTATAACCTCGCAAAAACACTCTTTCCCCATAGCTTATCTTATGAAAAAGAAAAGGGTTATAGAAAAGGGTATTTCCTTTTTTTTTTTTTTTTTTTTTTTTTTTGCTGTTACTTGTAAACCATGGTGAAACGGGGGGGGGGGGGGGGGGGACAATGTAACAGCAGCTTTGGTTTGTACCAAAGAGAAAGCAAATCCTCCTTCAGGATCACTTAGATCTAAAAATTACTTCTTGAAGTAACCAAAATTCCTGCAGTGGCATGAAATTATGTAAACTGAAGTTTTAGCCATATGTGGTGTATCCTCAATGAATATACTACTACATTTTTTTTTTTCAAATAAAATAATGCCAACTGGGGGAAGAAAAACCACAAGCAAGAGCCTACAAATGAGGCTACTTAGAAGCAGCCACAAGTATCTGACAGGTCAAGAAAGTAGACTGTCTCATACAGACTTTGCTGTTAAAAATACTCCAGTGATATATTTTTATAGGCAGGCGAGGGAAAATGTCCATAAATAGCTCTCGGAAGTTTGGCCAAAAATGTAATCTGCCAGTAAAAATATTAAATTGACCGTCATTAGAAATATTTCAAATTTAGTTAACATGTAAAAGGCAAAAATAGGAAGAAACTGAATTATTGCAATACTTGAGTTTGTAGAATTATTTTGTCTGTTTTATTGTGTATTTTTCTACATTTTCCATTATTTCTTTTGCCATTTTCATATCCTATGATTTTCTTCATCCCAAATTTTATTTTTATTCAAAAGTAATCTAAATGGTTTTTTTGTTTGTTTGTTTCTTTTCTGTTCCAAAGTGTGGATTTTTTTTAACCTTATTTCAGAAACTTTCCCTTCTGCATTTCAAATCTTCACTGCCAGTCAATTTCTTTTTAAGGAAAAAATATTTAACTGGAATTTGGTGGGTTGGGAGGGAGCCCTTCACCTTTCCGACACTGGCAATCCACCTCAATAAGATGTTTTTCATTCTGATACAGGCTTCCTTGAGTGCCAACTGTCGGCACTCAACCATGAACTATGACTTGGCAGCTAGGCTCTCTAATCCTAACTCAGGTTTGTGAAGTTTCACAATTTTTTCCCTTGAGAACGGCCAGTGACTGCTGAGCTGGTACAATACCACCAAGCACGGATCTTTGGAGAGTGCTCGCCTCAAGTCTATACAAGGACTATGGTACCCGGCCATGGCAGCTCTTCCTAAACAAATAGCAGCCAAGGGCGTGAGGGGAGGCTCTGCCATCTCTCTGATCACCTTCGCCCACATCAGTTTGCAAAAGAGCTAAAAACAAACTAACACTTTGGTTGACATTTCCGAATGACCATCTGATTCATGGTGACTTCTAACTTATTAACAAATATAAATATTTTTTTTAAATTTTTTTTTAATGTTTATTTATTTTTGAGACAGAGAGAGACAGAGCATGAATGGGGGAGAGGCAGAGAGAGAGGGAGACACAGAATCGGAAGCAGGCTCCAGGCTCTGAGCCATCAGCCCAGAGCCTGACACGGGGCTCGAACTCACGAACCGCGAGATCGTGACCTGAGCCGAAGTCGGACGCTCAACCGACTGAGCCACCCAGGCGCCCCCAAATATAAATATTTTTATCCAGGAAAAAACAAGTAACTGGACAGTAACTTAACCGGTAGTCAATTTTTTAATTGAAAAGCTTCTTAATCAAAGTCTAGTATGTTTCAGCTTCCTCCTCTGATGAATTTAGGAGAATCACGTTAGCCCTTCATGTATGCCTGATTCGGGAAGGAGATCAGGAACACAGACACAGTTCAGAAGCAGGACCAGGTCCTAGCCTGACTCATCTTTTTAGTGTTTTTGATTTTTGGAAGTTACCTCATTTGTATTTTCCTTACACACAAACAATATTCTCTTAAAGTATACATTCTTGTCCTCACTAACAGAAGGTTTAATCTACGAAAGGCAAAAGGCTCCAGCTCTCTCTTACATTCCAATTGTCTTTATGCCTGCATGCTCACCGCTCTTCCCCATTACTACAATAGAAGTAATCTTAGCTGGCCATTTTAGAGAATACACTGCATTTTAATGTACAACCATCCCTCTCAAAATTCCTCCAACAAGCGACCCACGCCATTTCTCCTGATACTCTGCCACTGAAAGCTACAAAAGAGGTTAAGTGTCACAAAAAGCCCCTTTTCCTGTTTTCCTCAGGCTATAGCAGTTTCAAATTCTTACTGGGAATTGCAACGTAAACAAGAAAGAGTTTGCAGGGACTCTTCATAACATGTTCCCTAAAACCTCGGAGCCTCATAAACATCTTTAGGGTTATGCAGAGGTATGCAGAATGATCACAGCTGGATTTAATTTATTCCCCCCCCCTTTTTTTTTTTTTTTGCCTAACTCAACAAGATTGACGTTCGGGAAGATGGAAAATTTGCCTTAAGATTTGAAAACACCGCTCGACTAACATACACTCAGTTGGAGAAGATTATCTCACGACTTACTGCCAATTATTTTGGAACACATGTAATAACCAGGAGTGAGCTTTATAGTAGTCTTCAAAACAAGTAAGAAAAAGTTACTGGTTTGCTTTTGGCAAAGCGTACTCATTTTATACAGATGACAAGAGGGAAAATAGTGAGGTTCTTCAGGGTGGCGTATGTTCTTTATATTTGCCTTTGGCAAATACGCCAAACGTTAATAAAGCCCTTTGGAACTGTAATTTCCCAAACACTGTCACATATAAACTTAAATGCTCTACCTACCAGTTGATTAGAAAATGGTGTTGTGGGGTGTGAACGCTGCTTGTTCCACACGCAAAATGTTTCCAGCAAACAATGCTGGGAACTGAGCCAAGAAATGTCATTTATCTCACTTCATACTTCCATAATAAGTCTCCATCCCCAAATGCTTTTCCCTCTCCATCGTCTGACTAATCCACCCACTCCAAATCTTTCCTGTTTACACTGTAAAAGAATAGTATTTTGAAAACCTGACCCCTTAGCAAAAGAACCCGACAGAAAGCCTTGCACACAGGGACGTGTCAAAAATGTCGTTCTGAAAATCTTTTAAAATAGATATTGCTTTATGAATTTCATGGCTCATGAAAAGAAATAACTCGAGGCTAAACCCAGCAACTGACTCTCCATCACAGAAGTGCCAATGTCAGAGAACGCTGGAACCAGAGGGCAAGATTTAAACTCTCAAAGATTTACCTTATTTAACATGCAGGTTATTCAGTCCTCTAATCCACTGAATCAATATCAGCATTTCAGAAAAGTTGGTCCTGATGTGGCAGAATCTTTGTTTTCTTATTTTGTGAAATGATCCTCCCCTTGATTTTTGAACTTTTAAGAGACATTAGTGAGCATTAACAAAAGTTTATTTCTGAAATCTGAATAAAAAACAAACACAGTAGGTGATGATTTGTGGTCATATCCCTTATGTAAACAAACTGCCCTCAACTAAGACCAGAGACATCTTTAAGTTATGGCAGTCAGAGCAAAAACTCAACGTAGATTTTATTTGACTTTTTTCTTATTGTGGGAATTTTAGAAACCATTATATCTTTTCAAAAAGATCTTCATGTAGTTCTTCATAAATTAAAAATTGTTTGGGGCACCGGGTGGCTTAGTTGGTTGAGTTTCCAACTCTTGATTTCAGCTCAGGTCATGCTCTCATTGTTTGTGGGTTCGAGCCCCGTGTTGGGCTTAGCACTAACAGACTTGAAATTCTCTCCCTCCCTCTCTGTCTGACTCTCCCCTGCTCGTGCTCTGTCTGTCTGTCTGTCTCTCTCTCTCACATAAATGAATAAATACACAAACATAAAAAAAAAATTTTTTTTAAGAATTGTTTGAATGTCTCTTTAGAGGCACGGCAATGATGCAATTAATTTTTTTTTTCATTTTCTCTTCACTGAGGCAGCAGTTTCAGATCTAAATGTTTCAGCAAACATTTAGAAAGATATTCAAGCAAATCTTGTCTTGTTTTCTATCTTCAACCATCCCAGTTCTGCAAGATATTGCCATCATTGCCTCAAGTTGACCATGGCAAGCACAAACTATGATATCAGTTGGGTCCCTACAGTTCTTCCACTCTCTGCCATTACATTTCACAGTTATATCTGTCAGTGTCCTGCCATTAGCCATTATAGAACCTCAGAATGAATGTTGACTGCCCCCAGTTATATTTTGCCTCACTTCCTTTTGTGGTTACCAGATCTTGCTGGTTCTTTTTACAGGCATCTCCCTGACGTGCACAAATTTCCACTCGGAGCGGTTCCTTTTACAAGACTTTGTAATTTACCACTTGACTATTATAAGCTTTTGCTTTTTGGCTTCTCTCCCCTTTAATCATCCTAAATGCTGTTTGTCTTACAGTAATATACTTTTAAAAAACAATTATAACTGTATACCTAACAATAAATGTAAGGTATCATTACGGTACAGTCTTATTTAGTAATTAGCATCAACCCATCTTTGTTCTTGCTCTCTAACACCAAACACACCTGGGGTCAAGGCTTGTAAGGTGAGGTTTGGACACTCAGTCATGTAAGAAAGAACATTTCTAGGGTCACGTCTGAGATGATTTGCTCAACGACACAGGTCAGTGATAGGGCTGAACCAGGAGGGAATCCAGTCATGAATCTGCTCAAAAAAATGAGGGGACAATCACAAGTAGAGCATGGCATCAACACTCGAGCTCAGGCTTCAGAAAAATCAAAAAGTAGGATGAAGGAAAAGGTGAACCACAGCACAGGAAAAGATGGGATGAAGTGTCAGAGAATGCAACCAGCCCACCCATATTGATGCCCTCTACTTTGTAGCTCCTCTGGGCCTTTGGCTCATGACCCACCCATCCTGGACACTCAAATAAAATAATTTTGTCCCCCACCTCTTTTCTTCCTCCATTTCCCTCATCTTCATTATGTTGATCTGAAACCCAGATTGTCTGTTTTTGTTTTTTTTTTTTTTTTAAAGCTTTCTGTTTGCTTTACCCATCCTCCTGACAAAACCCAAAACCCAGTTTTGCAAATCTGGAGCTCTTCTTAGATGTAGGGGATGTGTGTGGGGGGTGGGGATTGGAACCCTTGTTCCCCTAGAGCAAAATGGGAATTCTTGTCCTTACTGTACTTTAATAATGTCTTGAATTGTTTTCTAATTTTTTCAAGTCTCGTATGTTAATTTATTGCTTCATTTGGACTAAAGATTTTTTGAGAAGAGGAACGTGTCTTACTCATACTTTTCTTTGGAGTCTACTGCTGGCAAATAGCCACTCACTGTTTGTTGATCAATGTACATATAAAATATGTTTGTGTTATGAATGCGTCAATGTGTTTTAGAAGAGCTTTATTATATGTGGTATTGAATACTTAGGAGGAAAAACGGTTGGAGTAAGTGAAGAAGTATGGGCTTATACGTGAAATTTAAAAAATCAGGTGGGAAATAAAAGAAAATATATACAACAATGATTTTTAAGCAGATTTTTATTTCAATGACTTTTGTATAATATAGTGCATTGTTGAGGGATACCTACTATGTGCTAGTTTTTCTTCTAAGTGCTTTGCATGTAATATCTCATTTACTCTATGTAGCAGTATGAAATAGGGACTGTTATTATCCCTAATTTACTAATGAAGAATCGGGAGCACATAGTTGTGGCTTATCTAAGGTCGCGCAGGGAGTAAGTCATGGAGATAGGGTTCTAGTACAGGCATTTTAACACTTAACCCATGTTATAACTTCCCCACTCTGCTACCATTTCAATGCAGAGGACATTTGAATTGAGAAGTGTAACCAACCACTCCAGTCATCATTCTCATGATGGTTAATTTTATGTGTCATCTTGACTGGGCTAAGGGCTGCCCAGCTCAAACATTACTCTCTGTATTTCTGGGTGGATATTCTTGGATAAGGTTAGCTTTTAAATAGACCATCACCCTCAGTAATGTGTATGGGCCTCATCCCATCAATTAAAGACCTAAATAGAACAAAAAAGCTGACCCTCTCCCAATAAGAAAATTCCTCCATCCTGACTAAGACATCAGCTCTTTCTGGGTCTCCCACCTGAGAGCCTCCTGACTGGAAATAGACCATCTGCTCTTCTGAGTCCCTACTTTACCAACTTAACCTATAGATCTTGGGACTTAGTCTCTATAATAGTGTGAGCCAATTCCTTATAATAAATGCACGCACACACACACACACACACACACACACACACACATCCTATTTGTTCTGTTTCTTTGGAGAATTTTAACTAATGCAGTACTTCATCTATATGGTTCTATTGAAAACTGAGGATATTTTTTTGAGATCCTTGAATTTTCTCATGAGGAAAATGAGGAAACTGTTTCATTATTATTTTTTTAACATGTAAAGGCATTATTTACATTACCTTATGTTATAACTTAGTGCTTGAGATTAAAAGTCTTCTATGTTTGGGGTGTCTGGGTGGCTCAGTTGGTTAAGCATCCGACTTCGGCTCAGTTCATGATCTCATGGTTCGTGAGTTCAAGCACTGCGTCTGGCTCCGTGCTGACAGCTCAGAGCCTGGAGCCTGCTTTGGATTCTGTGTCTCCCCTCTCTCTCTGCTCCTCCCCCACTCATACTCTCTCTTTGTCTCTCAAAACTGAATAAACGTTAAAAAAAAGCTTTTTTAAAGTCTTATCTGTTCACACAAATGATAACTTTGAACTTTAATTTTCAAGAGATAACTTAAATACTTAGGCACTCAGCAACACGTATTCATATCTCAATTTAGTCATATAATAAACACTCTAGATGTCCAATTTTAATACTTCTCCATTGCAAGTTAAATCTAAGAAAATGTGGAAATAAGTTAGGATTTTTAGCTGTCAATTTGTAGTACTCTGTTTTTAGAGAAAATGTTCTTTTTCACTCTATGTTCTTCCTCCAAAATATTTAATCTATTTACCATTACCTTGAATTTGCTCTTAGTCTCAAATGGAAATAATGCACTCAGTTTTTCTTCTTAAGCAAGCCTCAACCACTCCTACATACTTTGCAGTTTTTATTTGTAGGTTTGGTTGCCACACAAGCTTTTGTAGCTTATTTTTCAAATTAGAAATCTTACACTTGGGAAATGCGCATTCATGCAGGTAATTGATCAAATATATAATCTCACATTGAAATAGCCTCTCCAATTTCAACAATCTGTGATTTAGTTCCTTAAACAGTTATTTCAAGACAATCAGTTCCTCCAATTGATAAGCATGTTCTAACATGAAACTGGTTCTTTCAAGGTTAGCATTCTGATGTTTAAATCAGATTAAATTTTCTTTACCTTATGGTCTCTTAAAAATTGCTATTTGGAACATGAAGACTAGATAAATCACAATTAAAAAATTAAAACAGAACTCCCTAGGAATAAAAACTATTTATGGCTATCTAAAGTTTTTATGTCTCTAATACAATAACATTTATAACCGGAAGCCTCATTAGCTCTGATTACTCTTGTCTTTGTGTTTCTTAAATTAAATCAAAGTAAAGCCTGGTCTTCTCAGATTTTGAAACTTTCCCTCATAACACAAAGCATTCAAAGCAAAGGGATTGCTTGACAGTATAAAGTGGACGTTAAAACAACCAGTCAGTAGAATTGTTTTAATAATCTTAATGTCTAAAAAGGTATAAAGAAAAAAAATCATGTTTCTATACTAAATAACAACATTTTGAACAGTTAGTTGGACCACCCTGGATTTGTGAGTTTTTAAATCTTACACTCACCTTTCTGAATTACCTTATAAAATTATAAACACATGTAAGTTATTAACTGATAGTTGAATATAGATGAGATCTAGTTTTTGGGGGGTTTTTTTTTTTGTTTTTTTTTTTATTTTTTTTTAACGTTTATTTATTTTTGAGACAGAGAGAGACAGAGCATGAATGGGGGAGGGTCACAGAGAGAGGGAGACACAGAATCCGAAACAGGCTCCAGGCTCTGAGCGGTCAGCACAGAGCCCGACGCGGGGCTCGAACCCACAGACCGTGAGATGAGATCTAGTTTTTAAAAATGTAATTATTAAAATTAAAATGTCTCCTATTTAACTGATGATTTATCTGAATGATTCCCCAGTTGTTTGGAGGGAGGGATATCTACATAAATTAAATTAGATCCTTAATTAGCCTTGCTAATTATTATATACTGCAAAGGAATCCAAATTACATAATTTTCTATTGTTATGGTTGATTTACTTTAGTATTTCAGTCTCTCCATATGGGAATTATAGGAAATTACTGTTCAATATTGGAAATATTGTTCAAAACTGTTCAATACTGTACAATCTTCATTGTATTCTAATGTTCTTTTTTTTAATTTTTTTTTTACGTTTATTTATTTTAGAGAGACAGAGTGCGAGCAGGAAAGGGGCAGAGAGAGAGGGAGACACAGAATCTGAAGCAGGGTCCAGGCTCTGAGTTGTCAGCACAGAGCCTGATGTGGGGCTTGAACCCACAAATCGTAAGATCATGACCTGAGCCGAAGTCGGATACTTAACCGACTGAGCCACCCAGGAGCCCCTAATGTTCTTTAAGTCATAGATTTTCAAGATGTGATTCTTTTACATTCTCTTTCCCTTTCTCCCTCCACCCTCCCCCAGTGCCCTCAACCACCACTCCACCCCAACGCACACCCCACACCACCCCTCTCCTTGCCCCAGCAGCAGCCAAAAAAAGTCACACCCTGAACTTTCCTTTTTCCTCAGAGAGTATCTTTTCAAATCAGCATTTTTTTTTTCCTGGTATGATTTGTTTAGTTTATAACCTATGTAACTGAGGTGTTTTTCATTTGCAAGTCCCAAGTACTTGCTACATAAGAGCTTTATAGCAACATTTTAAAACACTTCTGTGCATGTATGAGTGTGCTAAGGATACAGCTATAATTTTTCTTCTAAGTTGTTTTGTGTGGTATTCAGTATAAGAGAGCAGTTTAAATAATTACCCTAGTTCATTACCTTGGAATTGGATGCCTCTTCGAGTCACAGAGGAATGGATCCAGTATTGCAAATGAAACTAGTATTTTACTGTGTGACTAATACGAACAGAATGATATGCTTGATTATTAAAAAGCTTTTAAAAAAGTGTAGAAACAGAGGCCTAGGGTTAGAGACCTGTAGGGCTCAATTGGAGAAATAGTTCCTTGGGGTGGGGGGGGGTGGGGTTGGAATATCAGGACAGGCTAGCTATAATCTAGTATTCAAACATTCCCTAGGACTTTAATCTTAGAAACTAGGTACTTTGGCAGACAATTTGTGAGATAAAAGCAACTAGTAGCATTATAATTTAAAGGTGAAGGCACAGAAAATACTTCCTCACTCTGGTTATCTCCTGTCTGACAAGATTAGGCGGGCCTTTGGGGCCTAAGTAATCCTCTGCCTTGAACCACAAGTCAGATTGCAAATCACAAGATTATGAATACATCTGAACTTTTCCCCTATTTCAAAGTTAATAATACCTATGCATTTTTATGGAAAGGAGGATTTGATTTCTTTATTAATGATTCATCTAAAATTAACCCCATTATGATCTGTGTAGAAGATATTCTGGTGTATCTTCAGAAAGAAATAATTAATAAAAAACTTTAAACTACAATTACTCTTCAGTGATGGCACGTGTGAGTTAGAACTCTTTTTAAACTTTTACATACATTGTATCAATAATGTATCAATAATATATGGGGGGAGGGATAATAGTACTTGCTACTATTCATTCTTACTGTGTCAGGCACTGAGCAAAGCATTCTACGTACAGTATCTTATGTAAGCTTTACAAAAATCTCTAAGGGAAGAATTAATACTCCAGTCGTACAGATAAGAAAACTATAAGGTGGTCACCTAGTTAGTACATGGTTGATCAGGGACTCAAACCAAGGTTTGATTGACACCCAGGCCCATGCCTACAATTTTACCCTGCACAGCCTTACCATATTCAATGTTCTCAACATCAGTCTTAGAAAGAGAAAATCAATAACAGAAAAAACTCAAACCTTTGTGCTTTTTGAAATATATCTCATTTGTTTGTGAGTGGCTGGAAAAGAATGAGTTGTTGTGGAACAGAAAAACAATTCATTAAGCAAGCACTGGCCTAAGTAACAGACACATGCCCCTAAATCAGTGGCTTTAACCTAAGTGTTTTTGGTTTTATTTATTTATTTTTATTTTTGTAGGTTTATGTATTTTGAGAGAGAGAGAGAGAGAGCATGGGAGGGGCAGGGAGAGAGCACAAGAGACAATCCCAAGCAGTCTTTGTGCTGTCAGCATGGAGCGCAATGTGGGGCTCGATCCCACAAACTGTGAGATCACGACCCAAGTCAAAATCAAGAGTCAGACGTTCAGCCAGCTGAGCCATTCAGGTGCCCCTATTTTTGTCTTCTTGTTCACATGAACTCAAAACAGGGATTCCTGATAAACAGACGTTTTTCCCACAAGTGATAATTTAGTTCCTTCTTTCTCATGGCTTTGCCATTTTTGCCATCCCTTTTCCGGGATGACTTTTCAGCATAGTGGGCTGTAAACTAGAGGTTTGTATAGTCCAGGCTTGGTAGTAGCATTTATCTCTTCTGCTCATTTTCCACAAGCAAAAATTCAGTCACATTGGTACACATAACTCCAAGGCAGGCTGAGAAATGGACTAGGCATGTGATCAGAAAAGAAAGAGGCTGCATTTGCTTCTAAGGCTTGGTGTTCGGGACTTAAGCACTACAGAAGGATGAGCAGCAGTTTGGCAGTGGTAAAGAACAAGTATTGGCCACGTGTACAGTTAGGCCACCATTACCTTTAATTCCCTTGTTTTCACTTGTTCTTGTTAATGCATCCCTTTTAGGTTTGAGACGGAGCCCAAACAGCAACTTAAAAATAACAGAAACCAACCTGCCAAACTGGGATTGATACTCAGTGAAAATCTCTCTTAAAAATGAAGGTGAGGGGCATCTGAGGGGCTCAGTCTATTGAGTGTCCGACTTCTGCTCAGGTCATGATCTCATGGCCTATGAGTTCAAACCCCTCATCCAGCTCTGTGCTGACAGCTCAGAGCCTGGAGCCTGCTTCAGATTCTGTGTCTCCCTTTCTCTTTGCTCCTCTCCCACTCCCACTCTGCCTCTCTCCCTCTCAAAAATAAATAAACATTTTTAAAAAATGGAGGTGAAATGGGGCGCTTGAGTGACTCATTCGGTTAAGCGTCTGACTTTGGCTCAGGTAATGATCTCATGGTTCGTGAGTTTGAGCCCCACATTAGGCTTTATGTGGACAGCTCAGAGCCTGGAGCCTACTTTGAATTCCATGTCTCCCTCTCTCTCTCTGCCCTCCCCGGCTCATGCTCTGTTTCTTTCTCTCTCTCTCAAAAATAAACAAACATTAACAAATTTAAAAAAAAAATGAAGGTGAAATAAATACATGTTCAGGCAAGTAAAAACTGAAAAATCATTATCAGCAGACCAATACTATAAAAAACATTATAGGCAAAACAATAGGAAATTGATAACCAGATGGAAATTTGGATCCACACAAAAGGCAAGGATCCTCAGAAATGGTTAAAAGATGGGGGAAATTATAAGTCATTTTTCTCGTATTTTAAATTCTTTTAAAAGATTTTGACAAGTTAAGGGAAAAATAATAATAGTGCACTACAGAGTGTATAATGTATGTAAAAGTAAAGTATACAACAAAAGTAGCGCAAAGGGGGAGGAGAAATGGAAGAATACTCTTGTAAGTTTCTTGCATGTAAACTGGTGTACTATTATGTGAATCAACACTGTGATAAGTTTAAACACACGTATGTTATAGATCTCGTGAGAAACCATGAACAAGTAAAAGAGCTAAAGCTAATGAACTGATAGTGGAGACAAAATGGCATCCTAAAATTAATGAATCCAAACAAATGCAGCAAAAGAGTGGGGAAAAAAAGAGCACGAAACAACAGGAACCGATAGAAAACACATAGTAAGATGCTAGATGTAAAGCCAACTCAGCAAACTTTTTGATATTTACTCAAATGAAATAAAACGTATGTCCACACAAAAACTGGTAAGCAAGTTTGCAAATTTTGTAATAAGTTTACGTAAGTTATAAATGTCTCGAATATCCATCAACTGGTAAATGGATGAATAAAATGCAGTATATTCGTAAAATAAAATAGTTTATAGCATTAAAGAACAAACTACTTGCACATGCACAGACATGGATGAATCTCATAAATAATATGCTAAGAGGAAGAAGCCATCCACAAAAAAGTACATGCTGTGTGATTCCATTTATATGAAGTTCTAGAAAAAGCAAAACAACAGCAACAGAAAGCAGGTCAGTGGTTGTCAGAAGCTGGAGGGGCAGGAAGAGGATTGATTACAAAGAGGTAATAAAGGAGCTTTTTGGGGGTGATGGAAATGTTCTCTATTTTGAGTTACAAAACTGGATACATTTGTCAAGACTCATTGAATTGTACATTTAAAATTGCCCCTCATAAAGCTGACATTAAAATGAATTAATAATTGGATGGGGCACCTGGGTGACTCAGTTGGTTAAGCATCCGACTAAAGATCTGGGCTCAGGTCATGATCTCATGGTTTATGGGATGAAGCCCACATTGGGCTCTGTGCTGACAGTGCGGAGCCTGCTTGGGATTCTCTCTCTCTCTCTGGCCCTCCCCGGCTCATTCTCTCTCTCTCTCTCTCTCTCTCTCTCTCTCTCTCTCTCTCTCTTTCTCTCTCAAAATAAAAATAAACATTATAGAATAATAAAAAATAAAATAAAATGAATTAGCAATTTGACAATCATATCTTTAAAAATAGCAAGTTGACATTATAAGTGTGCTAACGAACACCCGTGAAATAAGACCCCAGTGTGGGGAGAAGGGTAATTCATCGGAAGAATGTGAGGGGAGAAGATCAGTAGAATAACCCATGTTCCAGGAATCCTGGGACTGAGCACATTAATAGAGACCCTAACCCCTTCTCTATAGGAGTCTGTTAAAATGTCCCTAAGAGTTTTGGCTACTCTCTTACCTAAACAGAAAAAGTGACTTCATGACAGCTAGTGCACCAACTGATTTCATGTTGAAGGCATCAGGTAATATGGCAAGTTGGAATACGCTTGTGTTTGCTACCTAGCTCCAAAGAGCAAACAAACAGGCCTCATTTAGCTAATTGAGGCCAACTGGTTTTGGTCTTAAGCAGTCCTGGATTAGAACAGATGACAAATGCTTTTGAGATAGATGTGTATAAACCATTTTAGAGCCTGAGGCAGAGCATATCATACTACAAGTGGAGCAGCATAAGACATAGCCGGGGAAAGAAAGCAAACTTTAAACTAAGGGACAAGTTGATGTTAATGCCAAATGTAAAGTTAGAAGGGGGGGGCTGAAGATGCACCTGTCCTCTTCTAAGACTCATTAAAGGGTGTAGAAGCTGGATAGTTTTACATCCTCTCTAAGCAGGTAAATGGAGTTGATTTTTCATTTTGTCTGCTTACTGTATAATCTCACATTTAATGGCTTGACTTTTATTAATGTATTATTGGCATATTGAAATTTTTAAAAAATAACTGATATATGAACAGGATTTATAAGAAGACTGAACAAGCACAGAAATGTATAAAAAAGAAAATTTTAAAAATCTCTTCCCAATGCCCATGCCTACTGCCTTCTAGAAACATAATTAATGGTAAAGTGTCTTGATTTTTGTATAAATGTGATCTTTATGTTGTAGCACCTAAGATTTTAAGATTTATTTCTAATTCTCATACATATTTATATTATCCAGCATCACTCCCATTATTTTCTTTAAAATCTTTGCTCTCCCATTAGCCTTGACCACTCTCCATATCTCAGTAAGTCGTACTCCATTCATTTGTATGCTCAAGGCAAAATGTTGGGACCGTTCTTGATTCTTTCTTTTTTTTTTTTTTTTTCAAATTACACTCCACAAGCCATCGGCAAATATCTTCAGATCCATTTCCAAAATATTTGCTACTTCTTATCACATCTACTATAATCACACCTAGAGTGAAGCTGCCATCTCTTTCCTAACTGATCTCCGTGATTCCACTTCTACCTTTTAAAATCTGTGTTCATGGAATTATGTCCTACCCCTGCTAAATTCCCTCCAATGACTTTCTGGACCCTGGAATGAAATCCAGACTTCTTCATGCCCTACAAAGCCTGACATTTTGCCTTTTGGCTGCTTCTCTGACCTCTCCCTCTAGTTCATTTTACTTCAACAAAACTTGCCTCCTTGCTATTCTGAAAATAAATTCAATATATTTCTTTCTGAAGATCTTTTTTGTTTGTTTTTTGCTTCTTTATTCTACCTAAAATGCTATTTCTCAGATATTTGTGTGGCTCACTCTTTTATATCACCCGGCTGTCTGCTTAAATCTCATTTCCTCCTGCTCTAAAATATCACCCCATCCCATCATAACATGAATCCCTTTATCCTACTCATTGGTCTTTCTAGCATTTACCACCACTTGAAAATCATGTGCATGCCTAATTTTTGCCTATCAGACACACAAACATTAACTCCCTGAGGGCACAGATTTAGTTTATTAGTTACAATACTTCCATTCCTAGAAGAGTGCCTGTCATAGAATAATCACTAAATAAATGTTTTTTGGATGAATGAATGAATTTTTCAGCTTCTCCAGCTATTTAGGTAGTTTAGTTTAGTGCTTTCTACTTCACTGAACTGTTATCACTACTGTGATCACCAAGCACAGATCAATTGGAGGTATCTGTTGGTTTTCTCTTTGAGAATTGTGAAGAGCAAACCAAAAATAAGTGAACCACGTCCAGTACTGGTTTTTGATATATGATCAATAACATAACACACTAGACTGATTATATGTTAGGATCTTTACCTCAAAGTAGATAAAGAAAAAAAATAAGGAAAACAGTCTTGGTGTTAGTGTATTTCAGAGACTATTTATTCTATTCTTTTTAGATATACAATCTCCTTTTTCAGGAAATCTTGACAAATATCTCGCTGTGGAAGGTCAGGTCCATCAGTGTTAGTCACACGTTAATTTGCTCCAGACACTATACTGGCTTTCACAACTCTTTAGGGCTGCAGTGTTCTATATTAAGCTGGATCACCCTGAGCCAGCTGATTTTGGAACACTGCCAAAGCTATGGACATCTTCAAAGGCCTTTATACAGGGTGGAGCTGTGTTTTGAGACTTTGTTTCTCTTCTTCATGATATAGATGATGATCTTTCTAAACTTTGGACAATTAATAGGCAGTTTCAATCTATTTGTATCAACAAGAATACGCGATATAACTAAGAAAGGAAATTTTTAATCATTTTTTACATTTCCCAATGTAAACAAATGAGATACAATTCAAAAGCATCCCCAAGATATCCTTCCTCTCTCTCAGGCTATGTAAGAGTTTAATCCATTTCTCTGGTCCAGTCATTAACTTGGCAAGATGATATCTAGTAATCAAGGAAAATAGCCGATTAACGGAAAAGTTTTACTCTGTTCATGGTTGCTAGTGAAATAGAGATGATTTTAAAGTGAATTTAGGACTTCAGTCCAAAATATCTCCAAGGCTGCAATTAATGGAAAGATGTCTGCATTGGATGTTGCTTGCAGGTTTCACACACTCAAGTGGTCCTCACAATATAAATCTCAAATATGCTAGTAATTTAATCTAGTAATTAGGTATTGACATATAATATTTTGACACCCTTGGATATGAAGGGACTAGGACCAGAAGAATGGACTTATTAAAAGCTGGGTTATAAACTTTTGTCTTACATGTGCAGTATAATGAAATCTGTCCAAAGTGGTCATGGTGATGGTACAGGTGGAAAGCAAGGGTGATGCAGTAGAGAATCTACTGGGGATTACTCATCATAGGCTTAAAAGCCCATTTTTTTTTTTTTTGAAAAAAGAATTATTTTCTGGATATAGTTGTATTTGTGGAATTGTCAACTGAGTCACATAAAAATCATGTAATATTGTCTTCCTAAAGCTAAATTTTATTCTACTTATTCACTCCTTTCATTCGGTGTGAGGTCAGCTCAGATGTCTTCTCAAACCCATCTTTCTCATAGTATGGCCTATGTAGACAGCTCTTTACATTGGGATGTGTTCTGAGGTGTTGATGAAACTGTGTAGGAAAACTAGGGACCCACCCCTGTGTGCCCCTTTTGGACACACAGTAGGCACTCAATCAATCCCATTTTCCTTCATCTTATTTACCATGTTGTCTAATTTCTGAAATGAGGCTTGTATTCAAGTTTGGATTCTATATCATATTGCCTCATAGTTGCTAGAAAGAGTCATGAAATAAACAGAACACGCAGAAAAGCTTTTATTCTTGAGCATCTCTGTTACTACATGTATAGCTTATATTAAGAACTTTTTTGTGGAGAGCCTGACTGGCTCCAACAGTAGAGCATGTGACTCTTGATCTCAGGGTCATGAGTATGAGCTCCACATTGGGTATAGAGCTTACTTTAAAAAAGAACTTGTTGTAACTTTCAAAGGAAATTAAAAAAAAAAATACTGGGGCACCTGGGTGGCTTGGTCAGTTAAGTGTCCAGCTTCGGCTCAGGTCATGATCTTGTGGTTCACGAGTTTGAGCCCCATGTTAGGCTCTGTGCTGACAGCTCAGAGCCTGGAGCCTGCTTCGGATTCAGTGTTTCCCTCTCTCTCTGCCCCTTGCCCACTCGCACTCCCTCTCTCTCAAAAATAAATAAACATTAAAAAAAAATTTTTTTTAATTACTCGGTGAGTAGTGGAATGGTAGAATTACAATGAAAACATTCTTAGTAATGTTATTTTGAAGAATGGAAATAGTTCCATACTAAAATCCCCTCAAATTTGTCCAAATAGCTACTTTCCACCATATAGCATATTACCTCTCTTTCAATAATATTCTATTGTTCTTCTCATCTCATAGTTCATAGGGATCAAGTACTCAAGTACACTTGAAATTCTAAGGTAGGCCTCAAAAGAAAGAATTAGCCTGAAAGAAAAAGAAAAGTTTGGGTTAGGTGATCCATAATTGTTTTTTGTTTTGTTTTGTTTTTTGTTTTTTTGCTGTTTATTTAAGGACATATGGGAAATATGAAAATGACTTCTCTATGTGAGTAAATATAATTATGCTATATATTAATTTTATAAACCAATCACCATTGAGCTTTGAAAACAATTCATCACTTTAAATTGTGATTCAATATAGAGATTTTTATTTTTTTTTTAATTTTTTTTAACGTTTATTTATTTTTGAGACAGAGAGAGACAGAGCATGAACAGGGGAGGGGCAGAGAGAGAGGGAGACACAGAATCTGAAACAGGCTCCAGGCTCTGAGCTGTCAGCACAGAGCCCGATGCGGGGCTCGAACTCACAGATCGTGAGATCATGACCTGAGCCGAAGTCAGACGCTTAACCGACCGAGCCACCCAGGCGCCCCAATATAGAGATTTTTAAATTTGAGTACCTACTATGTGGCAATATCCTTCCAAGCAAGAACAACAACAAAAAAAGATCTAGTCCTTGTAGAGATTACATTCTCACGGGAAGAAGATTTATTTGGAGCCCAACTCAACAGGGTTTAATTACTCAGTTATCGAAATAATTTCTATAAGAATGTGATGGGGCACCTCAGTGGCTCAGTCGGTTAAACCTCCGACTTTGCTCAGTACATGCTCTCATGGTCCGCGAGTTTGAGCCCCACGTGGGGCTCTGTGCTGACAGCTCAGAACCTGGAGCCTGCTTCAGATTCTGTGTCTCCCTCTCTCTCTGCCCCTCCCCATTTGCACTCTGTCTCTCTCTCTCTCTCTCTCTCTCTCTCTCTCTCAAAAATAAATAAACACTTTAAAAAAAAAAGAAGAATCTGAGGTGCTGGGGTGGCTCAGCCAATTAAGCAGCTGACTCTTGATCTTGGCTCAGGTTGCAGTCTCAAGATCAAGCCCCACATCTGGCTCTGTGCTAACAGTGCAGAGCCGGCTTGGGATTCTCTCAGTGTCTCCCTGTCTTTTGCCCCTCCCCCCCACCTCAAAATAAGTAAACATGAAAAAAATTTTTAAAGAATCTCTAAAAGAATCTCATCAACGAAACTTGCTTTCTGGTAGAGAGTCTGAAAAATGTGAGATTTCTATACAAGGTACAGATGTAGCAAATAACTAAATTGAGTCAGTGATATGATACCTTGTTGAATAGTATTAACCCCTTAAAACAGATTCCAGGAGCAAAAATGCTGAATGGATATGGAAGCACAGATTTTATCACAGACTGTGATAATACAAGATCAAGGATATGAGACCCCCCTCTCTGCAAATGGATTATTCATAAGAGTAACTTCATAAAAACAAAGTTTAGCCTCTCAGCCTATAAAATCCTTATGGAAGATCCCTAGGCTCTTAATCAAACTGATTTCAAATTGAACAGAAAAATATTTTCAAAACTGTTTATAAAAATGATGATACAGGAATCATCTTCCTGGGGGGAATGTTGATGTTCCAAATAAAAGCGGAAATGATAGATCTCGGTACATTTTCGTATATTACTGTTTAAAAGTACACAACACTTTCCTTGGTGCTTAACGCCTTCTTGACTCTTTGACTTCATTCCCTGTTATTACTTCCTTCCCTGTTTTTCTTTGCTCTCAGAAAAAACAAACAACAGCAAAAATATAATTTATTTATCTCTTTGAACCTGTAGAAATTCAGATACATGGACATAGGAAAGAAAAATTTGAAATCTTTTCATTTAACCCACAGACATAAAAGCCAAAATGCTACAATCAGGATCTGTTAACAGGAAATCAAAGTTGCAGAATCGACACTGAAAGATTATTAGGAAAGGTGGGGGTTTCCCTTTCCCTCCTCTTCTCAGTGTTGGTATAACGTTAATTAATGAAGAAACAGATTGAGAGATTACTCTTTGAAAACAAAAGGTATGATATTTCCCTTGCATTTTCTACTTCCTAAATTCCTAGCTCAGCCAAACTTGAACCACTAGCTGGGTAACCTTGAACAATTTACTTAATCTTTCTAAACACCAGTGTCTTCTTCTGTAAGTGTGATTAAACACTGTAGCTACCAGGGCACCTGGGTGGCTCAGTTGGTTAAGTGTCCCAGTCTTGAGTTCAGCTCAGGTCATGATCTCAAGGTCATGAGATGGAGCCTAGTATCAGGCTCCCCACTGGGACGTGGGGCCTGCTTAAGATTCTCTCCCTCTTTCCCTCTCTCTTCTCCTATCCTTTTGTCCCTCCGTCACGGCACACCCTCTCTCTTTCAAAAAACAAACAAACAAAAAAAACTGTAGTTACCTCATAGGATTATTATGAGAATATGCCTCTGAAACACCTAACCTAGTGCATTGCACACAGCATGTACACAATAAAGGGGGCTACTATTATTAGCAATTCTTCTTAAATGCCTTAAAACAGATTCCAGAAACAAAAAGGGACGAATGGCAGGAAAGCCTTATGTCTTATTGCAGACTGTGATAACAAAAGATCCCTTTAAGCCAGATATGCAAAAACTTATCCACTATGTGTTATCCACTAAGAAACACATTCACTCTCTTTTTAAATATTTAATGAACACTTACAATGTGCTAATCACTGTATAGGTGCTGGGGATATATTAGTGAAAAAGACAAACAAATTCTGCCCTGGTGCTTATGGTCTGGAAGGCAACAGTGATGTTAAACAATAATCACTCGCTTGCTCTATAATTAGTATCATAACAAGAGCTATGAAGGAAAAGTGCAGGTGCTATAAAAGTATAAATACAGGGTGGGGAAGGATAACTTAGTCTGAACAGTCACAGAAGGCAGCCCCAGGGAAAAGATATTTAACCTGAGATCTAGAGTCGACAAGACAGATTCATAGAGGTGGCATTGATAGAACATAGTAAAGTAATTCAAATGTATAAATAAAACCACAAAAAAGTCTCATTTCAGCCATAGACGTATTTATTTTAAAATAATAGAATACTTTCTAAGGGTCTTTATAATTGGAAACTATTACTATAGGGTATTATTAGATTATTAATCTCAATACAAAAATTAAGAAAATTTTATTTGACAAAATACACTTAAATGGATCCATTTGTTACAAATTCAGGTGTTGTATGTATAAAAAGCCAGAATTACAAAATCAATCTTCATAAACTCCAGGCTTCCAAGATATAAGGTAAGCAGAAATGGATAAGGTTTTATTTACTTTGGGACTTTTTTTATTTGTTTGTATTTTTAGGCATCGTTAAGTGGAAAGAACATTGAATCTGACGTCAGAAGGTCTGAGTTCTATTTCTATTCACTCACAGGGGAGCCATAGGCAAGGCCTTTAAACTTACGCAGCTTCCTTTTTCTGAAAGGGGGTGTTGCTTACAAAAGCCCTGCATTACAGAAGCTTAGCAGAGGGGCTCTGTTAGCTCAGGAGATGGCCTGATGGTATGGATTGGGGTCAGAGGGTTCCTGAAACTTTTCTTTTTTCACCTAAATATCTGTTTGCTTCTCTGTTCTGGCTTTATGACAGTAAACAACCAGGTGTCTCATTACCTTGAGACTGAAAGAGAAAGAGAGAAAATAAAAGATCAGCAGCTTTCGGTAACAGTAATGGAACAGATAACTGATAGGAGCAAAAGTTAACTAAGAATAAAGAGGACAGTATGGGAATCAAATATTTATCACCCCACTTACGTGATAAAGTACTTATCTTCTGGGTGGTGCTTGGGGTTCTGTTGCTAGAAATAATGACACTACTGTGAGCACCAAATTCTCTCAGAATTTCTCCTTCTGCATCTTGCTCTTCTTCCTAAGCAACTTTCTGCCTTCTCCCAGTCCACTCTCCTTTTTTTTTTTTTATTTCGGCTTCTTTGTCTCTTCTCCTCTGCTTTCCCTGCCTTTTCTCCTGCTACTCTTTTTCTCTGCTCCTTTCAGTTTCCCTTCCTTTTGCTCCATCCCTCGAGGACACAATCATTAATTAAAACCTTTAATATCAGCATGGAGCCAGCTACAAATCCTCTGCTCCCCCCCTCAAAAATAAATAAAAACATTAAAAAAAAACCTTAATAACTAAAGCAAAAATATATCTTAAGGGGACACCGGGCTGTCTCAGTTGATGGAACATGTGACTCCTGATCTCAGAGTTGTAAGATTAAGCCCACATTGGGTGTACAGATTAGTTAAACATCTTCAAACAATGCATTTTAATAAAAGCCTTAAAAATTATAATCAGTTGTTATAACTACATACAATACAAAGAAAATTTGTCCACAAATAATATGCAAAGGTCACTGCTCCTGTCACCCAGTACTAACTGCAAGATTTCCATTTGTATGGATTAGTATCCTACCACTCCCACGGTGATACTTACAAGTTTTTTAAGGAAAAAAATGTGAAGAATGGGAAGCATTGTATTTACGCTCAGTGTGTATGCCACTGAACTAAATATATCATGCTCTGATATTGTCCGATAATTTTATTGTCATTTTGCAGGTGGGCTCTTCAAAGATATTACTTGTCAATCCCTAGTAGTTATACATATATAGACAAGAAAATAAACACAGGTAAATAAATCTGGGGGGGGGGACAAAAGTTTGCCTTAGATTTTGTGTAACTAACCAAGGAATTTTTTAACTTGAAAACTAAAAAGCAAATTGTTTTTGGTGAAATTATTTATACCCTACTTTAATTTATATTTGTATAGAAGATAACCAAATGTCATCATTTCTGAGATGACTGATACCTAAATGCTATGGCAAGGAAATTCCCCAGCATCACCACTATTTTAAAAGTCTTTACACAGTCTACTAGCCAATCATCTTGGAACCAGACCAGCAGAGGAGGAAACTGCTCTTAGCAAACACCAGAATCAGAATGTGTTAGCACTTCATGAAGGTACAGTGAAATGCTCTCCAATTTTATTCTTTTGGTTGGAATTGATTTTTAAGAATTCATGTCACTAGCAGGCTGGTTGATCAAGTGAAGTTATCATGGACTTGGTTGGGTTAGAGAGGAAGTCACTTAGGGGTGCTTGGTGACTCAGTTAAGGGGCCGACTCTTGATTTCGGCTCAGGTCATGATCTTATGGTTTGTGGGCTGGCGCCCTGCGTCTCTCTCTCCCTCTCTCTGCCCCTTCTCCTCTTGCACTCTCTCTCAAAATAAATAAATCAACTTGGAAAAAAAAAAAAAAAGAAAGGAAGTCACTTAGAACAATGAAATCATGTAACTTCTGTCCCTGTTGACTAATGCTTATTACTCTTTTGTTACTTCATACAGGAGAGAGCTAATGAAAAGAAATTCTAATCATATAATCTGAGAACTCTTGAAATTGTTTCACTTCTTAATTCCTTAAAAAACAATAGATCATACAGCAATCCATTGGTAGCCTGTGCACACACAAAGGAGAATGAATTCATTTTGTTAAGTTTATAAAAAATAATAGCATCAACAAGCTGGGAAAAAAGGAAGAAAAATTTCTTTTCTGGTGTTCAAGTTGGAAATCTAAGTAAGAACTTTGATTCTTTGGGAAGGTATCCTGTAGAGTTTGGTTAACAGGCTAGTCTTTCTTTTAACAATCCCAGAAAAAAACAAGAGTCCTTTCTCTGAAATCTGGAAAAACAGGAAAAATTTGTATTCTGTGTTTTGCCAGGATTCCAATCTAAAGGACCTGAGGGATGGTAGATACCATACCCAGGAGCTCATGGTTTCCAGCAGATTACTTCCTAAACATCAGGGAAGAGCCTGGGAGTTTCCCTCAAAACAGAAGACATCATTTTAAACGTTACTTAGGGAGGTAAACCACAATCTTAGAAACTGGATATCTTCATAGTGAAAGGTTTTAATAATGGGGAAAAAAAGGAAATTTGGAACTTTAACAAGGAAGAGTTTGAAACTAAGCTCTTGTTAGTGTTCTCCAACCGTGGCCTGGAAACAGTGCGTTATGAGCATCCTACATTAATTACTGAAGTGGCTATGCAACGATGATCCCGTTATCTGGACTGGATGAGGCCCTCCTTCATTTCTTCCACCTCTTTTTACTCAGATTCTACTCTGGATAAGCAAACTTCTAACCTAAATTTTATTTATTATTTGTTTATGTATTCATTCATTCATTCATTCATTCATTTATTCATTCATTCATTTATAACTAGGCTCCGTGCTGGCTGTGGAGCCCAATGCAGGGCTTGAACTCAGACCTCTGAGTTCAAGACCTAAACTGAGATCAAGAGTTGGTCACTCAACTGACTGTGCCACTCAGGAGCCCCTAAATTTTATTTTTCATTTGGACTTCCCTGAGAGTAAAGTGACCTGAATATTCTAGATTGTTTCATAAGTATCCTTTTTAAAATTTGCAATACACTTCTAGGTTTCTCATTAACCCCTAGTGAACGTTATTTTTAGCATGAATGAGTCCCTCAGAGTCTGCCTATTCTGTAGTTGTACCAATAAAAATGAATTTCTGAATATGCTTGGTTTTAACTGATAGAGACTTCATAAAGATTTGCCTTGAGAATTTCAAACTGGAAAAGACCTGCGTAGCGTTCTCTTTTTAACCAACTCTTCAAGTGCAACTAAAAACCACAGTCCTTCATTTAAACTGAGCAACCGTTTGTGAAATCTTGTCATGTATAAAATGTATCTTTGTTTAAAACTATGCATGGGGCGCCTGGGTGGCTCAGTTGGTTAAGCGGCCAACTTCGGCTCAGGTCATGATGTCGTGGTCCGTGAGTTCGAGCCCTGTGTTGGGCTCTGTGCTGAGAGCTCAGAACCTGGAGCTGGCTTCAGATTCTGTGTCTCCCTCTCTCTGATCCTCCCCCGTTCATGCTCTGTCTCTCTTTGTCTCAAAAATAAATAAACGTTAAAACAAATTTTTTTTTTTTAATAAAACTATGCATAAAACTTTAAGATCATATATTGATGATGGTGATTGTTGAGGCTTGATAATGGATCCCTTGAAAGTTCATCACATTATTCTTTCTGTCATAAAAAGTATGTGTTTGAAATTTCTTCATAAAAAGTAACGTGAAAAAAGTATCAGGAGATTTCAAATCCATCTTCAAAGAATGTTCTAAAATTAAGGTAATGTGATTTGTTCTCTGCCTGGATTTTCAGGGTTACTTGTCTCCACAACAAGCAAACCTTTAGCTCAAGTTACCCAGGCAATGCTATCAGGTGTCCACCAGCTCTGCCTCTTGCTGAGCACTGTTTCTTTGCCAGGAGGCACTATATTTGGATCCATGTGTAACAGTTGATACTTTGGCTCAAGTTGTAAGAACCAACGCATTTCTTTTCTAGGAGGGGTTGATACTTGTTTGTCCCTGCTGAAAGAGATAGGATTTTGATTTTCGTAGGGTATTTCTGCCCTCTTGATAAAAAAAACCCAACAGTTCTCCTGCTCCTAGACCTCTGTCCCCTGTGCACAATAGGCTCTCTTGCTCAAAATTTTTATATGCTCTTGTCTTTGGGTCAGAAACACTTTTGTTTTCATTAAAAATTTTTTTTTAATGTTTATTTATTTTTGAGAGAGAAAAAGAGTGTGACTAGGGAGGGGCAGAGAGAGAGGCAGACCCAGAATCTGAGCAGGCTTCAGGCTCTGAGTTGTCAGCACAGAGCCCGACGCAGGGCTCAAACTCACGAACTGTGAGATCATAACCTGAGCTGAAGTTGGAGGTTTATCTGACTGAGCCACCCAAGCACCCCGGGGTCAGAACCTCGTTAGTGTTACAGAGGCTAAGTTCTGAAATGACAACACATTGATTTAACTGTTATATAAACATAAGTATATACTTAATAATGTAAAATTCATAATATTATAGATTTTAAAATAATATTAATTTACATGTAATATAAAATTTTATTAAATATAAAATAAAATAAAATAATTTTCTCTAGATAGATATAAAGAAAACCAGAAATGTCTTCATATTTTTTTCTCCTAAGGATTGAATCCTAGATAGAAAGACTTATTGGCCTAATAAATTTCATTAAAGGAAAGGTTCAACTGATGTTAATTTGGAAAATGTGTCTCATCTTGTGTGTAAGTTGGAAAATGTGTGTATTCATCTTGCCCATGTTTTTCACAGTGCTGTTTGTTACATCACTTTAACTCTTGTGTTGACTGTATTTGTTTAAAGATTTATCAAAATTATCTTTTGACATTTAATATAGCTCTGATTAAGACCACTCTATTAAGATTGATTAAGGTGTACCTATATCAAGTACCTGGGTTAAATTAAAAAATAAGATAAAATCTAGGACAACTTTGAATACTGTAATTTTCAGATTTAATTTAAATGTTTGACTTTGTATTGGTGGAATAACCATATATATGTTCTCAAATTTTCCTTCTTAGAAGAAATTCGTAGAAAAAGCAACTATTCCATGGAGATCATAATATGATTTTTTCACATACTGAAAAATACGTTACTATTATCGACAAGTTTTGTTCCGTATGCAAGGCTATATATCTTAATAGGAATAATGGTTTCAGCTTAAGATATTTGAAGAAAATATTCTTTACTATCAGGTTTAGAGATTTATCTCTTAATCCTGAAATGACTTTTATCATGATCAATCTTTTTTACTCTATTGTACTTATTCACCTAATATTCCCTGTCAGTTATGCAAAAACATAAAAATTGTCAAGGAAGTTTGCATCTTGATTAGAACCACATTGGGCTGAATCAGACTTGCATGAAAAGAAAATTTCAGAGATATAAAGTTCCATAATATATTCTGCAAAAGCAGCCACATTTCAGTTATGTACATGGACACTACAGTCAGATTGGTAGGGTTCAAAACCTGGTTCTGCCTATACTAACCAGCTGTACAAATATAAGTTATATGAACTCTGTTCTTTCATTTCCTTACCTGAAAATAATAGTACCTAGCTCCTATGGTTACTGTGAGGATGAAATAAGTCAACACATATAAAGGATTCAGAAGAATATCTAGCTAGTGATGGTTATCGTTCAAAATTTCAATTTGTTCCAAAGATCTTTGTTATGTGCCTATGGCAGTTTATATAACAATATATGTGTGAATGACAGTGTTACTTGCATTAGCATATGCTAAAAATGATACTCCTAAATTTCACTTCATTATAAAACTAAAATGTTTTCACAGAAAATTTGGAAAATACAAAAAGCAAATAGAAGCATAATAGAATTATACCACACTTCACCATCCAGAGGCAACCATTGATAATGTTTAAATCTAGACTTTTTCCATGCATTTTTAAATGTAAACTTTAGTGTCTAAAGTAATAATATTTAAGTAGAAATGGGTGGATTTATTACTTATAGATAGCATACTGCAGTTACTTTGTTAAAGCTTTTAAATTCTGAGAAGAAGCAGGCATCAAACTTTTGGCTAAAGTATGGTTTAAAAATAGTTTGTCATGTGAAATAATCAGATTATGAAAATATTGAAAGATTCCAGTTTCATATCTCATAGATTTAAGAAAATGCCTCACTTACTTTCTTCATCAGTTAACCTTTACACAGCTGGCAGAAAGTAGCCTTGAGGCATTTCCCAAGATTAATTTTATTCTGAAAGTAAACCAATAGGTATGTGCATATTACACAGATTGGCAAAATTTGATAAGATGTGTAAACTGGGTATTGTTGGAATTCAGTGTAGTTCTGGTATATGTTATTGATCCATATTCATTCCTTCATATTATTCCTTATCTTAAAACAATTCCATGCTTTAATTAGATTTTTGATGAGTTGATTCATCATTGTTAGTACCACATCCTTTTACATTGTGGCTAGGAATGGCATGCTTTACTGCATTCCACTGCAACTACACATGTGGATACCCTCCAATGAAAATACAAGTTTCCTTGCTTTTCCCAGCATATGTAAATGGATTTTAAAAACACTTTGTAGAGGTACTGTCTTTTGGGTGGAGAGATTTTACTGTAAATAAAGCATGTTAAGATTAGATTTCCCCAAGGATCTTTCCAATCCAAAATACCACTTCTTTAAATGCCCTTATTTGTACACCAGCGTTGTTAATAATTATGTCTTCATAGCTCCACCATTGCTGGAGAGATACATGGAAAAGCATGAGAAATTCTAAATGCAGACAATGTGAAATACTACTTAAAGGATCAGAAGAGATTACATCAGTAGTTTAGGGCAAAATCATAACTTAAAGAAATTGAGATTTAAAAACCAATTAATTTAAAATTAATTTGGGGCTATTAAAACTTTATATTATCATGATGAAGTTAGTCAATTCATGTAGTGTTTAAAAACAAAGTCTGTGTTGTTTCATTCTCATTACAGGTATAATAAATATTTTTTACAGTTTGAAATATTGAAAATTATAAAGTAAAAAATTAACAGTTTCACAATCCCACCTCCCAAAGATAACTGGTTAATTGTTTACCCTATATACACAGACAAGATCCAGATTTAAGAAGTACTTTTTTTGGGGGCGCCTGGGTGGCTTAGTCAGTTAAGTATCCGACTTCAGCTCAGGTCATGATCTTGCAGACCGAGTTCAACAGCTCAGAGCCCAGAACTTACTTCAGATTCTGTGTCTCCCTCTCTCTCTGCCCCTTCCCTACTCACTCTCTCTCTCTCTGTCTCTCTCTCAAAAATAAATAAACATTATTTTTTTAAAAGAAGTACTATTAAAAAAATTTTGTTTAAAGTTTATTTATTTATTTTGAGAGAGAGAGAGAGAGGAAGAAAGAGAGAGAGAGTACACTCAGAGGAGGGCGGGAGAGAAAAGGAGAAAGAGACAATCTCAAGCAGGTTCCCTACTGTCAGCACAGAGCCTATGGGCTCCAACTCACCAACCATGAGATCATGACCTGAGCCCAAATCAAGAGTCAGAGGCTTGACTGACTGAGCCACCCAGGCACCCCTAGAAGTATTTTATTTGTGGGGTGCTTGGGATTTTCTCTCTCTTGCTCACTTTCCCTGCCCTTCTCCCAGTCATGCTGTCTCTGTCTCTCTCAAAATAAATAAATAAATAAATAAACGTTAAAAAAAAAAAAAAGAAGTATCTCGTGATTCAGAATAATCACCTTTGCTACTAGCTCCTTTAAAAATTGGTTAAAAGTTGACAATGTGGAAAGAAAGCACTTATTTCCAGATTCTAAGCGTTGGTAAGTCACATCATACTGTATTATAATGGAAATGCTTCATCTTAAAATGACTAGTTTATTTATTTATTTTTTAATGTTTATTTATTTTTGAGAGAGAGAGACAGAGGCAGAGTGTGAGTGGGGGAGGGGAAGAGAGAGAGGGAGACACAGAATCCAAAGCAGGCTCCAGGCTGTCAGCACAGAGCACTCATGAACCATGAGATCATGACCTGAGCCGAAGTCAGACACTTAACCGACTGAGCCACCCAGGCATCCCCTAAAATGACTAATTTAAGAAGTCATTAACTTTAAAAGATCTCAAAAGCAAAAATAGTAATATTTTTACAAAAAGTGAATTTGCTTTTAAAATCACATGTCAACAGATTTTAGGGCATGATGGATGCTCAATAAGTGTGTATAACATCTTAATGTTTTATGCGAAGGTATTGATGATCAAAAGAATCACCAATAATATATCAGTCAGGGCTCTGAGAGGAAACAGATGTTACAGCCAAAGGACTGTAATTAAAATAATTTTTTATTGAGGTATAATTGACATACAATAGCCTATGAGTATTGGGTATACATCAGAGTGACCAACATTGACAATGTTTTAATAAAGGAACACTGCACAGAGGTGTGGGCAGATCTTTCTAATGAGCTCTCATGGTATACATCTAGATCTGCTCTCTGCACATATTCCTTATTTTATTTAGTTCAAATGTGCAAGACATCCTGATCGTCCTGGTTGAAAGCTTGCGGCTTTTGTCATTTGTCTGTTCTTGGTTTCCTAACCCACGGCTTCTCAACTCTTTACAGCAAGGCAAACTTAGAACTTGAGGAAAATGGGTAAGCCTTCTTCCCAGCCAGGATAGCCTCCCGGGCTGAGAAGATTAATTCCTTGGCACAACCAAGTAATTGGGAATTTGTGCCCCAGGCCCATTTCTCACTTTCTGGACTTTCTTCAAGTAACATTTTTCTTCATACACAAAGCTTTTCTCCTTACTGACCTACATGTTTTGTTTCTATCTCCTTTCCAGAATCACATATTCTCTATTCTTTCGACCACCACCGACCAGATGCCTCAAGGAAATGACTTTATCTGAGTAAAACATCAGTCTGGCTAACCCTTGATCTTATCATGAGGAAAATTCCTCCCCTTTTGAAATCTCAAACTTGGAGCTCCTGGTACTTTTTTCAATGCCCTTACTATCTACCTTTCACTTGCTAAACCTCTCACTTGCTAAACGTGGGGGGGGGGGGGTGTTTTGTTTTGTTTTTTGCTTACTGGAAGCTGCCAGCGAAATGTACTGTCTCTCCAAAAACTGCTCCTCTTTCTTCAATACTAGTTACTAATACCACTCCCAAAACCCAGACTTGAAATCTTGAAGCTATTTTTTTTTTTAAATATTTATTTATTTTTGAGAGAAAGCATGATCAGGGGAGGGGCAGAGAGAAGGGGAGGCAGAAGACCTAAAGCGGGCTCCGTGCTGTCAGCAGAGAGCCCCATGCAGGGCTTGAACCCACAAACCGTGAGACCATGACCCGAGCCAAAGTCAGACACCCAACTGACTAAGCCACTGAGGTGCTCCTTGAAGCTAGTTTTAAAAAGTTTAAACTTCTTTTTAACTTTTTCCTCACACATTTCCTCAATTATGTAGGTTTCATGGATCTGCCCCGAGAGGCTTTCTCATCCATTTACTTCTTACCTCTCTCTCTGTGCTTCTTTAGTGCATGCCTCTCTTCCCAGCATCCTCTGCATTTTAGATTTTAAACATTAAACACTCATACCTGTGAGTAGTCTGTTTGCCTTTCAGGATTAGGACTTAGAAGATAAATTGACTTAGAGTAATGTAGGAACTTTTTAAAGACTGGCACTTTATAGTTTATTGGGTGCAACTGTAAAAACTTGTCACAGCAATGCCATCTTGTAATTAAAAGTTTCTGTTATTTTTGAAACACCGCAAGAGGATTCTGAGTCATACATTGGATAATAAAATGTGAGAGCAAACATTTATTCACTTGGGTAAATACTGTGTTTAGATGGAAAATTCTTAAAAACTCTTCCTGCTAAATTAGTTAATCTTTTGATCCAGTTTTTTTTCCCCCTTTAGCACTGGCGATGACAAAGTGAAGCTTTTAATATGGTTTCCTTTGTGGTGAGTTCCTCATTGCTTAGCCCGTAGAGTTTACAAGGCTAAGGACACTGGTCTGCTTTTCCAATGGATCAGTTATCATCCTGCTGCTAGTCTGTAGTCACAGACTGTCCTTCAAATTATGGCCAACCATTTCATAAATGTTAGTCATGAACAAGACAGAGAAGGGGAGTAAGAATGGTTTGGTGGCAACTCGTTCAAAAACGAGTTAAGGCACAGGCTCTACCAGAAATGGCTTAGGAGTTTTGTCCTTTTTCATACACAAGTAACATATATACTCATAGTAACATGCAAGTATTTAATTTCCATAATTTGTTGCAAGTTGCATCTCTATGGCCCTCAACAGTGTTAGCTGCTATACTTTTCCATCTTCTTTCTCTGGTCTTTAGGCTAGATGGCTTATTGAATTTACCAAGAAGTAGTGGGTTGAGATGAAAAGGACATGGTTTTTAGAGTCAGATCCTGTGATCTACTTCTGTCACTCATTAGTTATGTGTCCTTGGTTAAGTTTCTTAATCTCCATGTTTCTGTTTCTTCTTCTGAAAAAATACCTACTTTGCATGGTTGTAAGAGTTTAAAAAGATAATGTACATAAGTCACCAAGAACACTGTACATACTGAATGCTCAAGTTCTCTACTTGTCTTTTGGGGTATGTAAATAAATCTAATCAATTGTTTGGAAAGTTTCATAGGGCTACTGTTTATTTAACATCTACTTGGTGTCAAGCATGCTGCCAGGTGCTTTATATATATTATCTCTACTCACAAAAACCTCAAAAGGTTATTTATAATTATTTCCTTGAGGATGAGGGAACCGAGATGTCGCTGCTGTCTGGGATGAATGCTTCTCACCTAAGCACGTTATACAGTAAATTGGGGGTATAGGAATATTTCTAGGGAGGAGGTTTTTAAGCACTGTAGCTTAATAATTACCTGGATTGGGGGAGGGAGTGTTTTTTCAAAAGGCAGTTTACTGGGGTCTACCTGCAAGGATCCTGGGTCTGGGTGGGGCCCAGGAAAACACAATTTTTAAAAGTTGTCTCTGTTATTTTGACGCAGCTGGTTCTTTGGAGGACACTTGGATAAATGTTTCTGCATCATACCTTGTTTTTTTGTTTTTGTTTTTGTTTTTTACTTTCTTACAGCAGGCTTTAAACTGTGAGAGGAGGAAGCAGGCTAGCACCTGTAGGCTAAAATTTAAATTTGCCTAAGTAAGCAACACTCCTCTTATTCCTAACTTTTTCTCATCACTTCAAGGTGCTTACCCTCTGGTGAAATCTCTACATACTACTTACAGTTCTTGATATCTTTATCAACCTTGTTGATCTAGGTTCAATTGAACTGTATCTATCAGCAGCAAACATGAAGAGGAGTAGAGATGCATCCCTTACAGGGTAACTCTAGCCATTGCCCTGTGGCACTGTCACAAACTAATTTCTTGCAATATCAATTTTCTTAACTGGAAGTGGGGATGGCATTCGTCTTGTAAAGTTATGGTAAGGATTGCCATACTGTCTGGCACGTGGTATGTATTTGTACAAGGCACTATTATTATTTATTTATTTTTGAGGTGAGGTATCAAACATGATAACATATATTAAAGTACTCCATAAACCAGCTTTCACACTAGGAAACTTTTCCTCCCAACATAACCTTTTGGAGAATGTGATGAATGCTTTGGAACAGCACCACCCAATGAAATATAGTGCTAATCACATAGGTAATTTTAAATATCTTAGTCTCCACTCAAAAAAAGAAAACAGGTAAAATTTTAATAATATATTTTATTCAATCAGGTATAAAAACCTTATTATTCCAACATGTTATCAACATAAAATTATTAATGAGGTATTTTGCATTAAAATTTTCATACTGAGACTGAAATCCAGTATGCTTTTTTTTTTTACTTCTATCATATCTCAATTTGGGTGCTAAATTTTCTTTTTTTTTTTTTTTTAAGTTTATTTATTTTGAGAGAGAGAGAGAGAGAGAGAGAGTGGGAGGGAGATAGAGAATTCTAAGCAGAGGCCAGAGCCAGATTGGGGTTCTATCCCACCAAACATGAGATCATGACCTGAGCCAAAATCAAGAGCTGGATGCTTAACCCACTGAGCCAACCAGATGCCCCACTGGGTACTACATTTTCAATGGTGAAGTGAAATGTATTCCCACCCAAACAATAAAGTTGTGTTTAACAGAAATGCTACCCTGCTTCAGTTTTTAAATGTCAATTAAAATTATGTAACACAAAAAAATTCAGTGCCCTAGTCCCAGTAGCCATTTTTCGAATGTTCAATAGCCCACATGGTTAAGTGTCTACGGTTTTGATCAGAAGAGCATTTGCCCTTCTCCTCTAGAAGGCTGTACTTCTAGGGGATTCATGGACCTTATGAAGTTCATTCTTGCTTTACACCTCCCTTGGTTAAAAATTGTCCTTTTCATTTCTTATAATCCATTCACAGTTTTAAACAGTCAACATGTTACTTTCCATATGTTCACTGAACATTATTTACGTTTGCTTATTAATAAATTCCGTGGTCTAAATCCAGCAACTTTACTGAAACTGCCAAGTGGGCTATTGATTTGGACACAGGAAATAATGAGGATAGAGTGGTTGAAACGCTTTTGGCCGTTTCTTTCTATCAATGTCTCTTCTGGTACGATCACGGAATTTAACTTCTACATATCAGGATTACCAATTTTTACCTTCCTGACATGCAAACTTCAGGGGCTGCACTTCTTAGGGCACATAAAGCTCTCTCAAAAAATCAGGCAGTAGCCGCTGAACTTGCATAGCTAGGGATTTATCCAAAGCTCCCTTCTATTTTTAGCCAGAACAACTGCTTGCCAATTCAAAGTTTCTGGAGAGAGAAATACATCGCATTACAAAACAGACACGCGGAGCATACCTTTGCCAGGTACTGCTCGAAATCCCCTGACTACTCCCACCGAAACTCGGTAACTCAATTGTCTCCCTGCGCTGGCTTCAGCTCGCCTCTGCAAGCCCGCACGCCTGACTCTTTCGCACACCACTCCGCCCGCGCTGGGCTGCCCGGCCCGGCCGGGGGCGTGTCCCAGCCTGGGGGCGGGGCCGGGAGCGCGAGGAGGCGGAAGTTCCCGCGGGCGGTGGGGACGGCGCACGCACCCAGAGTCACTTGTCAGCGCTCGTCTGAAGCGGAGGCAGCGCCACGCCGGACTCCAGGTGAGCGGCTGCCGGGCGGGGATGTGCGGCTGTGATATCCCGCGGTGCGGGCTGGGAGAGGCGCTGGTTCTGCGCCCTGTGCGTGGAGGGAAGCCCAGCTGAGGAGGAGGGGGCGCGCCCTGCCCGATTCTGCTCCTCAGGTGCTTTCTGGGGCGGCGGAGTTGAGAGAGCCGCGTGGGAAGAGGAGCGCTGGGGAAAGGGCGGCGCGGGAGTGGGCGCGACGCCAGAGGACGAACCCTGCAAGTTCCCGGAGCCGGGGCCGGCCGGGGCGAGCGCGGCGGAGGCGGGGACGTGGGGCTCCCGGGCACCCCCGCAGCGACCCGCTGGCCAGGCAGCTTGCCGGGAGTCACCGGGCACCTACCTCGCCGTGTGGGTACAGCCCTACGTGCACCTCTTTGGGGTGGAGGGAGCTGCACTACGCGGGAAAGGCGTGTTATTTTTGGTTTGCTTTCGCGCTACTGAGAAGTGTTTATTTCCCCCGCAGATATTTACAGTTGTGTAACCTGTTGGGGAAACATCCGCGCGACCAGAAATAAAGCTGTTTTTTTTTTTTTAAATCTATCATAATCGCCAGATTTATTAATACTTGTGGGGCTTTCGTAAGACTGTGACTTCAGTGCATTTGACAATAAGTGGAAAAAGGAAGGGCGTTTGGACAGGGCAGAGCCAGGAGAATATTCGTGGCTGCGTCGGGCAGGGCAGGTCTAGGGTGTGATCGCCAGATCCTATCCCGAGTCCGCCTTCCTGACCGTGAGGACGTCGGACCTGCCTACCACGGAAATAGCCCGCTCGGGAGCCTTATTTGGCAAACAGGACTAGGCGTGAACCTCTGCTGGAAAACTGTCTTGTCTGCTTTCGGCCAGTGCCTGTGGCTTTGGTTCGCAGGCTCTACCCCCATTACGTCTCGATTTGGGGAAAAAGAGAATCTCAAGATATACCGCTCTTTAATTTCAGACCTTTCTTGTCATTCTGAATTCTCCATTCCTCCTTCCCACTTACCGGAGAAGCCGGGATAGAAGTGTGGGAAATACGAAGCTTCCTTCCCAAGTACTAGGGCGAGGGTATTGTTTAGACTTTCCCTAAAAGAAAATCCCAAACTATCCAGAAGTTCCAACATTTTCATCGTGTTTGAAAGCAGAATAGACTGCTCATTATTTGTTGCCTGCTTAGTATTTTAGTAAGAGTTTGGGCACTACTAACCAGATGCAGGAGACCTGGAAAAGGCCAATAATAATACTACCATTGCTTAGGGATCGGAACGGTTAAGGCAAATGAAGCTAACAGAGGGAGAATACCAGAAATTAAATGACACTAGTTGTATAGTGGGGCCCGTGCTAGAAATTTTAATAAATGGGAGAAGTCAGGAAGGGAACTGCCAAGTAAAGGGAAGTTGCATGCACATAGTTTGATATATAACATACATACGTTGTGTATACATACATTTTCTTGTAGGGAACAATGGGGCCAGAGGAAGTTGTACCTAACTTTCCCATTCTTCTCTTGATACAAGTTAAAGATTAAAAAAGGAGGGGGCGAGCTGCCTTTGAAATACCAGTTGGCTTCTCATACTTCTGATTTGTATCACATACCAGTGTCAAAACGGTCTTTCTCTACGAGTTCTATGAAAATCTTTTTTTATAGCGGGAAAGCAATTAAACTGTGTGAGACGCTTTATTATCTTCCTACTATTTGTTGTTCATGTGTATCTAACAGTTTGACTTCTGGCATGACTGTTGGGTCTTTTTAGTGCTCTGTGTTTATTGCATCAGTGCTGAATGTGTACTACCATGCTAGTGGAAAAGGTCATTTCATTTATGAGGTAGATACAGTGCAGATTTTCAGTGGTTTGATTTTTTTTTTTTTTTAAGAACCAGGCTTAACTTGAAAGTTTTCCCTCATTTTCCCATTATAAGAAGATGTAATCTGTTTGCTTTTAATATACCCAATGGTTTAAATACCTACATCTGCCAATATTAATATTAATCACAGTGTTGAATGGGTTAAAAAAATGGAAAATTATTTAGACAGGTAATATAAAGTGGTGATTAAATCAAACAGCACTGATTTTTCCAAGGAAGTGTGTCTTAAACAGCTTTTTTTTTTTAAATGTGGTTTTAAAATTTTAAATTCTACCTTTGTTACATTTTTAATATTTTTAAAGAGGGAAGTAATAGGTTTCCTAGATTACATTTTAGAAAATGTCCATTCCTCCCAGTTTCTCCCACCCACATATGACCATCATAACAACCAATACCAAACTCGAGATTACACTTTTTTTTTATCAAATAAAAGTACAACCATTCGAGTCCTTATAAGCACACTTACAGCAAAACAAAGAAGACTGCACGAAGTGCTGCTTCTTTTCTGAAGCTCTACTTCCCTTTCATGCATTAAGATTAACCTATATTCCCCCTCATTTAGTCAGTCTTATTCACTGTGTGCTTAATGCTCACTCTCTACTTTGCCTAATACGGTGTGTATGAAACAAAAAACATTTCTCACTGAAATATCATTGTGCTGGAGTATTACCTATCATTGCCTGTCTAAAAGAAAAGTAAATATTACTCTAAGCGTGGGAAACACTATGTGCCTGTAAGAGGAAATGCAAGTTGTAGTTTATGATTGGAGAGAAGAGTTTTGTGCATTAAAAAACAACTTATTTTAAAGAATGTTGTGTGTGGAAGGCATGAATGAGAGTCTACAGATTTCCAGTACTTTTCATATGTGAAAGTAGCTTAAGGACTTTTGCCAACTGCAGGCAAAAGAATGTATGAGGTAGAGGGAAGCGGAAAATCATTTTGAATTAAACCTGAAATAAGTTCTTGTTCTTTCTCCTGTATATAATGATGTGTTGTAAAATACTTTCAGTTAAAGTTTGTATGCAAGAAGCCACAAATTGTACGGTAGCAGTTTGTAGAACTGATCGAGTCTAGAGGTGTATCCTGATATGGAGTTTTTAGACTATGGAAATTGGCATCACTTTGGAAATTGTATGTTAGCTCATAGATTCCTTTCCTTAGAACTTAATATAGACTTACCCTTCACAGCTTCTCATCCCCCCCAAGACAAAATACTGAACAGAATTTAGTTGAGTTTATATTAAGTACACTTAAATATGTAATAGGGCTTCAAATAATCTTTTTTGTTAACCATCTAATTTTCTTTCACAGTTTCTTTCATTTTCTGGGATTGAACTTTGAGCTGTTAGAGCCATGAGCAACTACAGTGTGTCCTTGGTTGGCCCAGCTCCTTGGGGTTTCCGGCTGCAAGGTGGCAAGGATTTCAACATGCCTCTGACAATCTCTAATGTAAGCAAACTTCACAGATTTTATTACAGATGTTCATTCGATGCTTAGTCCTGGAAACCTCAGGGCTGAGTTGTTGAGTTCTCTGGATAACCTGTACTCATCACAATTGCTTATGGGATTTGATCTTCTCAGACTTAGTTATGTATAATCAAGGATGCGGTGGGGAGGGAATTTAGCAAGGATAATTGATTTCACTTAAGCTTATTTTCAGTTTCACTTAAGCTTATTTTCAGTTTCCTCCATCTATTAATAAGGATAATGGAAAGCATTTAACTAGGGGGCGGACTTCAAATCTTTGAACTGTCACTAATTTGGAGAATTCTCTGGACCTTCGTTTCCTCATATGTAATATTAGAAGGTTGCACTATGGGATTTTCATGGTCTCTTTTAGTTCCAAAAGCTAACTAAAAACTGTTGATCAGTACCGAATAAAATGACTGTGTTTGGTGTTATTTCCTCAGCTCACTTTCTGGTGAAGATGATAGCCAACAGTAAAAGTGCCAAAACCTACTTACCTTTGAAGAGGAATTGAAGGGCTTGGATCTCCTATTTAGATAGTCACCTTGGGGGGAGGGGTAAAAAAAAAAAGATAGTCACCTTGTACATAATTGAGATTTGGTTGTTTACTTCATTATGAATTTAGTTTGAATATATTCTGTGTATCCAATTTGAGGATATATTTTGATGACGATGATGATGATGATGATGATTTTTTTGAGGCCTGACTGTGTGTCAGGCACTGTTTGACTTTTATCACCAGTGGATAATTATTGGTATTAATTACTTCTACAACATTCCTGAGGGCTTTTTTTTCATAGTCAAATAAATATGAATATCCACTCCCCGTTTGCTTATAGTATACATTCTGTTCCGTGTCTTTTTTTTTTTTTAATTTTTATTTATTTTTGAGACAGAAATAGAGCATGAACGAGGGAGGGTCAGAGAGAGAGGGAGACACAGAAGCTGAAACAGGCTCCAGGCTCTGAGCTGTCAGTACAGAGCCCGACACAGAGCTCGAACTCACGGACCGTGAGATCATGACCTGGGCCAAAGTCTGACGCTTAACCGACTGACCCACCCAGGCGCCCCCCGTGTTTTTTTTTCTAATTTACCATGGAGAATTTTCCCTAGAGTTTTTTTTTTTTTTAACAACTATATAGAATTGTCTTGTAGAGAAGTAGCGTTTATATGACCAGTCCTTTATTGAAAGGCATTTATATGATTTCCAGTATTGCTGTTATATACAGTGCTGTAGTGGATACCATATATACATAATTTTTTATGTGTATGCATATACACACAGTTGACCCTTGAACAACACAGATTTGAACCGTGTGGGTCCACTTACATGGGAATTTTGAAAAAATAAATATATATACCATCTAGTAAATATATTTTGTCTTCCCTATGATTTTCGTAATATTTTCTTTTTTAGCTTACTGTATTGTAAGAATACAGTATACATAACATACAACATGTTAATTGACTTTATGTTATTGGTAAGGCTTTCAGTGAACAGTAGGCTATTAGTATAGTTAAGTTTTGGGGGAGTCACAAGTTTTATATGGATTTTCGGTTGCATGGGGGAATCAGTGCCGCAGTCCCCATGTTATTCAAGGGTTAACTATATATATACATATATATGTGTGTGTATATACACACATATATAATTTTGATTGTTGTGCCAATTTATAATTTTGTGCAATGCATGAAAATACTTACTCCCCTGAACCACTGCCCCCCCCCACCCCCCCACCCCCCCCTCCCCCCCTCCCCGGCCCCCAGCAGCCTTGCCAGAAAACCTGGATTTTTGCCAGGTGCTTTGCGTGCATCATCTCATTTAATTCTCATGTAAACCTGCAAGGTAGTGGTATTATTCCCGTTGTACAAAACTGTGCTATGAGCTTACATGGATGGTGTGGAAGAGCTGGCTTTCAAGCAGTTATGCTATGCGACTTCCCTAGTAATAAATTTTATCTATAGATTGTTTTTTTCTTTCTTTCTTTCTTTTTCTTTCTTTCTTTCTTTCTTTCTTTCTTTCTTTCTTTCTTTCTTTCATGTTTATTTTTGAGAGAGAGAGAGAGAGACAGAGCACAAGTGGGGGAGGGACAGAGAGCAAGGAAGACACAGAATCCGAAGCAGGCCCCAGGCTGTGAGCTGTCAGCACAGTACCTGACGTGGGGCTGGAACTCATGAGCCATGAGATCATGACCTGAGCCGAAGTTGGATGCTCAACCAACTGAGCCATCCAGACGTCCCTTCTTTTTTTTTCTTAAGTTTATTTATTTACTTAGATTGAGAGAGAGAGAGAGAGAGAGCGAGCTGAGGAGGGGCAGAGAGACAGAGGGAGAGAAAGAATACCAAGCAACATACACCAAGTGTGGAGCCTGACACAGGGCCGGAACTCACGAACCTTGAGATCATGACCTGAACTGAAATCTAGAGTCAGGTACTTAACCGACTGAGCCACCCAGGCGCCCCTAATAGATGGTTTCTTTAATCAGATTGTTTCTCTAATATTTAGGAATTTATTGTTTTAATTATAGATGTATATATGTATAAATATATACATATATATACACATATTGGTTCCAACAATATATATATGTACAACTTGATGTTGAAAGGTTAAAAATAAGTTTGCAACACTTAAAAACCTCTCTAGAGTATACAGTTTACTAATGGAGTTTTCCATGTTTCTTGGCTGTGAATTTTTTTAAACAGTTAACTTTCTTTTTTTTTTAAAACAGTTTAATTTACCACCAATTTCTGTCTTGATTCCAGTTAATCAGAATTTACAAGGAAATACATATATGTAATCCAGTCTCTAAGTTTTAAGATTTTATGGTTGGATGAAATTTTAAATGGAAAGCATCCATATGAAAATGTGTCTTGTTATTTATTCCTGTTTGAGCAAAGCAAGTTTTTTTCCCCTTATCGAAGATCTCCTTTGAGGACAGGAATGATATTTGAATATTGTCTTGTTTTTATGTTCTGTTAACATTATTTATATTAAATTTGAATATCCTGCTTTATAGATATCGGACTAACGAAAGTTACTGTTTAGTTTCAAATGTATCTGTTTTTGTTGGGAAAAAAGTCCAGAAACAAATTGACACCTAATGAAACAGACTAAATCATCACTTTGTTGTTTGGTAATAGAAATGCAAATGGAATGTGTAAATTTTATAGTATCATGCCTTTAAAAGAATTTTCTGTGCTTCGGTTCCCTGGCAGACAATTTGAGGCCTAGCTCCATGTTGTGATGCTGATACAACAGAACACTGTGTACATACATATGTGCCCTCCTCTGGCACAGAAGAAATGCTTTCCTTGTGTAGACAGAGTGCTAATTAAAGGATTTTGAACATACTGATTAAAAGAGACCACGGTAACAAAGCTGCTGAGTTATTTCTGTTCTCTTACAAAAGTCTCTGCCATCTCCTGTGACCTTTTTGGGCCTTGTGCAGTGGGGCATGCAATTCATTCTGGACTGGAGAGGATGGGGAGGGGAGGGGAGGAGGGAAGGGAATTTTGGCTCAACTGTGCTGCTAGGCTGTTGGCCTTCATTGTAGTTATTTTTAACCCCTTGTGTGGTTCAGTTTAAACATGCCTAGTAGTACTGCCTAATAAAGATGTGTGCCTAATAACTAATTTATATTGTAGTGAGATTAGTAATGTTATACCTCATCTTACTTAGTTCTCTGGTTGTATTCTGCTTTAATTATGTCAAATTATTGGGATATATTTCTGTGGTCACTGGGTTGTTTAATGAATAGTATCAAGAAGTAATTAAAACTTGAAAGCATGCCTTGAAACATATAATTTAATGATTCTCTTATTTTAATAGTATATATGAAATTCTTAGCAAGGTCTGGCACGTAGTACTCTTTCGGTTGTTACTTTTTACAATAATATTATAAAATTAAAAGAAAAAATTGTTTAGAGACTTGAAATATCAAATCCCCCATAATTGTGGGTAATGTAGGAGTTATGTATATATTTTTTACTTAGAGTTTATTAGAATTTGAAAAGAAAAAAAAAATCACAAGTGTGTGCTTAGCTAGGAACCTGCATGTTTATGTTTAGAGTTCAAAAGTAGACAGTTTTCCTCTGGTTAGATGTTGGCTGTGTTGAACTCCACAGGGCTATTTATGGTCCCCTATAACATTGGGGCTCTGTGACAGCAGATGTATTTGTGACAAATAGGCCATTGGCTGGGACTTCAACATTCTGTTTTGAGATTTTGTTGTTACTAGCATATGAATATGCTGCATATGACTTTGTGTATTAAAGCGTGCACATTATATAATTTTAACATTTCACACAAATTTGCCCATTATCTATATTGTATGATTTTTGCATTCTTTTTTAGTAGGTGGTTTATCTAAGACAAGATTGGTAATTCCTGCAGACTTTTAAAAAGATCTTCAGATTGCTGTAACTGTATAATCATATGTCATTGTCTTCAGTTTCCTATTTTTAAAATGGAGTGCTGGCTACAGGACTTTTTATGACCCTGTATTTATGAAATTGCCTTCAAGCCACGGAATGTGGGGACGGGTTTCATTGTAGCGGTGTGGGTTATTGGTCTTTGCCAGTATATTTTATAAGAAGAAATAGGAGACTTCTTGCACAATTCAAGGCTGTATCTTGGCAAATTGATGTTCCTCATGATGGAATTACAGGAAGGATGATATATTTTAAGTATGGCATCCTGAAGTTGCAGTACTCTGCTGTGTGTTGCTTTCTGATTTATGATGTTAGAGTTTTTTCCTTAAATGTCAGTATTTGGATTTCCTGAAGATGATCTCCCAGTTCTCCATAAACACATCTACATTGTTTCATTAGCAGGTAAGAATGAGGTCAGATAATTTAATACAAATAATAATAATGATTTTGATTCTCAAGAGTTAGGGGAAGATTAGTTGTTACCAGCTCAGATAAGATTTTTAGTTGGATTTGAAAAGCAGAAGAAATTTACGATTTTCTGGAGTGTGGACCTCTGCTTGGGAGTATAAGACAGAACAGAAAAAAAAGCTGTGAAATATTTTGCTAAGAATTCATCCATTCAGCAGTTATAGGAATACTTCCTGGAAGCCTTTTAAGAAGATGCAAAGTGTTGGGCATTACAGTGGTTGGGGAGAAAAGAAATAAGTACAGTACTAGACATGGTCATAAGACCTTCACAAAAGAATAGTTGATAGTTACGAAGATACAGATAAGTGTTTCTCAGTTTCAGTAGGTGTGGATCTTTTGTATTTGTGGGGTCAGCTTCCTACAGGAGAAATTAATTGAAATGATCCTTGAAGGATGAAATTTGAACATCTCAAAGTCAACATTTCTCTGTGTTGGTTTTCAGTGCAAAGTGAAGACGAAGACTTTTCTTGGCCATTGCTTGACCCTGAGCAAAGCTGTGAATATAGTTGAGTGATTCTGCAGACAGACCAGCTGCAGAGTTTCCCTCCTAGAGGGGGACAGAAAGAGACTTTCAGTCCTCTCAGGCTGAAATGGGAGAACCATCCTACCTTGAATAAATGGGCCCATTGTTAATTTTAAGCTGTTGGGTATTTTCTTTTACATTCCCTTCCAACAACCCTGTCGTTTTGCCAAGTTGGAAAGTTAATGATTTAGTATGTATAACTGTATAATGTATATTTCACATGTATGGTCACCTTCTGCTTTAAAAGTATTAATTACCTTGTGTGTGAGGCACAGAGACCTATTTTTTCTGTGTGGTAATTTTCTATCATTGTCGTGACAAGGGTAAAGAATCTCCAGATAATTCTGAAGATGTTTTTCTGGGTTGTTATTGGTAAAGAAATGAAAAATCTTATCACTATGTTTTGTTGTAAATAAGTAGTTTTAGAAAAGTGGAGCTTGAGTTTTTTAGTTTTAATGAATGTTAGGCATTTTGGAAGGTTCTTTGTTAAAGTAAGAGGAATTTTACTGGTCTGTAGGCTATCTGTGTCTGATGGAGGAAACAATATTGTAGAGAGTAGACGAAGTAAGAACGCTAAACCTAAGTAAAGGAGATTTTTAGATAACTTGTTCACCTACTCATCGATCAGATATAATATCTCCTTAAACTGAGAATATTGAAGACTGTGGACTTATTTTCAGTTATTTTTGAGAACTTTCAAGGCAAAGAATGTTTCTTTATGATAGTTGTTGGTCAGGTTGCAGTGTGAATTTATAGTTAGTTAACTGGTTGTCTTCATCCAAAATATCCTTTCTGCAGTAGTTCTTACCCAGATTCTCATATACCATGAGACTTGTGGCCCCCCATTTACAACTGGCCCCCAGTTGGCCCCCAGTTACAACTGCATGGAGGAAAAACTCTGGTATCAGTTAGGTAATCTAGAAGCAAACATCGTTCTGGACAAAAAAGGGGTTGTTTCTTTGGTGTCTTGTAAGGGATAATTACGTTCAGTTTTAGTAGGGGAGACTCTAAGCCTTTATTTAAATTTCTGAGGTATAGAAGTATTGACTGTATAATACTATATAATATAAAACATGACAGAACGAGACCCTAGCATGTGAAATATCAATTTTTGTATGCATTTGTAAATAAATGACATAAGGAAATGAAAAGAGAAAAAATTGAAGCAGTTAATGTAGTGACCTTGGTGACTCTTAGGTATTCTTTTTTTTTTTTTTTTTTTAAATTTTTTTTTCAACGTTTTTTATTTATTTTTGGGACAGAGAGAGACAGAGCATGAACGGGGGAGGGGCAGAGAGAGAGGGAGACACAGAATCGGAAACAGGCTCCAGGCTCCGAGCCATCAGCCCAGAGCCCGACGCGGGGCTCGAACTCACGGACCGCGAGATCGTGACCTGGCTGAAGTCGGACGCTCAACCGACTGCGCCACCCAGGCGCCCCGACTCTTAGGTATTCTATGTGCACAGCCACTCAGTAGCCCTGTTGGGAATGCAGGTTTGGTTGTTAAATTACAAAAGTGGGAAAGTAACTTTTCTAGCACAGGTACTCTGTTTTAATGAAGATTTTTCTTTTTTTTTTGGTAATAAACTATTTATGAGTATACAGAGTGGACAGTATTGAATGAGTGTTTAAAGTTCGGTTTGGAGGGCTCCTGGGTGACTCAGATAAGCATCTGAATTCAGCTCAGGTCATGTCTCACAGTTCATTGAGTTCGAGAGCCCTGCTTTGGTTTCTCTCAGCTGGGAGCCAGCTTCGGATCCTCTGTTTTCGTCTCTCTTTGCCCCTCCCCCCAACTCACTGTCTCCCTCTCTCAAAAATAAATAAACATTAAAGGAAAAGTTAGTTTTGGAAGAATTTTTTATAACATTAATGAAACCATATGTTCACTTCACTATCTTTCCCCACCTCATTTTTTTCTTGTTTTACATGAGTGGTGTTATCTACCCTTGTGTAAGTAAGCATTTCTTTGACAGCTGTTGATGTTGCCCATTTTATGTGATGATTAATGGAACAAAGTCTATCAACCTCTTTGGCGTTTAGTACTCCCAGCAGGACTAGATAGTTACAGCCCATGTCCATGATAGGCCTACATGAAAGAGCAAAATGGACTGGGAAGGTTAACAGGAGGAAATGAAAAAGAGCCACATTAGGTGGAGAAAAGAGACAATTTAAAAAAGGCCACAGTGGAGCACTTATTTACTGGGTAACATTTGGTACTCAGGCAATCTTCTTAACCCTTCACCCCTTCCTGCCTTTAAAATTTGGTTAATTTATGCTTCTTTTTAGGTAATATATTCATAGGGTTTGAAGTTCCAAAGATACAATAGCATGTAAAGGAGAGTCTCATTTTTCCCGCCATTCATTTCCTCTTCTGGAAGCAACCAGTGCTAACATTTTCTTGTGTATACTTTCAGAAATGATCTATATAGATACATGTATATACATATATGTCCTTTCCACCCTCCTTTTCAACACAAATTGTATCCTTAAAAACTATATATTTTTTGGCATTTTTTTTTTCACTCAACCCCAAATTAATAAATATATCTTTATTCTTTTTATATAAAGCTGCATTGTTTGGATTGGTCATGACTTATTTAACTGTTTCCTATTGATAGACAAGTTGTTTCTTGTGTTTTACTGACACTGCAGTGTAATTTTTGCATTTATATACGTTGCATATATATGAACGTATCTATCAGATAAATTCCTAGAAATGGAATTGCTGAGTCAAAGGGCTATATATATTAATGATTGTGATTGATAGTGCCAAATATCTCTATAGAGGCACTCCTACCCACAATATGAGAATGCTGGTTTCCTCATACTTTCGCTAGCCCATGTTTCAACAGCCTTTGATCTTTCCTAATCAGATGGGCCTATTTTCACTTTTCTCTTTTTTATAGGACTTAATCACAAGTATTCTACTGAGGATTTTGTTTTTAAGTGGTTCATTATTTCCCATTTTGCATGAACATATGAAATAAAAAATGTGCCGCTCTTCTGTAAATGATACCATTAATTTTTAGGGATGATAGTCTGAGTTTTGTCATGCAGTTTTGATTAATAGTTACCTTTATCATTTATTTCCTGTTTTTTAAAAAATTTATTTCCTATTTCCAAATGGATTTCCTCTCAATGTTAACATATTACTTCCAATTACATGGTGAAATATTTTGCTTGTTTTTTGTTGAACGGTTTTTGGCTTATTGCCCTGCCGTAGACTTTCTGGAAAGTTTAAGCAGATCACATTTAATAGACTCAAGGTCGTTACTTCTAGAGTTTCTCCTGGAGCCTGATATATTGTGGGATTTCAAATCCTGCTCTTCTCTAGCTCCCTTTAAATGATGTAACAAGGAGACTGGCCATTATGAGCTGTTCAGTATGGCCCTCAGACACAGTAAAATTCACCCCTAGCAGACTCACTGTGTTTTCATTGTCAACCTTTATTGGCCAGTAGAGCTTAACTGAAGTGTTAAGTGTTCCATAGCATAGTGAGTCAGGCATTGTGAAGGCATACTAACAATAGATTTCTTCATTTTACCTTGGTTTAAACAGCAGACTGTGTGTGTCGGTAACTTTGGTGACAAAAAGAGTAAGGATGCCAGGGATGTTTGTATTTTATGTGGTTAAAGGAGGGATGTGGAATTTCCCTTTAGTGTGTTGCTATAAATTTTTAAATATGATGAGAAGAGGGGCACCTGGCTGGCTCAGTCGGTGGAGCATGCAACTCTTCATCTCAGGGTCGTAGGTTCAAGTCCCACGTTGGGCACAGAGAGTACTTAAAAATAAAATCTTTGAAAAATATATGATGAGAAGAATTTGGAACTAGATAAGAATTTGTACCATTGGTTATTTGAATTCTATGACTTGTTAAACATTTTTTTCCAGAATCCAAAAATTGATTTAACAGTGGCCATTGTTCTTCTTGATGATTGTCTTGGGTAAATTTTGATTTACTAAAATTTTATTTTAATGACATTAACAACTGAATGCCATTTACCATTAGTTCTGTCAGGGACTTAAGTGATGTGATTTGGTTCTGTTGAGGATCCCAGTTATTAGCTCAGGATTTCACAAATGATTTCTGAGATTTTAACTTTTATAGGTGGCAAAATTAAAAAAAAATTAGTAAGGTTGTATAATGTTGGCTGGAGGTGGTTGTGGGTATGTTCTGACGGTATTTTTCTTCTTGGGAAAAGGTAGTGGAGGACAAATGTCCTTTAGAAAACAAATGCTTTATCCCTTAAATTGGAACCCTTAGAGATGTTCTGGAGAAAGAAGTTTATACAAAGATAAAAGCATTATTATGCATGTCATTTTCATGATTTTGAACATCTCTTGAAGTATCTCTGTGCTACTTAACTTATAAATTTTCTACAAATAATTCTTCTGGTCTTTTTATTAAAATTTTTTTTTTTTTTACGTTTATTTATTTTTGAGACAGAGACAGAGCATGAATGGGGGAGGGTCAGAGAGAGGGAGACACAGAATCCGAAACAGGCTCCAGGCTCTGAGCTGTCAGCCCAGAGCCCGACGCGGGGCTCGAACTCACGGACCGCGAGATCATGACCCGAGCGGAAGTTGGCCGCTTAACCGACTGAGCCACCCAGGCGCCCCACTTCTGGTCTTTTTATAATAGGCATTTCTTTTTATATATAACTGTCCATTCTGAAAGATTCTAGTTATTGGTATCCAATTCTCAGAGTGATATTCAATATTTTAGTAGACACATGTTTCCAAACTTCATCAGTGGTTTATGCCCTTGTAGTTCGGTTCTTCATATTCAGACTGGCAAGTTGCCCAACCAGGAATTCTGAAATCCTGCATTCAATGCATTATTGTCCTATTTAAAAACTGTTAACAGGGGCACCTGGGTGGCTCAGTCAGTTGAGCATCTGACTTCGGCTCAGGTCATTATCTCATGGTTCGTGAGTTCGAGCCCCACATCGGACTCTGTACTGATAGCTCAGGACTTGGAGCCTGCTTTGGATTCTGTGTTCCCTCTCTCTCTGCTTCTCCCCTGTCTCTCTTTCACACTCTGTCTCTCTTTCAAAAAAAATAAATAAAGATTTAAAAAAATAAGTAAATAAAAATAAAAACTGTTAAGAGCTTCTTGTTATCTGTTGAGTTATTGCTTTATTCCTCTGCATGGCATTCAGGCTGCATATACATGGGCCCACTTAATACAGCTGAGTTTATGGTCCAAAATGCCCATTTTTAACCCTAAAGTCCTTAATTTTTTGTGCCTACTACCTTTGTTTTCTTCTTACCTCTAAAGTTCTACCTATCTTTCAAGGCACATTCATATACCAGGTGCTCTTCCAAATTTTTGACTACTCCAACTTGCTTGGGTCTCCTTTCTTTTCTATATTAAATAGTAATAATAATAGCAATGTAAATATGCTGACATTTATTGAGCCCGTGTTATTGTCTAGGCCCTGCTGTAAGTGTTTTCCTCATGTTCCAGTATTTAATCCTCATAATGACCCTCTGAGGAAGTATGATTTTAAATCTCTGATTTATAGATGAAGAAACTGAGGGAGGAAGAAGTTAAATAACATGCCCAGAGTTACACAGATGGTAATTGATTAGGCTTAGGATTTGAAATCAAACGGAGTAGTAATAATGCTTTTTTTAACCAGGTTCTCTCTTTTCTGGGAGTAGATGACAGTTTTAACTACTGACGGCCAAGTTCGTGAATGTGTTGTTGTTTCTTCTTCTTCTTCTTCTTTTTCTTCTTCTTCTTCTTCTTCTTCTTCTCCTTCTCCTTCTCCTTCTCCTTCTCCTTCTCCTTCTTCTCCTTCTTCTTCTTCTCCCTCCTTCCTTCTCCCTCCTTCCTTCTCCCTCCTTGCTTCTCTCTTCTTCTTTCTTCTTTCTTCTTCTTTCTTCTTCTTCTATCTCCCATGTGTGTATTTCTTAAAGAGACAATACATGCTGGAGAATCAAAGACTTGTATAAATGGGAATAACTGAGATTATTAAAAAAAAAAAATGACTGCTTTCCAAAGTGATTATCAAAGCCGATCTAAGAAATTTTACAAATGTAGATTTCAGGCCCTAGACTTTGAATTCAGGATGTTTAAGGATTCTTACATGCTGTCTGGATATTTCTCATCTACCGTTTGCGTTCCATTTTGTACACTAATATTTGGGAACCATGTATGGTATTGCTTTTTTAGAAAACATTTTTACTGTAGACCTTTTGTTAGGTCATTTCAGCAAAAAGGCTGAGGCTAAGTTACATTGGAACTGTCCTTGACTAAACAACGTGGTAGATCGACTTTTCTTCAACCATCAGTCTTTTCTCAGTTTTCAGAGTTCAATCACCATAGGTCAAATTATTTTTGTAAATAAATGACAATCAGAGTTTAGTTCTGTTTACAATGTTTTATTAGTTTTTTTTTTTGAAGCTTTTCTATTTATTTTGAGAGAGAGAGAGAGCACAATGCCCTGAGCAGGGGAGGGGCAAAGAGAGAGGGAGAGAGAGAATCCCACGTAGGGTCCACATGGAGCCAGACGCTTGGGGCTTGATCTCATGAACTGTGAGATCATGACCTGAGTGGAAATCAAGAGCTGAATACTCAACCGAATGAGCTATCCAGGCACCCCTGTTTACAATGTTTTAAGTATCTTTGTGACAAAGAGTTAGAGGATTGAAGTTGACATACTAATTATAATATTTTAATACTATAAAAGTTAATAATGTTAAATTTACCAAAGACTTTTTTAGGAATTTTTGACTATACTTGGTTTTATTTTATACCTCATTGCTAAATCAAAGTGGTAACATGTTAAAAAGAACTAGTTACAGTTTTTTTAATCCCACGAACCAGAGAATACTACAGACTTTTGGTCTTCATATTAGGTTTCACAGCAGTATATGTAAGTACATATAAATAGGTCATATACTTTGTTAAATTGTAAACTCTCTTACCAGGAAAAAAAACCCTTACACTGTGAGTCTTATTTACTCAAGATCATGCTGGAATTCCCAATTTGTGTTCATTAGCTGTTGACTGATGATCATAATGATAATAGAGGACAGATGGGAAGCCGGGTTGCAATCTCAATCAAGTTTCCTGTATATTTGTCTGTTAATGTACATAATTGATAGAATTAACTGATGAAGCATTTTGGTGTTCCTTGTTTTTAGTTCTAGTTAGGCTTTGACTTTCTAGGAAATGTCCCAGAGGTTACATCATGTGATAACCCCCTGCCTCCCAAGGTACAGTCTTTCTCTGTGCCAGTCAGAATTTGTTTTCTGTAACTTTGACCCGATGATTCTGCTTCTCTCCTTTAGTGCTATGCACAACAAAGGATAACAGCCTTTCAAATAGTGACCGAGTTGTATTTCCCTTGGAGTCTTGTGGATATTCTGTAGGAAGCCATTTCTTCAAATGTTTCTCTCATGGCACTTTGCCTCTGTCTTCACACCCTTGGGCACATGCTTTTAGAAGTTTTTAAATGTCTTCTTATGTGTGACTCTCAGAACTGATCTATTAAGACCAATGCAAAAGTATAGTTATTAAGTCAGGAAGCTTATTTTTGTATGACTGGATAGTGTGGGGTTTAGAAGCTGCTCTGAGCAGTGGGCTTAATGGAACCATCAGTGTTTTCTCTGTATGCTTTTGTACTGTTTGAAATTTTTAAACAAAAGAGAAAGAGAAAGAAAACTAAAACTGGCTTATGCTTTGTACATGTGTAAATTGAGGCTTGTCTGGACATACGTGGAGGTTAGCAGAGCCGAAGAGGGCAGGGGTGTGTGTATGGGTGTGTGCTGCTTGTGTGAAAGATCAAGGAACCTCATGGCAAGGAATTTAGGAAACAGATAATTGAGTGTATTCAAGCATAGTCTCTGGAGATTTTTGTTATTTTTGCTATCTTTTATGAGAGATGGGTAAATTCATGGTATAGCAGGGTATCTTCTAGCACTGCCTTTCTCCTGAGTGATTTGTGCCAGAGTCCAGAGATGGCAAGGAGTGACTCAACACCTATTTATTGATCTCTTACTGTGTACTAGGTTTTGGGTACAGAGGGTGGTTCTCTATTTTCTAACATAAAGGCACACAGAATGTGATATGAAATATGTGAACGAGCTTAGGCATAGGAGAGGACTTACATGTAATCAGATCAGGAAGAGAACACAATAATGTGTGTTGACCATGTAACCCGTGTTAGGATAGCAGGGAACTTCTAGAGGAGGATCTGTAGAATCCATGGAGGAGACACAAGAAGAGGCAGTGGCAGGCAGAATTTGCCATACCAACATCTGGACTTGGAGTTATTTTTTCATTATCATTATTGAGCATCTGCTGTGTGCTCAGTACTGGCCTAGATACTGAAAATACAGTGATAAGCAAAACGAAGTCCTTTGTGTTATAGACCTCATATTCTAGTAAATGGGACTGGTAACTCAAAATATATAAACAAATAAGCAATGTAAATTAATAAGGCGATATGCTAGGGAATAATTGGGGAAAAAGGTTGAGTGTCTGGGGTGGTAAGGGTTTTACTTTATTTTTAAATGTTTATTTTGAGAGTGGGGGTGGGCAGAGAGACAGGGGGACAGAGGATCCAAAGTGGGCTCTGTGCTGACCGCAGCAAGTCTGATGGAGAGCTAGAATTCACCAACCATGAGATCATGACCTGAGCTGAAGTCAGACACTTAACTGACTGAGCCACCCAGGTGCCCCAAGGGTTTTACTTTAAATTGGGGGTCAAGAAAGGTCCTTCTGACTGAGGAGGTGACATTGACTTAAGAATAAGAAGCCAGTCATGGGAAGAGCCAGGAGGACAGTATTGCAGACAGAATGGGAAGTGCAAAAACCTTGAGACAGGAAAGAGCTTGGTGTGTTCAGGGAATAGAAAAGAGGCTAGTGTGGCCACAGTGCAGTGAGCAAGGAGGAAAGTGGAGTGAGATGAGGTGCATCTAGTGTCAGAATGAGAGACGAGGAGGTTCAGGGTGCTTGAGGAGGATAACCTTGGAAGCAATCATAGGACCACTCTTGGAGATTTTAGAGGATCCTGATTCCTTTGGATTAGAGCTGAGCTAGAGAGAGTGGGTTACTAACTATTGTGACCTTACCATATCTACAAAGTGATATGTTTTATTCATTTATTTAAAAATATTTTTATTTATTTTTGAGAGAGAGAGAGAGCGAGCACACGTGTGTGTGAGTGCGGTGGGGGACAGAGAGAGAGAGTGAGACACAGAATCCAAAGCAGGCTCCAGGCTCTGAGCTGTCAGCACAGAGCCCAATGTGCTTAACTGACGGAGCCACCCAGGCGCCCCAAATTGGTGTGTTTTATAAATTGGTTTTGGTAAAAAAAAAAAAAAAAAAAAAAAAGGAATAACTGTATACCCTGCCAAAGTGACTCTTCCGAAGTAAAATACTCAATATGTTTGTTTTGAAAAGTTATTTATTGTTACAGCATATACATTATTATTTTTTCATTGTTATTTACTCACTGATTACATTTTTTCTGTTTTGTGTTCTTTTAATTTTTTTATCACTGTAAGACAAGCAGCTTGTTGCCCAGATGGCTTCTGTTTTCATTTCCTTGTGATGTTATGACCTCTTCTATTTTAATAAAGAAATGTTGCATACACACTGAAGAGTTGTTTACAAATTATGTTGATTAACACTTTTGTTAGAGTATGCCTCAGAGATAAAGTGAGTGTTAGGATGTTTATTCTAGGTCCCATATGTTGAGCTGAAAAAGGTTTTAAAATGTATCTATTTTTAAAAAGAATGCTTTAGCTGTTGGTTGGTTGAAGCACCCAAGGTCAAAAGTTATGTTTTGTGACCTTTAATTATCTCAAGTGGAGGGAGTTTGTAAGATTTAATGTTTTTCATTTCTGAATCTTTCAGAGAGGTTACTTGGGTAGGGTTAACATCTAATAAGAGCAGTTGCCCGTTGATAATTTAGTAGACACATTGGTAATGGATAAACTGAGAGTGTCATCGCTATCATATAAATGTAAGTCTGCAGTAATAAATGACAGTGCCTTCGTAGATGATGTAACTTCATACTTCATACTTAGATTAGTTTTTTATAAATTCAAGACAAGAATGAGCTTTCCTGTGAGTTTTGGGTTATATTTACAAAATCATGCTTTACAACCAACTTACGAATTATCCGTAGTACATTAAATATGATAAAAGAATGCACTAGTATAAAATTTTAGATACAGTTTTCTTGATGATATTATCTTTTTTTTTTTTTTTAACGTTTATTTATTTTTGAGACAGAGAGAGACAGAGCATGAACAGGGGAGGGTCAGAGAGAGGGAGACACAGACTCTGAAACAGGCTCCAGGCTCTGAGCAGTCAGCACAGAGCCTGATGCGGGGCTTGAACTCACAGACCGCGAGATCATGACCTGAGCCGAAGTCGGACGCTTAACCGACTGAGCCACCCAGATGCCCCATGATGATATTATCTTAACATTTAAGTAACCTGGGGCGCCTGGGTGACTCAGTCGTCTGGGCATCCAACTTCTGCTCGGGTCATGATCTCGCAGTTCACAAGTTCGAGTCCAACATCAGGCTCTGTGCTGACAGCTCAGAGCCTGGAGCCTGCTTCAGATTCTCTGTCTCCCTCTTTCTCTGCCCCTCCCCCATTCATGCTCTGTCTCTGTCTATCTCTCCAAAATAAATAAACATTAAAAAAAGTAAATAAAGTAACCTAATAATAATTAATTTTTAGCCTTAAAGAACACTTTAGGCAATTACGATCATATAGTAATGAATGGTCAAACATCTATGAATATTTTATTACCAAAGCTAATATACTAGCATTGTATTTTTTATTGACTGTTTTTTACAGTGATTTTTTTTTGTAGGGTTTATATTTTCTCCCAACATAACATTTTAAGATTATAATTTTAGTGAACAGTGTTTAACATGCTGTTTAGTGTAGTTACTAAGTGCAAGCTCTTAGTGTGTGCATGTGAATCCTAGCTCTGAAATTAACAGATATATATATTTGTTCAAATATATATATTTGAAATTAAGATATATATATATAAATATATATATATAAATATATATAAATAACTGTACCCAGGTTCTTCAACTGTCAAATGGATGTAAAATATTTACATCATAGCGCTGTTGAATTAAATAAAGTAATACATGTAATGTACCTGGCTCATAGTAAGAACTTTGTGAAAATTCTCTAATAATAATAAAAGTTACCTTATCATGGGGTACCTGGCTGGCTCAGTTGGTGGAGCATGTGACTCTTGTTCTTGGGATTGTAAATTCGAGCCCCATGTCAGGTGTAGAGATTACTTAAAAATAGTAAAATCTTTAAAGAGAGGGAGGCAAACCATAAAAGAGACTCTTTTTTTTTTTTATGTTTATTTATTTATTTTGAGAGAGACAGAGACCTCGCAAGTTGGGGAAGGGCAGAAAGAGAGGGAGAGATAGAGAATCCCAAGCAGCCTCCCTGCTGTTAGCACAGAGCCTGATGTAGGGCTCAAACTCAGAACCATGAGAACTGTGAGAACTGTGACCTAAGCTGAAGCAAGAGTCAGGCGCTTAATATACTGAGCCGCCCAGGCTCCCGGAGACTCTTAACTATAGAGAAAAAACTGAGGGTTGCTGGAGGGGAGGTGCGTAGGGGGATGGGCTAAATGAGTGATGGGTATTAAGAAGGGCACTTGATGTGATGAGCATTGGGTGTTATATGTAAGTGATGAATCACTAAATTTTGCTTCTGAAACGAATATTATGTTTATATTTATATAATATTTATATAATATTATATAGCTATATGTTAACTAACAAGAATTTGAATAAAAAACTAGAAACAAAGAATAAAAATAAATGAAATGGAAAAAACAAAACAACAAAAAACAAAATCTTAAAAAAGTTACCTGATGGTAATAAATACTTACTGCTAATCTCTAGTTGAAGCAGTTTTGACTCTATTTTTGAAATAATTCTAGATCAATCACTTCTTTGATAACATCATCTTCAAAACTCAGTTGTGCCTTTCTTTTCTGAAGAAGTTTTATATTTTGGGGTTTTTACATAGGATTTTTTAGAAGCACCATCCTACACAACACACACAAACACATCCCCTGTGGTTTGAATTATTTCTTGAAGTTATCTTATAGAATGTGGATAATAAATATTTGTTGAATGAGTGGGCCATTTCCTTCTTCCGTCTGTCAGATCTTGCATAAACTCTCAAAGGGTTTTAAAAAGAGAATGGATACTAGTAATACCTCCAATTAGATATTCTTTCTACAGTGATTACTATTCACTAGAGATTTTCTTTTCTTTCTTTCTTTTTTAATTCTTTTAAAGTGACATGATAAGCTATATTGCTAGTGAAGGCAGTTGCTATAGGGGAGAATTTCTTTTTTTTTTTTTTTTCCTCCAGTGAAGGATAAGTATGATTATAAGAGAACATGCAAGTGAAACGTAGGCTACACAAGCTAAGAAATGCGTGTGCCATTTGTACTGTCTCTTTTCAGGAGTTTTTGCAGTTCAGCAGCCTTTGTGTGTAGAGCTCTGTCCTCACTGTGCCATCTTAGTTTTCTGGTTGTAGAGAACTGGACATGGCATGGGTGCCTGATCTAAATGTAGCCGTCTGTAGACAAAGTTAGGAGATCTGTATGCTGTCATACTATTTTTTTTATTTACACGCTCTATGCATTTTATGAAATATAAGATCTAACCACTCTGAACTTCAGCTGTACAAATGAATATAAATCCTTGTTGCTCATTCATTAGTTTATTTACTTATTCCGTAAATATTTATCGAACATCACTTACATGCCAGGCACTGTCCTAGGCACTGAGAATACAGCCGTGTGAGTAAAATAAAGTCTGCTCTCTCAGACCTGTATTTTAGGGGAGTGAAAAAGAGACAATAGGCAAATAAAAAATAGTTGGTGTTAAATAGTTTGGGGGCAAAACACAGGAGTGTAGGGAAAGGGAATGGCGGTTGATTGGGAATTACTAATTTATAGGAAGTGAACAAATAAGGCTTTTTGAGCAGATACTTGGATGAAGTTGGGAAGAGCATTTTGGGCAAAGAGTAAAGACCCCGAGAGGAGTGTTTACTTAGTATGTTTGAGGAACTTACAGGTAAGCCTTCAGTGGCTGGAGCGGACTGAAAGGATGGTGGTAGAAGATGATTTTAGAGAATTGAGGGTAGTTATTTCCCAACATAGATTGTATTAAAATCTACAGCAGTTTAGTTGAGAGGAAAGAAGCATTTTGCCTTTAGATTAAAATAAGACCATGTCAGTATAGCGAGAGTTTTTGTTTTTTTTGTAGCATAGTACACACTACTGTGGTACACAGTAAGTGGTTTCTCTGAAGTCTGAAGAGTCTGCTGATTGCAGTTATTTTATTCAGGACTGATGTTAAGTTTCAATAGTATTTGAGGTTTAAAAGGTTGTGAACATTGGTATTTGTATATGCTTAGTATTTTTGTTTATATGTAGCAGGAGTAACTGATTATAAATGAGAAGTGGGGTCAGATTACATACATGTATATAGTTCAGTAATAATAACTTTTATGGAGTGATGACTATTGCTGTCACCCTTACAATTAATATTCACTTTGAAAAGTAAGGTGAAACAAAAAAAGTTATTTTTGTCTTTACTCCAAGATTTTGTCTTTATCCTTGTTTTTCAGCTTCGTAATGGAGATAGAGGAATTTTAGTATCTTTGGGTAATCATTAAAGTAACATGCAGATTATTAGAGGCATATGAATATGGAAAATCATTTAGTCTGTTTTGGGAATTTTCAAAAAAATATTTGAAATTGCCTTTTTAAGTTTTATTTTCAGAAACATTTCCTGGTCTTGTTACAGTAGATGATCATGAGAGGCGCCTGGCAGGTGTGTGACTCTTGATCTCAGGGATGTGAGTTCAAGGTCCACATTGGGTATGGAGCCTACTTAAAAAGAAACAAACAGAAAAAAGAGTGGATGATCATGAAAATGTTTCATTTATACCTGGCAGGAGTAACCTTTTAAAGTCCTCTAACTTATCAGTTGAACTGGTAACCATAGACCAATTGTCTTGGCTTTTGTTCTAGTCATTAGATTGGAATTTTAAATAAAAATAGCTTATTGAATAGTTTCTTCAGGAAGGGCAGTTTTCCCAAAGAGTTTTCAGTTTATTATCATCATTAAACCTTCATTCTTTTTAAGATTTAAGTTTTATCATCGCTAGACAGTTTCCCAATTAAACGTTTCATAATCAACTGTATGACATTTTGCATCAGTGAAACCCCACCGTTTTTATTTGTCTGAAGAAGGGGCAAGAAACATTAGAAACAAATTTTCTCATCAGAGGAGACTTGGTTTTTTTTTAAATGTGTATTTTTGAGAGCAAGAGAGACAGAGTGTGTGAGTGAGAGAGGGGCAGAGAGAGGGAGACACAGAATCTGAATCAGGCTCCATGCTTTGAGCTGTCAGCACAGGGCCTGATGTGGGGCTCGAATTCACGGAACTGTGAGATCATGACCTGAGCCACCGAGGCGCCCCAAAGGAGACTGTTATGTAAAGGAAAGATTTATTCTAATGGAGAACTACTTTATTAATTCAATCTAATTAATGGTAAAGCTCCAAATATAACACAGATGAGTTACTCCTCTAGATTGATAACAATTTTAAACTTATTTTTCAAAGATTTTGTGAAGTAAGTATTTTCTTCAACAAAATTTGGAAGTTGATTTATTAGGCTGTTTAAATAAGGTCTTGTGCTTGTTTCATTTTTGATGATGTAGGTTTTTGTAGATGGCAGTATACTTGAGTTTCATGGTCAATTTTGGTTTCCACCGGAAATGATTATTATTTGCTTTGGGTTTGATTTTTTTTTTTTAATCTTATAAAGTCATGGTCTTTAAAAAGGAAGATTTTTAAAAAATAAAAACCAGTGGTGACCAGGGTTGGGAAGAAAGGGAAATGGGGAATTGTTTAACAGGTATAACATTTCAGTTTTGCAATTTGAAAGAATTCTGGAGCTCTGTTGCACAATAATGTGAATGTATTTACCACTATGGAACTATTCACTTAAAAATGGTTAAGATGGTTTAAGAAAAAAGAAAAAATAACAGTATATTGAACTGCTAGACTTTTTAAAAAATTCATCTCATAAATAGCACATACAGGATGGTAGAAGTTGTTGTGACTTTTATTTGATCAACAGAAAATGATTATTTATAAGACCTTATTTCTTTTTTTTTTTTTTTTAAATTTTTTTTTTCAACGTTTTTTTTTTTATTTATTTTTGGGACAGAGAGAGACAGAGCATGAACGGGGGAGGGGCAGAGAGAGAGGGAGACACAGAATCGGAAACAGGCTCCAGGCTCCGAGCCATCAGCCCAGAGCCTGACGCGGGGCTCGAACTCACGGACCGCGAGATCGTGACCTGGCTGAAGTCGGACGCTTAACCGACTGCGCCACCCAGGCGCCCCAAGACCTTATTTCTTATAAATATTACAGATACACATTTTTTAAAAAGATTTTTTTTCCTTGAAGTTCTCAGAGAAAAATAATTTTTTTAAAAATTTATTGTCAAGTTAGCTATCATACAGTGTATACAGTGTGCTCTTGGTTTTGGGGACCAGAGAAATTTTAATAGCATTTGGACAGGAATGAGTAGACAGCAGATTATTACAGACTTTTACTTGACATTATGAAAACTAAAATTTAACTTTAGGGCTTGAGGTGGTTATGGTAATGTGATTTCTTGACTAAACTGGAAGGTTTACCAGGGAATAGCTTCTGTATTTAAAGATAGTGGAAAGTTTGTCAGAATTGGCAAACTACCTCCTAGTTCAGTAATTCTAAGGCATTATAATCTGCCTTCTCTTTAAACACACATACATCCCACAAAAACTTGATATATATTGCTCCTAGGTCTTTTAAGCTGCTAGGTAATTCGTAAAGTTGTATTTAATATATAAACTAAAATCAAAATGTCATAAATATGCCTACATATTTCTTGGTATGAAGTATGGATGCACTTGCCAATGTCATATGAAATGGTTAACACTCTGAAGCCTGATTTTTCACATATTGGTGGTCAAAGTGCCTACATAGCATACATCTACATGAGGAAGCCAGTGCTGTGTTTTACTTCTGACCATCTGGAATTAGCTACCTCGTTTCCTTACAGTTTTCTAACACATTATTTCTGATTGGATGTTATTTGCAATCCCAATATTTAAACGTTTTACCTTGGATGGGTAAGAGTGTCACTGTTGTAGATAGCCCAAACCTCTGTTCCCACTTTTTCTTACTACAAGTAAAGTGAATTTTGGCCTGTAATCTAGCCTGGAGATGTGCTCTGTAACCTTACGGAACATTTTCTTGATTTCTTTGTTTAAGCATCTTAAAGCATTAAAAGTGGCCTGTGTTATTTGAGACACACTTCCTTTTTTGTAATTGGCCTTTTTGACTTTTTCATATTTATAGGTTTTGTTTTGTTTTGTTTTTTTAAGTTGAAATTTGAGAGAAGAGAGTGAAACTATGACTTTTAGTTTTTCATTTTAAAGTGGTTTGTGTAAGTGACCTAGAGGGGCGCTTGGCTCAGTGGGTTAAGAATCTGACTTCGACTCAGGTCATGATTTTACAGTTTATGGGTTCGAGCCCTGTGTTGGGCTCTGTACTGACAGCTCAGAGCCTGGAGCCTACTTTGATTTCTGTCTCCCTCTCTCTCTCTGCCCTTCTCCCGCTCACACTCTGTCTCTCAAAAAATCAACATTAAAAAAAGGTGACCTGGAATAGATAAAATGTGGTGAAACAAAAAATTTAAGAAAATTTGGCTTATGGTTACATATGTTTGCAAAATTTTACTTTAGTATAGATTTTTATGAACCTCCTTAAAATCAATGAAAAGTTACTAATCAAATGAATCTATCTTGTTATGGCTTCATTTTTGTGGTTAAGTATACAGCATTTCACTTTTGATAGTAGGTTAGGCAAAAAAGAAATTAAAGAAGGTTACTTTACCCAGTAGAATATGGTTTAATGTAGTATTACACCTATACCAGGTCTTAGTGAACTCAGTCTGGCTGGAAGTGTTAGGCTATGAGCAGAAACTTGAGGCAAGTGGTTGAAATTTATAATATCAGTGATTTCTAGAGACAGTGGTGTCTTTGATTTTGCAAAACACACACCAACCACTATTCCAGTATACTTTTTTTTTTTTTTTTTTTTACATTTTTCTTAGTCCATTTCTTTCCCATTATTGGTTAGTCAGAATGACCCTTTAAGGGAGTTTGATGGGAGATGGTGGAGGATCTTTGTATATTGGGTTGTTTTCAAGGCAATTCATAATGAGATGCTAAACCATTCTTAAATTATTCCACCTTATATTAAGATATGGATAACTTATAGATAAATTAATCTATCCTATTGTGATGTTTTTCTCATGTAACCTTTTTATCTGTTTTCACTCATATTGTCATCATTTTATGATATTTGTCTTTGCTTTGATTCAGAGTTTTTAACCTTGGCAGAAACATTCTGGCAAAACTTGTAAGAAGCTAATTTTTAAGCTTCTGAATAAAACTTTCCATTGTCTTTCAGCAGCTTTTGAATTTTTCTTGTTTCTGGAGAAAATGCTAGTGGGAGGAGGGAGAAGAAGGGAAAAAGTTAGGAGTTTCCCAGGAAGCTAGACCTTAAACCTCATTTAATAGTGGATTACTAAATCAGCAGCCATGGTTTTTATTAAGTTCTTTAAAAACATTTTATTTACTGATGTATTTATGTATTTATTTATTTATACATACTTTTTAAGGTACTACTTTTTTTCTTTTTTTACTTACCATGATGACTTTTTAGATAAATGTGGTCCCTAGAGAATATACATTAGTGTTAAGTGATTCCACATCATGGGTAATTTACGTATCTTAAATTTTTTGTGTTTTGTTCCCCTCTTCCGCCCCCGCCCCCCCCCCCCCCAGGTTCAATAAACATTGCTTTGAATTACCAACTTCTGTGAAATCTCTCATTAACTCCTTGCTTTGAGGAACTAAATGAATCAGGGCCCAGGTAGGAAAATGAAAACACATTAGGTGTTTTAAATAGGAAATTTTAATACAAGGAATTCGTAAACACATTTTAGTTGAGAAAAGAAACTCAGCAGGGTATGGCAAGGTTGTCTACAAATGAGCAACAGTAGGAAACGGTTGCCATCTTTAGGACCAAGAGAGACAATGGGAAGATGTGATGTTACCAGAGGTGGGGCATGGGGGATGTGTGGCTAAAACCACAGAGAGGGTCCAGAGTGGGACCATGAAGCCAGGGGCTGACTAACTAGAGGTAGAACCACAGAAAAGATGTAGAAAGAGGAGAAATATCAGGGGTTCTCTCCTATCCCCCAGGGCTCAGCCATTGCCTCTCTTATTCGTGGGACTTATCCAAAAGCCAGAGCAAGGGAGCCTGGGGAATGTAGTTCCTTGACATAGAGAGAGAGAAGCAAAGAAAGGCAGAGTATTGATCTGAGAGCAAAGAGACAAATGTGACCAGTATAGATAATACAAAAATAATGATTTTTTTCCCCTTGGAAACTGGTAATATTCATGCTTTCATATTCTAAGACACTCCTCCCATGGCTCAGGAAACTCGTAGAAGATGGAAATAATTACGATGTATATGGTTTCAGTTTTTAGGAACCCTTTATTATTAGTACTGTTTAAGTGTTACTACATTTGCTGCATATATTTCTGCCAGTTCATTTTTATTGTTTATATATTTTTGACAACAAGAATTTATCATTTTCATTTCGTATTTTTCGTTCATTTATTTATTTTTAATGTCTTCAAAGATTAGAAAGTCAGTTCCCTTGAGCTATTTAATAAATATTCTGTCCTGTCATTTGCTTTTTCTAGGTTGTCAACATTTTTAAACTCTGTAATCCACCTAGAATTATTTTTGGTATGGGGTGATGCATTATTTTAATGCCAATTAAGATAGTTTACTTCTTTTTAAATAAAGATTATCTATGCTTTGAGAATCTTGATCTTTTCTTTTTAAATTGCCCTATGTCGGATTTCTTTAAATTTGGTAGATATTGACCTATAGTTATATTACAAATTTTATTTGAAGTGTCATCCTTGCTAATTCCTTAATTTATTGGCTAAAATGTGCTTCTGTTTGTTTCTTTATGTTTATTTATTTATTTTGAGAGAGACAGAGATAGTGCAGTTGGGGGAGGGGCAGAGAGATAGGGAGAGAGAGAGAATCCCAAGCAGGCTCTGCACTGCCAGTGCTGAGCCCAGTTTGAGGTTCAAACCCACGAAGCTGCGAGATCATGACCCAAGCCAAAACTGAGTCGGATGCTTACCCGACTGAGCCACCCAGGCGCCCCTGTACTTCTATTTTTAAAAACATGTGTGAAGTGGTTACCCGAAGACATTTCACCTCCATTTATTTGCTTATTTATTTATTTTCGATTTTATGTTTAAATAATCTCTGTATCCAGTGTGGGGTTCGAACTTTGAACCCTGAGATTAAAGTTCATTTGCTCTACTGACTGAGCCAGCAGGTGCCCCTTACCTACTTTTTTTTTTTTTTTTTTAATTAAAAAGTCTCAGATGTCATATTGTGATTTAGGTTAATTTTAAGACCGTTTGATACTAACAAACAAATAGCTATAAGTTCAATATTGATGCATAGCATCTCTGTTAATTACTTTTTATGTGCGGGTTCACAAACAACTGTTGTGATTTTTATTTTTTAGTTTAATTGTTGGAGAATAGAGTGCCTGTGTTGAGTAATCGGTGTCTAATGTGTTTTGAACGTGGCCTTTTAAAATCAATTGCTGTAATTATATTAATCTGCTAATTGTGGTGTGGAACATTGTCTAAATTTAGTAGGGAAGTAAAAGTCAGAATGTCAGAAGAAAGGAAAGGTTGTTTACTTAATAATTAACTCCTTAGCTTTTCTCATGATGCTTATTGACTTGAAAGTGTTGAAACTCTGAAAGTAAGTAGAGAGGGCATCACTTTTTATTTTATTTGCTTATGAAATACATATTATTAAGACATTTGTAGAGTAACAGTAGTTAAGTTAGCATTTTTTTAAAAAAGTGGATTGTAAGGGAAGGTGGGAGAGATGAATTTAAAGTGCATTATTTATCAGAAAAGATTCTGAAAAACTAGCCCTTCATTTTTAGTTTAAGTATGAGATTTGTTTTCACTTCCTCTCTAGTCACAATTTTAAATTTTGGTGTAACTGGTAATAACTTAAAGCATTAATACAAATTTAAACTTTTTGACATAGAAATTTCAACATTATAGAAGTAGAATAATATAATGAGCCCAGTGTATCCATCACTGAGGTTCAACTCAGTATGTAAATTAATTTCGTTTTATCTATATTTTCATTGACTTCTACCCTCACTTCTGGCGTTCTTTTGAAGCAAATTCTAGCTATCATATTATTTCATCCAAATATTCCAGTATGTGGCTCAAAGAGTAAGCACATTCTTGTTGTTGTTGTTTTTTAAGAGTTTTACTTTATTTTTTTAGAGTAATAGCTGCACCCAACATGGGGCTTGAATCCATGACCCCGAGATCAAGAGTTGCATGCTTAGCTGACTGAGCCAGCCAGGCACCCCAGTAAAAATTCTTTTTAAAAACATAATTGTAGGGGCGCCTGGGTGGCGCAGTCGGTTAAGCGTCCGACTTCAGCCAGGTCACGATCTCGCGGTCCGTGAGTTCGAGCCCCGCGTCGGGCTCTGGGCTGATGGCTCGGAGCCTGGAGCCTGTTTCCGATTCTGTGTCTCCCTCTCTCTCTGCCCCTCCCCCGTTCATGCTCTGTCTCTCTCTGTCCCAAAAATAAATAAAAAACGTTGAAAAAAAAAATTAAAAAAAAAAAAAAAAAACATAATTGTAGTGCCTTTATCACCCCTGAAAAGTTGACAACAGTTTTCCAATATCAGCTCTTTAAAGTTCTCATTTTCCTGATTGTCATCCATAAACATATACAGTAAAACCTTGGATTGCAAGTAACTTGGTCTGCAATTGTTCTATAAGATGAGCAAACATTTCTAATAGATTTTAACTGATAAACTAGCGATGTCTTGCAATACAAGTAGTACAAGGCACTGAATGTCACATGATCACAACTGAGCCAATGGTTCTTGAAATTCGCTTTGACATACAAGTGCTTTGGATTACAAGCATGTTTCTGGAATGAATTATGCTCACAAACCAAAGTTTTACTATATTTGTGTTATAAGAATAATTATTTTTTTAACAATCTGTTTGAATCAAGATCTGGATAAGGTCCATTTTTTAGGATTAGGATTCGTTTATAAATTTCTTTAATCCATTTTAATCTATAACTTCTTTGATAGTTTGTTTTTTCTTACAATTTTTTGCTAAAGTAAGTGGGCCATTTGTATTATATAAAACATTTTTTTGAGGGATAACTTTATTATTGTAGAAATATAGTGCTGGGTCAGTATGAGTGCTTTTCAGATTTGTCTTTTGTTTACTGTGTTCATGATTTTTGTCATATTCTCAATTTATTATTTGCTTACTCTTGTCCTGTTTTAACAAAATCCATTCTTCTCATTCTAGTCATTCACATTTATGGGATAATGGTTTTGATGTCTTATTATATTTTAAAATACCTGTTAAGATGAATATATATTAGGATAAAACTCTTCATCCGTGTATCATCTAAAATCATCTTGAGCAGGCACCTGGGTGGTTCAGTCAGTTAAGCATCTGACTTCAGCTCGGGTCATGGATCTACCAGTTGGTGAGTTTGAGCCCCTCCCCCGGTCGGGCTCTGTGCTGACAACTCGGAGCCTGGAGCCTGCTTCAGATTCTGTGTCTCCCTTTCTCTCTGCCCCTCCCCTGTTTGCACTCTTTTTCTCTGTCTCTCTCAAAAATAAATAAACATTAAAAACAAATTAAATTCATCTTGAGTACCACACATTAGGAAACACTGCTTTAATATTAATTCCTCTTTGCCTTATTCCCTCTACTCACCTCCTGTGTTGAAATCTAATCAGTGACCCCATGAGGGACCAATTTGAAACCTTAGATATATTATCTGCATGTCTCCCAAAACAAGGTACATTCTGTGCGAAGTACAGTTTTACTAGCACACTGCTAGTGAGGTGTGTTACCAATCTGAGATTATGGTCTAGCCATCTCAGCATTTCTATCTTTCAGGCTCAAATTCCATTACGTGTGACCTGTAATTTTACAGAGGAAGGAAAAACATTAAGAAGCTGCTTCTGGATTGTCCTGAAATCCTTCGTTTTTTGTTGATAAATGGAGTTAAGTGATGACTGAAAACATTTTTCTTTTTGTTGAATAAGATTTAACTTTTAGGGAAAGTTAAATTTTAAGAGTATAAATTAAGAAGAAAGCACAGTGATAGGGTGGCCAGCTAAGAGATTGGCCTTTGTAGAGTTATTGCAGTGCAGTCTAAGGATGGTTGCTAGGTTGTATTTCTGTTTCCCTGAGTCAGGTGCCTCTATTCCCTATTGATTTACTTCTTCTCCTTGTCAGGAAACTGAACAAAATGCTTGGACTTTCTACCATTTGTGACTATTAAAAAGTAGGTGAAATTTACGTATGTGGGTGGCTGAGGAGAAAGAAGGAAAGAACCTGGGGCAGTGATGTTGTTGTGGAACTGCCTTGGACTGCCCACCTTCGCCCTTCTCTTTACATGAAGAAAATAATTTATTTTTTATTAAAAGCACCCTAGAAGGATTTTCTGGTACGTGCAGCTGATTATAATCCTAACTTCACTGCATAAGAAACATTTTATCTCACACCAGAGCCTTTCTTCCTAAAAGTTGTTAGTATCTCCCAGATGGACATTTTGTCCGTGAACTCAAGTCATTGTAGAACTTGACCAGCTGGGATGGAGAGGTCATGAGAAAACAGCGTATTTTCAGTATAATTTGAATATAATACATCATCAAGAATCATTTGGTTCCCTTCCTGAACAGTAAGTTGAAGAAAACTTTGGATCCAGATAAATTCTTGCAGTTTGGTTTCTGCATGTTTTTCGCAGCTTTCTTAACCTCTTGCAGCCTGGCCATTCGTTTCTTAAGATGCAGCCACTAAGAAATATGGCACATGGCACATATCCAGAAAGTCACTGTTTCTGCTTGCTGATTTTAGCCTGCCTGTGCTCCCTTAAAATATTCATTAGGAATGGAGACTCCTTTATGTTTATTAGACCCATGCTGCAAATGTTCAGGAATTGCTTTATTGACTATGCCTAACATGGGAGTCATTCCTACCATGGGGTGGGAGTATTCAGGCTTTCCTTTGGTTACTTCGCAAATGGACTGTGTGTGCTTTGCTAAGAAACTTCATGTGGTGTAGGGGAGTCTCTGGAACAGTATTTATTGGCCTACATGTGTCAGAATTAACTGGAGCTCTTAATAAAAATACACATTCCTGTGCCTCACTCAAGACTTACTGAATTAGAATCCCTGCAGTAGAAACTGGGAATCTGTGTTTTTAATAAGCAACATAAGTGATTCAAGGACACAAATACTTGAAATACAATTTTTGAGCCTTCCTAAGGTTCCTGGCCTTCCAGCCTTCTACACAAGTCCATCCAGTTGCTGAATTAACCTGTTCCTTTTGGTGAGTGCATCCTTCATTATAGGCATTTGTTGTTGATGCGGGTACATTGTAGCTTACTGAATGGTGGTTCTGTGTGTGAAATCAACTTTTGATGTTTGATTGATGTTTGATTGTTTAGTTAAAGTACAGTACTTTGTCTTGGAGTAATTGACATTATTGTTTGATGTTTGATTAAAGTACAGTACTTTGTCTTGGAGTAATTGACATTATTCTTGAAACTTTTTTTTTTTTTTTTTTTTTTTTACCTGCAAATAGGGAGCTGTTTTTCCTTTAATGGTGCTTATCTGACTTGTGAGATTTATATTCATTCAGGTTTTTCAGAAATTCATATTACCTTCATTTTATTGGGGAAAACTTTTTTTCCTTTCATAGATGTTGATTTTTTAGGCATCCTTTCCCAAAGTCCTTTAGAAATAGAAATAATCCCCCCTCCCCCCCTTAGAGGAAGAGATGTTATTTTGTCCTTTAAGGACTGGAAATACAATTTTTAAAATAGAAAAAAATCAGTGCTATCCTTAAAATGATTTGCTTTTACCTTTGAATAGTTTTTAAAAATGTGGTGTCACTTCTAAGTCCTGTCTTTGCCATTAACTGCCTACTATCAGCAGCCTTAAAAGAAACATCTCGTTATTTATTTGGTACAAAAATTTCACTTCTAAGTGAAATACACAGGCAAACCTTTTTATAACCCTGAATCCATACATCTTTAAAATAGAACACTTACACATTTTAAGTGTTCTTAACTTTTTGAGTCAGTTTTTCAGCAATGTCAATTTCAGTTTAGTTAGGAGATGTCTTTGAGGCCTTCTAGTTGGGCATGTGTTTTGCATTCCCCTCACCACTTCCTTTATTGGGCTGTTTTAGATGTCATAAAATGCTTTGCCTTTTACTAAAGCAAATGCCATGAAGCATTTGCCTTAAGGGCATTATCTCTCCATGAGTTAAGGTGGAGTAAGAGTACTAAGGAAGTGAAGTAAACAGTGAGTACAGCTCATCTCCTTTTATGGAAGAGTAATTTTGCAGGAAGAATTACTTTGTATACCACCCATTGAGAGAGCATTACAGAAGACGTCCCTTTTGGAATGTTGTAAAGGTGTGTTTTCTTCTGTTGATGAAATACAAGTAGCCCTAAAAAATTTGGCAGTCCTTCAGGCTCAGTATGTGGGCTGTTTTTAGTCATGAGGGAATAGAATGGATTGAGACAAGTAGATATCCTAGTAACGGTGAACCAGGCACAAGTCAGTCTGGGACACTCTGTCCCTGGTTCTAGAACTTTACAGTCTGATTGAGAATATGTGATCATCCTAAATTATACAACATGCACTTCCTATGAATGCATATGCATATATGTTTTACATATTTCACATAGACACTTGTATATGAATGATAAATATCATGTAAATGAGGAACTTAGTCTAGAGTTTGACTGTCAGTTAAAATTTATTACTTTTATGATTTTGGTTATAATATCCTTATTAATGAGATGTAGAATATCAAGAATATTGACTAGCATCTGATAACACCTTTTAAACCAAATACATATTTTATCTAAAAATTAAAGTTTAATACCTATAAAATATTCAAATAATATAGAAGTCTATACAATTTAAAGTAAAATTTCCTCAGCCTTGTCTAGCCTCCTTCTGAGGTATAATCTTTCCAGCATTTTACTCATCATTTCTGTGCTCTGACACATACCAGTGTCCCCCACAAATATATGTTGTTCTCAACTTTCCTTTTCTTCTTTAGATAAATACATCATGGTTATCTTTTGAGGTCAGTATATATAGGCATTTATCATCAATGTATGTAATTTATGACTTTGTAGGTTATTGACTTTGTAATTATTCTTTACATCCAGAGGGTTTAAAAAAAATGCATGCTTATTTATTTTGTTGACCAATGTTTATGTGGCTGTTAATAACAGAAAACATCAGATGTAAAGTGTGGGTAATCTTATTAATGACTGTTATGATGACTTACTTGCAAATTTATTTAAAACTAATAAACAATTTGAAAATTACCTAAACATCTGTTAACAGTGACTAAAATATTATACTCTTTATGAATATGTTTCTACATACTTGATTCTGTGTAAAATAATATTCGAATGATTTTAGATTGTATTTTAAATCTTTGAAACCTTGACATCTGCAAAAATACTTTCCACTCAGTTTTTCTCAAAATTAAAAATATTTAATACAATGTTATGTCAATTAACCTCAATAAAAATGTTTATTTGAAGATTTATAGGTAAAATAGCTACAATTATAATCCCATATACTACATTTATTTATTCATAGTACTTGTAATTCTTGATCACATCCTGCCATACGACTGTGGATGAAGAACTGGTGAGATAACTCAAAGGAGTAGAAGGTCAAATTTATTTATTTGGGGGTATTGCATGTATTGTCTTTCTAAAATTTCTCTTTAGTTTGATGTTTATATTTTATGCAGGATGATACTAAAATAATCCGATGATTCTAATAATTGCGCAAATAATTGTGCCAGGAGAGAAGCTAATTTAGGATTTAAAAAATGTGGCTAGTCAGCTATCAGGATTCAAGAAAGTAAATGATTCTTTAGACTACTGTTTTAATAAATAGCAATGTTGCAGTGTTAAGTAATTCAATAAATTAATTTGGGGTCTACCCAGAAGAAGGTAGGAGTAGATTCTTAATACGCCTTTCAGTTCCATGACTGATTCTTTTTGTACTATATGTGAATATGAATTTTTTGCTCTAATATTAAATGACTGTATGCCATTGCTTTTTACATAACTTTGTCAAAAGTTTATTCTTCATCTCTGTTACAAAGCATCATTGATCTATTCCCAGTGGGAATTTTTATGTGCCATTATGAACCTTGTTTGTGTTCACCAACAGTGTGTTCACTAAATCATATATTGATTTAAGGGTGTGGCCACTTTCTCATTGTGGAAAAAATGCAATGATCATCACCTTATTCAGAACAAAAGCCAGAAATTGATTCTGGCTGCTGACAGGATTGATTTAACCAGCCTCTAGCATTTGCACTTGAGACTAGAAACTTTACCCTCTTCCAAGGTCTTGAGCAGGTGTTTGATTAAATAATTTTCCTTGCATAATTCTGAACTCCTAACTGATTACTTTTATCTGGTATTTTATTTTATTTATTTATTTAAATTTTTAAATGTTTATTTTTTTGAGAGAGAGAGAGCATGTGCGCACAAACAGGGGAGGGACAGAGAGAAAAGGAAACACAGAATCTGAAACAGGCTCCGGGCTCTGAGCTGTTAGCACAGAGCCCGATGCAGGGCTTGAACCTATGAACTGTGAGATCATGACCTGAGATGAAGTCGGACGCTTAACTGATTGAGCCACCTAGGCGCCCCAACTGGTATTTTAGAGTTAATATTATCATATTATGGAAACTTTTACTATTGCTAGCTCACATTTAAATCTTGGAACAATTTCCCTTTTTTTTTGGACTGAGAACAAATTGGATATTGAATAATCCCGTTGGAATGTATCTTCAGTGTCTGGCTAACTTGCAGAATACATCACTTGCATATTATATTGCTTGTTCTTTATGTCTTCGGAAGTTTTCGGTGACAACTAAGGTTCATGACCCTTACAACTGCGATGTGTAAACTGTGCCTTATTTTTTCATAGCATCAGTAAGATGAATTGTCCGTTTCATCATCTCCATCTCATTTAAGTTAGAGTTTTCTTGTGCTGGAATCAGATAAAGGAAGGAATGTTGTTTTTATAATAAGATAGAGATCTTCAATTTATTTTTAAAAATGGTCCTTTTGAAATAATTACATAATTGTCAATATTGATATTCCTTTTTTCAGCTAAGATTCTGAACTAATTCCAGAAGAGCCTCTTAGATTTAAGAATTACTTTTTCTCATTGTACATTAAGAGACAGTAGAGACAAATCAAATTTATGAAGCAAAATCTTGTATATATATTTTCTAGCTTGAAAGACTATAGATTTCTATTATAATATAGTGTGTTGGAATTAAGTGATTTTCTTGTGTGAATGTGGTTTCTTACCTAGCAGAAGTTTAATTCATTTTTGATGAATTACAAACAGTATTCAAATACATTTTTCAGTTTCCATGATGAAAATCAAACGAAAAAAATCTTATAATCCTAGTAGGAATTATTAAATACTACGAAAAAGTATATTTTCTGTATGTACAAATGTTTATTTTTAAAATACAGAAATGGAATCATTTATATATTTTATAACCTAAATATTTAGCTTCTCTGATGTATAACTGGCATACAGTATACTCCTCATATTTGAAATATACACTTTGATAACTTTGGGTATATCTGTATACCCATGAAATTATCACCACAATCAAGAGAGCAGACATATATCCATCACCCCCCACAATTTCCTGGGAGCTCTTTGTAACCCCTTCCTACTACTTTTATTCCTTTCTTCATCCCAGGCAACCATTGATCTGCTTTCTGACACTATAGATTAGTTTTCATGTTTTAGAATTTTATATAAATGGAACCATAACAACATGTACTCAGTTTTTTGTGGGGTTTTTGGTCTGAATTTTTTTCACTCAACATAATTGTTTCAGGATTCATACATGTTGTAGCTAACAATAGTCTCTTCTCCCCCCCTTTTTTTTTTTTAATGTTTATTTTTGAGAGAGAGAGAATGCACACATGTGCACATAAGCAGAGGAGTGGCTGAGAGAGATGGACAGAGGATCCAAAGCAGGCTCTGTGCTGACAGCACGAGTGCCCGATGCAGGACTCGAACTCACAAACCTGCTCCATCGTGACCTGAGTGGAAGTAGGACACCTAACTGACTGAGCCATCCTGGTGCCCCAGTCCATTCCCTTTTATTACTGAGTAGTATTCCTTTGTATAGATACAGCACATTTATTTATTCATTTGTTAATGGACATTTGAGTTGTTTCCCATTTTTGGCTGTTAACAAAGAAAGCTTCAGTGAGTTCATACATAAGTCTTTGTAGGGACATGGGCTTTCATTTCTCTGGGTTACAAACCTAGGAGTGAAATTGTTGAGTTACACAGAAGGTATACGTTTAACCTTTTAAGACATTGCCAGTTTTCCAAAGTAGTTGTAAAACTTTACATTTCCATTAGCACTGTATAAGAGTGCCAGTTCCTAGACACCTTCATCAACACTTGGTGTGGTCAGTATTTTTAATTTTAGTCATTCTGTATAGATATGCAGGGTACCTTTTAATAAAATCAAGATCCTTAGGGTTTTCAGCATGGTGGATACACTGATCAGTTTTTTTTTTAATTCACACAACAAAATTCACACAACAAATTGTGTGAAATTCACACAACAAAATTAATCATTTTAAAGTCAACAATTCAGTGGCATTTTAGTACACTCACAGCGTTGTATAACCAGCATCTCTTTTCAGAACATTTCATGACACCCAGAGGAAACCCCATTAAGCAGTTAGTCCCCATTGCCCTTTGCCTCCAGCCCTTGGCAACTAACAGTCTGCTTTCTGTCTCTTGCATTTACCTGTTCTGAATATTTCATATGAATGAAATCATACAATGTGTCACCTTTTTTGTCTGGTTTCTTGAACTTACAGTGTTTTTGAGGTTCGTCCATGTTGTGACAGATATCAGTACTTCATTCCATTTTATTGCAGAACAATATTCTGCTATGGATATATCACATGTTATTTATCCATTCATTAGCTGATGGACATTTAGGTTGTTTCTATAATTTGGCTTATTGTGAATCCTGTTGCTATGAACTTTCATGTACAAATTTTTGTATGCAAGTATGTTTTCATTGCTTTGGGTAAATACCTACGAGTAGAATAATTACTGGGTCATATGGTAATTTTTCGTTAAACATTTGAGGAACTATGAGACTGTTTTTCAGAGTGACTGTACCATTTTAATTCCTATCAGCAGTGTTATGAGGTTCCCACTCTTCTCCACATTCTTGCCAACACTTGTTATTGTTTGTGGTCATCTTAGTGGATATGGAGTGGTATCATTCTTGTTTTGCTTTGCATTTTCCTGATGGCTACTGATATTGAGCATCATTTTATGTGCTTATTGGATATTTGTGTGTCTTTAGAGAAATGTCTATTTAGATACTTTACTCATTTAAAAAGTGGGATATTTGTCTTTTTATTGCTAATGAGATTTTTTTTTTTTAAACATGTATTCCAGAGACAAGTCCCTTATGACATATATGATTTGCAAATATTTTCTCCCATTTGGTGGGTGAAATTTTTTTTCACTTATTCTTTGAACCACAAAAGTTTTTAATTTTGATGAAGTTCAGTTCTGTTTTTTTTTTTTTCCTTTTTTGCTCGTGCTTTAGGTGTCGTATCTAAAAAGGTTTTGCCAAACTCAAAGTCTTGAAGACTTACTCCTACATTTTCTTGTAAGAGCTTTATAGTTGTGCTAATATATTTAAATTAATTCATTGATTCATTGATAAATTGATTCATTTAAATTAATTTTCATGCATGGTGTAAGGAAGAGGTCCAGTTTCATTCTTTTGCATGTCGATATCCAGTTGTAGAAAACCACCGTTTGCTTTTAATTTCCCTAATGCCCAATGATGTTGAGCATCTCTTTTTCTTTTTTAGTTAAACATTTTTTCCAGCTTTACTGAGAAATAATTGACATATAACATTGTATAAGATATGCAATATATATTAGGTATACATGTATATATTGTGAAAGGGTCACTAACTAAAGTTAGTTAACATCACTCACGTAATATTTGTGTGTGTGTGGTGAAAACATTTAAGATCTACTTTCTTAGCATCTTTCAAGTATAGAATATCATATTGTTAACTATAGTCATTATGGTATGTTTGGATCCCTATAACCTATTCATCTTATAACTGGACTGAGCATCTTTCACTTGCCTTTTTGCCACCTGTGTATTTTCTTTACTGATGTGTCTTCTCCTACTTTTTCACTTAATATTCCATGGATTCAAATTTGTATAGATCACATATTTATTGACATAGAAAGAGATCTCATTTCATGGTCCTTTCATCACTGAATAGTATTTAATTTCATGAATGTATTATAATTTTTACACTCCATACCATAAAGATAATCATTTCCTGCTAAACACGCTGCTGTTCTAAATATCCTGTACTCTTATTTGGTTAAGAGTGAGGACTTAGAGGTCTATTAACTGGAACCAAGAGTTTATGTAATTTTAAGGTTTTGATAATTACAGCCAAATTGTCCTCAAGAAAGATTATTCTCCAATAGTGGGAGCATTTGAAAGGGTCAGAAAAACCTTTAGAAGTATGCATTGTTCGTAGAATATTGTAATCTGCCTTCTCATTCTACACAGGATCTTGACTGGGTCACATTATTTTTTGACTAACTTTCATGTCTCCAGGTCTTTGTAGCTTTTTTCTCCCTCTGATACATGTTTCTTATGTATTGTTAAGGCTTTTATAGCAACATTTCCTTGTGCTTTTCTGCTCTGTATACCTGGAAATTCCCATACATCTTCTAAGACTGAAACCAGTGTGATTTTCTTCATGTTAAATCTTTCTCAGTTTCAGCCATAGCGTATGAGTTCATCCTAAGGATGTACTATAATTTATATATTTGTTTTTGAATTCTAGGACCTACCACTGTGCCTGGCACTGTGCCTGATTTTCCTCAATACTGACTAGTTAAATTATGCTTGGATCAAATCAGGTTTCTTGTCTGTATTATAGTCTATAGTATATCTTTAATGTTAATTTTGTATTCAACTTGAAAAGCTTATTGATATGACATATCCCTAACTATTAGCATTACTCTAAAGATACTATTTTTTTTAATGTTTATTTATTTTTTTGAGAGAGAGAGAGAGAGAGAGAGAGAGAGAGAGAGAGTGTGTTTGAGTGGGGGAGGGGCAGAGAGAGACACACACCCAGAATCCGAAGCTCTGAGCTGTCAGCACAGAGCCACCGTGGGGCTTGAACTCACAAACTGTGAGATCATGACCTGAGCCGAAGTCGGATGCTTAAATGACTAAGTCACCCAGGCGCCCGATACTACTTATTTTTGAAATGTCGACAAATAACATCAACATATATATTAAAATAATTTTTTATTTCAGCATTTTGTTATCTCAAATGACATAATTGTACAAGCATGGTCTTGTTTTACTGTATAGGTTTACAGAGTAAAATAGTTAAACTTTAGCTGAAGATTTTTCTTAAGATTTTCTATTAAGTCATAGTAACCTATAAATATGATTTAATTAAGATTGTCTTATAAATCGACCTCAACAAGATATTCTATTAGGTAGCATGGCAAAAATTAAAATGGAGCCTGGTTATTTTTTTTAAAAAAGTCTTAGCATTATACTTATTTGTCCATCTTTTTCTGGACTTACAAATTTGTCCATCAGGCAGTGAAAACAGTTTCCATGTAACAAACTATCTAGGAAATTTAAAAAACTTAGAATCTTTTGAATATTAAATTTAATTACTAAGTAAATGTATTATGTGCTTCGTAGGTAAAAATGGGAATGACAGTTCTATTGCCAGTAATTGAATTCTTATGGAAGTGTTATTGAATTGATGAATATGTAAGAGGACATTTTTATGAAGATCAGTACAAGCTGTTTTCCAAATAAAGTCTGGGGAAATGTTTTATTTTTGCAACTTGAACAGCATTAATGCAGCAAGTTGAATTATTTCGGGCCTGCTTTGCCAGCACACTGATAACCAGAACATGTTTGGACTGATAGTTTGCCAGATGCACATTTGACCTAATGAAGGAGAGACCAACCTGCCACTCATTGCCAATTTCAGGTTCCATTTGACTTAATCCTAAAAACTAGAGCAAAAATAGATATCAGCCTACAAATTCAGTTAATTCTAGAAAAATCAGATTTATCTAAAATTATATGTCTCATTTTAATGTAGTTCCTCGGTAAATTTCCATTATGATAGTAAATAAAAAGGCATTAAGTTCGCATCTTTCTGATTTCAGAAGACTTATGTCCAGCAGGTGTGTCACCTTCAAGCTCACAAGTGAGTGAATTGTGATTTAAGAATTGTTTAAAACTATACTCTGGTGTAGGGTTTTTTTTTTAAGACTTTCATTTACAATTCGTTGTCATATGTAATATTTCTCTCAAAAGAAGGCACTGTTGATGGATTAAATGAATTAACACTAGGGGCGCCTGGGTGGCTCAGTCGGTTGAGCGTCCGACTTCAGCTCAGGTCACGATCTCACGGTCTGTGAGTTCGAGCCCCGCGTCGGGCTCTGGGCTGATGGCTCAGAGCCTGGATGGAGCCTGCTTCCGATTCTGTGTCTCCCTCTCTCTCTGCCCCTCCCCCGTTCATGCTCTGTCTCTCTCTGTCTCAAAAATAAATAAACGTTTAAAAAAAAAAATAAAAAAATAAAAGTTGTTTAAAAAAAATGAATTAACACTTTTCTGTGATGTTTTTGTATTCCTAGTGATCCTGCTGAGGATTATGAGGGCATGTCTTAACAATAATATATTTACTGTCAATAAAATCTTTCTGCTTAGTATTTTAAAATTGAGAAGATAGGGGCGCCTGGGTGGCTCAGTCGGTTAAGCGGCCGACTTCGGCTCAGGTCATGATCTCGCGGTCCGTGAGTTCGAGCCCCGCTTCAGGCTCTGTGCTGACAGCTCAGAGCCTGGAGCCTGTTTCAGATTCTGTGTCTCCCTCTCTCTGAACCTCCCCCGTTCATGCTCTGTCTCTCTCTGTCTCAAAAATAAATAAACGTTAAAAAAATAAAATAAAATAAAATTGAGAAGATAATTGATTTTTTTTATCCTATTAGTAATCCTACTAGTAATGACTGCTTTTTATTTAAAGAAGTGAAAATAATAATTCAGACACGTAATATCAGTATTGTTATAGAGGTAAAAAAAGAAAAAAACAGGAACAACTTATACCTAGTGGACCCTATACACCATGATATGTTGATGATAGAGATGTGGTTACCGGTTGTATGAAGCAAAATTCATATTGGAAAGATAAAATTGACTGTGATCATCTCTCATGTTCCTATCTGAAAGATAAAGTGGGAATTATTAGTGAATTATCTTAGTGAATAATTCTGGAGTTCAGACTTAAAGCTTGTTCATAGTGTGGCTTGTGTGTGCATATCATCACAAAGATTTATGTAGAGATCATGAAAGAGCTTAATTTAATAAGATGGAAATCTGTTTTGTGTTAACTGCTGCAACGCAGAAGAATGTGGATCCAGTGTGCCACTCTCCAGTTTGAAATCAGAAGGTTTTGGGCCACTGTTAGCCCCCACAGCTTTTACTCTGGGAGACTGCCAGACTGCAGTGTAGCTTCATGCTCTGAGGGAGATACAAGCCTAAAGGAAAAACTACATTGTTATATCTGTTCTTAGAGAATCCTTCTTGGAAAACTAAGAATTGTTTAGCTACTGCTTAGCTAAATGAACATGGATGTTCAGCCAGTAATTCAAATGAGGAGTGATCGGGGCTTTGAGGTCAGGGCTAAGGCTTGAGAAACCAAATGTGTGTGCTTTAAAAAGAGGATTCATTTGGACTGTACCTGCAGAAAGATTTTGGTGTTAACGTTTCTTACTCAAAATCAGTGGCTAAATTTAAAATTTGGGCACCCCCAGGAGTCTTTTGCTCATGTTGAAAAATGAAAATTAAATATATATAACAGTTACTTTTGTGTTTTCATACATATGTATTTTTTGCTATTGTAATGATGTATCTCCAGCTTAGAATCTTCACACATACTGATTTTTTTGCCATTTTTTTCTACTTGGCTAATCCTCGGACTTTCTGAGTCACCCAGTTGACCTATAGACTGGATTAGATACTTATATTTTTTTCACATTATACCTTTCATTAAAGAAAGGTAGTACATTTATGAGAATTGTATCTGAGTGCTGTAATTTTGCTAATTATTTAGTCCGTCAGATTCCTATACTAATTTCACAAAAGCAGAGCCTCCATTTCTCTTGTCCACCGTGTATTGCCTGTTTCTCGGTGCCTTCTTGGTGAGTAATAAATAGACAGGTACAGAATGAATGAGTGTATGGATGTGTAAGAAAAGGAATGGGAAGGAAACTGAGGCAGGAGGAAGGATATCTGAATAATATGAGAAATTTTGAAGGTTTTTTTCCTCTTTGGCCATGTTTGGAAATAGATTTTTCAATCGGTAATGTGTGACTCTTCACAAAGTAATTATGTTTTTGATTAAAGCTGTCTTCACTTCATTATGTGACTTCGTAATTTAAGTGTCTGGTATTTTGTTCTTCTTTAGCAGACAGCTCAAATGATAGGTGTAAGCTGTTAATGGTATAAATACAGGGAGAAGCTTTCCCCATAGGTTTAAAAAAAAAAAAAAAAGAATATATTTAAACTTAAAAAAAAAAAAAAAAAAAAAAAAAAGAAAACAGCTTACCCATTTCTCCAGGCCCCCCACCCCCACCTCTGACAATCACCAAACAATTCTCTGTGTCTATGAGCTTGTTTGTTTTTTGTGTTTGTTTTTTTTTTTTGTGGATTCCACACATAAGAAAGATCTCATATGGTATTTCTTTTTCTCTTTCTGACTTATTTTTATTTCACTTAACATAATGCCTTGAGGTCCATCTTTCTGTTGCAAATGGCAAGATTTCATTCTTTATTATAGCTTAGTAATATTACATTATATAATTGACCCTTGAACAAGGTAGCTTTGAAGTGCATAGATCCATTTATGTGGATTTTTTGCAGTACTGTAAATGTATTTTCCTTATGATTTTCTTAATTGTGTTTTATTTTCTCTAGCTTACTTTATTGTAAGAATACAGTATGTAACATATGAAATATGTGTTAATGGACTGAGTGCCTGTGCGTTCAAGCAGGGGAGGAGCAGAGGGAGAGAATCTTAAGCAGGCTCCACACACAGTACAGAGTGGGGCTCATTCTCACGACTGTGAGATCATGACCTGAGCGGAAATCAAGAGTTAGATGCTTAACCTACTGAGCCACCCAAACACCCCATTAACAGATAAGGTTTTGAGGAGTCAAAAGTTAGATGCAGATTTGCAACTGTGCGAGGGGTCAACACCCCTAACCCTGGTATTGCTTAAGGGTCACCTGTAAATATATTTGTATACACGTACATACAAAATTTCTTGTTCATTCACTCATTGATTAACACTTAGGTTGTTTCTGTATCTTGGCTTTTGCAAATAATGCTGCAGTGAACATGGGGGTGCATACATCTTTTTGAGTTAGTGTTTTTGTTTGTTTGGGATAAATACTCAGAAGTGGAATTTCTGGATCATGTGGTAGTTCTATTTTTAATTTTTTGAAGAACCTCCATACTGTTTTCCACAGTGGCTACACCAGTTTACATTCCCATTAACAGTGCATGAAGTTTCCTTTTTCTTCACATCCTTGCCAACACTAAACTTCTTGTCTTTTTGATAATAGGCATTCTAACACATGTGAGATGATCTCTCATTGTAGTTTTGATTTGTATTTCCCTATGATTCATCATGTTGAACATCCTTTCCTGTAACTGCTGGCCATCTGTGTGTATTCTTTGGTAAAATGTCTATTCAAATCATCTGCCCTGATTTTAATTGCTTTTTTTTTTTTTTTTTTTGCTATTCAGTTATATGAGAGTTTTTTTTTTTTTATTTATTAGCACCTTATCATATACATGATTTGCAAATATTTTCTCCCATTTAGTAGGCTACTTTTTCATTTTGTTGATGGTCTACTTTGTTGTGCAGAAGCTCTTTGGTATGATGTAGTCCCAGTTGTTTACCTTTGCTTCTGTTGATTTTGCTTTTGGTGTTAGGTTTTTGTTTTTGTCTTTGTTTAATGCAAGCGGGGGAGGAGCAGAGAGAGGGAGACACAGAATCCAAAGGAGGCTCCGTGCTGTCAGCACAGAGTCCAACGTGGGGCCCGAACTCAAGGAACTACAAGATTGTGACCTGAGCCAAAGTCAGATGCTTAACTATTGAGTCACCCAGGTACTCTTAGTGTTATATTTTAAAACAAAGTTATCACCAAGGCTTATATCAAGGAGCTTAGTGCCTATGTTTTTGTATAGGAGTTTTGTGGTTTCAAGTCTTATATTCAAGTCCTTAATTAATTTTGAGTTAATTTTTGTGTATGCTATAAGATAGTGGTCAAATTTTATTATTTTGTATATGGCTGTCCAGTTTTCTCAATACTGTTTATTGAAGAGACTGTCTTCTCCCCATTGTATATTCTTGGCTCCTTTGTCATAAATTAATTGACCATATATGTGTGGGGTTATTTCTGGACTCTCTGTTCTCTTGATTTGTGTGTCTGTTCTTAATGCTGGTAACCATACTGTTTAAATTACTGTAGCTGTGTAATATAGTTTGAAATCAGAGCATGTGATGCTTCCAGTTTGTTCTTCTGTCTCAAGATTGCTTTGGTTATTTGGGTTTTTTTGTGGTTCCATACAAATTTTAGGATTAGTTGTTTTAGGATTATTTCTTTAAAAACTGTCCTTAAAATTTTGATAGGGACTGCATTAAATTGTTACCTGTATTTATCTGTTTTTCAATTTATTTGTTTTTCAATTTCTTTAATCAGTGTCTTGTCATTTTCAATATACAGGTCTTTACCAATACTTGGTTAAATTTATTCCTAGGTATTTTATTCTTTGTGAGTAATTGTAAAGGATTGTTTTCTTCTCTCTGTGGTTCACTATTTGTGTATAGAAATACATCAGATATTTGTGCATTGATTTTGTATCCTGCAACTTTACAGAATTCTTTTACTAGTTCTAAGACTTTTTTGATGATACCTTTCGTGTTTTCTATATATAAATAGTGATCTGCCAGTAGTGACAGGTTTTTAGAATATTTATTTAACTTTGAGATAGATAGAATATGAGTATGTGCATGCATGTGAGTGGGGCTGGGGCACAGAGAGAAGGAAAGAGAAAACCCCCAGCAGGCTCCACACTGTCAGCACAGAGCCCACTGTGAACTCATGACCTGAGCTAAAATCAGGAGTCTGATGTTCAACTGGCTGAGCCACCCAGGCATCCCTAAATAGTGATAGTTTTATTTTTTTCTTCCCAATTTGGATACCTTTTATTTATTTATTTTTTCTTGCCTAATTGCTTTGGCTAGGGCTTCCAATACTCTTTTGAATAAAAGTGGTGAGAATGGGCATCCTTACATTGTTTCTCATTTTAGAGGAAAGGTTTTCAGCTTTTTAACTTTGAGTACACTGTTAGCTGTAGGCTGGTCGTAGATGGCTTTTATTATGTTGAGGTATGTTCCCTCTATACTCACTTTGTTGAGAGTTATCATAAATGGATGTTCATTTTTGTCAAATGCCTGTTCTGCATCTGTTGTGATGATCATATGATTTTTATTCTTCATTTTGTTAATGTAGTATATCACATTGATTTATATATGTTGAACCATCTTTGCATCCCTGGAATAAATTCTTACTTGATCATGGTGTATGATCCTTTTAATGTATTGATTTTGGTTTACTAATATTTTTTTGAGGATTTTTACACACTGTGTGTTTTCTTGTGGCATCCTTGTCTGGTTTGGGTATCCAGGTAATGCTGGTCTCATGAAATAAGTTTGGGAGCGCTCCCTCCTCTTCTGTTTTTTGGAATAGTTTGAGAAAAATTGGTATCAATTTTTTCTTGAATGTTTGGTAGATTTTTACCAGTGAAGCTGTCTGGTTTTGGAAATTTGTTAGTTGGGTGTTTTTGATTATTGATTCAGTCTCCTTACTAGTAATTGGTCTGTTCAGATTTTGATTCATCTTGATTCACTCTTGGTAGGTTGTATGCTTTTTAGGAATTTATCCATTTCTTCTTGTTTGTTAAACTTGTTGGCATGTAATTGTTCGTAGTAGTCTCTTATGATTTTTTGTTATTTCTGTGGTATCAGTTGTAATGTCTCCTTTTTCATTTCTGATTTTATTTGAGCCCATAGGTTTTCATTGCAAATAATTAATGGAATTCTTTTTTTGAAAATTTTTTAAATGTTTATTTAGTTTTGACAGAGAGAGAGAGAGAGAAGAAGGGAGGGAGCAGGGAAAGAGCAGAGAGAGAGGGAGATACAGAATCCAAAGCAGGCTCCAGGCTCTGAGTTGTCAGCACAGAGCCCAATGTGGGGCTTGAACTCATGAACCGTGAGATCATGACCTGAGTCAAAGTTGGACACTTAATTGACTGAGCCACCCAGGTGCCCCTATTTTATGGAATTCTTTAGGGCTGGGCATTGTTTCCTACTTTTAGTAGATAAAAGGAGTTCTCTGCTCATATGAATGAAAGCTGGAACACTTTAAAAATAATTTGAAATAAGATTGACTAAGTCAAATTTTGCCAAGATATCCCTCGTGTTAATAGATATTTCTGGAAAAAGTGAGTCCTTCTCTGTAGTAGACATTTATTATGGTCAGGAGGCATGTAAATAATTCTCTTTTTTTCCTGGTATGACCACAGCTCTTTATTCAGTTATAGGAGTTGAAATATAAAATGGAAGAAAAAAAGTATATTTTCTCTTTCCCTTTCTTGAGAGTAAACTTAAACTTTAATTCATTTATTTTATTTATCTAGTGAATAAGTCATACATTTCAAGTCCTGAGGTTCAGGTAAGAAACTGTAACAAACATGTAGAGTAAGTAATCTCTGTGTTACTTGGTATGCTGTGTGTTCAGTTTCAAATGAGTAACCTTTTACCTGTGTCTTCTATGTGCCCAGCCTCTGTATCAGTGACCATGGTTAATAATTATTTGAGTATCCTTTTTATGCATGTGGAGAGACAGCTGTGAATTTGTGTTTATTTTTCCCCTTTTCCTATACAAATCACAGCATTTCGTGCCTACTCTTCTCTGCTTTGCTTGTTTTTGGTAACTTAATCTGTGCTTATCTATAGATCTTGCCTTGTCATTACTTAGAAGCTTGTTTATGGTTTTCAGCTTTATTGAGGTATATTTGACAGATAATTCCTGGGTTTTTGTTTGTTTGTTTTATAATTACAGAGAATTTCACTGTTTAGATCTCTCATAACTTACTTTTACCAACAGTGCTACATACAGTCAGGTCTGTTATTATGTTTGTTCTGAATACGTGAATTTGTTACAACACTGTTGATATGTCAGGGAACAATTTGAACATAATGTGAATCCTGCATTTGCTTCTGTGTGATTTAGTCTGGGAGAAAAACCAGGAGAACATAGAAAACAGGACCCAGCTGAAGTGAGCTGCTTAGGAATACGCAAAACACACATACTGTAAACATTTCCTTAATTCATTGAATGTGTTATGAGCTACCTCCATCCACATCTGGTGTTATAACTTAATTTTCGATTTCAGATAACCCTTTCTCTCATGTCTCAATAACCAACTCATAGGGCTATAGCCCATTTCTAGCAAACTTCTGATCTCTTTCAAGGTAAAATCCTAGAGTGCTGTGCCCTTAATCCTGTTTTTCCCTTAAGCCATATTTTCTCCATAAACCATATTTTTTTTTCCATGAGGTTCTTATGGCATGATTTTGCATAGCACAGAGTTTTTTTGGAGCACATGTTATACTGCACCAGAACCGCTTGTACATGATTTTACTCATGTGTGAAGATACTTGTAGGACAATTTCCAGAGGTAGACTTGCTGCATCAAAAAACGTATATACATTTGTAGTTTTTTAAAAATATAATTTATTGTCAGATTGGTTTCCATACAACACCCAGTGCTCATCCCAACAGGTGCCTTCCTCAATGCCCATCACCCACTTTCCCCCTCCCCCACCCCCATCAACCCTCAGTTTGTTCTCAGTATTTAAGAGTCTCTTATGGTTTGCCTCCTTCCCTCTTTTTTTTTTTTTTCCCCTTCCTCTCCCCCATGGTCTTCTGTTAAGTTTCTCAAGATCCACATTTGAGTGAAAACATATGGTATCTGTCTTTCTCTGCCTGACTTAATTTCACTCGGCATAATACCCTCCAGTTCATCCACTGCTGCAAATGGCAGGATTTCATTCGTTCTCATTGCCGAGTAGTATTCCATTGAATACAGTGAGACACATTTGTAATTTTAATATACATTGCCAGATTGCCCACCAGTAATGTATGAAAACGCCTATTTCCCCACACCCTGGCAGCAGCAGTTATCACATTTATAGTTTAGTTCTTTGATAGGTGAAAAATAATGTTTATATGCTTTTCATAACTGTATGTATTTTCTTTGTGGGGCAAACTCTTTTAATATAAAAGCTTTGTACGTGGCAGGGGATTTTTAAAAAATGATTATTACTTTGACAGTGGTGACTGTTCATACCTAAATAACTCAAAGTTAAATTTTTTTCTGAAAAAGTCACTGTGCCTAACAGCAAAAGCAGCTCCTTTCAGAGCATCTAAACCTTCTAATAGTATTAGAAAAGTTGTGAATTTTATTAACATCCTTGAATTCTGACATCAATTTTTAGCCAAAGGGACATGTGTAAACACAGTAAGCATTTTGATATATCTTCCAGACTAGGGGATCAATACCCATAATACCATCCTCAGGAAATTTTACATTAGTTGTGCATACATTTTTTATTTTTTACACTGGGGAATTGAAAGCTGTGTAAAGAAAGCAAGGAGAATATAAGAAAGTGTAAAAAAAAGGCAGAAAAGATGTTTTTGAGTATTCATGCATTTATATATCGTAAGTTACAGCAATTGAAATGATAAATATTTTTTAAATTCATCCTACTAATTAAAAAAAAAATAACATTTATTCACTTTCTGAGAGACAGAGACAGAGTGTGAGTAGGGCAGGGGCAGAGAGAGAGGGAGACACAGAATCTGAAGCAAGCTCCAGGCTCTGAGCTGTCAGCACAGAGCCCGATTCAGGGCTTGAACTCACGAACCGTGAGATCATGATCTGAGCCAAAGTCGGACACTTAACCGACTGAGCCACGCAGGTGCCCCCCATTCTACTAATTTTTAAAATACAGAGTATAAGAAGGAAATTTTAAAAGTCGTCCGTAATCACTTTGTCCTATCCCTTCTGGTAATCCCTGTTGACACTTAGAAAAAAAAATATTTTTTCTAAATTTCTAAAAGTTTTTGTAGCTCTTTCAAGTATGATATTTAAGACACAGAAAGTGGTGTTTGATGTTCTAATAACAGCGTTATTCAAAGTGTTGTCCATAGGGCCGTCAGTTTGTGGTAGCGTAAGTTAGAAATGGAAAGTGTTTAGAGGTTCTTAACATCAGTTCGACCCAGTAATTTCCAGTCTGTTGAATGTAATAATAAAAATTGTTGGCTTGGGGCGCCTGGGTAGCTCAGTAGGTTGATTGTCCGACTTAGGCCCAGGTCATGATCTCACTGTTTGTGAGTTGAAGCCCTGCATCAGGCTCTGCGCTGACAGCATGGAGCCTGCTTCGGATCCTCTGTCCCCCTGTCTCTCTGCCTCTCCCCTTCTTTCTCTCTCTCTCTCATAAATAAATATTTAAAAAAATTGTTGCTTATATTTTATACAGTTTTAGAATTAATTTTCTGATAATTTTTTTGATGTATTTTTGTTAAAAGTGTTACCCTGAAACAGATTGGAGATTTAAAGAGCAGGTCTTCACAGGCCCTTTGAGCAGCTGTGCTCTTGTTTATTTCATTGATCAGTCCTATTTGAACTGGTCTTTTTCTTCTCTCACTAGTCTCCCCAGAGAGGGGCTTCCATACCTCATTCATCAGGGATGTGCCAGGGAAGATCCTCCTACCAAAGTAAAAATGTTGGGAGGAAAGAGGGTAAAATATCCGATCTTGGAAGGTAGAAACTGCAGAGGGTGACCTCTTTTCTCCCCAGAGGAGCCTAGGAGTTGGATTTTGGATAAAACTAATTCAGTAGGAGAACTGCAGGGATTTTAAAATGAAGAAAGGAGATGTGAGGGGGTTCTGTCCTGTGCCACTTTCCCTTCCTTCCTTCAATTCCTTTTCCCTTTTTCTCCTTCCTCCTCCCTCTTCTCCCTCTGCTTTCTCTCTCTTTTTCTTTTTGGTCTGGATGGTTAGGAAGTTTGAGGATTTTTTTTTTTTTTAAATTAATGTGATACTTGGACATGTGTGTTTCTCCTGGAAGGTGGATGAGGCTTAGTGAGAGTTAATTAGGGCGGCAATTTAGAGTTAAGTTTTCAAGGCGAGTGATTTCCTTTCTGCTTTAGCCAGCCTTGTTTATCTAAGTAGGAGGAAAGATAGATGAAATTTAGGGAGTAAACTGTTCAAGAATAAAACATGTGCATTTGGCTGGAGAGTGAAATGTATTATCTCTGGAGGGAGAGTGGCAGAGACGTGCGGTGGGAGGGCAGCTCAGCTGGTGGTCACAAGATGGACTTTGGAATCATACTACCTGTGTTCCAGTCTCAGTGCTGTGACCTCCTAGCTTTGTGACCTTAGACTAGTAGCTGAAGCGGCCTGTGCCTTACTTTCCTCACTGATAAATTAGCAATGCTAGTACTTACCCTGCAGCATTTTCGTGAGGTTAAATGAGTTAATACATGTAAAACATCTAACTCTCCAATGTTATTTGTCCTTTCTTCTTCTTTACTATTAGCATCAAGCCTGCACTGGGTAGTGGGCTGAAATAGATAATTATGGATGTTGCCACTGGTGTAGGTACTAACCAGATATTTCATAGGATGGGCACATGATGAGGTTTCTTCCTTTCTAGTTTGCCATTTTGAAAGTGTTGTTGTTTTTTAAATCAGCAAACAAGTTTGTAATAATGACTGATTGGAAATGGTAGATGTTGCGTGTTTCTTAAATGATTTCCCATATCTCCATGGGACCATTAGTCACAAAAGGGGCATGGAAAGATTAATGCTATAGTGGCAAGGCACCTTGAATTATATAGTCCAAACTGCTTCCCCACCCCACCACTTTTTTCCCTTAAACAGCTTGTAGGAGCTCAGGACAGATGAGTTCAGTGATGGACGTAATTAGTTTTGCAAATAACTTTCTTCCGTGTTAATTCTGTATTTAAATTATTACTACAAAAATTCCTTATTGCAAAAGATTCCTTAACCTCTCTTAAGCCAGTGGAAGTTTAAATTGAGTAATATGGGTATTTTTCGCCCTCCTCTCCCAAAATAATAGTTTTATAATAGCTTATCATCACTTAGGAGGAAGCTGTTTTTTGATGCTGCACCTTCACATTGGTACAAGAATAGCTCTAACATTGTCCAGGTCATATGTGAATTTATTTTAGAGTTACGCCGGCTTTTTCCTCCTAGCTGTTTGTATCTGTCACTTGGCCACCAGAAGGAATTCTTTGGTTACCAGTTAAACCACCCAGTGTTCGATGTAGTCCTGTTTCAAAAGGCCCAAACATCTGATTATGTGTACCACCTTTGATACCTGAGACTGGCTTTTTATCTTTCAAACACTCAAGAGAAGTCATTTGAGCATCTAACTCTGGATCACTTGGAATTCTACACTTTTATATTCTCACTCTATTTTGCTTGTTTCTGTTACTATTAAACAGCAGGTTGTGATAACTTGATATAACATTAAATTATTTAACCTGAAAGTTTTATATAGTAAATGCAGAATGATAGGGAAATTGACTGTGTTTAGTTAGCTCACACAATATCATTTTATTCCTGTTTGGAGTGATTACTGTTACATTTTTATGGGAAAATTTAAATATCCTATGTGGAGGTGATTTACAGTACCCTGAATAAGAATTCTATCTGGCCTAAGAGTCCTCCTTCTGTCTTCTTTCTTCCATTTACCAGTATCATCACAGTTTAACAGAAAGTTTAGTGTGTTTATTATTTAGTAATGATAAAATAATAAAAATCTAGGTTCTCTGAACTCTAGCTAGATTGAAACTCGTATTTCATTTTATGGCATTTACCTAAGTAAAGCAAAAATATTTGTAGTCTGATTGAACTAACTATGATATGTAATGAAAATCAGAACTTCATGGTATTATTTTCATGGAGAAAGACCATTTACTATGTGTAACTAAAATTGTGTAATGAATGATATTCTTGTGTCTGATTGTTTACTCACCAATAATTTATTGAATACTTAACTCTTTTTCATTTTCAGATTCATATGTCCTATATAGTGCCCATGGCACATGGCTGTCTGCCTTCTGCTTAGACATACCCAGAAATAGGAATCTCATTACTTTGCAAGGAAAACATTTTGTTTCTGGAATGTTCTGAATGTTTTCAAGTTCTTAACTGTTCTGAGAAAAGAAATCTTTCTTTCTTTAACTTGTACCCAAGGGCCCTAGTTCCTGCTCAGAGGATTATTAGATTCCTGGGTCCTCACTAAGCTTTCTAAATCAGAATCTCTTGTAATGAGTCTCCATAGTCTGTACTTAACATAAAAAGTTCCCCGCAAGATTTTGATCAGCCAAGTGTGGGAATCACTGCTTTGTAAAACACAGTAATTATATACTGTCTTTTCAACACCATCTATTTTTAATTAGTAATTCCTTGTATGATATGCCTTTTGGGTCTTTCACTGTTCTAATTGTGGTTGTTTTTCTGGTACTGAATTACACATAATATTCCTGATATGACCTAAACATATAGAATACAGCGGAACTAACACTTTTCCTAATGTGAATAGTGCTTTTTTTGTTTGTTTTGTTTTAAGTGCAGCCTAAGACTATAGTGCTACTTAAAAATAATTTAAAGGGGTGCCTGGGTGGCTCAGTCGGTTGAGCATTTGAATTTGGCTCAGGGCATGATCTAACTGTTGTGAGTTCAAGCACTGCATTGGGCTCACTGGCGTAGAGCCCACTTCAGATTCTCTGTCCCCCCTCTCTCAGACCCTTCCCCCCTCATGCTTTCTCTCCCCAAAATGAATAAACATTTATTAAAAAAAGATAATTAAAAAACCCAACAGATTGTCACACTATTGACTTATAAGGATGACATGGCCTTCTAAAATCTCCTTGGTTTTATTTTTTTAATTTAATTACGTTTTTAAAATGTTTTTATTTATTTTTGAGAGAGAGAGAGACAGAGTGTGAGCAGGGGAGGGGCAGAGAGAGAGCGAGACACAGAATCTGAAGCAGGCTCCAGGCTCTGAGCTGTCAGCACAGAGCCCAACATGGGACTCAAACTCATGAACTGCAAGATCATGACCTGAGCCGAAGTCAGACACTTAACTCACTGAGCCACCCAGGCACCCCAGTTTAATTTTTTTATTTAGTTTTTAAGTTTTGTTTATTTAAGTAATCTCTACACCCAACGTGGAGCTCGAGCTCATGAGCCTGACATCAAAAGGTGCATGTTCCTCTGACTGAGCCAGCTAGGTGCACTACTCTGATTTTGTTTTTGTGGGCTGCTTGTCAAGCCAAAAGATTTTATTCAGTTTGAATTTCTCTTTGTTTGTTTGTTTGTTTTTGCTTCTGAATCTAAATACTGGGTTGTAGATTTATCACTGTATATTTTATGTATCTTCAAGTTAATAAAGAGCTTTTAAATCCTTTTTCCACAGCCCAGCATAGTCCTCTCTTTTATACCCTGTTTTTTTCACATTTAAAAATTGATATACATACCTCCTAAGTCTGTAAAAAGGTGCCAGATGAACATATAGGAAGGGGGGGAGGGGAAAGAGGAGAGAAGGAAACAAATCACAAGAGACTCTTAATGCTAGAGGACAGACTGAGGGTTGATGGAGGTAGGGGGATGGAAGATGGGCTAGATGGGCGATGGGTTACTAAGGAGGGAACTTGCTGTGATGAGCACTGGGTGTTGTATGTAAGTGATGAATCACTGAAGTCTACTCCTGAAACCAATACTGCACAGTATGTTAACTAAAATTTAAATTACAAAAAAATGTTGCTTGAAACAAATATTGAATCAACTTCAAAAAATAGAGCTTGTGTTAATGATTTTTTATGATTGTGTAGTAATTATCAAGTGAAATTTAAGAAAGGAGATTTCATGAAATAGTTTTATTTATTTACTTAAAAGATTGTTTTAATGTTTGTTTATTTTTTGAGAGAGAGGCAGAAACAGAGCATGAGCAGGGTTGGGGGGGCAGGGCAGAGAGAAAGGGAGACACAGAATCCAAAGCAGGCTCCAGGCTCTGAGTTGTCAGCACAGAGCCCGATGCGGGCTTGAACTCATGAATCGCGAGATCATGACCTGAACTCAAGTAGGACGCTCAACCGATGGAGCCACCCAGGCACCCCTCATGAAATATAGTTCTAGATTTGGGAGTGAAGAGAATAAATATACTAAAAAATCCATTTTAATTAAAGGTGGGTGTTATCTGCCAGTTTTTTGTTTTTTATCTTTTGCATTGCTTCAAGGAGTTTTTGGTTTGCATGTCACTTAGGGAGAGCAAAATGCCTAGTGTCCCTTCTTCCTCTATCCAAACAAAATAAAAGGCAACAAAACAAAAATAACATTTATTTGAAAAAAAATCTTTACACCTGAAACTTGCTATAACTCTTCAGAGAATTCTCAGTAAAAATGTATGTTTCTGTTCCATTGGTTTTGTGCCAGAACAATGTTTAGTCCATGGAGTGTGCCTGTGGTTAAAGAATCTGTTGCAAGGAATATGTTTCTTACCTCAGTGTTTCTGACCTATAGATATTACATCTGAGCATGTTGGTCTCTAGGTTATGTTTGTGTTGAACAGAGTAGCTGGAGAACTCATGGACTAGTTAGAGGCTTTTGTTCCTGGAATAAAAGTTTTCTAACTGAAATGATATTCTAATATTGCTTGGAAGTTGAAGAAATGGCTTGTAATGATTGCGAGCACAGAATAATAACTAAGCTAGCCAGGTGGTTGATAGATTTTCCTGGAAATGTATTCTTAATGTTTAACTTTTGAATAGACGTTGTGTGTATGGAAGTGATGTTTGTAAAAGGCAAAATGTTAACCTGTGAGATAGAAGAGCAAATACAACATTTGTTGTTATCTGATCTTTTGTCATTTTACATGTAGAAATGGAAGATTTTGTGAAGAGACGGTAGTTAGTGTTGTAAATGTTATCTGTTAATTTTACATACTTTTAACAATTAAAAAGTATAACTGTGTGTTACCTCCCTTTTCCTACCCTACCACACGCACACACACACACACACACACACACACACGGCGTTCCTTATGCACTCGTGTATTTTATGTACTCATTAACGGTTTGCTGAAGGAATGGAACCCATGTCAACTACTCTAACATAACCAAAGACTTTTAAGTACATTAATCTCTCATTCAGTAATGACCAACATTTGGTAGTGATGTATACTACAAGAAAAGCGTCACATAGATCCTACTAGATTTACGTGTAACTTCTGTTAATAAATTCTTGTTTTCTTTAACAACATGGCTTTAATGTGATCCCTGGGCCCTTACTCTGAGGAAAGAGGTGGTTTGATTTATTAAAGTGGGAAACAGGGTGAAGATGAAACAGCAGACAGAATGCTTCAGGCATATTCTCTTAGGCAAACCAAAATCTTACCCCCTCCATTCCCTCACTCCCACCCCTGAGTAGACTTTACACAACTGTGAGCAGTGACATTGCTTAATGAACTTTCCTTAACTGCTATCAGCAGCCTGTCCCTTGCCAAATCCAGTGTCACCCAAAGCTCAGGAACATATGGTGCACCAACTGCACCAGAACAAGAGTCATTCAGTGTTGATCCAGTCTGTTTTACTCTTAGTTTAAAAAAGGAAAAAAAAAAATAGTGGCATTGACCTAAGAACATTTCCTTTCCATTTCTAGTTGTTCTTTGTGGTTGTGTGTTTGCTTTCTGTGGAGGAGGTGAAACATTTAAAGTAAATCGACGTTTTGTGACTAGAGACCAGAGTGCTAGAAGTGATCTACCAACATTTGGTGCTATCTTGATAAAAGCCAACTGTGCAGGCAAGTTTATTGGGTTAGAAAAATAAACATGGAACTGCAAGAGAAGGCACAGGAGACCTGCTAGGGGGTACTGGTGGTAGTTCTGACCTATACAAAAAGAACTGGAAGGAAAAATATCCTTAGGATTTTTTTTCTCAACAAATTGTAAGCAGAATGAATAAAATAGTCCCATAAAAGGAAACGTTAACTCCTTTCATCTAAGTGTTGACGGGTCTTGGTTCTGGAGGGCTACAGATATACAAAGGAAGCTGAGACCACACTTCCTGAGACAGGAATGGAATGAAGACGTGCCCATCTTCACAGGATGAGGGACAAGTGCACAATCAAGAAGCACTGAAAGGAACAAGGAGTTGACAAACGTGGATTTCTTAGAAACAGTATGGCATCTGGGAGTGATAGTTGCATATGTAAGCAGTCCTTTCTGGGCAATGGCATTTTTAAGGAGACCATACTAGTTGATGTGGAAGCAGCTTGTAAATTTAGATTCTTGGTGCCTGGGTAGTGGATTTGGTAGAGCATCTGACTCTTGATTTCTGCTCAGGTCATGGTCTCACAGTCGTGGAATCGAGCCCCATGTCAGGTTCTGTGCCTCTCTGTTTCTCTTAAGATTCTCTCTGTTTCTCTCCCTCTGCCCCATCCTCCCAACCCCCCATTCTGTCTTTCTCTCTCAAAAACAAAATAAAACAAAACAAAAAAACACCAAAAAAACCAAAAAAAAAAAAAAAAAAAACCCTGCAAGAGGTAAATTCACATTCTTCATAAGTTATTTATTGTCGTATACTGTGCCCATTATTGTATGGCTTTTGGCAGCCTAGCCAGCCTGGGCTCTTAGTTTCCGTGTCACTTTCTCCCTAGAATGTAGACACCCTTAACTACTTGCCATACCTTGGAAATGGTAGTACTTTTTATATCATCATGTGTTTCACATGCTTTTTATTTTTCCCCAGAACACATAATACCGCTCCCATTTTATTTCTGCAAATTCCAACTTCTATTTTAACATTCAGGACAATTGTCAATATCCCTGACAAACCTTCTTCATGTCATTTAGGTATATTAGTCATTCCAGTATTTATGTTGATAACTTTTATACATTTATTACTCTCTAGTGTCCCAGAGTATCCTTTACTTTTACTTGTCTTGCTGCCTAGAGTGCATTCCCTCTAGATCTATTCATGGCGCTTTCTCTTCATTCTGGTTTCTGTTCAGATGTCACCACCCCAGGAAGTCTTTTCTGACTACTTTACCATAAAAGAGCATCTCCTGATGCTTTTTGTCCTCTTTCTCTTCTTTATTTTTCTTCTTTAATACTTATTTTTGATATTTTATTTATCTTCATGTTTATTTGTTGATTGTCTCTTTCCCCCTGGCTGAATTTAAGCTCCATGAAGGCAAGGACCTCATTCTGTTCGTTGTTGTATCACTATGCCTAGAACAACTGGGCACATAATAGACACTTAAGTATTTCTTAAATGATGGAATAAATGAATATTTGCTTTCCCCATTAGCCTAATAATTCATTCTTATAGTCATTAGCATCTGGTCCATATGTAATCATTTAGTGAATGTATATGAACAAATGAATGCATGATTCAGCATTAAATGCCAGAAAGCTCAGGTACTACCAGTAGGAAGATTCTTGTCCCTTAGAATTAAATATATAATAGAATTAATATTCATCCTAGAAGAAAAAATCATTTGGGATCTGAAAATGAAGATAAGCTAGATTCTCTTCCCTCCTAGTTAGCTCTGAAACTTAGCCTTTTGGATTTCTAATGTTGATACAGTTTTAAGTTTTTGAAAAGTAGTCATGTTTGTCATTTTAATGTTTTATAATAGAGAAATAAAAATAATATATATAATTAGTGAAGAGTACAAAAGTTATTTTAATGCCAGAGTGAGTAATGGATACTAATTATAATGACTTTTAGACTAATGAGAGATGGTAGTCTGTATAAATATTTATTATGGTTTAGAGTTAAAAGGGACCCTAGAACATTTGGTCCAGCTCTCTTATAGAGCTGGGCAGAATGAGGCCAGACATGTGAATGATTTGCCCAAGGTCATAGGATTTGTTAGTGTTAGAGTTAGAATTACCCTCAAGTTTCTTTTGTAATACTAAGAGTTGCAAGAGTGTGGGATAACACTTTTCATGCACAGTTTGTAGAATTATAAATGGTTGCAAATATTCTTGTTGGCATTCTAGTATCATAGATCAAAAAATTAAATGTGCATATCTTTTTAAAAACAGTTCCTGAAGAAAATATCAGTTGAGTATGCCATAATAAATGTATAATACTTTCATCACTTTATGTTAAACATAAGAACAAAGGAAATTGGAAATCAGTTAACTTACTAAACAATAGCCTGTTTTGGTAATTCATTAAATGTTTATTGTGTGTTTTTTTTTTAATTAATTTTGAGAGAGAGAGAGCACACACGCATGCACATGCACGCATGCCCTGCGAGAGGGGGAGGGACAGAGAGAGAGAGAGAGGAGAGAGAGAATCCCAAGTGGGTTCCATGCTGACAGTATGGGGCTTGAACCCATGTACAGTGAGATCATGACCTGAGCTGAAACCAAGAGTCGTACGCTTAACTAACTGAGTGACCCAGTTGCCCCTAGTCTGTCTTAATTTTAAGTCCATGTACAATAGACCTATAGAGACATAAAAGGCATAGTCATTGCTTAGAAGAAACATCTTTCTGGTCTGCAGCCCAGCAAACTGTTGGTTAGAGTTTGAGATGAAATAAGGACAGAAATGAATAGGTATCTAGAAACTTTTGTAGTTTGACAGAGTAATTTTATGTCTGTTGAATCTGATGATAAGAAATTTGGTCTTATATTTTATATATTCTTTAAATTTTGTTTTCCAGTAATTTGTCTTCATTAAAGATTACAGAAGAATTGGTATAAGGCAGACGGGGGAAAAACTTTCCTCACAGTGTCTTTCACCGCAGATAGTTTGAGGAGCATTGCTTTATGGAGAGTTACATACACATGTGAAAGTTAAATAGTAGATATGGGAGAGGACGATATCAGTTCTTTATATTGTTTTTCTGAATTCAGTATCAAATGTAGTGTCTTACTGGAATAGGCCCTTATTAAATGTTAGTGATTTTAACAGTTACCTGCCATTAGCATGTGAAGTCATGATTTTGTACCACATTAAATAAATATTAACCCTGCTTTGAGTTCTTAAATTTTCTTGATGCTAATGGATTTCTTGTTTTGAAACATTTTTGGGGCGCCTGGGTGGCTCAGTCGGTTAAGCATCTGACTCTGATTTCGACTCAGGTTATGATCTCACGGTTTATGAGAGTTGACAACACGGAGCCTGCTTGGGATTCTCTCTCTCCCTCTCTCTGTGCCTGTGTCCTGCTCTCATGCGCACTCTCTCTCTTTCTCTCTCTCTCTGTCTCAAAATAAATAAATTTTTTTTTTAAAAAAGAACTTTAGATTGTGATTTTCAAAGGACTAGTGAATTTTTTCCTTGTGTCATAAAAGTATGCTGCTACTGGTAGTTTAGGAACCACACTTTGAGAAACATTGTTCTAAGGTTTCATTAAATCATTCATTCTTAACATTTTTTTGGTCATAGATGCCTTTGAGAATTTGGGGAAAGCTATGGACTGAGTCAATGGAAAATGCATGCATACTTGCACATAATTTGCACACAGTTGCAGGGGATTCATCTCATCTTTGACCAGAACCTGATAAGGAGGGAGGGTTGAAACTGTGTGTATTACAGTGTTAATCTGTTCTTAGGTAAACTAGAGTTGACCAATTCATTTTAAAATTTTATAGTTATCTGCAACATTTATTATCATTTTCCTTATCATTATAAAGTGGACTACATAAAAACACAAATATCTGTAATTAACAAATTTGTTTGATTTAAAGATGTTTGTATATGCATTCTTTTTTTATAAACCACCATGCTTTTCACATTCTGGTAGAATTATATTCACACATTAAGTACAAAGGACCTTAAGTCTTTGGATGTAAACCTATATGGATTAACTATAAAATGAAAGTGTTATGTGGTGTGTTAATAGTGATTTACAGTATACGAAGGCATGTTTTGGGGCGTCTGGGTGGCTCATTTGGTTGAGCATCTGACTTTGGCTCAGGTCATCGTTTCACAGTTCGTGAGTTTGAGCCCCGTGTCGGGCTCTGTGCTGACAGCTCAGAACCTGGAGCCTGCTTTGGATTCTGTGTCTCCCTCTCTTTCTCTCCCCCTCCCCTGCTCATTTTCTGCCTCTCTCTGTCTCTCAAAAATAAGTAAATGTTAAAAAAAAAAAAAAAGAGAAGGCATGTTTCTATTTTATTAGGATGCTGGTCAAGAAGAATAAAGATGTTACTTTAATAAAGAAGGATTCATTATGGAAAAGAGATTTAGACTACTAGAACAAACAGTCTTAACAGAAGCCCTGTGTTTGAACTAGGTAGCTCAGTGACTACATAAAGAAAGAGAAGGCATAATCACCCTCTGATTTCCCTTTGGTTTTGTGAGGCACAATGACACACACTTTAAGGTATTTGCTTTATTGCTACCATATAAGGTGTATTCTCAGACTTTTGGGTAAAACTGATGACAGTTTGACTCATAAGCCAGAAAATAAGGCCCATAGTTAGAGTAACCACCACTCACATGGGTCAGGCAGGAGTTCACAAATTTACTCAGAGGGAGACCTCAGTGATTGTTTTATCTCGTCATTCTAACATACAAAAAGCGAAATCATTTTATTTCACAGAAGAGAGTATTAAAATGAATCCAGAGTAGCCTCAAATAGTGAAGGGGCATGTTCACATTAGACATCCAGGTCAGAGATTATCTTTTTCTGTGTAGTTGAGTAGCATATACAGGCTGGTTGAGGTGCCACCGCTATAGAAGCAATAGATAGATCATGCAAGACAGCACAGCTTTCAGCGCTGAGCATAGTGTTGTAAGGTGGATTAGTTAAGTACTAGAGTGACAGGAAATACGTTGGGATTTAAAAAGTGGCTTGAAGGATATGTTTGAAAAGCTGATTCAGCACTTCTCAAATATTCTTTACTTCTCACTTTAATGGCTAAAAACTCCCACCATTTCTGTTTATTTGTGATATTTGGTGACGATTGGGGAGCACTCATTGTTCAGCAGGAAAACAAGTTCTGTGAGTTCTCTGTTTTTTGGTGTAATGCTCATACATTCTTATGTGTTTCTTGGAGGGGGAGGGGTGGGAGGAGGGTGGCAGTGCAGAAAGTCACATCCATGGTATTCTGGGAAATATGTGGGAGATAAACACCTACAGACTTTGAACCAGAGGCTTATATGTCTGGATTCAAATTTTTTATCTTAGGGTAGGTACTAGAAAATACACTTTAATTGCCCATTACCTAAGTGTTTTTTCAAAATAAGGCTTTCCTCTGTGCTTTCCTCTGCCTCAAGAAAATCCTGTTGGTTAGATTGATACAATTTTATTTGTATATTCAAATTTTGGTAACAGCACTGTTAGAAAAATAACATCTTTTATTTTCCCATGGTTTAGTTCCCATGGTTTTTGGACATGGGAAATTTCTGGTAGTGTTTCTTTCTATAACTGTCATATTTATGTATTCCTTTTTTACATTTAATAAATCTGAGGGCATTCTTGTCATACCCATGGTGTTAGGGTCATATATTTCCAAGCATTCCATATTTGTTGAAAGTAGGCAGAGGTTGAAAACTTGCATGTTGGTTGTGGCTCATCATATAGGTACCTGTCTCCTGCTTGTTACCCATAGAATATAATAGGATAATTACCAAAGTAATTTTCTGAACCAGCATAAATTGTTCTTAGTAAACATCTGACTATTAAATGGTGTTATCTATATTATAAAATGATTTCTGTAATATAGTTAGGCATATATATTTCAGTAAGTTATTTCTATTGCTGACATCTGTTTTCTGAGGTTTTTAACTGCTGGCTTATTTCCAAGGGAAAGCATGCAGAGGTTTTGTGTGCATCAATTCCCTATGATTTGGAAGGATTTCTCTCAATAGAGAATTTTAAGACAGTGTTGAAGTTATTGCTATGGCTAAACATTTTGCTCTTTATGAAGAAGCTTAGGGCAATATAGCAGCTCTATTAAATACTCATTTTAAAGAGAAATCTTAGACAGTTAAGTTTATTGAAATGATACCTACCATATTGGATTTTAACTTTTAAAAATGAGAGGTCTATAATGTTTACATTGATTTTGTTTTTTGCTACAAATTTTCTATGATTGTTTTATTTCTGTGATGTGCTTGCTCTCAAGAGATAAGCTCACTACAGTGAAGGGTTAGTCTAACTGGTGTATCTCTAACTCCTTATGAATCCCAAATAGCATACTTCTTTGTGGATAAATGTTCTACTTGGTGCAGTTTTGAGATTTTTGTTTGAGTGGCATGTTCTCTTGAGATATTAGTTTATTTTTAATGCAATTTTATAAAGATGCAGTACTACTTTTCTCTTTTGTTAAAACGTTTTAAGAAGAAATGCTGCTGGAACCACAGATTTGCATGGAGGCTAAGAATTTGGGGAGGTTTGGTCATAAATTTTATTTGAGTACAGTAAAGTTAACGACACGTTTAATGACACATTAGTATTACTGTGAGTTAATTGGCTCTAAATCATAGTTATTACTAACAGTCATTTAGGTTTTTTTAGTTATTCAAATCAAAGTGTAAAATCTTCTATGATTAGTTATTACTTTGATGTTATGTTCAATTTAAATATTATTTTACACATGTGCACTTGGGTGTACAACACACCCAGAGGCAAGGCCTGGATCTAGTTGATCAAACCTAGGATACCTTGTGACCCTTTCTTCTTTCATAGTCTTGGTTCTCTGTTCTACCCTCTGTACCGGCACCTTCATTTGTTCCTCATGCAGTGTGTTCTCTTGTCTTCTTTCCTTCCTGTCCTTTCTTGACCCCCATTTCAAGGCTTCTTCACCACTGTTATCTTCTTAATTCTTATTCTTTGGCCTCTTGGTATAGTGGCAACCCCTAACTGACCTGGGAAATAGAGATACGAGGTCATCATCCTATGAGAATAGAGTTTGGAAAAGTCAGAATTGGATAGTGGTAAGCAGAGAAAGGACATGGTGAGCTGGTTCTGATCTATGGCATATTGTGTTCTGTTGCTGAATAAAGGAAAACTTTAGGCTTAGAGAAGCAGAAAGAAGAGAGTGGGTGAAGAAGGGATATTTGGTCTTTATTGATGGAGGGATGGGGAAGCCAGAAGGTCTGACTGGTCAGTTTGCAAAGCTGTCTTCTCTACACTGTAGGTCCTTGAAGCAGGTGTCCAGCCTATGTGAATTGGTGACATAGTATAATAATAATAATAATAATAATAATAATAGTAGTGAGCATTTATTTTGCATTGTGAGGTATGTGCTATGCTGGGGTTTTATTTAATCTGCTCAAGAGATCTGTGAAGCAGGTGAAATTGTAGTCCCCATTTCAAGGAGAGATAGATGAAGCTTAGAGAGGCCTGGTAAATTCATGTTACACAATCAAGAAATGGCAGAGCATGAATATGACCTCATGTTTGCCTCACTTCAAAGCCTCTGCTCTGTACTGTTTTCTTACTGTATGGACACGGGCAAGTAATTTAATCCCTTTGAAGCTCTCATTTTCCATCTATAATATAGACTAAACTACCTGATAATGGCAAAAAAGGTACAGGGTCTCTTAAAGTTGCTTACTTACTGTTGGTGCTCAGTAAATAGTCCTAATTACTTTTTCTGGATCATTTCTTTCTCAGGACAGAAAAACACTATGTGAGAAGAGCTACTCTTTTTTTTTTTTTTTTTTTTTAATGTTTTATTTGTTTTCTGAGAGAGAGAGAGAGAGCAGGGGAAGGGCAGAGAGAGAGAGGGAGAGGGAGACACAGAATCCAAAGCAGGCTCCATGGCCTGGAGCCTGATGTGGGGCTCAAACTCAGGAACCATGAGATCATGACCTGATCTATATAGTCAGACATTAACTGACTGAGCCACCCAGGTGCCCCAAAGAGCTACTCTTCTAAAATGACTGAAGAAAATTTATCTCTGGGTATTTCCTGGTGCCTTTTTCCCTTACACACACACACACACACACACACACACACACACACACACACACACTCTCTCTCTCTCTCTCCCCCCCCCCCCCCCATTTGTTTACTAAAGACTGGACTTCCTTCTCAAGAGAAAACGTCATCCTAATTGCAGATAAAGATTAAAATGCATCCCTAGGGGTTTTAGACCAAGTGTAGGTGATCAATATTAGAGCCTTTCTTATCTAGGTTAATGGGGAGGCTCAATAAGGATACCATTCTCTTGAAGAGCTTATAGTTGTCCTAGTTTACCTTCATTTCTCTGTCAGTAAACAGAAGCCCAGAGGTAGTTCCAACATGTGCAGCCCTGTATGCTTGCAATTTAAGTGAGGCCACAAAGCACTGTTTTTAAAGAAGCATACAGCCTCAATTAAGTTTATGGAAAATTATGCAACAGTAATGAAAAATGCATCTCAGGATCAAAGGACAAGCATTTGCTTGTGATTAGTTTGATTTATGCTGAGCTTGACCCAGGAGCCTCCCACTACTGCTTCCTTCCTACACATTATACATTTATGAAATACACATATACTTATGGCTGTCATATAATATGTACAAGATTTACTGATGACAGAATGTTATTACTGTTTCAAACAAATGCAAGCTATTCAGACTTGCAAAAACAAAAAATGAACTATACAAATAATGAGTGACCTTGTAGTTTTTCCTTAGCTGCTAACAATTCATTATAGTACTATATTCTACCCAATTAAGAAAGAAAAAAAAAGATTTATCTTTCTAATGAATGGATGGTCTGAGGAAGTGGTTTTGGAGATAAATGGAGCTCATAGGAGTATTCAGTAAGGTGTCGTCTTTAATAAGACTTAAATTTGTTTCTATGTGCTGGGCCTTTCCCACTAAATACAGCATTAGTTCAGGCTCTTCATGATCTTTAGTTTAAATTGTGTGATGAGAAGTCCTGAGCATTGAATAATAAACATGGTTAGAGATTTAGAAAAGATGCTTATGTCAAAAATCCAAGAAGACTAATATTACTGGCCCCCCAAAACTGTAGACAAAAAGGAATTTATTTGACAATTTAAATAATATATGAGTTTGATAGGAGTTAAATTTTGATCTGTTTTGTTACTCTGGAAAATTTATTTATTTATTTATTTATTTTTAATTTTTTTTTAATTTTTTTTTAACGTTTATTTACTTTTGAGACAGAGAGAGACAGAGCATGAATGGGGGAGGGTCAGAGAGAGGGAGGGAGACACAGAATCTGAAACAGGCTTCAGGCTCTGAGCTGTCAGCACAGAGCCCGACGCGGGGCTCGAACTCACGAACCGTGAGATCACGACCTGAGCCGAAGTCGGCCGCTTAACCGACTGAGCCACCCAGGCGCCCCGAAATTTTATTTCTTCAGTGTTCAACATAGTATAAATTTTTCTTACCCTTAAATATCTCAGCAGCTGTGAAAGGATTACTTTTGTTAGCGTAAAGAGAAAACAAAATCATGATATACTGGGTATGTGATAGAGAACATTTCCTTTGAAGGGTTTAAAATCTTTTTTTATACTTTGTATCTGTGAGATTTCATATATCTTTGCTCAAATAGGTATTTTTTCTTAATAATTTTAAGAACTATTTTGGTCACTTGATAGTTGTATTTTAAAATGAAATAAATTTCTAATTATGTAAAATTTTAGTTTTTCCTAATTTCACAGTGTAAACAAACCATCGCCAGTGTTAAGTAATAAATGTGTGGCATCCATTCATTCAGTATGTATTTTGTGAAGGCCTGTAGTGTGCCAGGCACCTGAGGAAACACAGACATGGGCCCTTCCTTGATGGATCTAACCTTCACTACTGTTTTCTTGATTTTAGATCCAGACATTTGTTCTCATGCACTAAGATTGGTCTGCCTTGATCATTATTTTTAAGGAAAGAGTTTGACAACTGATAGTAATCAAAACCTAGCCTAACTGAACATACAAATATCCATTGTATTTATTTCTTTGTTTCCAAATTGTGAATTGTAGCACTCAATTCATGTTTTGTTTGTTGAGGTATATAGTTTTTTAAAAAGAAGTAATTTTAGCAAAATGTTCTCTAAAATATTTAGTTGTGTTTTTTTTTAGTTTTTTAAAACTTGTGGTAATCATAACAGTAAACCATTTTTAAGTGTACAATTTATTTGCATTAAGTGCAGTTACAGTGTTGTACAACCATCACCACTATCCATTTCCAGAATTTGTTCATTATTCCAAATAGAAACTGTATAAAATCTTTTAGTTTTAAGTATCTAGAGAATATTGGTTGTTTTCTTTATTTGTGCCAAGTCTCACCTGTCTTCCAACAACCCAGTATTCAGTGTGATCTACTTGTACTTAATGAATTCTGAGCTTGCCATTTGAATTAGAATGGTTACTTTTGATTTGTATTTGTTCCATGTTTCTAGGTAGTTATTAAAATTGCATCATCTTGCATTTTACTGTAATTTTATATTTGTTTGCTTTTTTGGAACAATGAAATATATATGAACTTGGAAGGAGATCAAACTGAGTAATGTGAACATGGAAAATTTAATACAGAAGGGAAGAAAAACTGGGGATTAAAGACTGTGGTACACAAAAAAGTCTGATAGTCTCAGACACAACTGGTTTCCTTCCCCTCCTACTAAATGCCTGGAGCAGGAAGCATATCTAGTGTAAAAGATATTTGGGTCTGATCTAAAAGAATTCAGTACCCCAGACACTGGATATGAATTGGACTCAACAGGAAGGATTGTTCGGTTAAATCCGCTGTCTGTGTTACTCTTTGTGCTCAAAAGTACAGCTGTTTAAAGAGTTCTAAACATTATTTTTGAAAGAATTTAAATACCCTATTCACATTACAGATGCTAAAATGTCATTTGCTTGGCTACTTCTCTTCCTCATTCATAACAATCACATGGTACTGTTACACAATAAAGAAATGGAGAAATTATCAGGGAACCGTTTTCAGAAAATTTAGCAAGTAAGAATTTAAGGAAATAGGAAAGTTATTTGTTACCTGTTAATCAAGATAACTTTTTATTAATTTGTCTAAAAGTATATAAATCTACTTTTCTTTTGATATAAGCAAAAGTATAATTTTCATCTGCGTTTATTCTCTGTTTTTTAAGGAGTGACACTCCTAATGAAATCTATTCATTACAGCTAAAAGATGGAGGCAAAGCATCCCAGGCAAATGTAAGAATAGGCGATGTGGTTCTCACCATTGATGGAATAAGTGCACATGGAATGACTCATCTTGAAGCCCAGAACAAGATTAAGGGTTGTACAGGCTCTTTGAATATGACTCTGCAAAGGTAATTTGCATTTTTTTTTTTTTTTAACCTCAGAGAACAATACTGAGGAATGTGTTTTTGTGTATCTGATTCATGGTATTAACTCAAGTTTCTACTACCACTGTTTCAAGTAGATAAATTAAAAAATGTAAAGGCTTTTAAATTGAATAATTGAACAGTATGACAAATTGGTGAAAGCTTTGGATTATTTCCCCATAAAAAGACATGTATTCATGTATTCATAAAAATTGTATGTTCAGTTTTAGAAAATCTAAGATTTCCTAAAATTTCTCAGTAAAGTACAGGCTAAAAATTCTTATTATAGGGTAAAACTCTTGGCCTTAATATTCTGGGCAGTATATTAGAGGGTATTATTTCAAGATCTAGTTTGGCTTTTTCTTAGTATGTCTTTTGCCCTTTTTTTCCTGGGTAGAAAAATAATTTTTTTATATACTCATTTGAAATGCAAATTTTCTGAACTTACTGTTTTGTTTTTTAAAGTTACTCTGGCTTTAGTTATAGCATAGCTAATCATCTCATTGATTATAATATATCAGGCATTTTGAGCATTTCAACATTTGACCTGCTGCCTTGAAATCATGTGGATTGCTTGCTAAAATTACTGACAAAATCAGAACATCAGAAAGGACCAAGAATTATATTTTAATTAGCTGCCTATGATTATTATGAATTATAACATCAGGCTGAGGGGAAGGAAGGTGAAGGGGAGTGGGGAGAAGGTGACTGACTGATGGCTCTGAACCTTTAGGCTTATGGGGAAGGTGGGTATGGAGGGTTTTAAATAAGTCTTGTGTTTGATGATTACAGACATATTCTCTATTTCTGTAAAATTTGGAAGACACCATTTTCTTCCTTGAAACGTCTCAGCCTTCCATAAATTATTGTGTATATTATAAATTTTTAAGAGGGGAATAACATGTGGTACCAAACGTATTTGGCTATGGAACCGTTTTTCCTTGGAGTCTCTCCTGGGACTATTTAAAGGCTATACACAGGCTAAATTTTATGTACTTGTCTGGAAGAGTATCAGTTTGGTCTTAAAACTGAATAGGAGAAATTTTTGTGAACTTAGACTTACAGATTTACTTTGATGTAACCATTCCTCCCCTCGCCCCTCCCCCCCCCCCCTTTTCTTTTGGTGGGAGAAATTCATTTCAGTGGGACTATTTGGTCAAAGGTTATTCATATTTAAATATCAATAGCTATTAGGTATATATTTTAATGCATATAAAGGAGTCAATGAGAAAAAATAACCTTGCTAAAAAGTTCTATTTCTGTAGTGTCCTTTCTGTTCTAGGTACTGAGACATATAACACAAAATTATTGTTACTAATTATATGAAAAGTAGCCATTTTTGTTTATAGTCATTTTTACAAAGTATGAATTTTGAAAGGATACCATGAAGCCAAGAAGATTAAATTGTCTGAGATATTAACTAAATAAAATAAATAGAAATGGTGATGGGTGTTTCTCAAATTCTGAAGTTGAAAGTTTATGTAGAGTATAAGTTCTTTTCCTGGGCTGTGTATCCCTTCTTTCATATCAGCCTAATTATTTTCACATTACACTCCTTCTTATTTAATGACCCAGGACCCAGTGTCTTATTTTCTGTTGAAAATACTTCTGGGTCCCCTAAGAATAGATGAAAACCAGATGTTACCTTGTTTGGATGCATTTCCAATGTAAGTAATCTGTTACTGACCTTTAATAAAGATTCTTTTAAGCTACTTAACTATGAATTCAACGAGTTGTTATAAACATTTGGAGATGCAGCATAATCTTATATTTGTGAGTATGGATATTCAGGGACCCAAAACATGAGAGAGAATTTTAGAGTCCTGTTGTTATTTGTTGTAATTCTCAAGTTTTTGAATGCTTCTTGTGTTAGGCACTGTCAACCTGAAAAGAGATTTACATTTAAGAGAATTTATGGTTTAACATTGACATACTACTGAAGAAATATTTTTTTGCCTTTCAAGGAAAAAATAAAACTTTGAAGAGTTAGTTTCAATTCTTCCCTATACATACACCAGTCCCTTCTTAAGTTCTCTCTTCTCTCAAAGCAAATAAATAGTTTTCCTTCCACTTATTTCTGAATCTGACAACAGCATCCTTTTTATTATTTATTTATTTTTGAGAGACAGAGCACAGGCAGGGGCAGAGAGAGAGGGAGACACAGAATCCGAAGCAGGCTCCAGGCTCCGAGCTGTCAGCACAGAGCCTGATGCCGGGCTCGAACCCACTAACTGTGAGATCATGACCTGAACTGAAGTTAGATGCTTAACCTACTGAGCCACTTAAAAAAGTTTTTTTATTTATTTTGAGACAGAGAGAGAGAGAGAGAGAGAGAGAGAGCACGCACACAAGTGGGGGAGGGGCAGAAAGAGGGAAGGAGAATCCCAAGTAGGCCCTGTGCTGTTGGTGCAGAGCCCGATGCGGGGCTTGATCTCACCGTGGTGAGATCTTGACCTGAGCTGAAATTCAGAGTCAGATGCTTAACCAAGTGAGTCATTTAGGCACACTGACACGAGCATCCTTAATTGGCTTCCAGTCACCTTATCCTCTTTATTCCATCTATCACCAACCAGACTGCTTTGTATTCTCCTTCCAAACTGAATGACCTACAACAGTATTTGTGCTGTGTAACTCTTTTCTTCATGAACATGGACTTTGCTTTGTGAGTATGTAGTACTTCCCTTTATAGACTTTTCTTAATCCAGTTTTCCTTGAAGCAGAACCTGAGGTGGAATTCCTGTACGAGTAATATATCAAGAAAGGTTTTTGAAATGTTACAACAGAGTGAGTAAAGCAGAATTGGGAAGAAGAGGAAACTGAGATGAGCAAATAATGTGGTTTCAGGGGTTATCTAGGCTTAGCTTGATCCGGGAGGGAGCTTGGGGACAAAATCGTACTATAGAGGATGTCTTGCCCTGAGGCAAGGGAATTGGGCTTTTGTCTCCCTTCCCTTGCACTTGTTAGACATTGGCCACCAGTCGTTGAGGAAATGTGTGTGTGTGTGGATGTGTGTGCAAAGTGCATGCAGGGGAGGGGTAGGAAGTAGTTTCTCTTGTTTACACAGAAAGTGGCTGGTGTGAACCATTAGCATTTCCTTAGTTGCTGTACCAAGTTGGTAGAAGGGTTCCAGAGGAGCCAGTCTGGATACAGCACTTGCTATGAGATTCCTTCTAGACTTGAGTCCTCTTGCTCAGAGGATTAGGCTCTCTATGATCTAGACTCAGATTGTCCTCCCCAGATCATCACGACTCATCAGTGAATGCCATCATTTTATTTAGTTCCTTACTGTCCTTCACCTGCCTGGCTGCTCTCTCATGAAATTCACTTTATCAGGGATGCCTACCGACCTACATGCCAGCTCATGTCTGTCTCTGCATCCACAAAGCCCACATCAGACTTCATCTACCCATAGTCTTTTCTTTTGCAACTCATTCATTTTTTTTTCCCGTCTGAATGCCGATGACCAGTTTCTACCATTTGATTCAGCATTTAATTATATACTAGGTATAACCAGGAATAACAAGGCACATTCCATGAGTCATACAAATAAATCTAATTAGTTAATAGTTGTACCTAATACTGTCTATATAACTAATTACTCCATGTATATATTAGTTCTGCTTCTCCAGCTAGACTCCTTGAAAGCAAAGACCATGGTTTTTGCACTATTTGTGTTTAACAGCATCTTGAATAGTTTTGTGTTCTTACTCTCTAATTAATATTTGATGGATACCAGCATTAACTCCCAAACTGGGAATCGTTTGCTTATTCCACAAATAGTTTCGAGCTTTTACTATGTGCCAAGCATTGTTATAGATGCTGGGGACATGCAGTGAACGAAACAGACAAAAATCTCTGCTCTTACAGTGCTGACCTTTGAGTGAGCAGAGATAGACGATAAACAAGTAAGTAAAAGCATGTATTATATTACATGGTGATAAGTGTTATGGGGACAAACAAAGCACGTAAGGGAGATAGGGAATGCAGGGGTAAGGAATTGCAAGTTAAAATAGAGTGGTTAGGAAAGCTTCGGTGAGGTTATTGGATATTTGGGTCATGAGTATCCCAGGCAGAGGAAAGAGGTGGTGCAATGGCCCTGCCTGGGAGGCCAGATTGCCTGGAGCAGAGTGAGTGAAGGTAGACTGGTAAGAGGTAACATCAGAGAGGCAGCAGGAAAGTGGCTTGAGATGGGACAGAACTCATAGAGCCTTATGGGTCACTGTAATGTTTGTAATCAAATTTAAGTTTTCCTGGACCTAAAAAAATTGTGAGAAGGCCTTGAAGAGTTTTGGTGCTTGGCCAGACCTACCAGCAAGGTTTGGGAAATGACTTCATTATTGGAAGCAGGGGCTAGACAGAGGAGAGAGCAAGCTTCTCCCCAAGTCCCCTCAGTGGCTGTGCTGCCTTTTCCTTCTAGCGCTGGAAACACTGGATGGTTGCCACTTCTGTGGAGTTCTGCTCACCTCCACCCAAGAATCCCCAGGGGGAGAATATAAGAGAAAAGCCATTTTTGTTTTTGAAATTAAAGTTACCAGGAATCTTGTTTTGTGAAATTTTTTTGCATGAAGTACTACTGATATGTATCTATTTATTAAATAAATATATAGTGTATATATTTGATTTATCTTTTCTTTATGCCCAACCTCAGTATCCTAAAATAGGATTTAGATAAGAAAAAGTAAGATAAAGATACTTGCTTATGATTAAGGTTATTTTGTAACTGTTTTTTCTATCTAGTCTAGTTTTGGAATATTTAACAAGGCAAATAAATATATGATCTCTTTGATATCCTAAAAAAATAAGTCTTGATTCACTGTGTTCTGTGTATCTAATGCATATAGAGGTGTGGAAGATTTCATTTTAATTTGTCTTTTATCTTTGGAATAGGAGTGGAAGTTTGTTTTTCTTTTTGTTCCCCCTGCAACTGGAACTAATTCTAAGAGTACTACAACCGGACAGTGAAAAATTCTATTTGAAATTATTTTTCCTCTTGGGGAAATTAGGCAAATAGTAGTGTCCTTATATCAATTGCATTTGGCCTATACTTTTATCCAAGTCCAAGTGGATTACCTTTAAAATACATTTCTGCTAACAAAAGAAGAAAATTACTTTCTAAAGCTTTGATGTCCAGTAACTATTAAGTAACTAAATTAGAGTTGGATTCTATGAATAAGGTTTTTAACTGTTTCATTTTATTTCAATAATTCTTTGCATAACTTAGATAAACTTGCTACTAACTTACTGTATGAATTAGGGGAAGTCACTAAACTTCTGATACTTAATTTTCTTGACTATAAAATGAGGTCATGGGTGATTTCTAAGTTCCTTTAAATTCTGGTTCTTGTTCTGATTTTTCAGCTGTAAATGGATAAGTTCCCTAGAGCTTGCTATTAGATCAAACTAACTTAAGTTTGCTTATTTTGGCTGAGTGAATCAGGAAATTGGACTTTCTTTATTGGAGTTATCTTAAACTGTGCCAGGTTAGCAAAGTGACTTGTACTATTCTGCTGACTTTAAGGTGAAAGGTAGGTCAGATGGATATTCAAACAGCATTTAATCATAAAAAAAAATATTTTCTATATTTGTCCTTATTTTATGTTTTTAAATTAATCCTCTCAGAATCACAGAGAACATACATTGTTTTTTAAGTCTTCCTTGTTTCTCACAATACTGGTAGTGACAGGTCTGTGGTTTTTTTTGTTGCTTAGACTTTATTTTGTGTATAACTTATTATGATTGGAAGTGAAAGATCTAGAAGGATTAAATTTTGAAAAATATTGATGTACTCTCTTTTCTCCTCCCCTTTTCCTCATCCTTCAAACAACAACAAAAAATTGTCAGAGGTCCAGTAACTACTACTAATGAATGACAGATTGGAATAATTTAATAGGCTCACTGAGTTACAAGAAAAAAGAAAAAAGTAGCTGTTGTACCAGACTGAAACTATTAGCCTTCTTTTGTTTCATTTTAATGGATTGCTTAATGTTTTATTACTGTTAGCTTTATGGGTTCCACTTTGCTCTTTCAATAATAGCATAGAGGCAAGAGTTTAGAAAGTATTTTTTTTTAAATCAAGGTTTTCAGTTCTCTATTTGGGATATTTGAATTCGTGTGAATTAGAAAATATTTAGTTGGATTATCTTTTCATTGGAATTGCACGTTGATATTTCACATGCTTTTCTAATTTATATTCTACAGTTTAGGTTTTACTGTTTTTTTGTTTGTTTGCTTGTATTGGTTTTAGTTTTGTTTTTTAAATCTCAAGTGGGAGGGTGACCCTTTCTCAGAAGGGCTAAGTCTGATCACGTCACCCCTAGCCCCATCACTAAAATTAGCAGTGCACCTTAGAAAAAGGGAAGACAAGCATGCATTGACGTCTCTTTTGTGCAGTACTTTTAAAAAAAATATAATTTAATCCTCATATGAATCCATCAAGGAAGGAATCAACTTTCCATTTTTCAGATGAGTACATTATGGCTTCAAGAGTTTATGTGATTTACATAACAAACCCAGGTCGGTTCAAAATCTATGCCCTCCCCACCTTCTTTGTTGTAGCAATGGACTTAATGACTCCACTATCCTAATACAATTTGATAAGACAGATTAGTAACACAGGAGGGTAGCTTTTTGACTCTTTCACTGGTAAGCAATAGCAGCTCTATCCAAAACGGTACTTTTCATTTTCACTCTCACCTGTGGATCGGTATTCTAGAAGTGATATATATATATGTATATATGAACTGAAATCAGACAATTAACTGACTGAGCCATCCAGGCACCCCATCTGTAAGTAATATTTTACTTATTTTCTAGGTGTTTCATAGACCCTATATATTAGAATGAAAGGAAAATTTAAAAAAGGAGGCTAAATAGTTTAGTGGGCCACTAGACAGGAGTATTCATTTGGATGCTGACTTGTGTGTATGGTTGCCTGTCCTAAATCAGAATGTGATCTTTTAATTTTCCCTCCTAAGTTTATAGCTCTGTTGACTATATTTGCTAATTTATTTCTGTGTTAAAGTTTGAAGTCTTGGTTCTTCAGCAGGCTTCTATCTGTGTATTCCATGGGTAACTAAGGATTCAGGAATTTTGAAAAATGTATTTTTGGCTTTCTGCTCTTTGGAAAAGAAATGATAACTGTCAATTATCAAGTAAGTCAGAAGGCATAGAAGAGAGGTATTTATCTTATATCCCCTTTCCTTCATTTCAGTAGGGATAAAGATTGTTGAAAATGAACTTGAAGGCTCAAGTTAATTTTTTTTGAGAGTCTGTGGCAATTTGACAACAAATTTGATAACTATTGGTTGATCAGAGTATATTTTGCAATTTGAGATTCTTCCCCTTGAGCTTTATATCTTGAAAGTGTGTGGTTCTTTTTTTTTTTTTTTTTTTTTTTTTTTTGAGAGAGAGAGAGAGAGAGAGTGAGCAGGGGAGCAGGAGAGAGAGAGAGAGAGAGAGAGAGAGAGAGAGAGAGAGAGAAAATCTTAAGAAGGCTCCACATTCAGCGTCAAGCCCAACATGGGGTTCCATCTCACAACCCCAGGATCATGACCTGAGCCAAAATCAAAAGTTGGATGCTCAACTGACTGAGCCACCCAGGTGCCCCGAAAGTGTGTGGTTAGTTCTTAGCAATAAAACTCTTATTTATTCCTGTGAAGGAAAAATTATTTCAATATGTAATCCTTTGGGAAAACAGTCCTAGGAAATAATACATCTAAAGACCTGTTAAATTATCAAAAAGCTTTATTGAAAAATTTTAATATGTAGAATTGTTTGTGCAGAATTTTTTTAAAAGGCCATGAAACAGAGCTAGAAAGAAGGGGAATAGTAATAACACTGGCTTTGAAATTAGGCAAAGTTGGGGCAAACCTTGGTTCCACCACTTTCTAGCTGTGTAATCTTAGGCAAGTTATGTAACTGAGTTTCAGTTAGCCATTTGTTATTGGGCATAGTAATAATTGCCTTCTAGGGCTCTTATAAAGTTTAAATGAATTAGCATGTGTAAAGAACCAAGGGCATAATAGAGATAAGTTTTTTCTCCTTTGTCCCTCCTCCTTTCCTCATGGTCAGTATTATCATAGTATCTATTGTAATGATGGTTCTTGGAGATCATCGTTATTTTGTTTCTTAGCAACCAAATGGGTGTGACTGGAGGGAAAGCGAGAAAATTCGAGGGCAGTCTGGTAGGTAGTTATGTGAGAAAGTCAGAAAGATAATCGTACAAGAGTTAGAAAAACATTGTTTAGTCCAAGGAGTGATTTTTTAAAAATATTCGTTTATTTTTGAGAGAGAGAGAGAGAGAGAGAGAGAGAGAGAGAGAGAGAATCCCAAGCAGGTTCTGCACTGTCAGCACTGGGCTTGAACTCAAGAACCCTGAGGTCATGACCTGGGCCAAAGTCAGATAGATGCTCAACAGACCGAGCCACCCAGGTGCCCCTGCTGAGTGATTTTTTGATTGTGCACTTGTATTAAAGCTTTGTACAACAGTGTAGTGGATACAAACAGGCTTCCCGCCAGCTAACTAGTGCTTTGGTTCACAGTGATTGGCTGAACCAATAATTTATGGCAGCGAAGAGAAACCAGTACACACCTAGTCATGTTTATTCTGCTAATTCCTCTCGTTCTCCTTGGTGTAGGGATCGTTATTCTCTTCAGAGTGGGTTAAGTCAGACAAACAAAAAAATGAGATTTGTTCTCTCTCCCCCATCCAAATTCATGTGTATTTCCTTTAATGTCCTGAGTAACATATTAAAATAAAGTTAAATTACTCACTTTTGGACTGTGTTTTTATGATACTCTTAGAAATCATTTTTTATAAACTTTTGTCAGCACAAACATTAATTACTTAAGTTCGGTTGAAAATCTCGTAATGTTCCAAGTTTTGAAAAATTGGACTTTTCCTCCAGGTTTACATTCTGACTGGCAGCCATAAGGGGTAGATATAAAGAGAGTGGTTTATGATTTCTGCTGTTAAGGAATTTTTATCCATCCATTGGGAGAAGAAGAGACAGGAAGTGCTACTGCAGGGATCCCATTCAGATGGAAGGCTTTCCTGGGGTGCTGAAACTTGGGCCAGGCTTTCATGATGAGGAGGGTGTCTCAGATGGAGGAACAAATGCCCTCTGAGGTGGTGCAGAGGTGGCCAGTCCCCAGGCATGTGTTGGGATGAACATGTTGACCAATTGGAAACAGAGCTGGGGATAAAAGGAAAGGTAGATTAGAATAGTGCTTTGCAGGGCTTTAGACACTGAGGTATTTATTAAACGTTTTTATCTGGGAAGCGACATACAGTGAAACTACTTGGAAGAAGGTGGAGAGACACACAGAGGCAGGGAGACCAGTCAGGCAAGTATTGCAGTAACTTTACTACCTGAGGGCTTGAAATGAAAACAGGATAAATGAGAGAAAATAGAACTTGAAGAGTAATTCTAAAAGTCACTGTAGTGGTGTGAAATGAGGAAAGAGACAGCTATGGTCCTGATTGTTAGCCTGCTGGACCACACTCCATTCTCCTTTCACCACCCTCCCCCCGCCCCCACCTTGCTGTTCTGCTTACTGTGGCCTCGCTTCTGCTTCCGTTCGTGTCACTGAAACTGCTTCACGCATGGAGGTCCCACAGATTTCCTCAGCCTTTTTAACTTGTTCAAAACTGAGCTCTATACCTTGTCTCACCAGTTTGCATCCCCTGCTGCACTGATCTTGGTGAATGGCTCACCTCTACCCCATCACCCAGATTCAAAAGACTCATTCCTTGCCAGAACCTTTCTTCTCTAAGTACCTGTTAAGTTGCACTTGTGTATATCTTGAGACCTTGAATAGAATAGAATAAATTAGCATGGCCCCGGGGTATGATGGTGGGAGAGACACAGCTCCCAGTCATAATGCCTAGGTCTTAAAGGGAAATGTTTAAGATCCATTTGTTTAGCATATACTAATGGAAAACTTGTTGTGCTGATCACTGAAGATAAAAAGCAAGTCCTCACATATGCCTTCAAGGAGCTCACTGTATGGAGCACTGGTTTCTAAACTTAAATAAGGACCTTCCCCTCCACCCCCCTTTTAATGTCAAATATTTTATGGGTAACCCTTCACCCATCACATTAAGATAATAATTGTATTTTTAGTAACCACAGATTTCATAAATTGTATTGCAATTTTAAGTGAAGAGGAAGACTTTTACATTTATGTACAAGAATCTACATTTATTTTAAAATTGAAATATATGCATGATTTAAGCAGACTTTAAGTTTAGTGCTTAGGACACAGATGAATTTATGACTCACTTGTGAAAACTTAAAACTGTGTGCCAGTTACCTCCAGCTGCTTCCAATTGTGATTCAAAGATTGGGAACTACTGGCCAAAAAAATTTCAAGCCATCTGAAAGTAGAGAGACCAAGTCATAAGCAGAGCATCCGGGGAAGGCAAGTCTGATGAGAGAGAGCATGAGAGTGGGGAGAGAAAGAGACAGACAAACATAGTAGGACAGTTGAAGGAGCAGAGAAGCTTGCGAAGATTCTCCTGGTCACATCTGCTTATTAGCAGATAGGATGGACCACAATTCTTCCACATTGTATTCTACCAAATTGAGCTTCATTATCATTTTAAGAAAGAAATAAGCTTAATTTCAGAGTTTTAAATGTTTTTACTTTTTTAAAAATATTTTTAAATTTATTTTTGAGACAGAGAGAGAGAGAGAGAGAGAGCGCGAGCGCACAAGCAGGGGAGGGGCAGAGAGAGGGGGAGACACAGAATCCGTGGCAGGCTCCAGGCTCTGAGCTGTCAGCAGAGAGCACTATGCAGGGCTTGAACTCACGAACGGTGAGATCATGACCTGAGCCGAAGTCAGATGCTTAACTGACTGAACCATCCAGAGCAGCTTGGACTTAGAAGATACTTCAAAAAATATTGATTGCCTTTCGTTGTAGAGAATGCTGCCTTTAAGTTATAATAATTTGTGCTACTTTTGCCAGATAAATTTAGAAACAGTTCATAAGTTAATAGTGAGATAGAGTGACAATCTGGTCATTCTTGTGTATTTAATGGCAGCAGTCTCCTTGGGGTTCCAAATAAACATTTTTGTCCATAGCATCAAGAACTTTTGAAACAGTTGAAATTCAAGTCATTCCCAACTGTTTCCAGTGGCTGTTGTTGCTATTAGTGGTCTCAAAGATTGAAATAGCTTAGGCTTTATGTGAGGTGAAAAGTAAACTGGACTGATTGTGCAAAACACATATGTGGCAGATTACTTATACTGTCCAACTTTGTGGCTTACTTTTTCTTTAATGTATTTTAAAGCCTGCATTTTCACAGTAAACCAGCTTTATACACAGGTTTCTAAATGTTACTAGTCCTAATTTTTTTTTCTTTTTTTACCAACCGTGTTCCCTTATTAACAGTTTAAATGCATAACAATAGTCCTTCATTCATCTATTTTTGGGTATGGGTTTTAATTTCTTGAGTAATACAGCAAGAGTTTATTTCTGAATTATGGTAAAACTCCATAGATGATAATTCTGAATTCAGTGACCTCTTAAGTTTATAGCACTGTTTTCCTGTGTAATTCATCCTGTTACAATGAATATGAGGGACTTTCCAGGTTCTTTTGTTTTACTGGAATTATGTTATATAGACTCTGCTTTGAAATAGTGGATTATTTATTATTTTAGAATATTTTTGTTATCCTGAGAATATGTTTGGTTACCAAATTATTCTTAAAACTAAGAAAAGTATTTTTGTATTTGAAAGATAAGCTTGTTAATTGCCTCTTTCAAAATAGGATTTTAATCTCTTTGACACACTGAAATGTACAATATCTCTTTCCCGTATTTCATAGATTCTGTAATGTTCATGTAGATTTAATTTTCTGGTAAGAAGCCTATTTGCTATTAGTGAGCCAAAGAATTATCTCCAAAGGATCAATGCAAATTGCTCCTTTATTGCAACTTGGCTGTGCTGTTTTTTATTATTTGCATGTAGTTTCTGTTGCTATATAATATTTACAGTTGAAATTATTTTGGTATTATGCAGAAAATAGTTTTTTTTTTTTATCTATTCCTTTAAAGAGGCTTAATAGGTTATAACAATATTCATGTTTCTAAGAACGTTAGTTAATAGTTTTTCTTCTGAGATATCTGATATAAAAACTGTTAAAGTTGCTAGGGAAGCTGGAAGATTCAGTCTTGTTTCTTAGCACACAGTAGGGATTGGGTAAGTGAAGGATATTAAAAAAAAAAAAAAGCTAGCATTTTATTTATTTATTTTTATTTTTTCCCCCAAATTGTCATTTAAAATTCTGGTTAACATATAGTGGTTATATAACTGGTTTCAGGAGTAGAATTTAGTGATTCATCACTGACATATAACATCCAGTTCTCATCCCAACAAGTACCCTCCTTAATGCCCATCACCCATCTAGCCCATCTCCCCACCCACCTCCCTCCACCAACCTCAGTTTGTTCTCTATCATTAAGCGTCTCTTAATGGTGAGGTGCCTGGGTGGCTCAGTCGGTTAAGTGTCCAACTTCCGTTCAGGTCGTGATCTCATGATTTGTGAGTTTGAGCACCGCGTCGGGCTCTGTGCTGACAGCTCAGAGCCTGGAGCCTACTTCAGATTCTGTCTCCTTCTCTCTCTGCTCCTCCCCTACTTGTGCTCTGTCTCTCTCTCAAAAATAAATAAATGTAAACAAATTTTTTTAAAAAGTCTTAATGGTTTGCTTCCCTTTCTCTTTTTTTCTTTCTTCCCATATGTGCATCTGTTTTGTTTGCGAAATTCCAATTATGAGTTAAATCATACATTATTTGACTTTCTCTGACTGACTTATTTCACTTAGAATAATACACTGTAACTCCATCCATGTTGCAAATGGCAAGATTACATTCTTTTTTATGGCTGAGTAATATACCATTGTGTATGTATATGTGTGTGTGTGTGTATATATATAAGTATACACACACACACACATACATATATATATATATATATATATATATATATATATATATATATATATACATATATGGGCGCCTGGGTGGCTCAGTCGGTTAAGCGTCCGACTTCAGCTCAGGTCACAATCTCGCGGTCCGTGAGTTCGAGCCCCGCGTCGGGCTCTGGGCTGATGGCTCAGCCTGGAGCCTGCTTCCGATTCTGTGCCTCCCTCTCTCTCTGCCCCTCCCCCGTTCATGCTCTGTCTCTCTCTGTCTCAAAAATAAATAAACGTTAAAAAAAAAAGAATTTATATATAGCGTCTTCTTCATCAATTCATCAGTCAGTGGACATTTGGGCTGTTTCCACAGTTTGACTCTTGTTGGTAATGCTGCTATAAACATCAGGTACACGTAGCCCTTCAAATCTGTATTTTGTAAATGCTTTGGGTAAATGCTGAGTAGTGGAATTGTTGCATTGTAGGGTAGTTCTATTTTTAACTTTTTGAGGAACGTCCATACTGTTTTCTAGAGTTGTTGCACCAGTTTGCATTCCCACCAACAATGTAAGAGAATTCTCCTTTCTCTGCATCTTTACCAACATCTGTTGTTCCCTGAGTTGTTAATTTTAGCCATTCTGACTGGTGTAAGATGGTATCTCATTGTAGTTTTGATTTGTATTTCCCTGATGATTAGTAATGTTGAGCATCTTTTCATGTATCTGTTAGCCATCTGGATATCTTCTTTGGAAAAGTGTCTATTCATGACTTCTGCCCATTTCTTAACTGGATTATTGGATATTAGATTTTGTAAGTTCTTTATAGATTTTGGATACTAACCCTTTATCAGTATGTCATTTGCAGATATCTTCTCCCATTCAGTAGGCTACCTTTCATTTTCTTGATTATTTCCTTAGCTGTACAGAAGTATTTTATCTTGATGAAGTCCCAGTAGTTCATGTTTGCTTTTGTTTCCCTTGCTCCCGGTGACTTGTGTAGTAAGAAGTTGCTGCGCCTGAGGTCAAAGAGGTTGCTGCCTATAGGATTTTGATGATTTCCTGTCTCACGTTTAGGTCTTTCATCCATTTTGAATTTATTTTTGTGTGTAGTGTAGGAAAGTGGTCCAGTTTCATTCTTCTGCATGTTGTTGTCCAGTTTTCCCATCACTCTTTGCAGAAGAGACTGTCTTTTTTCCATTGGATATGCTTTCCTGCTTCTCAAAGATGAGTTGACCATTTAGTTGTGGGTCCATTTCTGACTTTTCTATTCTGTTCCATTGATCTATGTGTCTGTGTTTGTGCTAGCCTCCAGATTTGCTTTTCGTTTTCAGGGTTGCTTTGTCTATTTGGGGTCTTAAGTGGTTTCATACAAATTTTAGGATTGTTTGTTCTAGCTCTGTGAAAAATGCTGGTGTATTTTAATAGGGATTGCATTAAATGTGTAGACTGCTTTGGGCAGTATAGACATTTTAACAATGTTTGTTCTTCTAGTCCATGAGCATGGAATGTTTTTCCATTTCTTTGTGTCCTCTAGTTTCTTTCGTAAGTGTTCTATAATTTTCAGAGTACAGATCTTTTGCCTCTTTGGTTAGGTTTATTCCTAGGTACCTTATGGTTTTTGATACAATTATCAGTGGGATCAATTCCTTGTTTTCTTTTTCTGCTACTTTGTTATTGGCGTATAGAAACGCAACAGACTTTTGTACATTGATTTTATATCCTTTGACTTTGCTGACTTCATGTATTAGTTCTGGCTATTTTTTTTGGAAACTAGCATTTTAAATTCTTAATCTTAACAAGTTATTGGGCTTGGAACTTCATACACTTTAGTCATTTAGTCTTCATAGCAATTATTGTGACAGATATTATCACCCCACTTTACAAAGAGGGTGAGTAAATACTGTACTTCAAACTCACACAACTTGTATGTAAATAAGCCAGAATTCAAGCTCAGGTCTGTTTACCTCTAATATAATGATCATTCTACAACATCACACTGTCTCTTTAAATAAAGGAATTAAGAAAATATTCTTACTGTGTAGTCATCATAATGCCCGTTGTCTAAATGTTCATTTTACTATTCCAAATATACCACAATAAGAGTTTTTGGCATAAAATTTGTTCCATAGGAGGCAGAGAAAGAGGTACTTATGGAGACATTTGTTTGATATTCTAGTAATTCCAAATTCCATGGAAAATATTAGTAAGAAGTCAGTGTTCTTTGAAAAATTTGTGTTTTCAGGAGCTCTTACCGTATTCTGGCAGTAATATTACCTCGTTCATTCCTTTAGCAGCTCCAACATATGCATTCTCCGGATTTATTAAAGCAGCTTTAATAATATCTTCATCTGCGAAACAGTTTTTCAGTTGAATTACAGTGCATGGCTGAGTTCAGGGACAGAGAATTCATAGCATTTTAGAGGAAGCAGCTCTAGCTGTCAGCCAGTAGTACTCTTAGTCTCCTTTCACCATTTGCCTCTATTTATGCTTCAGAGTTTCTTTTTGATCTGTTTTAAAAAATACCTACCAAAAAAAAAAAAAACAACCTACAGTGACAACTCTGTGACAGGGGTGCCACTGGGATTGGAGTTGTGCAGCAGAGGAGAAAAGGAAGAGCAGGCAGGCGTTAGCCCATGAATTCAGCTTGCCAGCCAGTGTGCCTCCTCACTCTGCTCTACTCTGTTTTTCATCTATTTGGTGCTCTGACTACAGTGTTCTTTTAGGTATCTTATCTGCATCTTATACTGAGGAGAGGAAATATGCTGGATTTAGTGGCAAGTTGGTTTTCACCAAATATCATTACTCCGAAAGTAGCCAATATATTTTCCGTTTTCTCTAACCTTTTCTCCTACTTTAAGTTCATCTTCCTGCATTTCTTTATTCTTTAAAGCCTTAAAATCCCTCCACTTGTCTCTAAGGTGTCCAACTGTCCTTTGCTAATTACACATGTCTGGAGCTTGAATAAACTATATGCACTTGAACTACAGAAATAGGAAAAAAGTGTATGTTAGTTTCAGTGGACATAGAGACCTTAAAAATACTGAGGTACAGATTTCACTGCCCCTGCCACCCCCCCATCCCCCCGCCATGAATGAATGATGATGGTAGGAAAAACAGCATTTTTCAGTCACCTGAAGTTTGAAGTTCTGAAAAGGAAGGATTTTTTAGACTAAGGGCACTAAGAAAGTTTTCCATGATCTTAGAAAAGAGATCTTCGTTGAGAGTGATTCCATGACTAAAATATAGAGCAATTTATGATTTAGTGCCAAAAGTACTCAATTTTCCCAGGAATCGGATGAGATGAGCTAGGGTGGAGGTTGGGATCAAGCTTGAATTAAGAAGCTTGAAAGGATTGTAAAAACCTTAGCAAAATGCGAATGAGTGTGAGATGAACTAAGTTTTCTGTGACTCAGACTTAATGCACATGTGTCTGTATATAATTCATACCTCCCACTTCCTTTGTGGTGTAGAACTGTGTATGTGCTGCCGACTTAATTTGTTGGCTAAAGAAAAGGACTTACGAACAATGGAGAAATGTAGGGGAAGATTGGGGCTGCTGAGGCCATGATGTACCAAAGAGAAGGCACCCTTTTTTCCTCCCTCTCTTCTGCAAGCATGTATTTAATTACAGTGGTGTGCCAGTGACTGTGCTAGGGTCAGGGAATAGGTGGAGAAATTAATGTATGTCTTAGTTCAGGAAAGCCCTAATGGGGTGAAACAGACATTTTTATAATCCAGGTTGATGGTTGTCAAAATGTGGATATATACAAGAAGCATCTGGAACATGGAGAAAGAGTCTGAAAGAGGCAGAGAAAATGTCCTACCAGATAGTGCATGAGCTGAAGCTAGAGTATAGAATAGGGGCTTACCTGTGGTCAGTAATGGGAGAAAAGAAGGCATTCTAGGCAGAGAGGACTGTCGCTTGAGCAAAGCCGCTCCTTTCTGAGAAGTTGTTAGCAGTTTACTATGGCTGAAATGTAGTTCTTGAGAGAACAGGAAGAATAGGAGATAATTAGAAGGTGAAAGGTTCAGATTATAAAAGATCACAGCTGCTATAAGTAAACTTTTGAATTTTGATTCTTAGTTAATGGGAAACTATTGAAGAGTGGTTTTGAAATACAATAATAAATGTAATAATAATAGTGTTTATTGAACAGGTGCTTTAAATTAGGCATTCTTTTAAATGCTTTACATATAACTCATTTAATCATTTCATGAATTTTGTGAGGTGTCTGATCCTTCATGAGTTTGAGCCCTGCATTGGCCTCTGCGCTGACAACAGAGAGCCTGCTTGGGATTCTCTGTCTCCCTTTCTCTCTGTCCCTCCCTGGCTATCTGTCTGTCTGTCTGTCTGTCTCTCTCTCTCTCTCTCTCTCTCTCAAATAAATAAACTTTAAGAACTTTGTGAGGTATGGATGCTATTATTATTTTCCTATTAAGATAAGGAAATGGAGGAAAACAATGCCTAAGGTCATTCTCCAGGATTACAAGCCCAGCTATTCTGGCTGTGTGTAAATGTGTAGGGCGGGGAAGGAAGGAGACCAGTTGGGTGGGAAGGAATAGAGGCCTGAGTGAGGAGAGAGTTGGGGGGAGGAAGCCCTGATGGTGAGAGCTGGAAGTTCCAAACTGGTTGAGGAACTTTCCGAGGAGCAGCTGTCCTGATCCATGCCTCACTGTCTCTTTTCTGTTGTTTATCTCCCATTTTAAACTCTGTTCTGTTTCTTTTGCTTAGTTTTTCTCTCTGCTTCTTTCCACTTAGTAACACTGATTTACTCATTCCCTTAATGACTATTTGTCAGGTTTTTAGTTGGGATTAAAATTCATTAATTCCCGTACAGTTACAAAAAACAAAACAACAACAACAACAAAAAAAACACAAAAAACCCTCGTCCCTGCCATAAAAGGACTGTTTGATGTTGTATGAATACTACAGCTAAATACAGTACTTGTAATTCAAGTTAGTGTGAGCAGAATGATAAAGACTTCTGAGAGAGCCATGTTCATTTGACCATGTACTTCATTTTCCATCTGTGTTTCTAAAGCCATCGAGATACGTTTATTTGAGCTGGTAAGGTCTGCAGCTTCCTGGTTTCCTTAAATATCAGAGCTGGGCCCCTCATAGAGCCATGGCATATTCTAGATTTAGGGGTATAGAAAACTTAGTGTCCCCTAACGCATACACACATTCACCTCTTCCAGATTTCCCAACATTTGGTTTTAAGAGGCAAAAAAAAATCTCATTAGTGAATGTAAAACTTCATTCACATCTGCTACTGGATTGTAAGTTCCTAAGGGCAAAGGCCATGCCTGTCTTGTTTACAGTAGTATGTACTGACCTTTCCCACAGACTTGCTCATGGTTTGTGCTGAAGTGTTTGTTGAACTGAATACAGCATATGAGGGTGAACATTTCCTAAAAATACTTTTATTAAGAATTAAGAAATGAAAGCAAACAATGTACAGAAGCAATGAGTGAGACTAATGTGCACAAGTTTGTGATGCTAAATAAAACTATACTAAATTGTAGCACAGAATGGCAAGAACAGTTTTGTGTGGCAGCTCCACATGGTCTATCCCTCCCTCGGGAGCTATAACTTTAATGTCTGCATTTTTAGATCTTGATTATAAACCCATCTCCTTCTTTTGTCCAACCAACTATCACCAGCTAGGGAGTGAGGTAATTCATTCTCCTTTCTACTGCCTCTGCCCATGGTGAGAACAGAACTTCCATAGGCATCTTTTCTGCCTACCTGGAAGGGGCTCACGAAGGACACACCTTCTGTCCCTCCAGCTCAGCTTCTCTCCTGGGAGTTAGAGTCAGTGTCTCATTGCTTCTAACTTGATACTCATTGGGCTACTTTACCATTGAGTTGCATACACTGTGCCATAACAGGGTCATAGTCTCCAAGTTCTACTTCTTCACCTTTTGTTCTCATGTGTGGCAGGTGCCCTGGTTAGGGGAGAGGACTGCAGTTCTCTCTTACTTCTTGTACCCTTTTAATCTACTGGTTTTTTGTTGAATGTTGCAAAGACCACAAAGGACCAGAGACATCACTACAAACATGAAACCTACAGATAACACAATGATCCTAAATCCATATCTTTCAATAATAACAATGGATGTAAATGGACTAAATGCCCCAATCAAAAGACGGTGGAATGGTTAAAATCAGAATGGATAAAAAAAACAAGACCCATCTATTTGCTGTCTATAAGAGACTCATTTGAAAAGAAATTTTTTTAATGTTTATTTATTCTTGAGAGAGAGACAGACAGAGACAGAGTGTGAGTGGGGGAAGGTCAAAGAGAGAGGGAGACACAGAATCTGAAGCAGGCTCCAGGCTCTGAGCTGTCATCACAGAGCCTGACGTGGGGCTTGCACTCACAAACTGTGAGATAATGACCTGAGCTGAAGTCAGACGCTTAACCGACTGAGCCACCCAGGTGCCCCTACAAGAGACTCATTTTAGACCTGAGGACACCTTCAGATTGAAAGTGAGGGGATGGAGAACCAACTATCATGCTACTGGCAGTCAAAAGAAAGCTGGCGTTGCCATACTTATATCAGACAAACTAGATTTTAAACTAAAGGCTGTAACAAGGGCATATAGCATATAATCCATAATCATATGGATAGAAGGGTCTATCCATCAAGAAGAGCTAACAATTATAAATGTTTATGCACCCAATTCGGAAGCACCCAGATATATAAAACAATTACTCACAAACATTAGCAATATTATTGATAAAAATGTGATAATTGCAAGGGACTTTAATACTCCACTTACAACAGTGCACATATCATCAAGGCAGAAAATCAATAAAGAAACAATGACCCTGAATGATACACTGGACCAGATGGACATCACAGATATATTCAGAACTTTTCATCCAAAAGCAGCAGAATATACATTTGTCTCGAGTGCACATGGAACATTCTCCAAGATAGAGCACATACTGGGGCACAAAACAGCCCTCAATAAATATAAAAGAATTGAGATCATACCATGCACATTTTCAGATCAGATCACATGCTATGAAACTTGAAATCAACCACAGGAAAAAGTTTGGAAAATCTCCAAATGCACGGAAGTTAAAGAACATCCTACTAAAGAATGAATGGGTGTCAACCAGGCAATTAAAGAAGAAATCAAAAAATATATGGAAACAAATGAAAATGAAAACACAACAATCGCAACCATTTGGGATGCAGCAAAGACAGTCCTAAGAGGATAATGTACTGTTTTGCTTTTTTTTTTTTTTAATGTTTATTTATTTATTAGAGAGAGAGCGTGTGTGTGCGAGCCAGGGAGGAGCAGAGAGAGAGAGAATCCCAGGTAGGCTCCACGCAGACAGTGAAGCTCAATCCCACTAACCATGAAATCACCAGGACCTGAGCTGAAATCAGGAGTCGGATGCTCAACAGACTGAGCCAACCAGGGGCTCCTTATCTACTGTTTTGACAACTGAATGGAGTCAGAGATGGAATTTAAAATGAGAGTGTTCTCTTTGCCTGAACACAAATCAGAAATCCTGCATTTTGGACCTTAAAGTTGGTTTGTATTTAGAAAGGGTTTACATTTACTTCTCATTTGCCTACCAGTTTTTGGTAGGCAGTAGCTTTGCAGAGAACGGGGAAGGAGCTTTCAGTGATAGATCTTACCTTCTGAGCAAGAGAAGGTTTTGAGGGCCACCTGCTCAGTACACTTCATGGTCTCCTTAAGTGTCTAATTCTTTGAGTTAGAAGAAGAAATCATTGTGCTTCGTAACTATGCCCTCACTGAAGTAATATTTGGTCAATGGATCTTTTTCCTTTTTTTGTTAAACCATTTACCCTGTTTTTATAATTCAGACTATTTCCAATGATCTCAAATATCTTTTATTTAATCTATATAAATAAGTTAGGAGTGGATGGTCCTTTTTCCAAGGCTTCTGATAAAGTTAGCTTTAGTCTAAAAGAGTGAAATAAATGAGAAAATCATTTGCGTTTTCTAGAAACAAAGCTTAACATTTACAACTGCTAATTTTTAAGATATTTTTAGTAGGGTACCAAATACATTTTAGTAATTCATTTTATAGTAAGGAAAGAAATATGTATACTTTCTACTCTGGAAAAATGCAAAAGCAGATGTTTGCATGTAGAATGACTGCCCCTCGTGTATATTAATTCATTAATAGTAATTGTTAATATTTATTGTGTACTTATAGATCAAGGGTGCTTTGAATACACTGTCTCATCAAAGCTTTTCAACACTATTTTTTGGTACTATATTAGTATCCTGTGGCTGATGGAACAGATTACCACAATTGGGGTGCTTAAAACAACAGCTATTTACTCTTTCCTAGTTTTAGAGGCCAGAAGTCAGAAATCAAGATGGTGGAAGGGTTGTACTCCTTTTGGAAGCTCTACAAAGACTCTTTCCTTGTTTCTTTTCAGCTTCAGGTGGTTGTTGGCATTCCTGATGGCTACCTTACTCCAGTCTCTGCCTTCGTGATCACTTTACCTCTTTCTCTTTGTGTGTGTCTTCTCCAGTTCTGTCTCTTATGAGGCCATTTGTCATTGGATTTAGGGTCTGTTCGGTAATCTAAGATGATCTCTCAAGATCTTTAACTTAATTATATCTGCAAGACTGCTTTTCCAAATAGGTAACATTCACATGGACATAACCATTCAACCAATTACAGATACAGACTTTTAGCATCGCCATTTCTCAGGAAGATTATTTGACCGAGTAGTGAATTTATGACTATGAGCTGTCCTCTCCACCATCACACTGTGACTCCATGCTGCTGTATTGTGCTTTATTTGTAGATGATCTGTTTTGAGGCATTGCCTGTATGATATCTAGTCTTTTATTAATTAGTTGTGACTTCACACCTGGCTAAGTTTTGTTGTTGTTGTTGCTTAGTGTCTGTTTTTGTAAGTAGGGTGTATAAGACTCATTGAGGAATTTTCTGAATGCAAAAACTGGAGTTACTTGCCATGGTTAACGCCATCAGGAGAAAAGGCATCTCACTACTTTGACAGCAGCATAGACTTGTTTTTCTTGTTTAGTGAGACCAATCAGAAACATCAGAGTTCTAATCCTGACTTCATCACTTACTAGCTCTAAGGCTATGAGCAAATTACATTAGTTCTTAGAACTTCAAAAAAAAAAAAAAAAAAAAAAAGAAAAGAAAAGAAAAAGAACTTCAGTTTATTTACCCATAAATAAGAACCTAATGATTAGATTAGTTGAAAAAGTTAAACCTGAGCATTTAATAAGTAGTTTGCCTAAATTAAGCAAAGAAATATTTTAGAAGATATAATTCCAGTGTCTATGAATGTCTTCTGAATTATTTAGGTCTCTTTAGTAATAAAAGTTATACTTTTTAAACAGTTGTTTATATCATAAGTGATGAGGCTGCTCCTTTAAAAAAAATACATAAGCATCTTTTATTATCCATGTACATATATGGTATCTTTTAAAAAACTCAAATAATATTTACTTTGCCTGTTTGTGGTATCTTCCTCAGCACACTTTGGTTTTGTTGTTTGTATAATTTTTTTAAAGTATCATTCCTCTTACCCAGTGCCTGACACACATACCAAAAAGGGAAAAATTGTAAGAAAGAATGTTGCTCAGATCACATCATCCGATTATTGTACTTTCAGCATTTTGTAAGTGATAGCTCTTTCCTAAGCAGACATTCTTGTTAAGCTTGGAGGTCATTGTTTCTTTTTAAGAGCACTGTGTTCCAATTCTGAATATTTTTTAGATAGGAAGCATGGTCATCTTTCATTTTAAGTACTTTTTAGTAGATGTTTGTTGAGAATACTGGTTACTGGATAAGACAGACTGCCTCAGTCGTGCTTACTTATTCTTGTTTGTTTTTCCACAGTGGCGTAAGCCTGTTTGATAAGGTCCTGGTGGTCGGATATATTTTTCATCTATTTTCTGATGAAAGGACTGATTTTGTTTTCAATATTCTCTTTTCCACCTAAATTCCTGACGAGTCAGAAATTTTCAGAAATGTATGTTTCAAGAAGAGTGTTTTATCATAGAACTGAATGTAGTGATGGATTTTTAAAAATATTTTGACCCAAATGATACTGTGTTACCAATACTGCCCCTGCTATCAATTTCCTCCTAATGTAGAAAATGGTTTGTTTCTATCATAACCATCTTAACACCCACCTCCATACACAGAGCCATGTGCACATACCATTTCTATTCAAAGCAGACTTGTTTCAAATTGGAAGTAACCGTGTAGATAAAGAAGATACACTTCACCTAGAGAAGTATATGTAAGTAGTAGTTTTCATCCTTGCATTTACTTTTTAAATTGATATCATACAAAAGCTATTTGGAAATGTTTGGGGTTTACTCAGAAGAGATTCTAGACATGTTCAAGTTTGCTGATTCTCTTACTTTTTAGGGAAACACATTAAGGTGTTTAATTATTAATCTGATTTTAAATATAAATGAAATTTTCTGTTATCAATAGAAGATGTTTTGAAACATATGTAGGTATTGCTGATTTTTATAGCATCGCATCTATAATTTGAAATAGCTTTTAAAATATAAAGCTACATTTAATCTTTAAGAGGCATTGAAAACAAGGTAATGCTTTAGTATATATTGTAATTTTTACTTAATATATTCAATGCTAACATTACTTTTGGCAACTGGCCATTCCTTTTTCAAATCTAAATATTTAATGGGTTTAAGGTATTAGAAATTGCATCTGGTTTATGTTGTGGTTATTATCTCAATTAGCATCATAACGTCTAGATTTACAGTTAACTGATAGTGATTTTAGGCTTAAAGGAAAAAAAACAAACAAACCATGTATCTGAAGTTAGTGGTAAAATTTCAGTTATCCCCAAAACCTCAGGGCATGTCTAATTTTGAATAACTGGATTTTCTAGATAAATTGACATTAAATATCTCAATTCTTTAAAACGTTTCAACATTTTCATAGAAGTCTTTCAAAATGTATTTCTTTGTGTATTAGTTTCCTATTGCTATGTAACAAATTACCACAAACTTAGTGGCAGAAGAAGCCCCCACAGATTTATTGTTTTACAGTTCTAGAGATCAGAAGTCCAAAGTGGCTCTCACTGAGCTAAAATTAAGGTGCTGGCAGACTTTCGTTCTGGAAGCTCAAGGACAGAATCTGTTCTTTTGCCTTTTCCAGCTTCTAGAGGCTGCCTGCTTTCTTTGGCTCCCATTCTTTCCATCTTCAGAGGTGGCAAAGGCTATGGAGTCTCTCACGTGATGGACTCTTTGGCCTCCCTCTTCTTCCATGTTTAAAGACCCTTGTCATTACATTGGGCCTACCGGATCTAAGATAATCTTCCTATTTTAAAGTCATAGGATTAGCAGGGTTTTTTTTATTTTAATTTTTAAAATGTTTTTGAGAAAGAGAGAGAGAGAGAGAGAATGAGAATGAATAGGGGAAGGGTAGAGAGAATCTGAAGAAGGCTCCAGACTCTGAGCTGTCAGCACAGAGCCTGATATGGGGCTCGAACTCGTGAACTACGAGATCATGACCTGAGCTGACAGGTCATGACACTTAACCAACTGAGCCACTCAGGTGCCCCTGATTAGCAGTTTAAATTCCAATTTAAGGAAACTTTAATTCTCCCCTCCCCGTGTTATTTAACAGTATTTATAAGTTCTTGAGATTAAGACAGAGAGACGTTGTTGGGAGGCCATTATTCTGCCTACCATTTTGCCTTCTTAGAGTGTTGAATTATGTGTACTGAATTGACTATGAGGATTGCATGAGATAGGAAGTCCGAATGATTTATTTTATCATCCTTTATTGCTCAGAAGTGAAATTAAAATCTCTTCCAGGCTTCACTCCAGCTTGGTGGGAGGGTCTTCCTTGTGGCTCACTAGTACTTATTGTAGGTGACTACACTTGTACAAACAGAAAAAATTTCTGTATCAGTCATTAAGGACCACTGTTGGAAGGATATAAATCGGTATTTGACATTCCTTCTCACTCCTGGGCAGTACAGTGCTATTCAATAACCTTTTAGTTGTCTGTTCTCTTTATTATCAAAAAAGGGCCTGTACCCATCTTTATCATTATGTCTCTCACCATTATCACATTTGGTGTGTCTTAACTTCTGGCCACTTAGACTGCCAGTTTTTTGACATGTCTGATCTTTGTCAGATTCTAGTTGTTCCCTGGTCTTTTTTGTTATCTGCTGTACCATTTGTTCTTTTGCATTTTGTGTGTGTGTGTGTGTGTGTGTGTGTGTGTGTGTATACACGAGTTCTTTCTTTCTTTTTCTTTCTTTCTAAGATGAAGAAATGGAAGTCAAGTAACTTGCACAAGTGTGAGCCATCAATGGCTGATTGAGCATTCAGACCCAGGTTATGTGTTCCAGGAGAGCCCGTGTACTTACCACTTGACTGAGTGGCTATCCAGCATTTATCCCAAGTCCTGAACCTTTTCTTTTGAAATCCATTTGTCATGAAATTTTACTAAAAGAGATCTTTGCAACTAGAAGGGAGAACCTTACATTGAATATCAATTTATTTACTACCAGGAAGGTAAGAGTAAGGCTGAGGGATACTTCCACTCTGCCTTACCCTTTGGAGATAAAAACAGGGAATCTGAGGGATAATGCCTATGTTTTAGTAGATTCAGTAGGAAGGGTTCATATACATCCAATTTTCAACTTAGGAGGAGTAAGGAATTGGGCTGTTTTTGTGACATTCTTTTAAGGGAAGATAAGAAAGGAAAGGAAGGGGTGAACAGAAAGACATCAGATATAAAGTGCCTGTTTACTCTTTGTGAGTCACTCACATTATTCTGCTTTAAAAACATGTTAGGAATTCATCTAATCTTCCTCAGGCACACCCACTTCCCTCTAAGCCTAGTATAGTTCACAGATAAATTGGTCTTTCTCAGCTCACTGCTTTTGCTATGCAGTCTACCTTGCCAGGGGTGAATTGATGTCCTGTGGCGGGCCAGACTCTTCCTATTCTGTCTCACTTTCTTCCTTATATAAAGGAGTACCTGACTAACCGATATTTTACCTACTTCTGAACTTTTCCTTGCCTTGGCATTGTTTCACGGGTTGAAAAAGACGTGTAAGTCACTAAGTACATAACAATGGTCACGTGGTTCTTTAATTCATGTTCTGCTTTAATTGTCTACTCTGCTTAGTGCTTCCCTACATTCTTGGTTTCCACAAATGATTATTTGTACAAAAGATCCATTTTATACATAGTTGCTCTCTGACCTAAAATTTAGGACTTGGATACAATATATGCCATTGACCTTCACTTGCATGGTAGTACTTTGGGACAGTGTAATGCCTGCAAGCTTTATATTCTTTAGTATACTGAGGAGATCTTACACAGAACAAATGATTAGTAGCTAAATGGCTTTTGTATTCTTTTATCTCCATTTTAATATATGCATTCTCATTCTCCGGAGATTGAGACTGTCTGTAAGCATTTCCAGAAAAGGCCATGGATACACATGAGTTTTGACAATAGGAACTGACATCTTAATGTAATTTACATTTCTTTACTTTCAAATTTTTCTTTTTGTGGAGAAGAATGCAAAAAAATATTCTCTAAACTAGAAACTACTAGAAATCAGGATTCATAATTGGAGACTGTTCTAGACACAAGGATTCACACTCTTTATCTCTCTTGTCAACATTTTCATTAAAGATCTAGAAATCTTTTCTGCCTCATTGATTAAACCATAGAAGTGACTGAAGTTACGGAAAGAGATTTAGCATATCTAAATAGTATAAAATATTTAAGTGAAGGCACAGTGTTTTGAAAATATACGTATATATGTTATAATTTGGAGCTGGGGAAATACAGTTAAAACCTGAGAAAATTCTTGGCTATAGCGAATGATTACTGTCGAATCTCCTGGATAAATGAATTATTCTCTTTAGCTAAAGGAGACTACCTGGTACAATGGAAAGAACATGGCTTCAGTGTCACACAGAGCTGACTTTATATCCTGGTAATATTTACTTTATTTCTGTATTAGAATGTGCATGATGTGACATTTCTGACAGTTCAGAATCTCTTTTTTTTTGTAAGTAACATTTATTATAAGGTGTCAAAGATGCACTTGTAGGTGGCAGCATATAATGAAATTTTTTTGAAAAAGTTTTTGAAAATGAAAAACTTTTTGATTTGGATGTTAGGCCAATATTTAGGTATCTGTTCTACTCATTAGCCATTTACTAGCCATAGGAATGTTAGGAAATTTTTCTTTTTTCTAAAATAATTTTTTAAATGTTTATTATTTTTGAGAAAGAGGGAGGGAGAGAGAGAGAGTGTGAGCGTGCGCACGCGAGCGGGGGAGGGGCAGGGAGAGAGGGAGACACAGATCAGAGTCAGGCTCCAGGCTCTGAGCTGTCAGCATAGAGCCCGACGTGGGGCTTGAACCCACAAACTGTGAGATCATACCTGAGCCAAAGTCGGACACTTAACCGACTGAGCCACCCAGGTGCCCTTTTTTTTTTTTTTTAATAAAAGTTTGTTAATTGTTTTTTTTCAGTGAGTAATATATTAATATTGCTCAAAATCTAAAGCTTTTGCAATGAAAATTCTTTCTCCTCCCTCCTCTCAGTCACCCAAACTCTCTTCCGTATATTGAAACATTTTGCACATATATATGTGTATATATATATATATACACACATTTTTTAAAATAGTTTTTATTTATTTACTTTGAGAGAGAGAGAGTGAGCACAAGTGGCAGAGGGGCAGAGAGGGGAGAGAAAGACTCTCATTAGCACAGAGTCCAGCGTGGGGCTCAATTTCACGAACTGTGAGATCATGACCTGAGCTGAAATCCAGAGTCGGATGCTTAACAGACTGAGCTACCTAGGCTCCCCTGCACCTGTATTTTTCACAGAGGTATTTTATGCATGGAAGAGCAAGACATATGTACATTTCATCTCTTTTCCTACAAATGGTAGATACTGTGCATATTGTCAGCTTTAGCTTATCATGGGGATCCTTCTGTATCAGTAATAAGAACTTGGCTCATATTAAAAATAGGTACATAATGTTCCATTTTATGAATATACAAAATATGTTTAACCTATTCCCTATGGATGGTCATTTAGTGTGCTCTTAACAATGCTGTAGTGGTTTACTTCAAATATGCTTCATTCTATACATATGTGAGTATATCTGTGGGTAAATTTCTAGAATTGGAATTGGTAGGTCAGAGGGTATATCCATTTTTTCATCATTACAAGGGAGAAGACCTTACAGATGTCAGAGGGCTGTTCGAATGAAGTGTTGTGTATACTCAATTAATGTTGCTTCTCTTTTGTCCCTCCTGTAGGACATATGGATATTTAAGGGCATGGGTCAGCTGAATGCAACTTGAGTCCAACTTTTGAGATGTCATGAATGTCAGCATAATTTGCCTGGGCCCATAAAGATAGGATGAGCTCTGTGGTAATTGTTACATGGCTACCCTTCCCCAGAAGTAGTTTGTGTTTTAGAAATAGAAGCAAACATGTCTAAGATATCTTTCTTTTACTTCAGACATCTACTTCCTCAGTTACTTTATATCTTTGACGTGTCATCATGTCATGCCAAGATTGAAACCGGTATCTTTGGTTTTTGTTTTTTTTTTTAAATGACTAGCAGAGTGGAAAGCAGACACTTTTCTTGTCACCCTACTCTTCTTTCTCACAAGTGTGAGTTTTCATGGAGTGTGAGAGATAGTCCTTCATGAGCACAAGAATTTAAGCTGACATTTATTTTCCTTGGGCTTCAGTCATCTTATGTTTTTTACATATGACCATGTCATCAATATCTTGGGAGTTTTTACATTTAGAATTTTTTTTTTAATGTTTACTCAATTTTGAGAGGGAGACCAAGTGTGAGCGGGGGAGGGACAGAGAGAGAGGGAGACACAGAATCCGAAGCAGGCTCCAGGCTCTGAGCTACCTGCACAGAGCCCAATGTGGGGCTCAACTCACAAATCTTGAGATCATGACCTGAGCTGAAGTCGGACGCTTAACTAACTGAGCCACCCAGGCACCCCTACTTTTAGAATTTTTTTAGTTTGAACTGAATTTTGGGCATTAGGCACACTGACATTCTTAATAGTCTTGAGAGTTTTTTATTTTACATGTATGAGACATCAGTCTTGAATAAACATTTTTTTTTAAAGTTTATTTTATTTTGAAAGGGGTAGGAAGGGCAGAGAGAGAGGGAGAATCCGAAGCAGGCTCTGTGCTGTCAACACAGAGCCCAATGTGGGGCTTGAACTCACAAAACCATGAGATCATGACCTGAGCTGAAATCAAGAGTCAGAGGTTTAACTGACTGAGCCACCCAGTCGCCCTTTGAGTAAACTTTTCTAATAACCTCTGTTGTCTAAGGTAAACTTTGCCACTGGGTCCATGGGAAGATGATGAAAATGAGGACAAGAGCCATGTACTAGAACACCTGTCGCATAATTAATAATAGCTAAATCATTGTTCTGATTTAGATGTATTAACTCCTATAATGCTTATAGCATCTTCCCTGTGAAGTAACTGATACTGTTGTTAGTCACCACTTACAGAGCAAAGTAAAACACAGAAAGATTAGGTAACTTGTCTGAGGTCACCCTTTTAGTAAATTGTAAAATGTTCTCTGAACCTGGCCTGACTCTAGAGTCCATACTCTCTTTCTATAGTACAGTATCCTTAGTTTTACACATGTCTCTTTAGTATGATCTTTTGATGTCCTTAGGGACTACTGAAATCTAGATGACTGTCATCTTAGCTCCCTTCTACTGCCTATGTCTTCCTGACCCTTTCTTTACACCATGCAAACATACACACATACCCTGCATAAATGCCCTATGGTCAAACTGCTGTTGTAGTAGTAAGTTCAGACTGTGTTTTGACTCAGTTTTCTATTTTCTGGTTCTTTTCTCTGAAGTCAGTGCCTGTTTTGTTGTTGTTGTTGTTGTTGTTTCTTTGTTTTTTTGTTTTCTTGGTTTTTTTTTGCCACCTTGCCCTCTTTTGTCACTGCCAGTTGGGCTTATTACCCGCCAGTATTGTTCGACCTCATTTTGAAATCTTTTTCATCCTTGTCACCTGCTACTTATCCGTGTTGCAAAGAGGCTGTAAACCTCTTAGAGCACCCGTCTTCTTTGACACAGTGAAGTGATGAAGTGAGTTGTCACTTTTCTCAGCTATGTTTATTTGCTCTGGTTGTTAGAGGTGCCTTGTTTATTATTGGAGAAGGGCTTTTCTTTTGCCAGGTACTTTACTCATTTATTCATAAATGTTTATTAAGCATCCCTGGGCCAAGTTCTATACAACTCCTAGGAAAACTGAGATCGGTATATTGTAGGATGATCAGAAGGCTTGGAGTCTGCAGAGGTCTTATACATAGCTTGATTCTAAAACTTTTCAGTAAATCTTTAGGAACAGACATCTTCAGTGAAATGATAATTTGTACAAGGGTTTGCAAATATAAAGCTCCTATTTATATGCTTCCTTGCTGAAGTTGTTGGTAAAATATCCAACATACACACAATGCACACATATTAATTATGTGAAAATTATATAATGTACTATTATGTAATTGTATAATGATTCAATAGAATTGTTACCTGAATACAGTTCCTTAGTTTGCTTATTTTAGAAGGTTTGTTTCAAGACATCTCTGTCATGTTAAATTCCATTCTTGTCCTAAGCTATGATTGCATATGAATTATTTTTCTATATAAGATACATTTTATTTTCATGTTTTAGATTCAAAGTTAAGACATTTCAGGAAGATTTATGCATTATCTATTAGAAACCTTTCATTTATTTTCTAATATGTAAAAACTTCTATTCACAGAAGATGAGAAATTTAAAAGACGTTAGCAAGACTTTAACATGTGCCATTGTCCTTGCAAATTTATTTTAAGCTCTATCTGCTGTCACACACTGAAAGATGCAAGGAAACAATGTGGCTTTGGCTGGATGTTATCACTTCTCAGAATAACTTCGGTGTATTATCTTTAGTGGCATTTTAGCTTAGTCGGCCCACTTCAAAATATCCATCACAGAGATAACCACAGACTGACTTAAACTCCGATGACTTGTTCCATAATTGTCTGATTTTGGAACTCTAAAAGTTTGGAATCCAAAAACTCTAATTTTGAAATTCTACAGTATCCAGTAGCAGTTCTCTATACTGGAGGGGCAAAAGGGAATAATTCTCATATTGGTAATTAGTAATGTTTTTTATTTCTCTTACTGAAAATTGTTCATAATATGTAGGCATCTTATTTGCACAAACATTACCAGAAAGAAATCTATGAAAATATGTGTAGCCTTTCTTGGAAATAAACTCTACCTGTGCTATGAGGTTGAAGCCCTTGTCAGAATAAAATTAAATGGATACAAAAAGAACTAAGAGAATGCGAAATGCCAAAAAACAAATAAAAATAATAAAAGGTTGAACTTATCGTGCCAATTTAAAAATTCAAATGAGGGGCATCTGGGTGGCTCAGTCGGTTAAGCCTCTGACTTCAGTTCATGTCATAATCTTGTGGTTTGTGAGTTCAAGCCCCGCGTCGGGCCTTGTGCTGACAGCTCAGAGCCTGGAGCCTGCTTCAGATTCTGTGTCTCCCTCTCTCTCTGCCCCTCTCTACTTACTGACTCTCTGTCTCTCAAAAAAATAAACATTAAAGTTCAAATGAAAGAGTAAATGCTCAAGAAAAGGTAGAAAATTTTGAAGACTAAAGCAAGTGTATTACCCTGCTATGTATCACAATGTAAAGCTAAAGGCAGTGTGGAATGGGTGGTTGGAAGTTGCAAAAACATTTTAATGCTTCTGCTGGAAAAAGTCATTCTCATCTCAAAGTGTTCTAGCTGGTCTGTCTCCAGCTCAGTTTAATCCAGTTTTTTTTTTTTTTTCCAGTGAAGCTATTTAATGTATTAATTAACATTTATTTAGTAAGCTTATTGTGTGTCTGTTTTATACCAATTATTCTGCCAAATGCTAGGGACAGAAAGTTTAGTAATCTGAATGAAGACTGATGAATTTACTGTTTGCACAGAGCCTCGTAAACAACTTGTGCCAGTGGTGGACCCTAATCAATTTATGAGTGTGCAGTAAATCAAAGGGTGGCATCCCTTAGATTTTCAGAAATCAAGGCCCAGACACTTTAGTGAACTTAACAAGCTTGAAGCAGATTTCAGGTTCCATCCCCAGAGATTTTGACTTTAAAGTCAAGTCTTTCTCATTTCCATAGCCCATGTTTAACCACTAGCCCTTAGTTTCTGTTTACTTCATCTCCCCAGATAAATGTTAAGAAATCTTATTCAGCCATGTGCTGTCTCCTACAATACTCAGGGAAGAGTCTTATCACACAAGTGATGCTAAAATATGCCTAAACATGAGGAGTTAAATCCAGGCAACATTAACGGTTATCAAACTCGCCATGATGTCTAGTACATGACCCATAAAGGAACAAGTGATAACAACTGATGTCAGCTCAGAAAGAAAAGTTCCTGTGTTGTTTAGTATAAATTGCTCTCTAAGAGGAAATTGGAGGAGTAGAAGTTTCCTTTCTTTTTGCTTTAGGAAATATGTCATTCATTTTCTAAAGAAGGACTGATTGCCTTTTTTCCATTATATGCACTGATTATTTCTTACATGTTAAATAGGCAAAGGTATTACATAATAAAATGTGCTTAATTAGGGTGAGATTTTGACTCTGCCTAATGATTGTAAAGCTAGCTTATTCACCGTTCTTAATCATATACCTAATACCCAATAAGAATGTGCTTCTCTAGTTGAGGTGACCTGTGGATATGGACATGTTTTATTAAAATGATAAAACAGACACTTTGATGATTATTGTTTATGTATCATTACAGTTAACTGTTTTCAGAATCTGAGGAGCCTAATCTCCTTTAGAAGTCGTATATTTCATTTAGTGACAATGGTTTCTTGACAGTGTAATACATACTCTAGTGTGCATTTTAAAACGTCCACAAGTTGTCAGGTTGAGTGGCTGAGAGATTTGTTTAAAGAAATGTGGGCAGCATTCTTGTGGTTGGACCAAAAAGGGAGAAAATGAAAGTATTGTATAAAAGATGTCTTAAAAGCTTGTGTTATGAAATGGATTATATCTGAGACTTAGAGTCTGTTTTTAAAATAAAAATAAGAACAGACTAAGTTCTAAATCTTTAAATATTGTCTAAGTAGGAGTGCCTTGAAGAGACAGTATTAAAATTAACTTATGGTTATTAAGCTTTCTGTGACTTTAGTAGAGCATTTGTAGACTAATTGAATGAAAATAGATATAAAAATCTCTTAACTATAGGAAAGTTTACTCCAGGTAAAATCTCATTTTAATGTACAATATTATATAAATATGTCAGAATGCAAAAACCGAGCAGTTCCTCTTTTGCCCTTCCCTTCCCTGGTCTCTTTCATCAGAAGCAACAAATATTTCTCATGGTATTTACTTTCATATTTCTAAATAATAATCATCTGCTAACTCTTGAATATTTAGTCTTAATTATATTCACTGACTTCTTGTGATGGTACGTGAGAATTTGCCCTTGCAGCTCCACTGCTCTTTCCATCTTGTCAGTATTGGAAAGATTTAATTTAACAATAAGTTAAAAAAAAATTTTTTTAACATTTATTTATTATTGAAAGAGAAAGAGCGTGAGCAGAGGAGGGGCAGCGGGAGAGGGAGACACAGAATCTGAAGCAGGCTCCAGGCTCCGAGCTGTCAGCACAGAGCCTGACACGGGGCTTAAACTCACAAACCGCGAGATCCTGACCTGAGCCACCCGACTGAGCTTAACCGACTGAGCCACCCAGGCACCCCTTAACAATAAATTTTTTAAATCCATTTTCATTTTCCATTTTGGAAAGATATAATTTAGCAATTTTTTTAAATCCAGTCTTTTCATTCTTGTAGCAATATAAATATTCTGTGCTGAGCCACAGTTTGGGAGAATTCTGTGTATTGGAATTCAGGAAGAGAGTCAACAGTGTCCCACAGAGAGCACTTGCAGGAAGAGTGGGCTCACAGAGACTATGTGAGCCACTGTCCCTCTCTCTGCATAGATTCGCTTAGTGCTCTGCACCAGAGACCCTGGAGCCCCTCTCCTTGCCACACTGCACAGCTCTCCATGTGTTGTGTTTGTATCTGCATGTTTGAAATCTGGTTCTTTTATATAAAAGGAAGTTCACCATTTCCAAGAGTATATGTAGACATAGCATTGGAAGATGAATAGCCTGAGGAGGTTTGTGGGAAATGTGAAAATATTTTCTGAAAATACATTTTGTAAAACAAAGCAAAACAAATCTCTTCTTTCACATTCTTCATATATTTATTTATATTGCTCTACAGCACAGTGTTATCTGCACAGATAGTGTTTTGTAATCACTTGGTCATTAAAGTCATCTTCCCTTTTGTTATTGCCCTTATTATCTATCATCTTTATAACAATTTTTGTTTTAGTATTTAAAACCAATTAATTGTTTTTCTTTGTGTTCCTTTTCACGAGTACATGCTGTAATTTCTTTTAGAGGCCATCTTCCTTGGAGAGATTACAAACTCCTTTGAATTTAAGTGGCTTTCAAGTTAATGCTGTTGTTTTCCTCTATCTCTGTTATCTTTTGTTTCAAGCATTTTTCTTCCTAAGAAAATATTCAGTGGCTACTGTCTGTTTGTAAAACAATTACACATATATTGAAGAACATTTGGAAGATACAGAAAGTAAGAAACTCATGCCATCTAGAGAAAACAAACATTCTAGTATATGCTCTTCTGGTCTGACTGTATATATACAGATTATGTATTCTTTCAACATATAGTTCAGGACGCAGAGTTGAATCAGGTAGACATATGGTACCTGCTGTCATGAAATGCTGCGCTAGTAATAAAGGAGACAGTTGACATAATAACATAATTATTTAATTATAATTTTGACAAGTGTGTATGGTATAAGAACATAGTTTTCTTTTAAAAAAATTTTTTTAAACGTCCATTTATTTTTTTGAGACAGAGAGCATGAACGGGGGAGGGTAAGAGAGAGAGGGAGACACAGAATCCGGAACAGGCTCCAGGCTCCAAGCTGTCGGCACAGAGCCCAACGCGGGGCTCAAACTCACAGACCACGAGATCATGACCTGACCCAAAGTCGGACGCTTAGCCGACTGAGCCACCCAGGCACCCCTAAGAACATAGTTTTAAGGAAGGGAGTAGCATTATCAAATTTGTGAGCAGGATTCATCAGTTTAAAGAAAACATATTGACATAATATATAATAAAATGCCTCTGTAATATGCTATGTGTGTATAAAAACTTGGCCTCCAATGTGTATAAGTTTGCCAAATGTTATTTCTCTTTCTATGATATTATAGAATTGTGGCCTAGTAGAATTAAATACTAATGGGAAGAGTCATTCTGCTTTTAACTTTATCATTAGTACGTAAACTTTTTCATTTGAATCTTTTACTTCAGTTGCTACTAAAGTACCAGATAAGTGAAGTAAACTGCTCATAATGAATTTGCCCATGACAGTACCATATGATGATTACAGCGTTAAGTAGATTCATTTTATAAATATATGGAAATGCTGTACAGATTTGAGGCTATTTTATTTATCGACACAAGTCTTAGGTACAGTGCTGGATAATTTATATATATTACATCATTTAATCCACAGAATAACCCAGTGAGAGAGGTGGTAAGCTCTTTTACAGATGAAGAAGTTAATTCAGAGAAGTTATTTAACTTGTACTGACTTATGTTGTGAAGATAGTATTGAGATATGAGTCTTGCTTGGTTCCAAATAAATTCATGCAATTTAAATTTTCTTGATATTATGCACTCTCCTTGTAATGGAGGTAGATGAGTAGGAAATATACCCATTTCTCAAATGAGAAAACTGAGGCATAGAAAAGGCCAAGATTTCAAGTACAATAGAAAGGACAATGAACTAGTAGTCAACCTTTTCTTTCTTTCCTGTTTGTATATAAAGAAGATTCATCTATATCAGATTCTATACTGAAGTGTCCTATGGTGGTGATACCAGGAGGCTAGTGGAGTGCATTCTGACTTTTCTGCCTATCTTGTACTTAAGCCAGAAAAGCTGTACTTTTATTTGGTTATATATATTGGGCTTTGGAATACATTCAAGTGTAACCAAGGGTTATAATAACTAACCTACTTTGGTAACAAAAATTTGGGCTTTCAGGGTTGGTTTGCTGCTTTACTTTTATTCTAGGTGAGATCATAAATCACTGCTCTATTATATTTTTCTATAAAATGAAGTGTCAGCATCTCTCTCTCTCTCTTTTTTTTTGGTAGTAAAAATGTAATGAGAATTAAGTTATGGCAGTGTATATTGATCTTGAAGAGTGTTTTTAGTAAAACCATGTGTTCGGTTTCTGCAAGTAGTTATGATGAAATTTTTTGTCTAAAGCATTTCAGCTGTAGTAATAGTTGAGTCCATGTGTAGATATTTATGCTCTGTATTTTAAAAAGTTTAGTTATTTTTGAGAGAATGTGCATGGTCGTGCACAACATGCGAGAAGCAGGGCAGGAGCAGAGAGAGAAAGAGAGGGAGAGACTGAGAATCCAAAGCAGGCTTGGAGTTGTCATTGCAGAGCCCAGTGTGGGGCTCGAACTCACAAACAGTGAGAACCTGAGCTGAAGTCAGATACTTAACCAACTGAGCTATCCAGGTGCCCCTATGCTCCATATTTTTGGTAAACTAAAGAAAATAAATTTAAATGATAGAGTGAGGGATTTTGTTAGACTAATAGGAACTTGTGATAGTTTGACATAGACCAAGTTATTATTTGTCTAACAAGAAAACTTAAAAATAAAAAAGATTTTACTAATGATTTAAAAAATGTTGATGTTACATAAAGTCTGTCTAGATGACCTGTAAGATCTGTGTAATTCTTTGATTTCTCAAGATTTTCATATCCAGTTTTATCACACATATACTACAGCAAATATTCAGATTGCAGCAAATATCTTTGGTGGCTTGAAATGGAAAATTGTAATTATCTGAAGTGGATCTTTTATCTAGTGCTATTTTTACAAGGCTGCGCCACCTCTACAGATGTTCCTTCCAAATAACTGGTTCCTTACAGCCGTACTCCTTGATATTCCAGCACATTTTAACTGCTGGTCTTCTTCAGAACTCACAGAAGACACATAATTCAACAAGAAAAGCAGCGAGTCATGCCACATCTTGTTTTTGTAAGAACACCAAAACATAAGCATATGTCAGTGTTTGCTTTGGGGTTGGTTTCCCTAGAAAACAGGAGATCAGTGAGATGCTGAATTGCAATTTTATGTGACAAGACAGCTGAAAATAAGGCCGTGTGTGAAAGAAGCCAAACTCTTAGATGTTACGCTTGTCAAAATGGGAGCAAAAATTATAATGCAAGTTTAATTTCCTTAAATATGGATCTCAACATGAATTGAGGTATGTAGCTCACCCACAGCCTTGGGTGTGGCCTATGAACATAGCTGTTAACTCTGATCTATAATTTTTATATTTTATTGCCATGTGTGACTGGGTTTTTGGATTGCAACATTGATGCAAATGAGAGAGAAGGAAACACGTCAGATATACCATAGCATACATGTTTTTGGCTTTGGCTATTTGCATCATCATAATTTTTTTTGTTGTTTATAGAATTCAGTAAGTTGGCTACACTGCTAGAGAAAGTTTTAATATGCTGGGTTTCTTCATGGGGATTGGGAACTGAGCTTGTTCTCTGGCCAGTCTGTGATAGTTTCTTATCTGTGTTGATTGTGATGGTTTCAGAGGCATCCGAGGCCCAAACTATCCCCCAATGTTACCTCTGAGGGCAAAGACACATAATTGCATGCCGTGGTGAGCCTAGGTGTTGTCCTTGTACCTTGGATTCAGTAAAGTCGATGAGTGGAATTTAGAAAAGGAGAGTCATTGACTTCACCTTGGTAATTCAATACTTTCTCCTTCATCTGACTTCTCAGAAACACACGTAGGCATCACCAAGCATGGGATTGTTGCTAGCTGAAAGAACTGTTTATAGGACAAGTAGGCTTTAGTTCCACTCTGGGGATAGAGGAGTGATTCTGAATATTGTGAATGATTTAGAATGGGATTATCTCTTTCATTTCCCATTATCCCCAAACTCCCCCATTCTTATGGTAGCCAAGAACTGACATTTTCTGTAATTAGACTAGGTGGCTTTCACAAACTATCGTATTTAATGTCAGATTCTTCTCTCATAAAACTCTGGAGCCTGGAAGATGATTATAGTTGTCATTTATGTCCAGTTTTCATGTCAAGAAGGATGATAAATATCATAGTTGACACTATCATTCTATTTATGTGGCATGTACTATTGTAAGCCCCTTACAGACATTTTTTTTCATTTAGTTTTCACAATAACCATATAAATAGATAAGTATTATTACTACTCTTACTTGACAAGTGAAGAGATAGTAAATGGAGGGGCTAGGTTAGAATCTGGACAATCAGCTCTTAACTCTGTGAGGTACTGGACATTCTAGATGTTTGCGTTTCCCTAAGCTTGAAGGGACCTTCTGGGCCAGTTGGTCTATAGCCATCTTCTAGGAAAGAACTCTGAAACAGTGATACAGCTCCTGTGTGCACATTACCACCAGGCAGCCCATTCCAGTTAGACAACTCTAATTAAGTCATAGTCCTTTTAATTAAAAATTTCACTGTTGGTATTTATTCAGCAAGAACATTTTATAAAAGCAGCCAAATGAGTTGAGTATCAGAATAGTTATGAAAAAAAAATCATTGTTATCTTGAAAAGAATCAGGAATTTTGATGCCGAAGCTACATAAATACTTTTGTGTTTATTGTAAATTGTTTTGTTTTGTATTTTTTTAAAGATCACAGTGTGGAGCACATTGTATATTTTTCTGTGGACTGGTGCCGATTCTTTGTGAAGTTTCAGGTCCTTCTGTGAATCTCATAAAGTGAGGTAGATATGATAGGAATCACCTATTCCTGTTCTTTAGAGATCTTTTAGGGGATACTTAGCATCAGTATAAGGGAGACATCAGATTAGAGGATGTGTTTTCTCGCACTAAAGAATCTAATATATTTCAGGTTATTTGTCTTCAGAGTTAGGTAGGTATTAGTGTTTGGCTTTTCTAAATTTTTACAAATTATCAAATAGGGAGAATCTCCACCATCTCGTTCAAATTATAGGTCTTGCTAAAGGATATCATGCTTGGAACAATACATATAGTAACCTATGGTCAGCGCCTCTGTTCTTCTCAGTGATTGTAATTCTGCCAAAAACAAATTTAGTGAGGTTGAACTTTATAGACATGCCCTAGTCAAAACACTGTGTTAACTATTGTTCTTGTTAGGTCTGTTTATTTTGTTCTTTTGAGGATATTATTAATGCGGTATTTTTCAAAAATTAAAACTAGTTTGGGGTTCCCGGGTGGCTCAGTTGGTTAAGCATCCGACTTCAGCTCAGGTCAAGGTCTTGTGGGGCACTAGTTCCAGCCCCGCATCGGGCTGTGTGCTGACAGCTCAGAGCCTGTAGCCTGCTTTGGATTCTGTGTCTCCCTCTCTTTCTGCTCCTCTCCCACTTGCACTCTGTTTCCCTCTCTCTCTCTCTCAAAAAAAAAAATAATAATAAACATTGAAAAAATTAAAAATTAAAACTAGTTTAATAGTGTTTAATGAATGGGCTGGTTCAGTTCAGGGAGCTACTATTTGTGTGACTACTGCTATCTAGCCATCATGTTCATTATATGACCTGTCAAGTTTCCAGAACCTTCTGTGTATTCTGCCTTTGAGTCAAGATTAATGTTTATCAAAATGAGACTTATTATGCATTTAGTTCCTTGAGTCAGGACCAGCATCTCCCTTGCCTCCCTTTTCTGTTTTGTAAATGAAACGGACTAGAACAGACTATGTTTTAATGAATTGCACATGAGAATATGTTTTGTTGATTCATATTTGTACTAGGTAGGTCATGATATAAAATATATTTCTGACTGTATATTATGATTAAAAAGTTTGACAACAGCGGTCTACACCACTGCTACTCACTTGGCAGTCCTTGGACACTGGTGCCAGTGTTCACTCTTTGTTCCCGGTCTGCAGTGAGAGAGGTATTGAAATTGAGAATAAGCATTTAGAAATTTTTGAAGCAATTTGACATTTGATTAGTGGGTTTGTCCCATGGAAAGGTGTAGACCAGCTTCGGGGTTACTGAACCTGTATAATAGTCAGCATACACTGTGAGTTGTGTACTGTTATGAAGCAATATTCGAGGGTCATTTTCTAATGTATTAGATTCAAACAGTGGAGGAGGGAATTCCCTCAGGATAAGAAGCTTACTTTTTGGTAAAATAGGTAGAATGTGTTGCTACTTTGCTATAGTTCCAGATTTTCTTCCTTTGATCAAGCCCCACATCGTTGACAGTGTGGAGCCTGCTTGGGATTCTCTCTCTCCCTGTTTCTCTGCCCCTCTCCCTCTCACCTCTCAAAAATGAATAAGTAAACTTAAAAAAAATAATAATAATACTTTGTTAACAGTGGGAAGCTTTGGAATTCTAATTTAGCCTGTTTTTACAACAAAATCCATTAAATTAATCAGAAATTTAAGCAATACTATTTTATTTTACAAAACAAAATTCAGTGTCTATAAACAAAATAGTTTCTTAATAAATAAAGGAAAGATTGAATATATTTCAGTCCTTTCAATATGATAGTATAAATGTGAAGTTAATCACAAATAATATAAGAACTTTAAAGAAATGAACAAATATTTTAATGTTTGCTGGCTTTAAATTTTCCTTTTTTAGATTTAGATATTATTATTATATTGAATACTTTGAACTAATTTAATGAGATTCAGTGATGAGGATGTTGGACAAGATTCTACTACTGAACTGATAAATGTGAAATTAGGGTATCATTTTAAAGTAAACAAGGATAGACCTGATTTATCTATGGCTAAAATAGCCACAGTTGATCATTAATTTTTAAATTCCTGGACTCTGAGTAACTACGTCCAGATTTTTGAAAGACCTAAACACACCCCAAATTATTTTTTGAGAGTTAAACAAATGGAAAAACCTAAGTTGAGACTCTAAAGAATGAAAAGTTTTCATTCCTGTGCTTTCCACAAGACAGCCGACTGACTTTGTTTTCCTAATAAGGCTATGCTAAATACTGGAATGCTTGTCCTCTTGAATTTTATTGAAATACCTAAAAATACCCACTTTACAAAAAAGGTTGCAATCTAGTGTGTTTAGCCTAGACAAAAATAGAAAAAGAGATGTATCTGGAAAAAGTTAGTGGCAAAATTGTGCCTCCAGTATTCATTCGTATAGGACAGAGCGCATACAAATGTGAACTTCAAAGAGCATTCATTATGTCACACTTTGGATGTATGAAGAACAAATTAGGTATCTTGCTGTTTTCCATTTGTACTTGGTTTGTCTTGATAGATTTAAGATTTGGGGCAAGATTTAGTCCCCCTCTCTTCCCTTCTTCTGTAGTTAGTAAGTAGGCTTATACAGGCTAATTTTTTGCTTAACACTGTATTTAGACTTAATCTTTAATTTCAGATTTGGATTAAACTTTCTCACAAAATAAAGTGCTATGTTTAGGAATCCTTTTCCATCTCACTTAGAGGAGTAGAAGACCAGGTCCTTATATTGGCATAAAGTAGCCTATGTGCTCTGGTTCCCAGTTCTCTCTCTCTCTGGCTGTGCCTCTACCACCCTCCCTGCTGTTCTAGCCCCATTCTAGCCTCACTGGCACATTCCTGCCTATGAGACGTTACGCTTGCTATTTGCTTGGTCTGGAGTTCTCTACTTCAGGTCTCTGCTCAGATTTCATCTTATTGTAGAGGCCTTCTCTGCCGTCTCTATATAAAATGACATATCCCTGTCCCTGTCTTGCTTTACTAGACTCCATTGCACTCATTACTGTGTGGACATACTTGTTTCATTTTATTCTGCCTCTCCCAAGTAGACAGTAAGCTCCCTTGCAATAGATAGTTTGTTTTATTCATTACTGTTTCCCCACCTCCTACAATAGTCGCCTGTGTTACAAGCTCAATGAATATTTGTGGAATTAATAAGTTAATGAAATAAATTAATTTAAGGAAATTATAACACAGGTACTGCCCTTGAACTTGAAGTGGCATTGCGTATAAGACATATTGGTCAGGAATGAGAAGGTGCTTAAAATAATTTATGATAGGGGCACCTGGGTGGCTCAGTCGGTTAAGCATCCAACTTCAGCTCAGGTCATGATCTCACACTTCGTGAGTTCGAGACCCACGTCGGGCTCTGTGCTGGCAGCTCAGAGCCTGGAGCCTGCTTCAGATTCTGTGTCTCCCTCTCTCTCTGCCCCTCCCCTGCTCATGCTCTGTCTCTCTCTGTCTCAAAAAAAATAAAAAATAAAAAATAAAATAAAAAAAATAATAATTTATGGTAATATAGAAGCCCATACTAAAAACAAATTTGGTGGTTAATGGGAAATAGATTCTGACCATAACATAAAGGGGTGTGTGTGTGTGTGTGTGTGTGTGTCTGTTTATTAAAAAATAGCAGCTGATTCAAAAAGAATTGAACACTATCAAAAATGTATTATTCAGTGACTAGTTATATTTGTAGGTATATTTATGTATGTAGATATATATTCAGTAACTAGGTATATATGATATATAGCCAAAACCTAATTGAACCATCATGGTTATTTTTGTAATCTTACATGCTCACTATAACCACTGTATATCAAAGGCATACATCAGATCTGTAGTCTGATTCATTATTGGTAGCATATCACCATTGATAGTTGTAATGGGGACCATGATGCCTGTTCCTTTATTTTCTTAAGATGGGTGAAGAAGAGGAGATAGAAACACGCGGTTCTTGACATACCCACAGGAAGATCTTGTGATGTGGTATCTCGGGATCTACATGGCCACTAACTTCAGAAGCTGGTTGCAATTTTGAGCAGAACACCCAGTTTAGCACCATAGATAATGTTCATTAAGGAGCCTCCAGCTCCATCCTGCTGGAAAATGAGGTTATTAGAAAATTTATTTTGCTATGGGGAAAAATACTTCTCTTCTCTGGAAAAATATGGAAGAATTGTTTGAAGGCTCCATAATATTCTTAAAAGGCAGAGGGTTGGAATTGCTTTTAAAGCATATGGAGAACTTGGGTTCAAATCTTGGTTCTGCCATTTTGAAATTTAAATTGTGGCCAAATTATTTAACTCCTTTGAGCTTCTGTTTCCTATATTTAAAGTGAGAACAATATTAGTCTCTCAGGAAGAGTAGGTGAGATAATTCAATAGGCCAAATGAAATTGTTGGCATTTGTTGGTAGTCAACAGGTGATACTTTTTCATCCATCTAGTTTGTTGTTGTTTTCTCTTGAAACTTATCCTGGTAGATAATTCGGTTTGAGTATAACAGTATGTAATAAGAAACATAATTTCTAGAGCTGTAGGATCAAATCTTCTATATAAGGAGTAGAAAAGTACTACGTGTCACTGCTGAGTTTGTGTGAATCACAGAGGTGTGTTATAGTCATGACCTCATTTTATCCTCAAAACAGTTCCTCAGCAGAAGGAACAAAGAAACTGTAGAGTAGCTAATTTTTTTTTTGGTAGACTTGCAACCTTCATTTAGCTATTTCTCTGTTTCTAAAAGAATTCCTCTATCAATGAAGAGCTTGATGAGAGAAAGACTGAATGTGAAAAGCAGGCTCTCTCTGTCTTTTTAGGGCTCTAAGCTTTTCTAAACGGAAGAAGAAAGTAAGTAAACATTAGGTTTATGAATTGTGCCTGCTTTTATACTACTTTTATTCTATTCTCTAGTATCTGATACTTATCAGGGTTTTAGTGAAGCAGTTAGTTTTCTATGCATTTTGAGAAGTCTTTGAAAATCCAGTTATGCATATATTTTGTTACTGATGCCTATTTTCCTAATACAAATGTTAACTGCATTTGTTATTCAAAGATATTTTAATAGTAGTATTGAAAGAGCCAGAAAAATGTGGGTGTATAAATGGAACTCCTAAATTTTCAAAGGCAGATTATTTACTTTGCAAATCCTATTATTTTTATATTAGCAGTGAAGTACTGTGTTGATAAAAATACATTTTTTCCTCCTGATTGGAGCTGGAGGAGAAGATATTTTAAATACAAGTGATTAACATTATGCCGAAAGAAAGATATAAACATTTTAGGTTTTCAGAGAATGCAACTCTGTTATCAATTGGTTGTTTACATCAGTCCGGAAAGTATTACCATCCATGCCTGATATCAGAAAGAAAGTATAGAGTTTTGTGGACAAGAGTGGGAAAGAAAGAAATTGACTTTTCAGCTTCTCTTACAGAATGCATGGTGTATCCTTTTTCCTTGCTGTTTTAGAATTTTTAAAAAATTGTATTACTAATAGTTTCATTTAGTAGAATATGTAGAAGAAGATGAGAGAGGTTTTTTTAAATTTTTTTATTAAAAAAATTTTTTTAATGTTTATTTTTGAGAGAAGAGAGAGAAGACAAGAGTGCAAGCAGGGAGGGGAAGAGAGAGAGGGAGATGTAGAATCTGAAGCAGTCTCCAGGCTCAGTTGTCAGCACAGAGCCCAGTGCGGGCTTGAACTCACCAACGGTGAGATCATGACCTGAAAACCAAGGTAAGATGCTTAACTGACTGAGCCACTTGGGCACCCTTGTTTTGTTTTTTAAAGTAGGCTCCATGTTGGGGCGCCTGTTCAGCTCAGATCATGATCTGGCAGTTCGTGAGTTAGAGCCCCACGTCATGCTCTGTGCTGACAGCTCAGAGCCTGGAGCCTGCTTCAGATTCTGTGTCTCCCTCTCTCTGCCCCTTCCCCGCTCATGCTCTGTCTCTCTCTGTCTCTCAAAAATGAATAAACGTTAAAAAAAAAAAAAATTAAATTGGGCTCTATGCCCAATGTGGGGCTTGAACTCACAACACTGAAATCAAGAGTTGTATGTTGTACTGACTGAATCAGACAGGTGTCCTGAGATAGGTTTTTAGTAGCCTTTATCATGTATTCGCAAATGAATTGAGGGTGCTGAGAAGTGGAGTTGAAAATAGTGCTTAAAATGTCATCTTTAATCAAACAGCATTAACCCTGTCCCTTCACCAAGCTTCAGTATCAGTGCCAGCCATGCGGTGTGAATTGTATTTGAACCGGGTGATTTGGAAGTTTAGATGGGTCATTCGATTACAAGTAATATGAAAGTTTGAGGTAGAGGGGTTACAAGGAATTGACAAGTAGCAACCACAGAAAGACTAATGAGAAGCTAAACTCATTTCTTATACCTGTCAGTGTCTGAACAAATTGTGATTAGGATTATTTTTTTTTAAGGCAGCGTGATTGTGAGGCTCAGAGTCCAAAAGAGCTGTGGTCATGTAGGATTATTTCCTAGAAAGTTTGTTATAATCAAAACCATCGAAGTGATCTAAACCAGAGGTTGGCCAAATTTAGCCCCTTGTCCATGCCTGTTTATATGAATAAAATTTTATTGGCACACAGGCATGTTCATTCAATTATGTTTGCATCATCCTTCTTGCTCTGATAACAGAGCTATGTAGTTAAATTTAGTATCAACCATCTAGCACTTTACAGTAAAGTTAGCCATTTCTTAATGGGCAATATAAAATAGATTCTTTATTTAAAACTTCTGTTGAAATAGGGGCGCCTGGGTGGCTCAGTCGGTTGAGTGTCTGACTTTGGCTCAGGTCACGATCTCACAGTTTGTGAGTTCAAGCCCTGTGTCGGGCTCTGTGCTGACAGCTCAGAGCCTGGAGCCTGCCTCAGATTCTGTTTCTCCCTCTTTCTCTGCCCCATCCCCACTCATGCTCTCTTTCTGTCTTAATAAATAAAAACATTAAAAAAATTTTTAAACTTCTGTTGAAATAGTATTTACACTATAAAAGAATTTTACCTATAATAAGAACATACTATCCTGAACTTTGAAAATTCCTTTTATTTAAACTCGAATGCGTCAGGGCACCTGGGTGGCTCAGACGGTTAAGCATCCGACTTCTGCCCAGGACATGATCTCATAGTTTGTGAGTTTGAGCTCCATGTCAGGCTCTGTGCTGATAGCTCAGAGCTTGGAGACTGCTTCAGATTCTGTGTCTCTTTGTCTGTCTCTCTCTCTCTCCCCTTCCCCTGCTTGCACTCTTTCTCTCTCAAAAAAAACAAATATTAAAATAAAAATTTCTCATTAAAAAATAAATACATAAACTCAAAACACATCTAAAATGTTACACAGTCTTTAACAGTCTTTTTGGTAGAAGTTATTTTATAAATACTAGTTAGAAAAATGCAGTTTTTAAAAAATGATTCTGAGGTTATTTTGAGTGTGGAAATGAGGTACAATGGACAGACAAAACTTTCCCTGTTAAAAATGTTCTTGTGGAAATAAATGTTGAGTAAAAAAATAAATTTCTTCCATCTAGAATCAAGTAGAATAATGTGAAATTTTTCATTTGTCACTATATGAAACTATCTTGCTATCTGCCTCCTTCATTAGAATGTAGATTCCAGGCAGGGACCTTCTTTGACTTGTTTATCACTATATTCCCAACAATTGGAACAGTGCCTATAGCTTCATAACTATTGATGACTGGACAGATGAAAGTATGGTCTTAAGTGCAAGATGTCAATCAAGTGACATACAAAACTGTCACCAAAACTAGTTATTCAAATTGATCAGTATTCAGTTTGCATTTATGAAGATCTTAATAACATTGAATTTGTGAACTTCAACCGTAAAAAATAAAGCAGCATACTGTGAGAAGAAGAAATATTTGTTAATTCGTTGGCTCCTTCTGGGTGAGATGGATATAATAGAGGAAGGAAAATGTGGACATTGGCATTAATCTTGGCATTAGCAGTCTAAATTATTTAACACTTCTGGACTTTATTTCTGAAACTTAATGTACTGTATGTAAGGCCTTTAATTCGGTATTGAGCTCCTAGTAAGGTCCCAGTAAATGTTAATGTAATGTAATGCTTGCTGATGCTGTCATTATTTGTATAGTGGGAAATACTTTATCATTTTAAGTTTAGCCTAGTGCTCTCTCCTTTATTGTGTCTTCCAGACCGCAGCCCCACCCTGCTCCCAAATAGTGTAACCATGTGGGTCCTTTACTACCTTGCTCCCTCACTCTGTCTTTCTCTGGCTTGGTTTAGAATTGGTTGATGAAAATTTCTTCTCAAACCCCATCTATGACCATCTCAGAAGGATTTTACAACAAAAACCTCATTCTTCCATATGGAAGTAATTATCAAGTGGCAATTGCTTGTTCTGGATTTATCAGAGCCATACCCAGTTTCAAGCCAAACCCAAGCAGAGGGGCTCTAAAGCAATTCCCTTACCTCTGTCTTCCTACCTTCTGCCTCTCACTGTTTAGAATCCGTCCAGCTTTGGGTTCTTTCTTCCTTGCTAGGGGAAGACGTGTACTCTGTTAGTTCCCATGGTAAGATAGAGAAGATGCAGGGTGAGAGAGAAATTGGAAGTGAGACTGTGTATATGAGTGCATGTAAGCACAATCTTTTATATAAGCTAAAAGATATTATGGTATACTGATACCTAACTTTTTTGTACTTTTATTTATAGAAAATTTAATCTCTATGTATTCCCACATCCTTTAGAGAAAAGCACTGATACCTTGCCATAAGTGATTTAAATGTTTAAGGTTTGAGTTTGCAATAGAATAGACTGGAAGTACACAATAAAATATGGGGAAATTGTTTAAGGAGACATCTCTCTGCACACTTGAGTGCTCACTTTTTCCCCTCTGGAGTTGCTTTGTTATTGCAAATTGACAACTTTGCAATTAAAGTGATTAATGATGTACCCTAGTGTTTATGGGTCTTGAGGTCAGTGAGCCCAAAGATGGCCATGCTGTGGGAAACTTAGATAGAGCTCATCTCACAGAAGAGGAACTAAAAATCCTCCTGTTTTCGGTATGATTGTTTATGAGTTAAGTATATTAGATATGGTTGAAGGAGTCACCAAGACATAATGAGTAATGTGAATAATCTTTATCAGTTTAGTTCTGTTGCTTAATTCCTCATTCTTAAATAGCAGTGTGAACAGTCATTGGCGACTTCATTAACTCAAAGCACATTATTTTGTAAAGCAATATTAGAACAATGCATTAAATCATTAAAAATATAACTTAAATATAACACTATTCATTGGGTGTACATAAGATGCAGTTTTATTTGATGAAAGTAATTATCAAGTGGCAGTTGTTTGTTTCGGGTTTATCAGAGCCGCACCCAGTTTCCATACCTTTGAATCTAATCCTTGATAGAGCTATTGCTTATTTATGGCTTTATTTTTCCTATACATTATTGTAACCAGGGCATCACACAATTCTAGTTTCTAACAAAATTCATTATGTCATAGAATTCCTTTCAACTGTTTGGCCAGAAGTTCTGAAACTGTTTGCAGTGCATCAGAGATTTTTTATTTTGGATACTGCTCTTAAAAAATCAGTCAACTTTCAAAATAGATTGTTATAGCCACACTGATGGCTTTGTTCTCTGAATTCCTTGAGCTGAGGGATAGTACTGGGCCAAGGCACTAGTCTCTCACCATCATGGCTTACTCCTGTACAGTGGCTTTGCACTAACAGAAGAGAGAACAATAAGCCTATTGTTGAGCCCATGGCACTGAGCCATTGCCAGAATCTCTGCTGGATTGAAGCACACACTCCACTGAAGGCACTTGTGATGATCACTGTGGTCGAAAGGGAGATATATCATCTCACTGCATATTTCCTAGGATTTGAAGAGAAAAAAATGTAGGAATGATTTTTAATAATTATACCTCAGTTTTAAAAACTGCTTATGTATTTTATTTAAAAGTCTGTTTAAAATGATTGACTTTTTAAGTAATGTGTGACATTTCTAAAGTAAAACAGCAGATGCTCAGTCTAACGTGAAGATAGATAACTAAAAATCTTAGTTTTGAGAAGTAGTTTTACTTATCATATATGAGGAGTTTCTCAGAGAATATAGGAAATACATATTTCAGCTTGGTGAAGGAAATGGGATTTTCCTCCCTTAAACACTGATTTAAATTATGCTCATAATCTCTGGGTGTCTTATTAATAAAGTTGAAGATAAAGAAGATACTCTGTATGACAAGAGATTTTGGGGATTGTATGGATTATGATGTTTCTTTTTCTTCATTTTAGCTGCTTCTAGGAGACTTAAACATTTCAGACTTACAGAGATTTACTTTCTTTACTGTTTCTTTAAAACAGCATTTCCTAGAGGGTTTTTCCACTAACTCCAGTCTTGAGAAAATTTTCCTAAATAAATGAGTATTCTAAATAGATTAGTATGCCATGGTTCAAAGGGATAGATGAACAACAATCTGCAATGTTTTCTTTTTTAGGTATTTAAATGCTCTGAAGGGGCGCCTGGGTGGCTCAGTAGGTTAAGCGTCTGACTTCAGCTCAGGTCGTGAATCTCACGGTCTGTGAGTTTGAGCCCCGCATCAGGCTCTGTGCTGACAGCTCAGAGCCTGGAGCCTGCTTCAGATATTCTCTCTCTCTCTCTCTCTCTCTCTCTCTCTCTCTCTCTCCCTCTCTCCCTCTCTCCCTCTCTCCCTCTCTCTGTCTCTCTCTCTCTGTCTCTCTCTTTCTCTGCCTGTCCCCAACTCATACCCTCTCTCTCAAATTTTTTAAAGGCTCTGAGAAGTTCTGTGGCTAACACAATTATGTAACTTTAAGTTTTCCAGATATCTTTAGTAACAGAAACTCTTTCTTGTTCTGTGTTTTGAAAAGTACCTTTCTGTGAAACATACTTTGAGAAATAGTCTTACTTGTCATAGAATGTACATACAAAACACACACGAGAGAAAAAAACAAATAGAGCCGCTACTAAAATGTTAAGTCTGTTTCCATCTCCTTTTTTCCATGCACTGACCATTCTGGATATGTTCTTTTATATCTTCCTTTTATCACTTAACATCATGAAATTAGCATGTTATCATGCAATTCAGGATTCTTTCAAAGAATGATTTTAATCATTGCATGTTTCGTCATATGGTTATATTGCACTTAACCATTTCCTCGTTGTTGTTTATTTAATCAGTTGTTTCCAATTTTTCATTATTATAAGTTATCCTGTAGGGAATTAATATCTTTATACATAAAATCTTTTACATACTTCGGATTATTTCCTTATGATAGATTCCCAGAAATTGACTATTATTGTTTCAAAGGGCATGAGTGGTCTTCAAGGCTTTTTATAAATAAACACCGAATTATTTTTCAAGAGAGCTTTAATAGTGTATAGTTCTCCCAGCAATATGTATTCTCACAAACATGATGTATTAACATTTTAAAAAAAAAATCTCAGCACGTCTGAGAGCAAAAGATGGTATATGTTTATTTTTTTATTTTGTAATAATTTGTAAAGTTTGATTTTTTAAAGTAGTACTAATGCTGTTCATTAATTTTGCAGATTTCATTTGTCGTGTATTCTAATTTCTCACACCACAATAGTTTTAGTGTCACGAATATGTAATTACACTTAAATACATTAAATAAATATACTTAAACATTTATATATAAATTAAAAATATATAAAATTATATAAAATTTGTCATGTGATTGAGTAACTTTAAGGAAATATACAGTTTCGATGATTTTATGATTCATTTGAGGTTATTTATATATATAAAAACCCATGAAGCTAATTTCTATTGGATCTAGTATCAACTATTTGACATTTCATTATGAGTAAGTCTGTTTTTTATTTACAAAATTATATTTGTGCTTTTAATGTGTAATGGACTCAATTTCAGAATTTTGAGGGTGTGTTGTCCATTTTTTTTCTGACTGCTTGTCTTAGTTTGGGTCATTGCACTTGTGAGACTTTATCAGAAAGCAAGCAGGGCAGACATTCAAGTTTCAGATTTTAAGCTCTATTGTGAATACAAGATTTCAAGCAGTATTTTTTTAGAACCTTCAGTCCACTAAGTATTTTAGGACTCATTATTATTCTGTGCTTTCTCAACAAAAAAGAGGTTGGACTCCAAAATTAATGAAAACTAGCCATTCTGAGATTCTTGTTGTTATTGCTAACATTGGTTAAGAAGTAACACCTAGAAAAGACTGAGAGGTTTGTTTTCATAGACATAGGGTATATGTATTTTATTCTGTTTGGAAACTTGGTGACTGTTAAACATCATGTTCTTTTCTATAAATTGTTATTAGATTGCTAATAGTTTCATGCACCTTTAAGTGTCCAGATGAAAAAGGAAACCATCCAATTATGGCAAGCTTCCAATAATATCTTGGGTGGTTTTAATAAGTAGATCCTTTGTGATTACATCTTATTGTGAAATTTCAATGAAAGGAAGATTCCACTGTTCTGTACTTGAACTTGTTTCCTTTGCTTATTATAACAGCCCTATAAGCTAAAAGAAATTTGAGAGTCTATTTGAGAGTACACATGGAAAGTTATGCAACTTCACAGAGTATAATTCTATATTGTAGTAATCGAGTGTTAGCATCCATTGTAGCCTCATTAGGTTAGCCAATTTTTCAGTCAGTGCTTGCCCTAACTAATCAAATTAGTTGTTATTGGAAAATTCAGTTTCTGCTAAAAAATGTTGATTGGAGTTCATTATTAGGTTATAGTCATAGAGATCAAATATCCTGTGCTAGCTTCTTTTATCAGTTACCTGTTATCTCTGTAACTAAAACAGCCTCATGGTTTGTAGCTTAAAATTGTTGTCACTTATTTACTTACTATGGTTACATTTCTTGAATTTTGTACTTGATATCTTATCTATAGTCTTGTATTATAAGAAGAGTCACATTGCTTCTGGTATTATTAAACATAATATGTACTTTAAGACTGGGTAAATGGGGCACCTGGGAGGCTCAGTCGGTTAAGCGTCCGACTTTGGCTCAGGTCATGGTCTCACGGTCCGTGAGTTCAAGCCCTGGGTCAGGCTCTGTGCTGACTGCTCAGAGCCTGGAGCCTGTTTCAGATTCTGTGTCTCCCTCTCTCTCTGACCCTCCCCCATTCATGCTCTGTCTCTCTCTGTCTCAAAAATAAATAAACGTTAAAAAAAAAAAAAGACTGGGTAAATAGCCTTTAAGTTATTAGCTTTCCCGATCATTTAGTTATCCTTGACTACAACTCGTATATTGCAATATATAATAAGTATATATAAGTTCTATCCTATATAATTTACTTACTGTAAACTTTGAAATACCTCATCTGAAAAATGGGGATAATGATAGTTGCTACTTTGGTTAATTTGTCATGATTATATGAGATAATTGTTCTAAGTCAATTATTGTTACTGTTAGTCCGTGCTAATCAAAATGACAATAATAATACGAAAAAGCATATATCGAAAATAGTTCATTTGAATTTTGAAGTAGGTTCTATGCATGGATTTTTGTCCTTCTTTCCTTGTTCTCTCCTTTTCACACTCATTACTGATGACCTGTTACATGCCAGGCACAGTGCTGATATAGACACACAAATGGGGCATGGTCATTTCTTCACTGAAATTATAGCCTAATGGAAGAACTTACAGTTTAGTTTTACTGTATCAAATATTAACTTGCATAAACACGTAAGAATATAAATACAAAATAAATACTCATTTAGTGACCGAGTTCAACCAGAATTTATTCAGTATCTTCGTAGAGACCCGATATCCTGTGGACGTATTCATGGATGTTAGGTAGGAGAAAAGGCAGGTACTATTGGAGACAGAGGTTCAGATAAGGTATTTCAACTTCCCAGGGATGAGAAAGTCATGTTTATTATACTTTTCCCTTTTGGGTGGGGAATAACCTTACTTGAAAGCTTAAACACGGATGCATTAGGAAACATGATTGGTGTTTGTCTTTCCTCATTTGAGTAAGTAGAGAACTAACGAATGCTTAGTGTTTAAGGATGTTGGTACTTGCAGCATTTTGAGTTACATGAGTTAATTAATTAGTAGATTATGAATAGTCAAGATTATGAATTATGAAGCTATAAATTCTGATGGTATGTTAAGGTATATACTAATAAAAATTCCATTAACTAGATGTTTGCAAAAATTTATGTGGTTTGTTTTCCCCCTTTTTCTTTCTTTTTTTTTTCTCTTCAGGGCCTCTGCTACACCCAAGCCTGAGCCAGTCCCCGTTCAAAAGGTATGTTTCTCATCTAATATCGCTAGGTACCACTTGATAGTCCTTCCTGGATCACTGTTATTTCCATTTCCTGTCTCAGGCCACAGTGACAATTTATAGTTTCAGTATAATTTTCCTGACAGTTCTTTTCCTTTAAAGATTTGGGGGCGGAGGAATGGAAATCAACACATAATTAGAGTCTGTAATTGTACCTATATTATTAAAGCATGATTTCCAGGGCCATATATTATCAGTAACTTATGTTCACATTTCTTACATCCACGTTCACTTTTAATTTGCCTATCTTAAGTCACATAATTTAAAGAAAGTAAATGTATACTGAAAATCAGTATCACAAGTCTTTAATAACATTTTATTAGTAATATTAATAGATTTTTAATTGCATTTTTAGAGTATTTTGGATTAGGTTATTGGCAAGTACCTTTTTTCTCTCATATATATCCTCAAAATGTCCCAAACCATTATTCGCATACAGCTGGTTTATACTTTTGGGGGGCTTTCCCCTTTATTTCACTTGTCCTTTTTATTGAATTCTTTATATTGATGTGCTGAGACATTAAGTTACTTTCCCCCCCTCAATTAGCTTTATTATTTCTAAAAGATTAATTTAGATTATTACTTATTTTTTTTAAATATAATAGAGCCACATTGTAAGTTTTTTAAAAAATCGATTGTTTTTTCTTTTGGGATGGTAGGATGAGTAGGTATTTATTTATGAATGTCATAGAAACTTAACTTGTTTTTTTTTTTTTTTTTTTAACTTTACACTTTCTTTCGAATAGGGATTTGCAAATACAAATTAACATTTTGGGAGGAATTGACCTTTCTTAGTAGTTAATTTTTCTTTGAGAAACGGCAATGAAGAAACATCTAAGATCATTTTTTTCCTCATGTAACTATTAACTATTTATTTTGGAAAAGGGAAAGAATTTTATTCTATCTCCAAATAATATCTCAAAACATTCCAGAGAGAGAAACAGGTGGATTGTTGACATTTTTCTTTTAAGTAATATATTCATTCACAATGATTCATCAGAATGTGCACATTTCTGAGTTAGATGAAAATGGTCTTTGTTCTTCCATTTTAGCATACTAAAAAAATTGAACACTTAAAAATGTGCTGCAGTTTCCTCATGAGTCAAAAATCTATACTCTGGAGAGTGAACATTTTTAAAAGATGAAATTATAATTAAGACTCTGGATATTTTAAAATTAATGTTTCCTTTGGCAATATTTTGTTTATTGTGGGGTATTTAAATTTTTTCCTTTTGGAAAATTTAAAGTGTATATTGACACGTATGATGACGTGTTTAGTCTTTTTGATAGTGTCCTGCTCTGAGTTCCTAAATATTTTGAAACTTATTTCATTTTTATAAAAAATATACTCATCGTGTGCATCATGTTACGCATGTTGGGACCAGTTGGCATGCATGTTATGCTCATTGTTTTTATCTAGAAACATGTAAAGTTTGGGCTGCTAACACGATTGTGTTTGTCTTTTTAAAAACCAGCTGTGTGTTCTTTTCAGTGAATCTATCTTGCATGTATATGGTGTGTTTTTGTGTGTGTTTATTTTTATTTCACATAGGGAGAACCTAAAGAAGTAGTTAAACCTGTGCCCATTCCATCTCCTGCTGTGTCCAAAGTCACTTCCACAACCAACACGGCCTACAATAAGGCACCACGACCCTTTGGTTCTGTGTCTTCACCAAAAGTCACATCCATCCCGTCACCATCGTCTGCCTTCACCCCACCCCATGCGACCACTTCATCACACGCTTCCCCTCCACCCATGGCTGCTGTCACTCCTCCCTCATTCGCTGCATCTGGACTGCATGCTAATGCCAATCTTAGTGCTGACCAGCATTCGTCTGCACTGAGCGCTGGTAAACCTGCAGTTAATGTCCCACGGCAGCCCACAGTCACCAGCGTGTGTTCCGAGACTGCTCAGGAGCTAGCAGAGGGGCAGAGAAGAGGATCCCAGGGTGACAGTAAACAGCAAAATGGGTAGGTGGCCAAGGGTGCTTTCTGCTCTTATCCAAACTCTTCTTTCAGGCAGTTTCCAGGAAATAATCTATATCCCCCCGCCCCCAATCAGCTGTTCTTTGAAGGAACGGAGATGAAGTTTCATTTGCTTCATTAACATGTAGCTTTATATTATATATGTACAGCACTTTCTGCAAGGCAATTATAGGTTAACCAAAACCTAAATATGCATTTTGATATGTTATGAACCATGTAACATGCTCTGTAACTCTTTCTCCAAGTCCTGGCATAACAAGGAGCAGCTGGCACTTATAATGCAAGGCAGAGCTTGAATCTTTCTTTCTCAATTTTTCCGTCCTTTTATTAGTCACCAAAAGTTTAAACAGACTGGTTAAAGTTGTGTCAGCTTATGTATCTCACCCTAAGGAGAGAGGAAGTGAGGAGTTTGAAAAGCTTTTTTTCTTGGGAAGTAGTCTTAAGACAGAAAACAAATTTAGTTTTGACTCATGTCTATGTATGATGCATTAGCTTAGGTCGGATAGCCAGCAACATTCTTTTCAGATAAGCTTAGGCTAGAATTTAGTCTGTAAAAGCAAACAGTAATGGTAGAACAATAACATCAAAGGATGCATCACAAACATCAGAAGCAAAGTAGGGAATATTTTCATTGTAAAGGTTTTTCTAAAATGAATGGATTTACAGAAGTGGGTACTAAACTAAATACATAATGTCAGTGGAAGTTTTAAAAATTCCATTCCTTGTGATTTTTCCCTTTTTGAGGTATTTTTTAAAAGATTGAAGTCCATTTTCAGCAACCTCCATCTCTAGATGGTCATTTTAGTCTTTTTGGAATTCGGTGACCATACTTGAAGCCAAAGTCATTTGTGTAAAATCATTTTGATCAGATTTATTGTGACAAAAACGTGCTTTAAAAGGGAAATCATCTGCATGCATGATGGTTTTTACCAATGCCAGTTCCCAGGGAAGTATAATTAAAATAATTGCGTGGATAGGTCCTTTCTGAGGTAATCCCTTCCGAATGTTAATTCGTGTAATGAAGGGGCTGTGCTGTCTGTAGCACTGCTGCCATGGCAGCCTTGGGGCTTTGAAATGGAAGGTGGCAGATCTCCAAGGCTGCTGCTGAGAGAAAGAGCAGGAGGTCTGGAAGAACAGCTACTGGTCCCAACATACGGTTTTGTGGTTGTGGGTGGCTTTTTAAAGTTTTGACATACATATGAGTAAAACTAGGGTCCTTCAAAGCAAGTTATTTCTTCTTTTATTTGAGGAAAAGAAATAGTACGTAGTGTTGGGTTGTATTTTTTTTTTTTTTTTTTTTTTGTATGTCTCTTTTCAGACAGCAGATTTTAATCAGAGTAGATATTCTGGAAAGAAAGATGCAGCCTGTCAAATTGTTGGCCCCATAGAAAACTCAGGGCAGAAGTTTGCTATGTTGATGAAATTCCAGTTTCAGTATATAAAAGTCCCCTGGAAGAAGTGTCTGAACAAACATATTTTCTCCTTACTAACATATCTTGAAATTTTATAAGATAGTCTTCTGAATGGAAACTTGTAGAGGTAAAAGTAAATTGAGGTTATGGAAGTGGGTACTTCATTTAAAACATGGAACTATGAATATGAAGCTTAAAGTTTTGTTTTATAACTACAGCTTGGATGATTAAACTTAAAATGATTTATAGCTTATTATTTTCAAAATGAAACTGTAGACAGTAGTGTAGTCGTAGGGCCTCGGGGATGGCTTTTTAATCAATGGACATGTGATTGCCGAGCCTGTGCCTGTGTCTAGGTCTGTGCAAGATTCAGGAGAAAGGGGGTTATCACATATTTGGCATCATTAGCAAGCAAGTTACAGCTTTGTGTTTGCAAACTGGGTATATTTTAAAACAGCTCGATTTCAAATGACCAGATGTTGGACAATGAAAACTGGATCACCTGAAAACAGAGTGCCTGTGGTGTCTGTGAAATTCTACGACACATTTGCCGTGCCATTTCTCTCACTACATTTAGATTAGAGAAATCAAAAAAATAGATCAGACACTTTACTAGTCAATGATGAGTCATTTTGCAGAGGTGCGTTGACGAGTGCATTTCCTTCATCAGGAATCAAACTGTTTTTTCTGAAATCATTGTCAGACTATTTAGTAATTATGTGATTAGTAATTTTTTCATGTTTTTATAATATTACAAAAGGTATGCAAAAAAACCCTTTCAAAGTTGAGAGTTGTTACTTTTTTATTAATTACTTTTTATTTTAAAAATAATACATTACAGGAACCAAAAATTTAAAGAGTTCAGAAGGGTATAAAGCTAAATTTGTAAGTTGTCTTTTTCCTCAAAGCAGAAAGATTATTAGTCCTTAAGTGATTTAAAGTAACTGGCTCATATGCCAATTTGATAGGCATCTCACCCAAATTTATATAGGATTAGTAAACATAAGACACAAAAAGAGTATGTCTTCATTATGCATTATTACTGAGAAATAGTTATTCATTGTAAAGTATGAGGTCTATAATTATGCTGATAGTTTTAGAATATTTCTTAACAATACTATGTAAGTATTCTTGTTCCTTCTTATAGATAATAATGAACAGGGCCCTTTAGGAAATTTTTAATCTTTCTTCTACATACACAAATTACTGGACTTGCTATTTTCCTAACTCCTTTCCCCACTTACTCTACTTAGAGCAAAATGGGACTTTATATTCCAAAGCAGAAGGAAAGCTATTTTGCATCAAGCAGTTTAAGTAATTTACCTTTTCGCTTTCCATGTGCCCTTGCATTATAATGTGCCACTGCTTTAAAGAGGTAAGTCTTTCATGTATCCTTTATTAATTTCAATTTTGTTGGACTGCAATCAATTTCTTCTAACAGTTCCAATGTGTTATTTTGAAGAACTTGGCCTTGGAAGATACAAAATATAATGGTACGGTAGTAATATTTTTAAATGCTTTTCTCTTTACAGAAAACACAAGTGACAAAGTTAGTATCCACATTACTGGAGAGGAAATATGGTGATTTATATATGAGTAAATAGCATGAATGTGTCCGATTTTTGCAAAATTGAGTTACATTTTGCAAAATAGCTGTCATTTAGAAGAACCATATTTAGTGTTTTCAATAAGTTTGGTTTGCATCGCTATGTTGTAGTGAATTGCTTTATGGTAAAAAGTAGTCGTGTTTAACTTTTGTCATAAAATATATGTGGGGTTTGCTGTGTAGTGGTTTACAAGAGATAATGCTTGGGGAATGTAATTTGTGTGGGTTGAGACTATTAGAAGATAAAGAGAAAGATACAAGAGAAATCATAAACAGATGTACCACCAGTGAATAGCATATATAAAACTGAGTTGGTTTCCAAATTCATATAACAAACCAGTGTTTCCCAGGTAAAGTCTCTAAGAACCGTTTTTATTTTTTAAACAACGTTGCTGACAGTTTTAGACTTTTCTGTGTACTGTTGTGTGCCACTGCATAATAGAAAGTTTATACATACCTTTGAAATTGGTTAAGAGAGATAGTTACTGACTTATTAAATGTCACAGGTAGTCGACATAGACATTGGGCATCATGGTGGTATACTTTAAAACCATGCTTTTGTGTCTGTTGGTATTGATGGTAAACTGGCTGGGGATTAATAGCCTTAAAATAGATAAAAATCACATTAGATAAGGACTTAAATTAATTTCGTGTTACGATTATTCTGAGCATGTGCTGAAATTTATCTATGTTGTAGTTTAGAATGGGAAATACGGAATATTTAACTATCTTAGACACATTCAAGAGAATTAACAATCAAATTACTAGAACCTTTGTTCCAGTGTGGCTGTGGTCCCACTAATTGAATAATTAGTTCCATGTTATATACACATAGGAATATAGTGTATCAGCATACTAGTGAAACATCCTCAAACCCTAATTTATTACTTAAATTCTTACACACAAGGATTTTGACTAGTTACTAAATTCCAGTGTAACAAACAATTTGCTTTGTAAAGGGCAAAAACTGGGCCTTGGAGAAATAAATTTAAGCATTTAGGTTAAATATGTAAATTCGTTAATTTATTAGGGATTGCTGTGCACTATTCTAGGTGTTTCTCAATTCCCTACGTGATTTAGTTCAATTTAATTGAATCCTGACAGGTTACTTAATTTTCTCATGTCATGCAGCTTGTAAGTAATTTAAGATTCAAGCCTAGGGTTTTTGAAGCCAGTTTACTGAGCCTTCCGGTGCATCATCTGACTGTGACCCTGGCTTATTTGTTACTTTGAACTGGTGTTTGTTTTTAAATGGGTTGGGACAGTCTGGATGAGTGATATGCCTGACCTACAGTTGGGTTTGATAGTACTTTCTTTTTAAACAAGCAGTTAGGGGATCTACCCCGACAACAAATCTGTTTGTATGGTTTGCAGAGTGCCTTCAAATATATTAAACATATGCCTATAGAAGGAGTCTGAAAGAATGGGAAATTGTAGTCCATTCCACTGTGGAGGAAAGAGGCTTCTGTAGATTGCACATTGTTCAGGGCACAGGGGAGGTGGGCAGCTTAGCCAAGGTGAGAAGCCTGGTCTTCTCATGGTCACATTGGCACAAAAGCTGTTGCAGTATATCATGGGCCATTCCTCTTGGGCACATTATCTGAAATAAGTGAAAATATTTATTCGACATACACAAATTGGCATCTTTAGGTTGAAACCAGTCAAGTCTATACCTGCCGCAACTCACTACACCATAGAATGTTTCTCTCCCAACTTCATGTTAATATAAAACTTTTCCCCTAAACTTTAAAAGGTTTAAATATATGTCTAAAATTCAGTTCAGGGGAGGTTATTTTGAAAAACTACTTACCTGCTATTTAAAATAGTAACGCAGAGGAAAGAATGCTTTGCATTGTGGCTAGAGAAGAGTAAGTATCTGTAAATATTGAGATCAGCTTACCTCTGGCATCCCACCCCTATTCAGTGAAACTCAGCCCTCTGTTGAGTTTATGAAGCTGACTTTGATATATCTGTAGCAAATACAGCTAACTGCCAGTGTTGGTATTAAAACTGGTAGGCAGTTTTTGTCACTATGTTCAAAATGAATTACTAGTTACTCTGACTAAACTTCATGGCAGAAGGATTGATTCAACAGTGTTTTCGAAAACTATGTAGAGTTTATACTTCAGTCTTCATAATAGAATAGAAATATACTTGTTTTTAATGATTGTATGGTTAATAGGCTGTGTGAATTAATTATGTTTTGAGGTTTTTCTTCTTCAGATGTTATTAATGTAGTGCCTTTACTAGATCATATCAGACATGCCTTTCTGAGCAATAAGTAGGTAACTGATAATACAAAAGTATGGGTTCCTACAAATCTGTTCTGAACTTACTGGGATTTGCTTGTCAGTAAGAGTGGTGGTAATGACAGAGGAGATTATGAAAATTGGGTGATCCAGTATGCTGCCTATATTTTCTATTATAATCACATTTTTATTAAAAAAATTTTTTAATGTTTATATATTTGAGAGAGAGAGAGAGAGAGAGAGAGAGGGGGAGAGAGAGAGCATGGGCAAGGAAGGGGCAGAGAGAGAGGGAGACAGAGAATCTGAAGGAGGCTCCAGGCTCTGAGCTGTCAGCATAGAGCCTGATGCGGGGCTCAATTTCACGAACAGGGAGATCATGACCTAAGCTGAAGTCAGATGATTAACTGACTGAGCTACCCAGGTGCCCCTATAATCATATTTTTAAAAAATAAGAGAAAACATCAAATAGGCTAGCATATTATTTCTTTATAATACACGATTCAGGATAACTCTTTGGCTTTTAGGTTTTTATTTTAATTCCAGTTAGTTAACATATAGTGTTATGTTAGTTTCAGGTATAAAATATAGTGATTCTTTTCCTTTTCTTTCTTTCTTTTTCTTTTTTTTGGCTTTTTAAGTTTTTATTTTAATCATTCGGGATAATTTTTGTTAGAAGGTTATATTTGCTATTAATATATACTTCATATATTATGTGAGTGAAAGACTTTCTCTTATTCTGCTCTGATTTTAAGTGATTCTAAAATGTTTTGTTTCTACATATGACATCTAATAATTATTTTATTCTCTGCCTTTTGTTAGGAACGTAATAGGAATTTGGATTCCTGCTAAAAAGAATTTATATAAACCTAGAGATATTTTTAAACAGTGGATCTTTCTCTGTTAACAGTGTAACAGAATTTTGACTAACATGTGTTCATTTTTGTCTGTGTTTACATGTTTATTTTGAAGCATGATGTTTGTGTAATATCTTCATGTAAATTAATTGTTTTAAATTTCATTATTTCCTTTTTGTTTTCTTCTCATCTTTTTTCTTTTCTCTTTCTTTTCTTTTTTTCTTTGCTTCATCTGTGTCTATTTTCCTTTATCCTGGGAACATCAATGTCTTATCTACTCTGTCACATCTTTTTTGTATGTATTACTCCTCCTTCAGTAACCCTGGCACCGTGTAAGTACCTAATCAGTGGTTCCTTTTTGTAATTTTCATCATTGTCTCTCTGTAACTTTCCATCCTGCTTTTAGTTTAATACTACCAGCAAACTTTATCAGTGTCTTTTTGCAAGAATTTTCACATATGTTATAAGGAGCATAGGAAACATGTTTCTCCTGCTAGAGAACTTCATATAAATCAGTGGGTGTGTTTTCCACTTCTTCAGTGGAAAAAACTTAGTAAGCCGAACCTTCAGGGAAATAAGTATTGTAGACAGTGTATGCTGGAGTTAGTGACCTCGTTTGGGCTTTCCTTGTTAATTTTTTTTTTTTTAATTTGAATGTAAACTTGCTAATTGTGAATATCTACATTTTGAAATAAATTATTTGCTCTTGATAGTTAAATTTATGTTCTATCTCAAATATATTTTTGAAAATAAAATCGAGATTATTCTCTCCTTTAATCATAGTCATCAGAGTGTAGAGTTTAGAAACTTCGTATCACTTAACACAAGGCCTTAAGCCGTGGTGAATATCAGAGTCTAAGGTGTACCATGCTTCCTGCAAGTATGTCATGGCTAAGAAGTGTTCTTAAGTGGTGTCATTTTATTATTCTTAGTGTACTTATTCTTAGCTTGACACTATTGTTTTGTATTTTTATAGACCAAATCTTTTGTAGAAAATAAAAGAGTTTTATACTGGAAACTGGCACCACTTAAGAGTAAACTGCATTCACTAACTAATTATAGAGAAGTTTAAACTGTAAGTTTCATAGCTAAACATAAAATTTTTCACGTAATTGCATGAGATAAAGTGTTGTCTGTTTAGAAATTATATCTTCCAAATACAGTGTGTTTATGAAGTGCTCTTTGCCTATTCTAATTTTTTAAAATTCTGTTTTAAAAAGGATTAGGTCTTGTTTAAAACAAAGTAAACGTAAATTAGTAATTAGTAAAATATTAGATATTTCACTTACAGAATCTTAGAATTCTACCATAAACTATAAATGTTACTGATTTTATGTGTAAATATTATTGATTCTTTTTTATGTAAGCTGATGACCCATAATCTTAGAATATGCATCGCAAATGATGTTTTTACTAATCCTGAAAGAAAACACATTATGTGATTGTTCCTATGCATTAGGTACTTTGGAAAACACTTGACATACACTGTCTACTTATTCATTCTTCAAAACAACTCTTTAAGGATACAATCCCCCTTTCTCAGATGAGTAAAATTGAGATTTAGAGAAGTTAAATGACTTGCACAAAACACACACTAAGTGAAGAATGTAGTGCTTGAAACTATTATCTGTTTCTAAAGCCATTGTTCATATTAATCTTATCATGTTCTTCACTGGGCAGAAATTCTTTCAGTGTACTGAGACAGTTTTGATAGTGTGACTATTCAAATGACAACAGTCAAGTGGCACTCTGACAGTACTGTGATTTTCGAGCAGCGAGTTACACCCAGCAGATGTTGCCACCCACATCTGACACTCTGAGCCCTTTCTCTTCTCAAATCTTAGTCTGCTAGTCGAGACTTGGGCTCCTTTTTCTCTCCTGAAATGACACTCATAGACTCCAAAGGTTTGCATTTGTCATATTTGGGGGTGGGGGGTGGGTAGAGGAAGAGAACGTAGTGTTCATTACCTTCAGTAGATCTTAGGTTAGGATGTTAATATATATTATAAATTCCTTAATATTTATGCTTTGTTCATAGAAAAATGAATGTTCTTAACAAACTCAAACTTCTTGAGCCCTGTAGTGTACAAAATCCCTTTCACATTTATTATTTCATTTAATGCTCAGAACAGTGCTACTTTGTATGTGATATTCTTATCTGATAAAGGAAAAAAAATAAGCTCAGTGAGATTCACTTGTCCAAAATCACATATCTAAAAAAGTCACAGAGCCAAGATTTACATCTTGGTGTTTTGATAAATATTTCATTGGTTTCTGATATACTACACTTCTTATTCTCTGTGCTGACCCCGCACACAACTTTATTCAGGATGAGGGTTATCTATACACAGGAATGAGAAAACTGTAGAAAGTAACAGTTCTGACCCTTTTCAAAATTGGAAATTTTGGAATTGCTGTCTTAGCCTGTACTAAACCATTCTTAGTTCCCGGGCCTAGTGAAGATTTTTCATTTAATTTTGTAAAAACCAATACATTTTTGCAACCTATTGATATTTAACGGTGGTTGTGAATGAATACAGTCCATATCTGTGTTTTGTTAGGCATAAGATAGATATAAGAACAATACAAGTAATTTCAAAAAATTTTTTAACTACTGTAGACTATTCAGTTCTCATTATTTTCCTTATTTTCTTATTCTTTCCCTTTTCTTTATGCATGGAATCTCTCTTCTGCTGCCTTCTTCTGTCAATTAAAAGGAAAACTCCACCTAAACGGTAACCCTTCTCTTGAATATTGTGTTAACATGTGAATACCTTTTTTTTTTTTTAACTAGTTAAAGATAAAGCGGGTCTACTCTAGTTTAGAAGGATGCTTTTTTAAGAAAATTGAGGCTGAATGCACTTGGAAAAGCATAAGATATAAAAAAGAACATTGATATTGAATGTATTAATTACAAATTATTTGGCAGAGGATATTTTATCCTTAACATAATTTAAAAGTGTTTAATTCTTTCTTTCCCTCTTAACCTTAGTCCACCAAGAAAACACATCGTGGAGCGCAATACGGAGTTTTATCACATACCGACTCACAGTGATGCCAGCAAGAAGAGACTGATGGAGGACACTGAAGACTGGCGTCCGAGGACTGGAACAACTCAGTCTCGCTCTTTCCGAATCCTCGCCCAAATCACTGGGACTGAACATCGTAAGTGAATACCTAGGGATTCTGATAGGTGAATGTTCTCTGCCATAGAGAATAGCATTCGGACAGATGGGCAATTATTGGGAAACAGTAATTTTCCTGAGGCAGTTTACACTTAAACTATGCCATGCATAATATGGGTGATGTAAATAAGAAGCCAGCCCAGGAAGGTCACGCTGCAAAGTGTTGGCAGTAGTAGCAGCAATGACTATAGTATAGCTGGTGACAGCATGATTCGAATGTTTTTTAGTGGCTCTGTGCAACTTGACCATTTGGTATTGATGGGTACAGGTAATTGCTTAAATGATTTTTCAAGTTAAAAAAGTAAATTAATATTGGATGTTGCTTATTATATTTCAGTGAAAGAATCGGAAACTGAAAATACAAAGAAGGCAAAGTAAGTTGTCCATTTTTTTGGTAAATTGAATGCTTTCCTTTCCTGAATGGTCTCAATTTGTTTTTTCATAGTTTCAAGTGTAATGGTATGTCGTTTTGTGTTTGCAGCTAGAAGCTAAGCATTTAACTTCGGTGTCTTTTATGGGACTTAAATGTGGGACTTAGAAAACTTACGGACTTTTAAATTAGTAGATATTTCTGGATTTCATGTGTAAGGTTAATTTCCTTTAGTATAGAAATAAGTGGGCAGAGGAGTATATTTGGGGATGCTTTGCTAACACTACAGATCTCTGTGAATGAGTTTTATGTGTTTTGTCGTAATTTCATTTTGGGCATAAAAGTGGATGTTTCCAGGAGGGCTCTATAGATTAATGTCTGCATTTATTAAAATGTTCTACTCTTAAAATCTTTGCTATTAAATAAAACAGCTATATGAAATTAAGCTTTTATAAAGCATGTTTTCTGCATGATGATCTAAGTGTAGAAACTTTTTCTTTCTCTTTCTTATGACTCTTCTATCACTTTTCTCTTCTTCTCTTTTCTTCTTTTATTTCCACAGGGAAAAGATACCCCTTCACGTCTTTAGTCCCAAATACACAAAATTACGTGACTGGCACCATGAAGTTTCAGCACGTGCTCTTAACGTACAGTGATTTATGAGTCTTGCCCCCTGCCCCAAGCAGCCAGCACATACCTTTTCATTCAGTTTTTCTTTTTTTCCAACCTCATAGCAAAATCTGTATTAAATTTGCCTTACAAAAAAAAAAAAAATAGAAACCTTTTCTATACTTTTCTAACCATTTCTTGCTGTTGTGAAAAAGAGGAAGATGAATTTGTTTTGTGCTAATCAGTAGCTCACAAATGTTAAACCAAGAGAGCAAATTAAGGGACTGGATCTGTTCGGTGGATTTCCATCGGTGTCCATTGTTACTAGGGTAGTGACCTTGGAAAAGGAATTCTTTCTGTAAGTTGAATTTGGTTGGTTGTGTGAAGCAGAGACAGATGAGCAAATAATGTCCTTGTCTAATTTGGAAAATACTTCCTTTATGTTACTACATTTCCTAAGATTACTTTTAAATTCATTATTACATAATGTTCAACGTGGGTTGTAAATTACTCCTAAGCAAATGTCAGAAGATAAGAGAAAACAGAGAAGACTGTATTAGAATAGTTTGTTGTAGATTTGGGTATTTTTTTTAAAGCAGGTACTCAGGATAGCTCTGAAGAGGAGGAGGCCCAAATTTGGCTCCTATTACAGGAAAGCAGAGAATTCTGCCCCTACTTGCAATGGGGAAATAGAGTGTTCTTTTGGTTTGGTTAGTTTCAAAAATCCTCCTTGTTACCAAAGGAAATATTTCTAAACTGGTGGATGTTTTTAGGGTATAAACAATTTCCAGGCATTAACTAGTAAGAAATAGAAAAGATAATTTTGCTTTGTTTTTAAATGAACATAAAATAAGTTATGAATGATTCTTTATGTGACATCAGAGAAGTATTTTACTGAGTGATAAATAAACAATTGTGTGTTCCTGCTGTTCCTAGGAAACTATGTTTTGGGCAATACATGCAAGCTAACATCTGACCAGAAATGCTTTCTGTTTTGTAATATAATGTATTATATATTAGTCATACATTCAATAATAAATGCATTTTGTAGTTTGGAAAAGTACTGTAATAAAGTTGCCTTTAACTTAGCTTTGTAATTGTTTTCTGTTTCCATGAAGCTAGTAATCGTGTCATCTAAGACTTGTTACACTACCACTTACATAAAATAAATAATTCTCTTGACATTTCATTCAGAAAACATTTTTAATTTTGCGAGGCTGCTAAAATGAGTGTGGAATATGATAAAGCCCTGTATTTTTTTTTTTTTTTTTTTTGTATCTGAATTGTCATGTTATTTAACATAATGTCTTACGTGAGTAACAAGATTAGTTATAAGTAAGCTCTATACCCAATGTGGGACTTGAACTCACAACCCTGAGATCAAGAGTTGCATGCTGTATACCCATGGAGCCAGGCAGGCACCCCCATTCAGGGCATTTTTATTTTTCCAGGTTTTTGTTTTTTTGTTTTTTTGTTTTGCTTTGATATCATCATAGACTAGGTCAACTGCCTGATAATTTGGAGAAACTAACATTAATTTCGGTTAGTGATTACTATTTAAAATTTAGCACACCAAGTGTACTTAAAAATAATTCTAAGATTTATAAACCTGTGCTCATTTCCACTGTACTTCATAATATGCTAAGGTGTCTTTCTTTTACTGTAGCAGTTCTTCTTCAGATACTGCTTGTGATTTTATGGCCCTAACATCAATCCATTATTACTATGTCTCTGGCCTCTGTACGGAAATAGACCTTCTTAGACCAGGCTTCTTATACCTAATACTTCTCATTCATCTCAAAAGATGATATTTGAAAGTAGGTGGAATCAAATTCTCATGAAAATAAATGGTGGAATAGACAAGGTATTTCCCACCAGGAGCCAAATTTCCAACACCAGAGTTGAGAGAGAGTGCAACTAGATGAGAGTTTTAAGTAAATAAAAGAATTTCTTCCTAATAAAGGCAGGAGAGCATGTATAGAACTTTATACCTTGAAATAAGTACAATTGGAAATAAGAATTTAATACCTTACTAATTAAAAAAAAAGTAATGTCTCATTGAAAGCATACACTTAGATAAGTGAAGGATCTGTATTTGAGTATGAGTGTGAGTGTTCAGTCAGGATCACAAAAGACATTCCATTTGACCCCATCAGAGGTTGAATTCCTGTGTTCAGTTAATCTTCTGGGACATCTTATATTCCTAGCTTAAAAGCTAGCCAAATATTGTAAAAGCTCCTTGCAAAAATATTATTGTAAGTCTGGTGACCTAATTTATAGCTTGTTTTTGTTTGTCTCTCTGATACAGAGTTTCTTTATCATAGGCTTGTTTTTAATGTAAAATTTGAAAGTTAAGAATTTTCAACGTTTTTACAAGGTTTTACCAGTTACAAGATGGAATGTTACCCACAGAGTGAATATTTTTGTTCCCTTGAAAAATATATTGTTTGTGGAAACGGAAATATACTCATTTTGTACATCATTATGCCCTTTTGGAAGACTGAGATAAAAATATTGTAGGGAGCTTATTTAATAAAAATTGTGATATTAAGATAGAGAGTAGCCATCCCATCTTTTATTCAGATTTATTCAGAAATTTGGGTGAATTGATTTCCCCAAATGAAAAAGTTCATAATTGTTGCACTTCCGATGTGTATTTAAAATCATATAAATCACAAATATTCATTTATTGCCTGAGTTATTCTTTCACACAAATAATTACTGAATACTTAAATGGCAGGCACTGATGAACTAGAGATTAAATAATGAGTAACAGATAAATATATAAATAAAGTGATCTGAGATAATTGTGTTACTAAGATAAATTCGTATAAAGGAAATTTGGCTTAGGGTGGGATTACTTAGGTTGTGTGGATCTCTGAGGAGATGATGTTAATGCCATCACCTGAGAGAGGAAAAAGAGTCAGCCACGTGATGACTTGGGGTCACCGTTCAAGGCAGACGAAACGAGTGTGGAAACCCTGAGGCGAGCAGGAGTGTGGCAATTACACAGAACGGAAAGGACAGTGTAGCCAAAATGTGGTATGTGACCGGAAGCATGATATAAAAATGTCATACATATGCGTATAACTTACATTCTCCATACTGTCCACAGCATATGGAATGGGAGGTTGTCTTCTGTCTAACTACTTTCAAGACAGATTTAAAAATAAAGAACCAAGGTGGTATGTCAAAGGTTTATCAAAGCTAAATAAAGTACATTCACTTATTCGTGCTGCTCTCAGCATAGGTATCAATTTAATGCTTTTCCCATTAGACCCACTGAAGACTTATGAAAAGGAGGCATTATTATAGTATATGTTGGTAACATATTTGTAGGGAACAGCTATAAAACACACATAAAGGCACTAAAAAACAAAACTTCCAACATACAGAAATTAGACCTGTATCGTGGCACCTGGGTGGCTCAGTCAGTTAAGTGTCCAACTCTTGGTTTCAGCTCAAGTCATGATCTTGGAGTTTGTGAGATTGAGCTCCGCATCAGGCTCTGTGCTGTTAGCACAGATTGGGATTCTCTCTCTGCCCCTCCCCTGCTTGCTTGTGCACACGCTCTCTCTCTCTCAAAAATAACCTTTAAAAAAAAAAAAAAGAAATTAGACATGTAATACTTTATTCATAGTTTAGTGATGGATTTGACAGTTTAGTTCTGTCTATAAAATTTACCAAGAATTGTTTGAACTCATTCCTTTTTGTTTACCCACTCAAGAAAATTACTTAAACCAAGTAATTCCTTGCTCATTCTTTCCAAAATAGACATCAGTACTCCAGGATAGTAGGAAGCAAGGAATGATAAATTCTGAATTTGAGACTCCCGATTTGTAACTCACTAGTTTCTACCCCTGAGTTTCCACTTTAAAATAGGAAGTTCGAGTCAGTGGTGGACTCTATGAAGCCCTTCCAGATACTGCTTCAGTAGAGGACTTGATAACCGCTGCTGCTGCTGCTGCTGCTGCTGCTGCTGCTGCTGCTGTGTGTGTGTGTGTGTGTGTGTGTGTGTGTGTGTGTCTGTGTGTGTCTGTGTGTGTCCGTGTGTGGGGGGCGGGGGGCAGACAGCCTTCATTCATCAGCCCCTTCACATGTCACCTCAGCTGCAGATGCCCCTTCGTCCAAAGCCACAGCTTCATGAGCTGCATACATGCAGTGAGCTGCCTGGAAGGAATGGGGGGAGTGAAAAGCCTGGTCGTTTCAGCCCAGGTAGGGACAACCTGGAAGGGTCATTCTAGATTGCAAATCCCAATTTGGACCTGACTTGCATGGGTTCTTCTCACTTCTTATTCTCATCTTCCCTTCATTCTTTCTGTCTTTGTTGCTTCTAATCCCTTGAATTTTCAACCAGATCACAAACAGCATTTAGGGAAATCATTAAAGTGAAAGATCAGGTTAGGGCAGCCTGCAAGGTGTATGGAAATCAAAAAGAGATACATTGGGGCGACTGGGTGGCTCAGTCGGTTAAGTGTCTGACTCGATTTCAGCTCAAGTCATGATCTCAGCGTTCATGGAATAGAGGCTCACATCGGGCTCTCTGCACTGACAACACGGAGCCTGCTTGGGACTCTCTCTCTCTCTGCCCCTCCCCCAGCTTGTGCATGCTCTCTCTCAAAATAAATAACAACAACAAAAAAAACCAGGGTAAATTTCTTTGCCTTGAGTGAAGGATGTTTATTTGGTGATCAGAAGCATTCTGGAAATAATGAATAGGTGAGGCTATTTAGACGTCAAATATAGTCAAGGGTATATGAATCAATGAAAAGCTTCAAAGTAGAAAGTTAGGATGAACTCTGAGTAAATGTAATAAACTCTTGTAACTGGCAAGCAACACTTAATAAAATAACAATTTTGTATGTTATAATTTTCCATGTGTAACATTTTAGAATAAAATATATTAGCCATTTAATAATCAATTACTTAATACATTTTATTTGAATACCTCTGCTCTTTTCTTCACACCCTTAAAAGTTTACCTTCTGTTTTCTCCTGAGGGAGATATTCCTGCTGAGTTGCCTTTGGGAACGTGTAGGGGGATAGTACAGATCTTCCAAGATCAGGAGGATGCTAGTGGGGGACTGAGGATGCTAAACTGTGTAATGCTCTGAATAATTTCACCGAATGAAGTGTGGTCCTTCCCCAAATGCCTGTGGTGTGCCAGTGAGAATGACCGGGCTGAGGGCAATTCCTCGCTCTCCCAAGATTTTCTTATTCCTTCCTATAATTCCAGCCACACAAACTCACCCACAGTGTACCACCTCCACTCTCCATAGTGACAGTAATCTTCTTTCTGAAGTAATATACTCTTTAATTTCTACCACTCCGTTCCTAATTTGTATTACGGGTATTTGTCTGTGTGTCAGAAATCTTCAGCTAGACTACGAGCTCTTTGAAGACAAGAGTCTTAGTATAATAATAAAAATTGGAAGGAAAAGTCATTCCGGTAGGCATGGTATATCTTTCTAGATGTAACTGTGACTATGTAAGTAAGATCTATACATTCAATATATAAATAGATATTTAACAAAAATGTATATATAAATATAAATATATAAGTATACAAATACAGAAAATATACAAATGCAATTTGAAAGTAGGTGTTAGGATTGTAAGATTCATGTCTGGCAAATTAATTCTTAAGTTAGAAATATACTGGATTAGCTCAGGCTGCCACAACAAGATAGCACAGAGTAGGTAACTTAAATGACAGAAATTTATTTTCTAACAATTTTAGAAATTAGAAGTCCAAGACGAAGGTGCCACCAGGGTAGATTTCTGGTGAGGCTCTTCTGTCTGGCTTGCAGGTGACCACCTTCTCACGGTGTCCTCACATGGCCTTTTTTCTGTGGACACACAGAGAGAGAGCTCTGGTGTCTCCTCTTTCAATAACGATACTAGTCTTCTCGGATTAGGACCCCAGTGTTAAGAACTCCTTTAACCTTAAGTACCTTCTTAAAGGCCCTGTATCAAACTACTGTCACAATGGAGGGTTAGGGCTTCAACATACAAATTTGGGAGGGGGGGAACAATTCAGTCCATAATACATACCAGCTGCATTTCTATACTAATACTGATTTGACAGATTAGCATCTTAAAAAAAAGGTTATTCTTAAGTAGGGTCACTGACTTGGATGTGGTTTGAAGGATTGTTGTTATCTCTGTTGTAGTGTCTCTTTTTCTGTTTTGGGTAACAGCTGTTTGTCTCCATGCCCTGTATACCTAACTGGAATATGAGCTCTTTGAACACAAGAGTTACAGTGTCCCCACCATATTTGGCACAAGTTAGCACTAACGAATGGTTCCTAACATAAATGCATATTCTCCAATTTCCTAATTCTTGAATTTTAGGGAAATCGTTAAGAGTGTGGTGTACATAACTTTTAACTGAATACAAATCAGATTTTTATAAAAAATCAAGACATTAATATCTGTATTGTAGGTAAAGTGGAATCAAAACTAAATTGCTTGAAAGAATTCTACCTTGGGCAGTCTGATTGGCGAGAGTTGATGCTTTCCCCCTGGTGTTATCTGTTAGATAAATGTTGTGGAAGGTACTTTTTAAATTTAAATGAACATTTGTGTCTTAATCCCTCTTCCTTTGTGTTTTTGATCTGTTTCAGCATGAATAGTTCAGTGACTCCTGTGATAAGACAATACATGACTCATTTTAGAAATGCATATATGAAATGCTTAGTCCTCTGACTGGAAAAACCAATAGACAGAATTTTATCATTCCTAAGGAAATGAAGAAGTTTGAAGTTGAGAGTCTAGTCTACAATATCAACTGAAAAGAAGCAACAGCTCTGTTATTAGCAACATATTAATAAATGGAAAACTCTTAATAATATGTGGCTTACCATAGTAGAGAATTATGGGAGGCCATAGAAAATTTCATTGGAAGATAACTTTAAAAAAACATATATACCTAAAATACATCATTGTGTCAGGCACCATACAGTTTATCTTAAGTTAAAGGGTGATTTTCTTGATCTCCCCATTTTTTTGGTTTCTACTATATAGTAAAATATTTATCTAATAAGTAGTTTTAAGATGTTCATGCTTATATAGGTCTATAAAAAGAAATAAAAAACAGCATTTTAGTTAGCAGAAAGATGTATAAAATTATCATGATCAACACATACTTTTACCATTCTTTTATCTCCCTTGCTTAAGTGATGGTAGGTTCTGATTTTTCATATATTATGGTTAAGAATAATGTGTGATATAGATTTCTAATTTTCAGAGACTCAGAGGAGGGAGGAGTAACTGCCTCTCCCTTTGGAAGGAAAATAGTCCAAACTCCAGTCACTGGTTACATTTCACAAAGCTGAAACAGTACTAGGGGGAGAATCCTGTTATGTATAAGCTGTCCCATAGCACTAAGTCATATCCATATGCTTTCTAGCTAAAGGTCATCAGAACAGATATTAAGTTACTTCTTGGATAGAAACCTATCTTTGTACATTCGTTGAGAATATAGCAAAAAAATTCATAATTATTTCCAAACATACTCTTTTTACAGCAGGTTTTTAAAAAATTTTAGTTTGTGCACAGATGTTCCTGTAACCCACATAAACTAGATTAGTGAAGAAACACAGTTTGCTGACCTGAGCCTTGTCTTCCTTCAGTTGCTCTTTCACAAATATACTGGACTCCTGTAACATATCCTCCCCCCCCTCCCCCAAGGTTTATTCATTTTTGAGAGAGAGAGAGAGTGTGAGCAGAGGAGGGGTAGAGTGAGAGGGAGAGAGAGAGAATCCCAGGCAGGTTCCTCACTGTCATCATAGAGGCTCATGTGGGGCTCCAACCCACGAACCCTGACATCATGACCTGAGCCGAAAGAAACCAAGGGTCAGATGCTTAACTGACTGAACCACCCAGGCCCCTCTGTTACATATCCTTTTTAAGACACATGTCATTTCAGTAAATTATCTAATACTATTATTCTTCATAACCTATGCAAAGAAATCAGGAATCATTCCCTAGTTCTCATATTCCCGCATATTTTTATGAAGTGTAAGAATTAACAGGTGGATTTGCTCAAAAATACACAACGCAAAGGCTTCCACAACAGAGTCTAATTTTAGAAAATAAAAATAATAACAGCCAGATAAAATCTTTTAGCTGAGACCATCATATACATTACTGCAAAGTATGTTCATCAACCTAGAAAATAGTCCATAGGTTTAAAAAAATGAGTATATAACCAAACACTAATTTTTGTCTATTGCAAAATATGGAACATTTGTAATTTCTCTCTTCATTTTCTACTGGTGGATTATACTGTCCTATGCAAATGCTGGTTTGGTGACTGCTGTATAATGTAAAGGTCGCCACCTATTGAATATAAGTAATTACTACACTTCAGTTCCTTGTGAGACTGGTACTTTAAGATCACTGAAGCAAGAAACAATAGTTTCTGTCTACTCTATGTATTTTCACACACAAATTGTTCATTTCTCTGTTTAATTATGGAAATACTTGTGTACGTTTTCCAAAAATAATTTGGGAAGACTACCACTTATAAAGTTTTTAAAGAAATAAAAATGAGTATTTGTAATACACAAAAATTCTTTCATAGTCCATATGTTCGTTGTCGAAGGATATAAATGAGCAAACAAAAATCATCCAAATCCAGAGGTAAATACTGAAAAAGTTGTGGTTTATTTACATTCTGGGTAGAATTGAATGCATTAAGTTCCTTAGAAGTTTTATCAGCCCACCAGTACTTCTCTAACAATTCTATTTGGATAAATCTTTCTGCTTCACTTTTAGAGAGGGAGATTATACAACAAAATTATTTTATTGAATTAAACTCGAAAGTAAAAGGAACGTAACTTCTCGACTAAAAGTCAGTACTATTGAAGGCTCCTCCTGCAGTTTACTTTTTAATTTCAAAAAATGACACAACTTAAATTAATTTGATACTTTGATAATAGGCTGTCTTCATCCATGATGGAAGGCTTAATTGTCTATCCTTGGTCGCTATTCAATTTTACATATTTTAGTCATGTTGAAAGATCCAGAAGACCACATTTTTCTATCCTTACGTGAAGTTGTATTTTTTATGATAGTATGATTTTATAAAAGAAAATTGAAATAATGTATAACATAATGTATAAAATATAGGTATGGATATTTAGACATCTTAATTTTCCATTTCTTAGTCAAATTAAAGAGCTCTGATTTCAAATTAAATCTTAAAAGCAGTCTCAACTATGTCTCTCCTTTCATTTTTCTCTATTTTATGACTACGAACAGGTGTATGTTGAATGCTGCTGCTTGGCCAACTTGGTGATAGGTATTCATCTTCCAGTCACACCTAATTAATTACTCATGAAGAGTCTGTATTTATTTCTTTGAATAGAGCGTGTTAAAACTAAGATGAAATCTGTGCAATTTTTTGAGTTAGAGGTACATATTTATTTTGTCTTTTCATGTACTTTATTCTTTTTCCCAATATCCTAGTAATTCATAAGAAAAAACTCGTGGCAGGGGTGCTTGGGTGGTTCAGTCAGTTAAGCGTCTGACTTCGGCTCAGGTCATGAACTTGTGGTTCACGAGTTCGAGCTCCTCATTGGGCTCTGTGCTGACAGCTCAGAACCTGGAGCCTGCTTCATATTCTGTATCTCCCTCTCTCACTGCCCTTCCCCCACTCACGTTCTGTCTCTCTGTCTCTCTCAAAAATAAATGAACATTAAAAAAAGTTTTTAAAAACTATTGAGAATGAGTTTCTGAAAGATATTAATGAGAAGTAAAGCTTTTATTTATTTTTGTATTAAATGTTTTTATTTACTTTGAGACAGAGAGAGAGAGAGAGAGAGAGAGAATAAGTGGGGGAGAGGCAGAGAGACCGAGAGAGAGAGAGAGAGGGAATCCCAAGCATGCTCTGTGGTGTCAGCTGGCACAGAACCTGTCGAGGGGCTCAATTTCATGAACCATGAAACCAAGACTTGAGCCTCAAGAGCCAGACACTTAACTGACTGAACTACCCAGGTGCCATGAGAAGTAACGCTTTTAAACAAACTTGCCACAAAGTTATCCTTTGTTTACCACAATGGAATCTAAGGTTTCTTATGAAAATCGGTAAATCTATTAGCAGAGATAGTGAAACAGTACCTCATGCATGTTAAGAAAATGTACATTCACACACACAAATACCACTTAAATATAAATACAGTATAAATAGAAGTAGAAATAAATTATTTAAATATAAATTTAAAACAGCCAGACATTAATTCAAGAGATAAAAAAGTGATGTTTTCTAGGGTTTCTGTAAATTAACAAATGCCCATTGTCAAAAGATACAAACAAGCAAACAAAAATCAGAGATAAATACTGAAAAAAAGTTTAGGTTTATTTACATTTCGGAGGGAATTAAAGTTTCAGGTAGTAAGGGATTCTAGAGGCATATGGGTAGTTCAGTTGGTTGAGCATCCAACTCTTGATTTCTGCTCAGGTCATGATCTTACGGTTCGTGAGTTCGAGCCCCATGTTGGGCTCTGCACTGACAGCACGGAGCCTGCTTGGAATTCTCTCTCTCTTCTCCCTCCCCCTCCCCTGCTCTCTCTGTCTCTCAAAATAAATAACATTAAAAAAAAGGAAAGGGATTCTAGGTGAGCTCTTGGTAGTCTTGTTTTTCTCAATGATTTATCACTCAAGTATTGAGACAACTTACAGATGAGATTTGCTGAGTAATGCTATATGCATAAAAATAAGTCCTGGAGAGTAGGAAAGAAAATAGAAGACTTGAACAGGTAAATGTAGTACTGATTTTCAAAAAAGATAAAAACTTCGGAACTATAAACTAGTTTGAACTTGAGGTCACGTGGAAAAAAATCTGGGAGGCTTTTTTTTTTAGATTCTCAAGATTCCTCACTTACGTACAATACCCAGTGCTTATCCCAACAAGTACCCTTCTCAATGCCCATCATCCCTATTCCCCACCCCCATCAACCCTCTGTTCTTGTTTTTAAGAGTCTCTTATGGTTTGTCTCCCTCTCTGTACCTTATTTTTCCTTCCCTTCCCCTGTGGTCATTTGTTAAGTTTCCAAATCCCACATATGCGTGAAATCATAGGGTATCTGTCTTTCCCTGACTGACTTACTTCACTTAGCATAATACCCCCCAGTTCCATCCGCGTTGTTGCAAATGGCAAGATTTCATTCTTTTTCATTGCTGAGTAGCTTTCCATTGTGTATATATACCACCTCATCTTTATCCATTCATCAGCGGATAGATGTTTGGACCTTTGCATAATTTGGCTATTGTTGATAGCGCTGCTATAAACATTGAGGTGCATGTGCCACTTTGGATCAGTAGAACTCCGGTGTCCTTTGGATAAATTCCTAGTAGTGCAATTGCCTGGTCATAGGGTAAATTCTATTTTTAATTTTTTGAGGAAACTCCATACTGTTTTTCCAGAGTGGCTGCACCAGTTTGCATTTTCACCAACAGTGCAAGAGGGTTCCTCTTTCTTCACATCCTTACCAACATCTGTTGTTTCCTGAGTTGTTAATTTTAGGCACTATGACCACTGTGAGGTGGTATCTCAATGTGGTTTTGATTTGTATTTCCCTGATGATGAAGATGTTGAGCATCTTTTCATGTGTCTGTCTGGCAGCTGGGTGTCGTCTTTGGAAAAGTGTCTATTCACGTCCTCTGCCCATTTCTTCACTGGATTATTTGTTTTTTGTGTGTTGAGTTTGTTCTTTATAGATTTTTAATACTAACCCTTTTTCCAATATGTCGTTTGCAAATATCTTCTCCCATTCTGTCGGTTCCCTTTTAGTTTTATTAATTGTTTCCTTTGCTGTGCAGAAGTTTTTTTATTTCGGTGAGGTCCCAATAGTTCTTTTTTTCTTTTTTAATGTTAATTTATTTTTGAGAGAGACAGAGAGACAGAGTGTGAGTGGGGGAGGGGCAGAGAGAGAGGGAGACAGAGAATCTTAAGCAGGCTCCAGGCTCTGAGCTGTCAGCACAGAGCCCAACACAGGGCTTGAACCCATGAACTGTGAGATCATGACCTGAGCTGAAGTCAGACACTCAACCAACTGAGCCACCCAGATGTTCCCCAGTACATTTTTACTTTTGTTTCCCTTGCCTTCAGATTTGTGTTGAGTTACAAGCTGCTGCAGTCGAGGCCAGAGAGGTTGCTGCTTTTTCTCCTGTAGGATTTTGATGGTTTCCTGTCTCACAGTTAGTCTTTCATCCATTTTGAATTTATTTTTGTGTATGCTGTGAGAAAAGTGGTCCAATTTCATTCTTCTGCATGTTGCTGTCCAGTTCTCCCAGGACCATTTGCAAAAGAGACTTTTTTCCCAATGGATGTTCTTTTCTGCTTTGTCAGAGATTAGTTCGCCATATATTTTTGGGTCCATTTCTGGGTTCTCTGTTCTATTCCATTGGTCTATGTGTCTGGTTTTGTACCAGTACCATACTGCCTTGATGATTGTAGCTTTGTAATATAGGCTAAAGTCCGGGATTGTGATGCCTCCAGCTTTGATTTTCTTTTTCAACATACTTTGGCCATTCAGGGTCTTTTCTTCTAGCTCTGGGAAGAATGCTGGTGCTATTTTGATTAGGATTGCATTGAATGTGTAGATTGCTTTGGGTAGTATCAACATTTTAATATTATTTGTTTCTCTGATCCATGAGCATGGAATGTTTTTCCATTTCTTTGTGTCTTCTTCAATTTCTTTCATAAGCTTTCTATAGTTTTCAGCGTTCAGATCTTTTATCTCTTTGGTTAGGTTTATTCCTAGGTATTTTATGGTTCTTGGTGCAATTGTAAATGGGATTGATTCCTTGATACCTCTTTCTGCTACTTCATTATTTGGTGTATAGAAATGCAACCAGTTTCTGTGCATTGATTTTTTTATCCTGCGACTTTGCTAAATTCATGTATCCACTCGGGCAGTTTTTTGGTGGAGTCTTTCAGGTTTTCCATGTACAGTATCATGTCCTCTGTGAAGAGTGAAAGTTTGACTTCTTCTTTGCTAATTTGGATGCCTTTTATTTTGTTTTGTTGTCTAATTGCTGAGGCTAGGACTTCCAATACTATGTTAAACAGCAGTGGTGAGAGTGGAGATCCCTGTAGTGTTCCTGATCTGAGGGAGAAAGCTCTCAGTTTTTCCCCATTGAGGGTGATTATTAGTTGTGGTCTTTCATATATGGCTTTTATGACGTTAAGATATGTTCCTTCTATCCCGACTTTCTTTAGAGTTTTTATTAAGAAAGGATGCTGTATTTTATCAAATGCTTTTTCTGCATCTATTGACAGGATCATATGGTTCTTATCCTTTCTTCTATTAGTGTGATGTATCACCTTGATTGATTTGCAAATAATGAGTCAGCCCTATAGCTCAGCAATGAATTCCACTTGATCATGGTGAATAATTCTTTTAATATACTGTTGAATTCAATTTGCTAGTATCTTCTTGAGAATTTTACATCCATGTTCACCAGGATTAATGGCCTGTAATTCTCCTTTTTAGTGGGGTCTTTGTCTGGTTTGGGAATCAAGGTAATGCTGGCTTTATAGAATGAGTCTGGAAGCTTTCCTTCTCTTTCTGTTTTTTGGAACAGGAGAAGAATAGGTATTAACTATTAAATGTCTGGTAGAATTCCCCTGGGAAGGCATCTGGCCCAGGACTCTCATTTGCTAGGAGATATTTGATAACCAATTCAATTTCTTCACTGTATATGTCTGTTCAAATTTTCTCTTTCTTCCTGTTAGAGTTTTGGTAGTGTGTCTAGGAATTTGTCCATTTCTTCCAGATTGTCCAGTTTGTTGACATGTAATTTTTCATAGTATTCTCAAATAATTGTATTTCTGTAGTGTTTGTTGTGATCTCTCCTCTTTCATTCTTGATACCTATTTGGGTTCTCTCTCTTTTCTTTTTGAGCAGTCTGGCTAGGGGTTTATGAATATTGTTTATTCTTTAAAAAAACCAGCTCTTAGATTCATTAATGTGTTCTTTTTTTTTCTTTTTTTTTTTGGATTCTATATTATTTATTTCTGCTCTAGTCTGTATTATTTCTCTTTTTCTGCTGGATTTGGGCTTTCTTTGCTGCTGCCTTTATAGCTCCGTTAGGTGCAAGATTAGGATGTGTATTTGGGACGTTTCTTGCTTCTTGAGATAGACCTGAATTGCAATGTGTTTTCCTCTTAGGACTTCCTTTGCTGCATCCCAAACGGTTTGGACTGTCGTGTATTCATTTTCATTTGCTTCTATATATTTTTTAATTTCTTCTTTAATTTTCTCGTTGACCCATTCATTCTTTAGTGGGATGTTCTTTTACCTCCATGTATTTGGGAGCTTTCCAAATTTTTTCTTGTGGTTGATTTCAAGTTCTGTAACATTGTGATCTGAAAATATGCATGGTCTGATCTCGATCTTTTGTACTTGTTGAAGGCTGATTTGTGACCCAGTATGTGATCTATTTTGGAGAATGTTCCATGTGTACTCGAGAAGAATGTGTATTCTGCTGCTTTGGGATGAAAAGTTCTGAATATATCTGTTAAGTCCATCTGGTCCAAGAGGTCTTTCAGAGCCATTGTTCCCTTACTGATTTTCTACCTAGAGGATCTGTCCATTGCTCTAAGTAGAATATTAAAGTCCCCTACAATCATGGTACAATTATCTGTACATTCGTTTATGTTTGTTATTAATGATTTATATATTTGGGTGTTACATGTTGTGGGTGTAAACATTTACAATTGTTAGCTCTTCCTTTCTTTAAATGTTTTATTTATTTCTGAGAGCAAGAGCGACAGAGTATGAGTGGGGGAGAGGCAGAGAGAGGGAGACACAGAATCCAAAACAGGCTCCAGGCTCTGAGCTGTCAGTGCAGAGCCTGACATGGGACTCAAACTCACAGACTGTGGGATCATGACCTGAGCCGAAGTCAGATGCTTAACCAAATGAGCTAGCCAGGTGCCCCAATTGTTAGCTCTTCTTGATGCATAGATCTCTCAATCATGATATAATGCCTTTCTTCATCTTTTGTTACAGTCTTTGTTTTAAAATCTAATCTGTCTGATACAAGTATGGCTACTCTGGCTTTCTTTTGCCATCCAGTAGCATGATAGATGGTTCCCCATCCCCTCACTTTCAATCTGCAGGTGTCCTCAGGTATAAAATGAGTCTCTTGTAGGCAGCATATAGATGGATCCTGTTTTTTTATCCATTCTGATACCCTATGTCTGTTGAGTGGAGCATTTAGTCCATTTACATTCAGAGTGATTATTCGAAGATACGGATATAGTGTCATTGTGTTGTCTGTAGGTTTTGTTCTTGTGTTAGTCTCTGGTCCTTTGTAGTCTTTGCAGCATTCCACACACAGAGACCCCCTTAGGATATCTTGCAGGGCTGGTTTAGTGGTCATGAACCGTGTTAGTTTTTGTTGGCCTGAGAAAGTTTTTATCTCTCCTTATATTCTGAACGACAGCCTTGCTGCATATTTTTCCTGTTCAGCACATTGAATATTTCCTGCCATTCCCTTCTGGCCTGCCAAGTTTCAGTGGAAGGGTCTGCTACTACCTTTATACGTCTACCCTTGTAGGTTAAGGGCTGTTTGTCCCAACTGCTTTCAGAATTCTCTCTTTGTAGTGTGCCAGTTTCACTATGATATGTTGTGGTGTTGACCTGTTTTTGTTGATTTTGAAGGGAATTCTCTGTGCCTCTTGGACTTGGATACCTGGCTCCTTCCCCAGATTAGGGAAGTTCTCAGCTATAATTTTTTCAGATAAACCTTCTGCCCCTTTCTCTCTCTTCTTCTTCTAGAACTCCTGTGATACGGATATTGTTTTGTTTTATTGTATCACTTAGGTCTGTAATGCTCTCCTTGTGATCTAGTAATTTCCTTTCGCTCTTTTTTTCAGCTTCATCATTTCCCATAATCTTATCTTCTGTTTCACCTATTTTGCTTCTCTGGTTCTTTCATCCTTGCTGTCACTGCATCTAGTTTATTTTGCATCTCATTTATAGCATTTCTTAATTCGTTGTGACTATTTCTTAGGTCTTTGATCTCTGCAGCAACAGATCCTCTGTTGTCTTCTGTGCTTTTTTCAAGCCCAGCTATTAGTTTTATGACTGTTATTCCAAAGTCTTGTTCAGATATATTGTTTGTGTCTCTTTTGAGCAATTCTCTGGCTGTCATTTTTTTCCTGGAATTTCTTTTGAGGAGAATTCTTCCATTTCATCATTTTGGCTGGGTTTCTGTCTTTTACATGTTTTAATAGCTTGTTATGTGTCCTGCACCTAAGAACACTATTAAAGAGGGCCTGGCACTTCAGGAAGCGTTTTTGAAGTGTGTTGTGTGCAGTCTGTTGTTGTGTATATGACTGCTCTGTCCCACTGGTCATTCTTGTACAGAGCTTCTCCTTACTCGTAGTGGTGGATTGTTTATGCCTTCCACACCAGGTGTGCTTTGATTTGTTTGTTGAAGTAACCCAGGAAAAAAGGAAAAGGCAGGGGACCTGATCCCATACAAAGAGAGAAATGAAAGGGACAAAAACAAAAACAAAAAGACGAAGCAGAGGATCAAAGGAACTATGTGTCTTAATCCAGAGAGAGAGAAAGGAAAATAAAGAAGAAAGAGATATAGAAAAGGTGTAAAAATAATAGAGTGAAAATGCCTGATTAAACAAAGAAACAAAGCAGAGATAGAAAGAACATAAATACGCACATAGAATTGACCAAAACTCAAATCAGAAACTATGAGCCTGATTCCAAAGGAAAAAATGAAGAGGGTAGAAAGAAAAAGAGGAGAAAAGAGAAGGAAAGAAAGGAAAACAAAAGAACAGCAGACTAACATACAAAACTGCAGGACAGTTGTCTGTTGGTGCCTGGGACTGTGCCGGTCTGGAGGAGAGGCCTTTGGGTCACTCAGTGTCAATCCCGCTCCAGTAGATAAGCAGTTACCAGCACGGAGGGGTGGGGTTTGGTGCAATCAGGTCCTGCCTCCACTGGGGGCTGCTGTCCTGTTCCCTGAAGTGCCACCATGTTGGTGATGGGGGGAGAAATGGCAACACCCCCGTCTCTCCCCCCCAGACCAGGTGTCTCAAACCACACTCTTCCGGCAGCCCTCACAGAGCAGCACAGGTGGCTGGCTTGCCCTGCTTCACAGTCTCCCCCGCATCTTCTAGGCACTAGGCTGGGATTCAAACAACAATGTCTTAAAGAATCGCACACCACCGGGACCCAGTTCTGGAGTAGCACCATTCCACCCTGCTGATATCGCTGGTGCCTGCAGGGTCTTCTGCCCTTGGTGTGGGCAATAAACCCTCTTCCCACAGTACTTGAGGGAGGGGACTGTTCTCTCCCAGTGCTCCCCTGAGATCACTACAGCACCCCAGGGGCTGGCTTCCAGGTGCTGGCTCCCCTCCCCCACAGGCACATGCACATGGCAGTCAGGCGCTTTTGAAAACTCCCCATCTTTGGCTCCTAAGGCTGTTTGCAAAGTAGAGACTGCAACTCTCTGTATTTCTCATTCCCCATTCCATGGTCTGGAGAAGTTCTTCCCTTGGCCTACTCAATACCATGACCCACAGCTTCTCTTTCTCTCCCTTTTGTCTCTCCACAGAAGAGGATCCCTCCCCTCTGTGCCTGTGCCGTTTTATCTCCCCAATTCACATACATGCACCTCTGTGCCACCAAGCCATCTCCCTCCACAGATAGATTTCCTGGGGTTCCAAGCTGACCTCAGTACAGCCAGGTTTGAGGGACTAGGGAAATCCCATTCCCCATACCTCTCCGCCATCTTAACTCCTCCTGTCCTAGGAGACATTTGTAAAGCCTTGCTAGTGAGCACTCAGTAAAGGACAGAATTGCCAAGACCCAGAATTAAGTCCTCAAGAAACAAATCACAGCCAACTTAACACATTTTCAATAAATTGTGGGAAATGTTAATTTTAACAAGTCATGAAAGAAAGGCTTTTTAAGGTACCACTGAATTTAATGAGGTTAATGATTATCAAATTTTTAGATTCATAATAGTTGAAGGAATTGAATCAAAGGATATTGTTTTAAAGCACGAGGACTTGAATGAGGACTTCTACAGCTTGCTGCCTAAGTTTGTGGGTATCATGAGGTCGAGAGGTATGGCTCACTTATACCTTAACCAGAAAATGGACCAAATGTAGTAGAAAAAAAGAACAAGAAACTTAATATGGTTATGTGCAGTTTAGACGAAATAATTTTGCTCTTCTGGGAGAGAATTTGTGTTAGGGGATGGATAAGGTTATCAAAAGCAAATATAAAAATATTAGGGATTTTAGAAGAAAATAAACCCTATAAAAGTTAGTCGTGTCATATGGTTCCTAAAATTATAAAGCAAACAATAGTTTGATTCTACACTTGTAAAATCTCACCATCTCACCTGTCATATTTAATCCTTGGGATTAATGTCTGACAATTACGTAGGTAATCCCAAGAAAGTCAATTGAAAAATCCTGGGACAATTAAGGTGTGTGGGTCAGAGGCAGATATGAGTGATTGATTTCACCTGATAATATGGACTGTTTCCTTAACCTAAATCTACAGCTGTGTCTTCTTCTTTTCCAAACATTCTCACTTAGTCTCAGGCTTTAGTGATCCCAGCTAATGTTTATTACATACACATATAATAAACCCAGCAAGTGTTTGTGAAGTACTTATTGTGTGCCACTCCCTATTATAGATGCTTGGTTTATAACAGAGGCAAGGTTCTGTCATGGACTTACAGTCTAATGGAGCAGACATGCAAAAAAAAAGCAAATAAACAATAAAATTTTATGTTATGATGTTATTCTGTAAAGAAATAATATAGGACAATATGACAAGTATAATGAGGGAAAGAGAGGAGTGAAGTCATTAGACACTAGTTAGGGAAAAAGAAGGTGTTTGAGTTGAAACATGAATGACCTGAAGGCGTTAGCCATGCAAATATGGAGAAGGTAGGCTCTGTAGGCAGAGGGAATAGCAAGTGCAAAGGCCCTGAGACAGGATTCAGCATGGTGTGTTTAAGGAACTGAAAGAGATCCACTGTGACTAGGGCATTTTGTTTGTTTTGTTTTGTTTTAATGTTTATTTTTGAGACACACACACACACAGCACAAGTGGGGGAGGGACAGAGAGACACACAGAATCTGAAGCAGGCTCCAGTCTCTGAGTTGTCAGCACAGAGCCCAACATGGGGCTCGAACTCACAACCAGTGAGATCGTGACCTGAGCCGAAGTCGGAAGCCCAACCAACTGAGCCACCCAGGCGCCCCGGGGCATTGTTAATAAAGGAGAGAGAGATGAGAGATTGAGTGAGGTAGTCAGAAACCAGATCATTTTTTGCCTTGTAAGTTGTGTTAAGGGATTTAGATTCTTATCCCAGTTAATCAGAAAGCCCAATATAGGATTTTAATCATAAAGAGATCACTCTGAATACTATGTAAAATTGATTGTGAGGGAGAAATAATGAACATAGCAGACTAGTTATGTGAATTCCCTTAGTTCAGGCAAGAGATGATAGGAGCTTAGGCCAAGGAGGTATTAATGGAGAGTGAGAGAGTTGGATGGGTGTATATTTTAGAGGAAGTGCTGACAAGAGTGTAGAAATACTGAGGGGCAGGGGTTGATGGATAGAGAAATGCTGCTAAGATTGTGTGAATTTGGTAAAGATTAATTTAGTTGGTAAGAGTCCGTGGTAAATGTCAGTTCAGTATAGTAAAGAAGCTAATAGACTCAAGATGTAGAGGAGTAAGTTACAAAACAAAGAGGTGCTTAAAATCCAGATTTTAGGTGTATTATTCTTTTTGATGAAAAATAGAGGCTATGAATTCTGGAGTGCATGGCTGAGATATTCCAGGCCTAAGATTTAGCCTTAGAAGAATTATCAATGAAGTGAAGAAGCCAAAGAATTTAGCCGTCAGGTTATTCAGTGATTCAACGTGACAGCACTAAAGTCAAGATTGTTGGGATGAGGTAAAGAGGAAGACAGTGAGTCAGGCTTCTAGGAATAGCCAGTAAAATAGTACTAAAGACAGGCAAGTGTGTACGATTGAGGTACAGAAGACAGGAGAAGAGAAGGAGTGCTCAGCTGGGTTTCATACCAAGACTAAGTAAAATGAGGAATGTACTCAAAAAGACAAAACTGTACGATTCTACCTATATGAGGTATTAAAGAAGATTCACAGAACAGAAAGTAGCGTGGTGGTCGTCAGGGGTTTGGGGAGGGGCGGGGAAGAGGAGTTGTTCAATGGCTATAGTTCAAGATTTGCAAGATAAAAATGTTCTAAAGGTCTATTTCACAATGAATATACTTATGACTAATGAACTGCATGTACACTTAAAAATAGTTAAGAAGGTAGTTTTATGTTGTGTTTTTTACCACAATAAAAAGAAAACGAGGAACACAAACTGTCAATTTAGCCACAGAGAGATCATTAGTTACCTTGACAAAAATACGGTTTTATAAAGCTTGGAGGATGAGGCCCACTTGAGGTGGTTAAAGAGTGACAGGCAGGTGAGGAAATGGAGACAGAGTTGCTGGAGTGAAACTATCATTCAGCTTGACTTTTAATAAGAATAGGAAAATGGAAGGGAAAGGTAGTTTTGTTGTTCATGTGTTTTATTATTATTTTTTTAGGAGAAATTATTCTATAATTGGGCTTTTGGTGTTTTGTTTCCTTTGCAAAAAGGCGATTTTATAGTGGTTTTGAATGGGGACTCAAAGCATGCAGTGGAGAGGGAGATGGAAAATGCAAAGGAAATAAATCAATTGAAGCCCCTGAGAAAAAGGGAGGAGGTGGAATACACAGCATAAGGATCTTGCATTTGGGTAGTTGTCAGGACTGGGGCAAAGAAAGAGAGGTCCATTCCCTGGTCCTGCAGAATGGTAAATTAGTAGGATGAGCAGCCTCACACCTGGACAAATTGTTAGCATGGGTCCCCATTAGAAAGCATGGAAAGAGACAATGTCGAAACTATGCAAAGAAAGACACAATTGATGAGAAAGATAATGCGCAAATGGCTCTTTGTTCAGTTTTCCTAAGAAAAGCAGACTAAAAGGCTGCAAGCCCAACTCTTCAGACATACCTGGGAAGGATTTAAGTCTTCATACCTCTCTCTGGTAAGAAATGAAAACTCAAGTAACAGACAAAGCAGGAAGTTTGGCTGCTGCAGAGGTGACATGAATTAGAGCTTCCTCCCAATCCTAAAAGGGATAAATATTAGGGGATGGCAGAATTAGAGTAGATACTGATGTCTGTTCCATATTAAATGAGGTAGTTCAAGATTTTCTTAAGTCTAGTAGTTTTAGAGGTTGGCTAAGCAAAGAAATAGGTGTGCATAACTCATGGGAAACCTGCCAAGTGCATTTGTTTGGCAACTTGGAAATCTGGCTTTAGAAGATATTTCATGAATTATGTGAAGTTTATTCTCAATTGGCGCTCATTTTTCCGATCAGCACATTTCATGGAGGTATTGGAAGACTGAACTCCACCTTATCCCTTTTCTTTCCTGTCCTCATTAATATAGTCATATGTAGACATTGATAATTCTTTATGTTTTCTTTTTCTTCTAGACTACTGATAGTTCTTTATGTTGTAAAGGGCATTTTTAAAGATACTTTTAGAGGTCTAGTAGTTTCTTAGATGATGTGCCCCTTCTTGCTTAGGCAGTATTATAGTACCTGTTTAACCTGATTGCTGTATAGTCTTTAGAAGGTACAAGTATTTTCTAAGAAATATATGTATATTGTAAGTGACTTCTGTATTTGAAAACAGTAAGTTTCATTCATGCATTTATTCAACAAACATTTATTGTTTACATTGTGGTAAGCACTTCACTTATACCAGTAAACATAATGGTCCCTAACCTCAGGAAGCTTCTAATGTAATGAGGGAATCCAGATTTAAACAAATAACCCCACAGACTATATGATTTCATTAGTAACAAGTTCTGTGAAGAAAAAGTACAGGGTATTTTGAAAGCATAGGACCTGGGCAACCTAAGGTGATTTGGGGAATGATTGAGACCTCCCTGAGAAGGTGACATTTAAACTGAGGCCAGAAGCACGCTTAGGAATTAGCCCAGTGAAGGTATGGTAGAGAGGTAGGTATAGAAAGTGAGTGGTAGCAGACTGTGCAGAGGCCTAGAGGTGGGGAGAAACTTGGCCTTTCTCAGGAAGAGAGGAAAAAGCAGTTGGATTGGAGCAGGGCAGAAAGGAAGAGCTCTTACTGGAGAATAGGGAGCCCAAAACCACAGGTGTCTTTAGAGCAGTGCTGCTCAGCGACAGACAGGGTCAGATTTGTGTTGTTAAAAGTTTACTCTGGTAGCTGTGTAGAGATGTTATCTCTAGGACAGGGGTCAGCAAGCTGTTTTTGTAAAGATCCAGATAGATAGTAAATATGTTAGGTTTTGTGAGCCACCTGGCCTGTCACAGCTGCTAACCTGTGTGTGTAGTGTAAAAGCAGCCCTAGACATAGGTAAATGAGAGAACCTGGCTGCTTTCCATAAAGCTTTATTTAAAGCTCATTAAAACTATCTGAGAGCTGAAGTTTGAATTTCATGTAATTTTCATGTATCATGGAATGTTATTATTCTTTTCAGTTTTTTGAAATGTTCTTAATGTTCATGATTTTGAGAGAGACAGAGTGCTAGTGGGGAGGGGCAGAGAGAGAGGGAGACACAGAATCTGAAGCAGGCTCCAGGCTCTGGGCTGTCAGCACAGAGACCCACGTGGGGCTCAAACATGTCAACTGTGAGATCATGCATGAGCTGAGCCGAAGTTGGATGCTTAACTGACTGAGCCACCCAGGCGCTCCTTCTTTTCTTTAAAATAAGAAAAACCATTTAGGGGCTCCTGGGTGGCTCAGGTAGTTGAGCATTTTGATTTTGGCTCAGGTCATGATCTCACAGTTCAGGAGTTTAGCCCCGCATTGGGCTCTGTGCTGACAGTGCGGAGCCTGCTTGGGATTTTTTTCTCTCTGCCTCTCCCCGACTCGTGCGCTCTCTTTCTCAAAATAATAAATTTTAAAAAAATTATAAAAAGCATTTTAAAATATGAAAACCACTCTTAATTTATTTGGTCCGACAGTCATGGTATAGGATTTACAGTTCTTATTTAACATTTCTACTCTGTCTCTTAAATGATACTTAAATTCTACCATGACATTTTTCTTCAGTTGTCTACCTTGTTTTTCAACACTCTGGTAAAGGTATGACCAATGCTAAATAAAAAGTGGGAATATAACCTCTCTCCCTTTCTATTTCTGTCTTAGTGTTCCATTTTCTATTCTGAAAATCCATGTAACACAACTGACCTCTATTTTTTTTATTCACAGGCTCTTTTTTTTTTTTTAAACAATGGGCAATTTTGTATTTCTCCTATTTATTTTTTCTTCCCAAAGTGTTACACATTGTGCTTTCTTCTTTCAAGCCTCACACTGAATTTTTCATTTTTTTTTTTAACCTGGTGATAGTTCCTCTAAAATTCAATTCTGGCATTCAGAAGAAAAAATGGTATGGACAGGAGAAAAACAAAGTAAAAAATAAAGCAACAAAATTGCATGCAAGTATTTGTTGTGTGAATGGATAAAATACCTTGTTTCCATGGAGATAAACATCTGTGTAATTCCAGATCTGCAAACACAGCATTCTGACTTGATAGGATGTTTTCAGTTGCTTTCTTGCAGTGCCCTACTCAGACAGCCACCCCACAAGATGCTGGAAAGCATTATGTAGTGGAAATAGTACAGACAGACCTGGTTCAAATTCCACCTGACCCTTACTAGGTATATGATATTGGGCAACTGAACTAATTTTGTGGAGCCTAACTTCCCTGAAGCATGCAAAGTACATAGTCTTTTGTACTTTGTATTGGATACCTACATAGTACATAATACACAGTGTTGGGACTAGGTGTGTGGGAATTCCCATCCACCTTTCTCCCACACGAAGGTAGCCATGTTAAAAAAAATGGGGGATGGGGACAGCCTCTGTTTGGTGATGGTGAGGATGTTGGTTTTGGTTTTAACTTTTTGCAGATACGAAGTTAAAGAACAAAAGCTGGAGTTTTTCCCAAATGGAGCCAGTGTACTTAAAAGGTGGATAGATGATAAGTGTCTGTACTTTTCCTTAATATTTCCTTTGCCTTGCTTATTTTGCTTCTGAAAACTTAGGTTTGACAGTTCTTGGGAAGACCTACCTAGGAGTGGACCTCCCCCACCTGCAGCACCTCAGGTTTTACATATTGGTAGCCAAGTAGCCACACTCTCCAAAGTGACTACATATTCTAGGTAGAGTTTTTTTTTTCCTTTTTGGTATGTCTAAATTTTAATGCTGATGGGTGCAATTAAATACTAAAATGGACTAAAAGGGAACAAGTGATCGTAGATTACAGAACTGACATCATTAATATATAGACAAGAAAGCTTGGCGCTCAGCTGTGGAACACCGCTTTACATTGATTTTATGTTTCTCTCTCTTTTTCTCTCTCTTGTTCAGATTCAAACATAAATATAGAGTTAGGGTCTATGCCTTCTATTTATTCGTTGTGATTTGGAAAGTCAGCTCCCTTGAGTTTGTTATAAGTCTACTGAATTAGAGCATCACTTCTAAAATAGGAGCACTAGAGATCTTATGTTCTGGGTGCCCACACGTATTCTAAAGATATTGAGGTTACTTGTAAGATTGTACAGGACTGCACTCATGCTAAGTCCTTTTATATGAATATTTATGATACAATGCCATGAAAGAAATTCGTTACAGTTTCCTTTTCTTTTTTAAACAGACTTAAGTTTCTTATTATTCTCCATTACTTCCCCCAAATAGTACCCATTGCCTGAAAGATGCAGAGTAATCGAGAAATTCACAATTGAGGCATTTGGTAACTTGATTCGTCCACATTGTATGACACTCATGTTACCCTACCCTGACACTAATAGCATCATTCTTTTCTCTTTCTCGCCCCATTCTTTCTTTTCTAGCCATTCACGACAGTTGCTAAAACATAGCGCTACAGTTCAATTAAATTATAGGCTTGGGAAAACATTATACTTAAACAACTCTGTATAATTTTTAAAAATGGCTTGCCACTGCTCTTTAATTTGCTTTCTAACGGTTTGTAAAGTTATAGCCAGTGAAACTAGGAATAATGGATTATCAAATCCTTCCAACAAGGAGAAAAGACAGTTTCAGACACCTGAGCTCTCATTTAAATTAACCTGAGTTGAGTCTGGCACATACTTGCTTTGTGTTGGAGGTGGCCACTGTCACCAGTTGTGAAAAAAGTGATCATAGAATGGTGAGAATGTTTATTAATAACTTGCACGCATAAAGGAGGAGACCATAGGTTTCACGCTGTGCATTTTAGATTTTCTTTTTACTTAATAAAAAAGAAATTATCAATTTCAAGTTGATAACCAACTTGAAAAGCATCACAGCCCTAATGATGGAATGTTAATTCCTGTCCAGGTGTTTGACCTTTTCTAAAAGACCAAAGGAAAATATTATTATTTTAATCATAAGAGTTCTGGAAATAAAATTTTATACCAGCATTTTTGAGTCTTGACAGAGCTAACTGAAAATAGGAGTATAGAACATTAGGGAGAGTGCTGTTTTAGTCATATTCACTTAAACTGTGCTGTTTATTTTACAGGGGTGCTTTTCTTCCCCAAGGAGGTTCATTCTCAATATTTTAAAGTTATTTCTTATTCCTTTTAATATGTATTGCTGCTTCTGAATAGGCAGCTGGTTGTACCTGCTTCTCTTGAAAGCATAGTCTCATTAAAATGTCAGGCTCTGGGTGTATATCATCTCTAAGGTAAAGCTCTTTACGTAGAGGCTCTTTAGAGTAATCGACATAACCTTCCTTTCTCTGCTTACAGAAATTCAAGCCGTCATGTTTAGATTTATTTTCTACTTAGATGCTGACAAATCAATCCTCACATGTGTGATGTATGATATTGATTTAACTTTAAATAGGATTAGAGTCAGAAGTTAAATACATTCAAAAGCATTTGTATCTCAAAAATCAGTTTTATGGAGGATTATATATCAAATTTTAATTTCCGTGAGAAATCATAGTAACAGTAAATAAATGGCCTGACCTTCTGTTACACTTCTGTATTGTACCTTTATAATGTCTATTAATGTAGGATGTTTACTATCTTACCTTTATTATGCTACCTCTTCTCACTTTCCCTTTTTGTTCCTCTCCTCTTTTTTTCCCTTCCCTACCTATCAATTTAAGCAGCAACACAAGCAGTGTGGCAACAAGTTCTTTGGAAGGTTTTCGAAACTTTTCTACCTTCTCTTCTCCTGCTAGATACAGTGCTGCGGCTCTGAGCAGCGCAGCTGCTACTGTGTCTGCTGTTCTTGCTGCAAAAACCAGGTAGAGCTTTATGTGCAGGGTGTGTCTTGTGTGATTTCCAACACTTTTCACAGCCTTACAGGTCCCCTCAAAGAAGACATAGCCACTTGAAACAGTCACAGCTCTGTATGAGACCTTGATTGTGTTGTGAACGTTTTACCCGGGTCATAGACCTCTCCCACAGTGTTTCTTACTGGTTTTTCTTTTTTTAAGTTTATTTTTTTATTTTGAGAGAGAGAGAGACAGCACAAGTGGGGAGAGGGGCAGAGAGAGGGAGAGAGAATCCCAGGCAGGCTCTGCACTGTCAGCATGGAGCGCAAGGCAGGGCTTGAACCTATGAAACCGTGAGATCATGACCTGAGCCGAAACCAAGAGTCGGACGCTTAACTGACTGAGCCACACAGGCACCCTGTTACCGGTTTTTCTTTAAATCACCTGTTCATCTCTTTCCATTACTGCCATTTGTCTAGGATACTTCTCAGTTGCATGTTGTGGGGTTTGTATAATTTTTAGTTTTTCATAATCTGAAACAGAATGAACTATCAGTAGATATTTTAAGTTTCTATTGGTATTCTCTTCTCCCACAAACTGATTGTATTTGAGGGTGATCTAAAGTCAAACTATTCTAACACCCCTCCTCCCCCAAAAAGAATAGTAACTTTTTATTTTTGTGAGATTCTGTTTTTACATAATGTCTAGTAGTCTATAGCTTTACACGCTTTCTAAAAGATTGTCTCAATCTAAACTTTGGTGAAAATCTAGTCATTTCCATATGAATGAGTCAAATAATAGAATACTCTTTGCCCTTCTTTTTATCCTCTTTCTACTGCTTTGTTTTTTCTGCCTGTCTGTAAAATGCTTCTGTCTGTAGCTCTTTCTGAAAATGTTTCCAATCATAGACTGTAAAAACTACTTTTTGCTATTGGTCCTGTGATTTTTCGTCTTAAACCTCTTTCTGAATGCTCACCAGGCTCTCCAGTCCTGATAAATATCACACACTCCTGGATGCACTTTGCATCAGCCCTGTTTCCAAGCCTTTAGCTTTCTCGTACCTCCAGGCCTCCAGGGAGTCAACTGGCTCTATCCATGTTAAGGAAGCAAGGTACTGTGGCAGCGCATATCACAGTGGTGGTTTGCTGTGAAATATACTGCTTTCTCTCTAACACTTAACCACTATATTAATAAGCCAGATGAGAAAGTCCTAGAGCGGATTTGTGTTGTTTTAAATTAACTGTAAATTCAGTGCAATGCTTATTGCACAAGCGTGTTATTTTGTATGGTCATTAACTTTCCTTTTAACCCCTTGTGACATTTTTTAATAGCACATTTGATGTTGGTATGAAATTATTAGTAGTTTTGCAAGTATTTAAATTATAGTGGAACCCTTTTGTTGTGTGCATGTAGCTGTACTAGAATAATCAAATGTTTAGTAAGGTATACCTTTATACTTTTTGCAGAAATGAAAAAGAATAATAAAATAATTCATTTTGATTGGCTACTACTTATAGTACTTAATACGAAGTTTTTACTGGGGCAAACAACAGTTTCACCATATCTGGGAAATTCTGAAACACAAAATTAATTTTTTTACTAAACTTAACCATGATGCCAAAAATTATTAGGCATAATATAAAAAATAAAAATATCCCAAGTGTTCACTAAAGGTGTAATCTTAATGAAATAACTGTATAAAATCATTTCTGATGGAACATAAAATTAATGATGGGGTATACAGCTATGACTATAATTAGTAAAAACCTGATATGATTTGGGCCATCCACTAATTATGTGTTTAGAGCCTATCCACTGCTATGGAGGTTTTCAATATACTTAATTATATAACTTTTTAGGAGGATGTTTAAATAGAGGGAGAGAGATCATTGTCCATTTTTCTCTAAGGAAAAAAAAACCTCCCCAAATAATTTTATATTTGTGGAATTGTGAGTGTTAATTGAACAGAAATCTTTCATCATCAGAGCTAACTCTGTCTGTACAGAGACAGGCTACTGACCACACTGAGAATAAAAAGTCCCTTAGAGAACTTAATGGAGTGTTCTAGATATTCTCTCCAGAAAAGTACCTATTGCATTTTTAAAAAACTAAGTGACCAATGATATGTTTTGATTGATATCAAGTGGAGATGGGATGGGGAAAACGGAAATAAGATGGAGAAAAATACTAGTTATGAGACAATATTCCCTTCATTAGTGCCATGCTCAGTCAGCCCTTATCTTTATATTCCAGTAAGTTATTTTGCACTCACTATTTAATATAAAAGAATAACATTAAAATTCTTGCAAACCTTGCTTGATGAGAGAATTTTAATGTTTTTTTCATTTACCGTTGCAAAAACAAGGACAGTTTTATAACATTTTCGTACATAGCTTTTACATGCAGTCTGTCTTTAAGTAGAGATAGATTACTCTGAAATAAGTGAATCCTAGATAGTTTTCCCTTCAAGTAAAACATTTTGTTGTTTAAATAAACTTCTTGTTTAAAGAACAAAAAAGATGTGCATGCAGTAATGGGCTGACTGACACTATCCATGGACCCACTTATAGAGCAGGTAGCCATTATCATTACTTTTTATTAATAGCAATAGGCACAAACTAAACATATTTTGGTATTTGGGAAGGGAGATGATTTTCAACAAGATAAGTGAGTTGGCATTCTACAACAGCAGGAACATTTGGTTCTCTAAGGAGACCTTAGTGAACTCAAGTGAGAAGAAAAAGCAGTTGGGACAGTCACATGTCTTATCTCTTATTTTTCCTTTTCTAAGAGAATAATCTCTAAAATTATAATAAAGTATAGTATACCACCAAACTTGTTTCTTTCTATTATAGTATATTCAGCATTTTGAATTTTGATACAAAAAAGTCTTAAGGTAAAAAATTTTGCTTAGGAAAAAATTTCTTGCAAACACAATTCAGGAAGGAAGGAGGCTCATGGCTTCTCTCTTTGTCTAGGTCCTTTTTTAGAGTTTTGACAGAAGAATGCTTATAATGATGATGATCCTTCCAGAAATATTCCTTTCCTACTACTTCAGAGTCTACTAGTATATTAATTTTTTGGTAACACTTTAGCCAAAAACTGTTTAGTTTAAACATTGATAATTAAACCTGTGATGTATGGTTGGGTTTTTTAAAAAAATTAAATATATAATTAGAATAAAATTTACCTCAGGAGTATTTTTTGAACAGTTTTTCCATTGAAAATAAACAAAATTTCCAACTGTTGTCAATCTGCAGCCGAAATTTATTTGTTGTAATAGTTAAACAAATGTGGGAAAGGAATGTAAACTCAAAATAAATCAGGTTCCAGACACTGAAAGTTCACTTTTCTTCCTTTTTCTTTTTTCTCAACAGGTCAGTTTTGTAAAGAAACCTTTGCTCTGTTAGTGTATTTTTCTGTGTTGAGTTTTTGTAATATGAAACAAAAACTTTGGTATTCTTGAGATGGAAGTCATTTCCATTTAATATTTCAGTGCTTATTTATTTGACAGACTAGGAAAAATGACTATATTTGATCCTTAGCTTCTGTGGAATTAGCTAAAGGTATTTATGGATTTATTCTGGTTTGCTTATTAGAATCCTTTAGAAGGCATTTTAATTTTGTTTAGAATATAGGTATATCTTCAACAACTTAAATTTAGAAAAAATATATATGAGTCATAATTTCAGAAATAAGATACTAATCTAAGTAATCATGCCACTGTAGTAATAAATCAGTCATTAATTCAAAATATTTTTCTGTTAGTGATTATTATAACATTTTGTTCCCAAATATATTTTCTTTAAGTAGTAGCTAATACTAAAAATTAGGAAAAAAGAAGTTAGCTTTTTTACGGGCCTAAGCGTTATTTATTCAGATATATGATTGTCTCAATAAAACCTAATATTCTTTCATTACTACATTAAATTTTTTAAGTAGAGATCTATTTCCCCTGGGAATGTTGAGATCTGCTGACAGTCCTGAATTTAAACATAAATGGAACAGCTTTCTTTCTTATAATTTAGAACTTTTTAAAAAGTTTATTTATTTTTGAGAGAGAGTGAGAGTGAGCAGGGGAGGGACAGAGAGAGGGAGAGAGAGAGAATCTCAAGCAGCCTCTGAACTGTCAGCACAGAGCCTGGAACTCATGAACCATCAGATCATGACCTAAGCCAAAATCATGAGTTGGATGCCTAACTGACTGAGCCACCCAGGTGCCCCTAGAATTTTATAAGGTCTGTCTTTATAATTTCCTGCTCACACTTTGTATCTAAAGAGTTGTTTAAGATTTAAACATCTTAGGGGCACGTGGGTGGCTCAGTCGGTTGAGCGTCCAACTTCGGCTCAGGTCATGATTTCAACGGTTTGTGAGTTTGAGCACCACATTGGACTCTGTGCTGACAGCTCGCAGCCTGGAGCTCGCCTCAGATTCTGTGTTTTCCTCTCTCTGCTCCTCCCCCACTCAATTCTGTCTCTCTCTCAAAAATAAACATTAAAATTTTTTTTTAAAAATAAAGAAGGTGATGGCTCTGTTACACTTGAATTTGAGAGAACAATAATAGGGAATGATATGTCAAGAAAGTTAAACTAGCTCTAGTATGATTTTTCAAAACTGTTTAGTGTCAGAGGCACCCCAGGACCACCCCCAGGTTTGATGATTCACTAGAGGACTTACAGAATTGGGTATATAGTTGTACTTATGACTAAGATTTATTATGGTACAAGAATACAAAGCAAAATCAGCAAGGGGAAAGGGTACATGGGATCAAGTCCAGAAGAAAAGACACTCAAGTTTCCAAAAGTCCTTTCTCAGTGAGGTCACACAGGATGTGTTCCTTCCTATAGCAGTGAGCTGTGACAAAACGTTCAAAATGTTGTTTACTGGAAAAGCTCATTAGAAACTGAGTACGTAAGACAAACTTTTTTTTTTTTAACTTTTTTTTTGATGTTTATTTTTGAGAGAGGAAGACAGGGAGAGACAGAGTGTGGGCAAGCAGGGCAGGGGCAGAGAGAGAGAGAGACACAGAATCTGAAGCAGGCTCCAGGCTCTGAGCCATCAGCACAGACCCCAACTTGGGTCTGGAACCCATGAACCATGAGATCATGACCTGAAGTCAGATCTGAGCTGAAGTCAGATGCTCAACTGACTGAGCCACCCAGGCGCCCAAGACAAACTTTTATTGGGGCTCCTTATTTTGTCACCCTGTGCCTAGTTTATACTGTAAGTCCAGACTCTCAGAAGGAAAGCAGGTGTTCAGCATAAACCATGTTGTTTATACAGTTTAGGCACAGTGAGCTACTCTTATCTTTTAGAAAAAGTTTTATATGACTGTAGGGAACTGTTTACTGGCCAAGTTCTCAAATGCCAGTTAGAGGCCAACCTTACAAGTGGCCTTCCTAAGACTAGGCAGTTTCAGGTCTGCTTTGTTAGTTTTCATCCCAGATTCAAGAGCATTGGAAAAATTAGGTATTATTTTTTTTTTCTAAGTTTACTCATTTATTTTGAGAGAAAACGAGAGAGAGAGATTGAGGAAGAGACAGAGAGAGAGAGAAAGGGGCAGAGAGAAAGAGGAAGAGAGGATCCCAAGCAGGCCACAGGGCTCGATCTCATGAACCTTGTGATCTTGACCTGAGCTGAAATGAAGAGTTGGATGCTCAATTGACTGAAGTCACCCACACCACCCCAGGTGCCCAGGAACCCCTAGAATGGTAGTATAGTGGTCATGATTGAATTTGAAATTTCTTTTCATTGAAATAATCTCAACCAAAGCAGTATAATTAAGGGCACTTATTTCACTGGTCATTAATTAGTATCCTATCTTTATTGATCTATTCCTCCAGCTGTTTGTTTCAATTATGGAAGGACTTGAGTTTCTGTGCATGGAATTATTTAAGCAACCAGTACCTTGATTTTTGCTCAGAAGTTAGTATAATGTATTCTTATTGTTGTTACAATAATTATTATTGTGATACTTCACTTGAGAGGAACTGCTATAGTATTATATCATTCCAAAGTACATATTTTATAATTTGAGCTACTTAAAATGAGTTTTTTTGAAATGACAATATATAATTATAAATAACAAATGACAGGGTAATAAAAAGCCATATGGTCTTCTAACTCAAACTGAAACCGGCACAGATGAGGCCTCCTGTTAAGCAAGTAAATAACTTTGAGTGAGGACAGTGGCGGTTTTGTCTTGTTTATCTGTGTTATGAACACACAACATTGTATGTTCTATTAAGCAGGGGATGTTATCTCTTGTTTACCACTCTGTGGCCAGTGCTGAGCACAATGTCTGGCATGTAATAGGTGCTTAAATGTTTATTCAATGAATGAATAAGTGAGTGAGTATGTGAGTGAAAAGAGTGACTGTTAAGATGTCAGGAAAACTTAGTTCATAAAACTCCAGAAGAATGTGAGAAGGAGGGGGAAGAGATATCTATGCCATTTCATAGAGATTATAAGGGATTCTTTACTAATTAATTGTTTTAATCTAGATGACTCTTCTGAAATGTTGAAATAAGAATAGGAAGAGAGAAATAGCTTCTTTTTCGAAGGGGTTGGGTGTAACAATGTTTTAATAGCCTAATTTCTCCTGGTAGACCTTTTAAAGAGAATTTGCAAAGTAGTGAACAAATGTAATCTGACTCCTTTCCTCCTTTCCTGTTTTGTTTTGTTTGTTTCAAAGAAAGATGGTCCCTCAGTCATGGTTTTCTTTTTTAAAATATCCATTAATAATTTTTATTTTCCTTAGAGATTTAATAGATTGAGAAAAGAAAGGCTCATTGCTAAGTCAGACTGCTATCACTTCACCAAAGCGTTTCCTTGTTTCCTTTCTAGCAACACCCAGGAGACTCCTCAGCAATTGGTCCCATCAGTAGCTTCAGCTCGGAGCATGCCTGAGAGACAGGAGAGCCCAGCGGCCACTAGACCAGGGGTGGCTGGTCTCACAACTGCTGCTGCCTTCAAACCTCCAGGATCCACCAACGTTATCAAATCTCCAAGCTGGCAACAGCCAAACCAAGCAGGTGGGCCAAAGAAATCTCTTGCTTTTTGTTTTTCTTAAGTGTAATTATGAAAATATCTTCTAGGACGTATGATAGAATTCATGGGTCAAGAAACCCATTCTTGACCATCTCAGCTTTAAAAAGGACTGCATAGAATAGCTATAGCTGTTTTCCTCTGAGGTGTCTCATAAACGTTCTGTGTGTGTGTTTGATAGAATTGCCATTTGCTACTCATAATTATAGCAATTTCTTTGTTTCCCAGATTACTCAAGAAACATGTGTGAATTGTAAACTTGGGGTCTTACTAACGAACTGTATTGATGGAAGTTTAGCCTTGGAAATACAGTATTTTAGTTTTGATGATATATACAAAATAACAACAGCAGAAGCATTTATTGTCATCAACCACTGAAGAAGGAATCTTTGCCTTCTTGTCCTCTGAAGATTTATGAGGCAGAATTGCAAGAAGGTTACAGTACCAAAAAGAGCACATATTTTATTTTATTTTAATTCTATTTAATTTTAATTTATTTAAGTATAGTTGACATATAATGTTAAGTATTTTCAGCTGTACCACATAGTGTTTTGACAGTTCTATACATTATGCTGTACTCACCACAATAAATGTAGTTACCGTTTGTCACCATATAACATATTATTGACCATAGATACCCTATGCTGTACTTTTTATCCCTGTGACTTATTTTATAACTGGAAATTTGTACTTGTTAGTCCCTTTCACCTATTTCACCCAGCCCCTCAGTGCCCTTACCCTCTGGCAACCACCATTTAGTTCTCTGTATTTATGATTCTGTTTGTTTATTTATCTGTTTATTCATTTTTTTTTTAATTCCACACATAAGTGAAATCCTATGGTATTTGTCTTTCTCTGACTTATTTTACTTAGCATAAAACCCTTCAGGTCCATCCATGTTGTTACCAAAAGGCAGGATCTCATTCTTTTTTATGGCTGAGTTCCATTATATATATATACACACCACATCTTTTTTATCCGTTCATCTGTTGATGGACACCTGGGCTACTTTCACACATTGGTTATTATAAATAATGCTATAGTAAACAAAGGGATTGCATATATTTTTTTGAAATAATATTTCTGTTTTCTTTGGGTAAATACCCAGTAGTGGAATTACTAGATCATATGATATTTCTATTTTTAGGTTTTTGAGGAATGTCCATATTCTTTTCCACCATGGTTGAACTAAATTGCATTCCCACCAGTAGTGCACAAGAGTTCCCTATTCTCCATATCCTTGCCAACACTTGTTATGTCTTGTCTTTTTGATTTTAGCCATTCTGACAGGTGGAAGGTGAGATGTCATTGTGGTTTTGATTTGCATTTGCCTGATGATTAGTGATGTTGAGCATCTTTTCATGTGTCTCTTGGCATCCGTATGTCTTCTTGGAAAAATTTTTATTGAAGTCCTCTGCCCATTTTTTATCGGATTATTTGTTTTTTGGTGTTGACTTGTTTAAATTCTTTATATATCTTAGATATTAACACCTTATTAGATCATTTGCAAATATCCTCTCCCATTCAGTAGGTTGCCTTTTCGTTTTGTTAATGATTTCCTTCCTTGATTTTGGTGTAGTCCCAATAGTTTATTTTGGCTTTTGTTTTCCTTGCCAGAGAAGATGTAACTAGAAAAATGTTGTGAAGCCTGATGTCAAAGAGATTACTGCCTGTGTTTTTTAAGGAGTTTTAGGGTTTCAGGTCTCACAGATCTTTTTCTTTTTTTTTAATTTTTTTTTTAACATTTTTTTTTGAGAGAGAGAGCATGAGCAGGGGGAAGGGCAGAGAGAGAGAGGGAAACAGAATCCAAAGCAGACTCGCTCTAAGCTGTCAGCACAGAGTCTGACATGGAGCTCAAATCCACGAACTGTGAAATCATGACCTGAGCTGAAGTCAGATGCTTAACCTACTGCGACACCCAGGTGCCCCACAGGTCTCACAGATCTTTAATCTGTTTTGAGTTATTTTTCTGTATGGTAGAAGAAAGTGGTCCCCTTTCATTCTTTTGCATTTAATTGTCCAGTTTTCCCAGGAGTATTTATTGAAGAGATTAAACTATCTTTCCCCCTATTGTGTGTTCTTGCTTCCTTTGTTGTAGATTAATTGATCATATAAGTATGGGTTTAATTCTGGGATCTGTATCTATTATTCCATTGATCTGTGTATCTGTGTTTTTGCCAGCCAGTACCATACTGTTTTGACTACTATAGCTTTGTGGTATACTTTAAAATCTGGGGCTATGGGGCACCTGGATGGCTCAATCAGTTAAGCCATTGACTCTTGATTTCAGCTCAGGTCATGATCTCATGGTTCATGGGATCGAGCCCCACATTGGGCTCTGCGCTGACAGTTCAGAGCCTGCTTGGGATTCTCTCTTTCCCTCTCTCTTTGCCCCTCCCCTGCTCTGAAAAATAAATAAACAAACTTAAAAAAAAATTTGGGACTGTGATACCTACAGCTTTGCTCCTTTTTCTCAACATTGCTTTGTCTATTCAGGGTCTTCTCTTTTTCCATACAAATTTTAGAATTGTTTGGTCTAGTTTTGTGAAAAATACTATTTGGATTTTGGTAGGGATTGCATTGAATCTGTAGATTGTTTGGGTAGTATGGATATTTTTAACAATAGTAACTCTCCCAGTTCATGAATATAGAATACCTTCCCATTTGTTTGTATAATCTTCAGTTTCTTTCATCAGCGTTTATAGTTTTCAGAGTACAGTTCTTTTACCTTCTTGGTTAAGTTTATTTCTAGGTATTTTATTATTTTTGGTGCAGTTGCAAATGGGATTATTTTCTTTATTTCTCTTTCTGGTAGTTCATTAGTGTATAGAAATGCAACAGATTTTTGTGCATTAATTTTGTATCCTGCAACTTTACTAAATTTTTTTATTAGTTCTAAGAGTTCTTTGGCAGAGTTTTTAGGCTTTTCTGTACATACTATCATGTCATCTGCAAATAGTGACAGTTTTACTTCCTCTCCCAATTTGGATGCCTTTTATCTCTTTTTCTTGTCTGATTGCTGTGACTAGGACTATGATATGTACTATGTAGAATCCAAATGGGGAGAGTGGACATTCTTGTCTTGTTCTTGATCTTCGAGGAAAAGCTGTTAGTTTTTCACCATTGAATATGATTGAATATGATGTTAGCATTGGGTTTGTCATAAACAGCCTTTATTATGTGAAGGTATATTCCCTATAATTCTACTTTGTGGAGAGTTTTTATCATGAACAGATGTTGAACTTTGTCAAATACTTTTTTCTGCATCTAATGAGATGATCATGTGGTTTTTATCCCTCATTTTGTTATAGAGAGAGAGCATTCGAATAATAAGAGGGAACAACCTGGGCTTTATCTGGAAACCTGAATTTTCGATCACTTCTACCAATAGCTTTAAGTAAAGTCACTTAACTTCTTTGACCCTCTGTTTTCTGATCTGTAAAATCAAGGCAGACTAAATAATCCCCTGTTTCTCCTAAAATGAATAAAAGTGATAGTTACAGGACTAAAGGACTCCTCTTAACAAGAAGATGGGATCATATACTTAAGTGCCTCTAGTTCCAAACCCTCAGCCTTCGTCTCTTCTCACTCTTTACACTCCCTGGATGATCTGTCATCCAGATTCCTTTTACAACCTAGCCACTGATAATTTAGGGTCCTCTCAGTCCTGAGCTCCATATCCTCAAATTTGTTGACCTACTTGCTGTTTCCATGTGGCACCTTAAATGCAGCATGTCCAGAAATATTATTACCTAACCCTGGGAATGGTACATCCACTAGTCACCAAAGCTCCAGCGTAATCTTGAGACCTCCCACCTCTTACCCCCACGTTTTCACAGTAACTAACACCTAATGATTTTACTTCTTAGTATTTCTCAAGTTTCTTCTCTCCTCTCTGTGGTGAGAGCCATTGCCTTGGTCCGAGCTTTTGTCATTGCAAACAGCTTGTAAGTAGTTTCCCTGTCTTCTCACCCCATCAGTCTGTCCTCCATACTGCAGCAGATATCTTTGTAGAACTCTGATTTGCCCATGTTCCTCTCCTGTTGCAGATGCTTTACTGTGTTTCTCCATCCCTTAACTTACCACGGAAGTCCACTTTCACTTTGGCTCCTGCTAACTTCTCAGTGTCGTCTCCCACTGCTTCCAATTTGTAATCTGTGCCATAGCCTTACTAAAGCATCTCAAGTTACTGACACATGCCATGCTACCTTGCCTTAGAATGCTCTAGTCCTTCTTTAGAGAATGTGCTTTTTACCTAGACTGCTACTGAATTCTAGCCTTTCCTCATCAGTGTTGGGAAAAGTATTGATTGAATATATAGAAGGGTCTGCTTTTAAATCTATATATGTATATATATAGATTTTTTTAAAATATATATATATATTTTAAGAATTGCTTTAATGATTGATCATTTATTATTATTTAAGACTCATTTTACAGTTGTAAGAGTGATTTTTTAGTTAATTTAGGAATTCTGTCTTTTGATTTGTAATTTTCCAGTGTTTAAACATATCAGACACTAACTTTGTTTATTATTAATAAATTATCTTTAGACAAATACTAATTATTTATATTAAAATTTATTTCATAGTGTCATTTTGAATGGTTTTGAATTGTTATGTGTTACTAATTTTGCAAGGATAAGCTAAAATTTTTTGTCGGAGGGGAAACAACAAATAGGCCATTGCATATGGTCTGAGCTATTTTAAAGAAATGACTGTCGTCTAACTTTCAAAAACTTAAAATATTCAGTCTGATATCATTAGCTTCTGAAATTTCTAGACTGTTAATTGATTTAGCAAGACCTCTTCTCTTGGGGGAAAATGCTGACATCTCAACCCCATAGTTTGTTGTTTTTTTTAAATTTTTTGATGTCTTTTTTTTTTTTTTTAATTTTTGAAAGAGCACAAGTGGGGGTGGAGGTGGGCAGAGAGAGAGGGAAAGAGGATTCGAAGCGGGCTCTGCACTGACAGGCTGACAGCAGCCAGCCCGATGTGGGGCTTGAACTCCAGAACCGCGAGATCATGACCTGAGCCAAAGTCAGATGCTCAACCGACTGAGCCACCGAGGCGCCTCCAGCCCATACATTTTTAATTATTTACCACTTACTTGAAGTTTATCTATGACTCGATATTTGCTGCAATTATTTTGTATGTGCATTAGAATATAGAGAGTAATTTTAAGAAAAATCTCTTTGGTGTAGTAATTGGAAGGGAACAGGAGAATGTTTCTTAAAAGTGAGGGAAAAACTATATGAGGTAGAAACTAACATTAACTTTGTGCACTGCAGAGGGCAGAAAATATACGTACTGCTTTTGGAAATTCAGAAACTGTGGTTAAAATAACCACTCTTTTAAAGTGAAAAGAAAAAATCCCAATTGAGGTGGAACTCCTGGAGAATACACTACAGCAAAATTACCACAAGAGGGCAACAGAATCCTGTCTTCTCTGAGTGTAATTTGCAGTTAATCAAAGCAGTCAAATAACACAACTATAATCATGATTCATATGGTTAGTATTTAAAATACTGTACTTCTTACAGAAAATACAAGTGAATTTAATTTGAGCAAAACTATAGCAGTATAAAATACTACACATTATATAACGTTAGAAAGCATTAATATTATAAAAAGAAAACACGTTTTGCCATTGTGAATCATAGTTGAATTATATCGTGATGCTTAGCTCAAATTAGAAAATATTTGCAGAACTCTTGCTGTTTATCTTGCTCTAGGTGCTGCAAACTGGCATTTAATGTGTACTATGCAATGTAAAAGTTACTTATTTTACACTATTTTGTAAAAATTGTAAAACAAATGTAAAATGCCCAGCCATGCAAATTGTTGTATTCCACTCTACCTAATAGTATACCATGAAAAACAAAACAAAAACACCTCAGCATCTATTCTTACTCTTTGATAAGTTTAAGAGCATTCTAATGCAAATGAAAAGGTTATTTGATTTACAAGGGGAGAGCTGTCTCATTGGGGGTTCTCATGTTCTTCACGGTTCACCTGTGAAAACTACATTGTGAAAACTACACATTGTGTAGTTTCACATTGTGAAAACTACAATGAAGGGGAGGCAAAAGCTGGAGAGGCCAGTTGCTGGCGGGTGGACTCAGAATAAAGCATTGGTTTCTCTCACACAGAACTTCAGGCTTCTTTCTCTTGATAGTTTATAGCTGTGCTCTAATGTGGGAGATAAAGATCCCCCCCCCCCCGACATCATTCAAATAGTGACTTTTATCAATGATGTCGTTTTAGCATAATTCCTAAAGTTGTGTGAGAAGGATGAGATAAAAATTACTAAATTGCAGTCTATAACTGGCTTGGTTGATCATGAAATCAGTTTAATGGATCATAGCCAGTATTTTCATTAAAAAATGAAATAAAATAGGGGTGCCTGGGTGGCTCAGTCAGTTGAGCATCCAAACTCTTGATTTTGGCTCGGGTGATGATCCCAGGCTCGTGGGATCGAGCCCCGCTTTCCAGCTCTGCGCTGAGTGTGGTCTGCCTGAGATTCTCTCTCCCTCTACCCTTCTCCCTGGCTTGTGTGCATGTGCACACACACTCACTCTCTCTCTCTCTCAAAAATAATTTAAAATAAATGAAATAAAATAGAATATATAAGAATATTTTAATATATTAAGTATTTTACGTAGTAAGGGTAGGTATCATGTTAGGAAAATGTGGTTTTAGTTTATACATGCATGGAAGTAAGTATACAAACATGTATTTTGGGTCACAGTGTTTCTTACTATGTTTTAGTAGTTAAAACACTTGGAAGCCATTTATTTAAATAAGTATTAGACATACTTTTGTATATCAGATGAGTAATGTAGTTTGGAAATGATAGCCCTCCCCAAACTGCATTGAAAGGGCTGATTGAATTTTTAACACCTACTAGTGTGTTCTGAATCTGTCATAGGATTCCATTACTTCCCCTGAAGTTCTGACTTTGAATCTTAGAGCCTTTCATTTGTGATGTTATATAGCTTGTGTTACCCAAGAACTTAGTAATGCTATACCAGTTGATAAAGAGTAACTAGGTGTATTTGTAACAGCATTATAGTTTGATTGGATCATCTTCGTTTTCTCAGGCATGTATTTTAACATACACCACCACACATACACAGACTTGTCCATGACTGGCAAAGACCTGACTATTTTAGGATGCAGGGTGTTCAGGAGTTCATAGTCTGCATGAAAGTGTTAAGACACAAAAGAAGTAAGAATCCAAGCTTGAGTTTTATGTAAGCTAGCAAATACTGCTTCCTACTTGCCCTGTGCCTTTAATACTTTCATAATTCAGATGTAGTAGTCCCTTTGGAAATATTAACTTGATCTAGGAAGATTCATAAAAGGTGACATTCTTCTTGTTGGTTTTCAGAATTGGGGATTTATACTTTTTTAAACTTACATTTTAATTCACTATATTTGTATGTCTAATAGATTTTGTAATGCTTGAAATCTTCACATTGAATATAATTAATAAGTGGTTAGATAGGTATTTTCAAGCCTTCATAAATTTTATGGTTTAACTTACAAATATGTTCCCGTGTTTATATAGGTGATCTAATTTGCTGTGTAATGTTTTCCTTAGACTCTCTGTAGGTTATGGATTCCATATTGGGTAAGTTTAGTTCATTTGATGCAAATATAAAATACTACTATCTTACCAAATATAGTCAGATATTCTTCACAAATCCAGTCTTAAAGTCATGAGGAGCCATTAGATTTTGGAAGCACATCAGTTTTCTAACTTTAGTTTAATTATATACAAAATGAGAATGTCTAATTCATTAAGATTAGGGATGTTGTTCCTCGAACCCACTTTGCTGACAGGTAGTGGTTCTGAAAAATAAGAGTGCCTCCCCTGTGGGGCATGAAATTCAGAAGGCCAGGGGTGTTCCCTAAATGGAGCATTTGAGCCTTCAGTTTCTTTATCTGTTAAAATAAGGGGCTAAAAGAGTCCCCCATAACATTGTTGTTATGTACGTATACATATATACACAAACGATATAACACATATTGAAGTTTGTGGTACATAGACGGGTACTCAAGAAAGATTAAGTTTTTACCCCTCTCTTCCTGGTAGTGACAGCATTAATAACTTATACTGTTACCATCTAGCAGAACAGTTCTGCTCCTGTGACTTCTCTGCTTGAAAATGTTTTGGGCTCTCTGCTTCCCACACATTAAATGTTTGGCTTCTTAACAGAGCTTATGGTCCCTTTATTGCCTGTGCCAACCTTCTTCTCCAGCCTATTTTGTAGTACAGTTCTTCACATTCTCTGCAGTCGTGTCACACAGTTCAAGAGTTCATACCATTCCTTGGGCACACACCTCTGTACTTGGTAAAGCTGCTCCTTTTATTTAAATGCTTTTCCACTCTTCCACCCCTGAAAAATTTCTCTTCACTCTTTGAGACCAGATGTTATCTCCTTTGTGAACCTTTCCTGAGCCCTCTGAATAATTGGCTATTCTTTTTCTCTGTCCCTACAAAATGTTGATGATGGCTTTATTATAGCATCCATCATATTCATTGTAATTGTTTACATATGTGTCTTTTACCACTGTTTTTAGATCCCCTTAAGGACAGGGACCAAGTCTTACTACTCTTTGTTGTACAGTACCTAAACAATACCCAGCACAGTTCGTAGGCCTTTGGTAAATGTTAGTGGCTGAGTAGGTGAGTGGGTGGATAGGTCGGTTTGTCTTATTTTGAACATCTTCTTCGTATATTTTGAGGAATTCACAGGACATTGTTCTTTCCTCCTACCAGACTTGAAATTCCCACTAGTCATTGAGCAGAGGTGGACGTGCTGTCTGCCAAAGGCTGCCATTAAAAACTACACATATGCCCAGGGAGCAGAGGACTCCACTCTCCTTGAAGCATTAAACTGCCATTAAGACTTTAGAGTTGTGTGTATACAGTACTATAACTAGTACTGTATTATTTATTTCCAGTAACTAAAAAATTAGTAATAGATCTGAAGCCCTGTTTTCTTTTTTTCTTTTTTTTTTTTTTTTTTTAATGTTTTTATTTATTTTTGAGACAGAGAGAGACAGAGCATGAACGGGGGAGGGTCAGAGAGAGAGGGAGACACAGAATCCGAAACAGGCTCCAGGCTCTGAGCTGTCAGCCCAGAGCCCGATGCGGGGCTCGAACTCAAGGACCGCGAGATAGTGACCTGAGCCGAAGTCGGACGCTCAACCGACTGAGCCATCCAGGCGCCCCAGAAGCCCTGTTTTCTTAAAAAATATGGGAATATATGGCCTATAAGGAACCAAGCAGTGGAATGCAGAGGAAATATTAGGCATAGTTGTTCATTTTATCAAGGTGGACAAATTAACTTGGATGCAAAGCACCAGTAAATAATAGAAATTAGCAAAAAAAGGAGCAAAGAGTTAAGTCAGATTACAAGTTCCAGATCGGACAAGGAGGTCTTAATGGAGAGGGAAGAAAGATACCAGTAAAGTTCCAATGATACAATCTTGAGATACAATATTTGTTTATATTAGTTTATAGTGGAGTCATATTTTATGCAAGAATAGGGTGTTCATGTTTATGCCTAAAGCAAAATCGTATCACATAGCAGTGTCCCTTGAATATTTTTAGGAAGAGGCCAAGTTGGAGAGGGAACAATGTATGCAGAAGCTCTCGGAGAACTTGGCTCAAGTCATTCAGTCTAGATAGTGGCCAGAAAGAAAGTTGGATGGGCTAGTGGGGGTCTGGTCAGAAAAGGGCTTTGAAAGTAAGACTGGGGATTGATGCAGAAAGGAAGCCCTTAAAAGATTTGTAAACTGGAAAGTGACCATCAGATTTGCAATCATTAAAAGATCATTAATAGTGTTAATGGGTTTAAAAGCTCATTATGACCTCAGTGTGGAGATTAAGATTGGAGTCCTGGTGACTAAAGAGGTTGTTGAGATAATCCAGGATAGAGATGCTGATAATGAATATTACCCTGTGCAGTGGGAATGGGAATGGAGAGAATTCCAAGGGCAAGAGAATGCAGTTTAATACTTTAACCTGATGGGGAGGCAAGTTCTAACCATTGCTCTTCAGGGAGCTTTATTCCCTTTAGAGCATTTATCCTGTATTAAAACACTGGTAGGGGAGGTGCCTGTGTGGCTCAATCAGTTAAGCATCTGACTCTTGATTTCGACTCAGGTCATCGTCTCACAGTTTGTGTTGGGCTCCATGCTGATGGCACAGAGACTGCTTAGAATTCTGTCTGTCTGTCTGTCTGTCTGTCTCTGCCCTACCCTCCCTCCCTCCCTCCCTCCCTCTCTCTCTCAAAAATAAATAAATAAATATTTAAAAAAACAACTTTGAAACACTGGTAGGGATTGTATTTGGCTTAGAGAAACTATACTTGGCTTTGAGTAAGTCAGATTATGGCACAGAAAATTGATTGAATATGTCTCTAGTTTTTGGGTTTTTTTTTTAATGTGTCTAGTTACAAAATATAAATGTGGGTTGTATCTTGTACTTGAGAAATAAGTTAAACATAACTAGTCTATTTTTGCAGCATTTCCTTAGGCAAGTACATTGATTTCCCCATCATTTTCTAAATGTTGACTCTCTTTCAATTCTTTATAGTTGCAATCATGAGGTTGGTAGCTTTGGCATTGCACTGCTTGCCTTTCTGGAAGGACTTGTGCTATGTGTGTTGTCATGGAAATAAACATGAGATGGAAAAGGTTTTCTTACAAGACAAAAGAAGAAGAATCCTATAGAGCCCTACCAGTCAAAAATTAAGTACTCATGTTGTTATTTGTATGTAGTTCAGAAAGCTTTAAGTCCATAGATATGCTTACATTTTTTTCCCACTTATTACAGGGTTTTTTTCTTCTTTTCCACTTCCAAAATATATAACTTTTAAAAAAAATGTTTATTTATTTTTGAGAAAGAGAGAACAAGAATGAGCTGAGGAGGGGCAGAGAGAGAGGAGGATAGAGGGTCTGAAGCAGGCTCTGCACTTACAGCAGCGAGCCAGATGCGGGACTCGAATTCATGAACCGTGAAATCATGACCTGAGCCGAAGTCAGACGCTCAACTGACTGAGCCCCCCAGGTGCCCCAAAATATGTAGTTTTAAGAGCGTTTGTGATGGTACTTCAGTGTATTAACACTATTGTAAGTATTTAATAAATAACATAATTTCTTACTCAGAAAATCATTTAGCTATGCAATATTGGCTAATACTATAATCACTGTTTTCTGTAGGAAACTGTGGCCTTATTTCATAAAGCCAATGAAAATAAAAAGCTTTGTTGTGTTTTCTTTTACAGTAGTTAGTATCGTCTAGATGTGCTGAAATTTTTCCTTTTGCTGTTTTCATTAGCAGCGCTTGAAGCTTGCTGGAATGATACCATCTCAGTGCTGTCTTTTTGTATGTACACACAACTCCCTGTTTATTCTTATGTTCCCTGATGTTGGCAAGAAATTACTGGATTTCTTTTTTTACTTTTATTGTTAAATGTGTCCATGGGGGCAGACATTCTATAGAACTGAGGAAAGGAAAGGCATTTAGTTGATGGTGACATACTCCATACACTAGTAGTGTTCTATCATTTAATATTAGACATTTGGAATCTCTGATTCTCCTTATTGAACAAATGTTATCAGATTATATGTATATAAGCCTTTTACTAGTGGATTGCTTTTTTTTTTGAAACAGTTTTAATATATGTGGCAAAAAGCAAGGGCTTTTAACTTACGATGAAATTTATCAAAATTGGTGATTTCTTTTTGAAGACATGAATTATGTTTTGAAGAAGCATAGTGCAAGTAAGCTGTAAATAGAAAAGTTAGGATCATTTGAAGGTCTTTTAGGGACACAGTCAATTTCTTTTGGTCAAATGCAAAAGGGAAAAAGACACAAACGTACTTTTCAAAATGAATATTTAGTTAATTTTAGCTTCTGTTACATCCTTTCATGGGGAATACTCATCATCCCCATTCGGGCAATTGGAACTCAGGAATATAATAGTCATGAAGGGAGCAAAAAAACCTTGCTTAACAGAAAAATTGTGCATATCATTGATTAGTAGCAATAATTATTTTCTATAATACTTTCAGTTAAGTATCTTTTCACTCAGAGTGTGCAATAAGATAATGTCATTAAAATTTTAAATGGGCATCATTTTACCAATGAGGTAACAGAGTCTGAAAGAAGTCAAAGGAATTGTTCAGGGTCCCATAGTGATTTGAACCTAGTTATTTTGACTAAATAGTGTATTTTCTTGTTATCACAAGATAGTATCAATGACTATATTTAAGGAAGACTAACTCTCTATGGAATAGTGCAGAAAGGAGTATTGTTTGCATTGGGAGGATAAACCAAGTGACTAGCAACTTCTAAGGACTGTTTCAAGTAGCATTTTCTTTGTTTCTAAACTTCATTTTCAAAATTTATCTAAGATTCTAGTTAAATGACCCTTTATCATACCCTCCCTCTGTTGTGTGCTACATTTTAGCAATAAAGAAAAGCTTATTTATTCATTATGGACAGAGCTTTGGAGAGATCTGATGTATTCTTTTTTGTTTTTTTTTTTTTTTCAAGGAAGACTCAGATATATTTATGAGATCTGATTAGATCACAGATTGAATGATGTGCATCTCAGTTATAAGTGGATATAAATTCTATCTTTTATTTGAAGTCTAAAGAAGATAGGGGTGAGAAAGGAAATTACTGTTTCTACAACCATCCCAAATTTCATTGTAGGCTTTACGTTACAGTAATAAATCGAGATAACTAGATTTGCTTAGCTAAGATGGATAGATTTATTGGTTCCATTTTAAAATTTTTATATGAATAAGTAAACTGCTACCAGTTGCATATGTTTCATCTCTTCTAATAATGTTTTACTGCCATCTGCTCCCCTGCATTTCGACATCATTAAACTAAACAGTCCACTTGCCGTAAAGGCCTGACTGGAGCTGTCCATTGTCAAAGCTGTGGTGTGAAGCATGTAAAATATGCTTTGTCTTTTTATATAACATGTAGATTTTGGTTTAGAATCACGATTCTCAGGAAAAAATAAAAGTAACAACCATTAACTGCCTTTTTCTCCCCCCATAAACTGGAATTTATTTCTGTGTTGGAAGCTTTCCTGTGCTGACGCAAGAGCACAGTTGTGAAAGCTCTTCTTTCTCCCCATTTTTCCTTCATCCTGAGATTAAAATATTAAATCTTTTCTAAGGGAAGACACCTGGACTTATTCATATATGATTTTCATTAAGAATTATTCCTCGGTTAAGCGTAGGACTTCAGCTCGGGGTCATGATCTCACAGTTTGTGGGTTCGAGCCCTGCGTCGGGCTCTGTGCTGACAGCTCGGAGCCTGGAGCCTGCTTTGGATTCTGTGTCTCCCTCGTTCTCTGCCCCTCCCCCACTCATGCTGTCTGTCTGTCTGTCTGTCTGTCTCTCTCAAAAATAAACATTAAAAAAATTTTTTAAAGAAGAATTATTATTCCTCATTAATTGATGGATGCAGTTTAAACCAGAGGTTGGCAAACTATGACTTTGGTCACCTCTGGCCTACCACCTGTTTTTATAATAAAGTTTTATTGGAGCACTGCCAGGCTCATTTGTTTACATTTGTTACATGATGTCTGTGGCTCCTTCCCTGCTGCAGTGGCATAATTGAGTAGTTGCCAAATAAACCTTACATCCCACAAAACCTAAAATATTTACTCTCTGGCCAGTTACAGAAAAAAATTGCCAAACCTAGGGTTAAACCATAGGAATAAGAAAAATTATGCTTGATGATTCTGTACAATAGATGCAAACTTTTCTGAGTCGTGAGCACCCTTGACAACTCTAATCCGAAGGCACTCTGTTGCCTGTTTGTGAACATCACCTGAGAGAAGATAAAACTCTTTGGGGCAAGCATCTTATTCTTGGGTGTATCTTCCATACCCAAAGAGTTCCTAGATCTCAAACATTGTGTGTGGTCTCTAAGTAGTTTTTGAATGAGTTAATACCTTATTTTTTAAAACAGGTAAGATCTTATGTCAGAGTGTAATTGATATTTGTGAAGCATTTCTTACACATTCAAGAAAGTTAAGTAAACATTTTACTTACACCATCACATTCAAGCCTCTCACATTTTGAGGTAGTTGCTGTTTTACAGGTGAGGAAACTTAACACATGTCTGTGTTTATGGAGCTAGAAATTAGCAGAACAAGGAGCCCGAGTATATCTTAACATTATGCCAGATGTATGGCTTCCTCCAGCATATAATAGCTTTTAAAAGCTTTTAAAAGATGTGAAATTCAAACATAACTTTGGATAATGATAATACAGTTTCACTTATTTTAGAGATTTAATGGCTTTAATTGAGAGAGCTGTCTTAGAGAATTAGTAGTAGTAAAAGAAATGTAAGGAGTATCCCAAGTTTTCAATTTTCCAGTAACTTGTAGTCATCATGAGAGACATTGTTGATATTTGACATGAGGAACGCTCATTAACTTTTAGTCCCCTTTCTGCTTCAGGTTTTGTTTTTTGTTGTTTTTGTTTTTTGTTTTTTTGTGGGGTTTTTTTTGCCTACATTAAAAGAATTCTATTTATATGAGCAACTCAAACCTGAGCTACCTTTCTCCTTTATTTCTGACTGAGATTAGGCTGCTTTCTCACTTGTATAAATAGGTGATAATTGGTAGGAAAATGGTAAAAGCCAAGCCTGTTTGGGTTTCATGTTACTTTGGAAATAAGATATGTCAAAACTCTAGGTATAATATGAGTATAAGTAATTTTTTAATATATGTCCTTTATAGTTTTCTCATTCAAATATAAGCAAAATTTTAAAAATTTAATATTTGAAATAAATTCTTAGCTTAGATTCTGTATGAGTTTACCTCATGCAGAGGTGATCCTCTTGAGTATTTCTGAGGTTGTGAATGATGCCTCAGATTTGTTTTTTGTTTTTGTTTTTAATAATTTATCTGAGTTTTTCTTTTTTGTTTCTTTTTATTCTCCTCCCCCTCCCTCCCACCTCCCTTGCCTCTTTTTTACTGTGAAACACATTGACCACCCACAGTTAGAGAGGATTTAGCTTCCCATTGTAAAATTAGAAATTTTAACAGTGATACTGAAATTATTTAGAAAATTCTCTGTATGACTGATAAATGAAATGTTGATTTTTAATTGAATGGTGGCAAAACCAGATATTTTAAGATCTCATATCTTTATCTGTGAGGTACACACTGGGTTTCTTTTACTTGTCACTCTGAACAAATGGAAGTTTTCTGTGTAAGGTCAGCTAGTTGGGAGAAAAAGGCAAGTTGCATATATCCCAAATTTTAATGATGTGTGATGCAACAAATTAAGAAAGAAGAGAACTGAACCTAATCCAGTCCCCACACTCACTTTAATTAAGACACTCTAGATCCAGTTTAATCTGGGTTCTTAGAGTTGAAAGGCCTGTTGCTAATGGAAGAAACTAACCTCCTGAAGTTGCGGAAATATTTGATACTTGGCCTTGGGCGCACCTGTTCCAATTCTTTATGGCAGCATAAAGAATACATACCAGCATTCTCCACTGCTTAGAGAAACGATAATAGTTTAATCTGTCAACTTTGCTTTTAATCATTGAATAAAAAAAATCCTTGATTCCATTTAATAAAATTTGCACAGCCCTCTCTGAAATGTACTTTGCTCTGATCCTAGATCTTGGCTTAATTTTAAACCTTTTCTATTTCTACTGGATATGATTTCATGCCTGGGTAATGAAGAGTAGTAGTAGACTGTTGCTTATGGTTCCAACATAAGGAGCTTGACAGATGAAATGCACGGATTCTCTGCTTCTCTTGGCCGCCATCTGTTTGAGATGGTTGGGGGAGGGGCAGAGAAGAAAGCACTTGCTGTGCACGGTCATATGCAAGCGTGTTGCCATCATTGCTACCCGATTTAGTATGTGTAAAATTTCTACCATACCTTTGTGAACAAATTCTCGGAGATGTTGAATTACAATACTTTATCTCCCCAGGAGTGCCAGAATGTCACTTTGATGTGGCCCAGTTATTTATATGAGTACAACATTAGCCTCAGTGTTTATAACTGGAATACCCTTTGCATTCGAGCCAGTTGTTTTTCACACCATAAAACCTCACATATGACTTCTGTGTCGTTGGGGCTGTAAACATTTGTCTTTTTTCTTTGGGGAGGGAACATTAGTATTCTTGATAGCAGCCTTATTTCAGACTCAATAACAATGAAATATTACAAGATTGAAAAAATATTTTTTTCTGGTTATTCCTAGATTTATTGCCATGACATTCTCTGCTTTATCTTAATTCAAATGTAGTAGATGAAATATTCACACCAATTTAGAGTTTGTACAACAAAAAATGAATTTAACATTCAGTTGCTTCAAGCCTGTTTCTCTTTAGCAAATGTACTAGATCTATAATTTTATTTTTCCTTTCTGAAGCAGTTAAATAAATCTTCTTCAATGTTTCTCAGAACATGAAGAATCTAGCCTTTTATTTCAAGATTTTCTAGGTTTTATTTCAAGAACTTTGCGGCCACTAATTACAATGGCTGAAAAGCATGGGCAGCTAGGTTTAGGGAAAATAAGTTAGATCTCTGTTGGAAACTCATTTTTTATAGAATGGCTTAAAAGTGGTAATCTAAGCTGTTAGGCATACTGGGGCAAATAAAAAACAATGCTTTCGTACATTATTCCTAAATTTATTCTGGCAGGCTCATTAAGGAAATTAAAGCAGCAGAAGTTAATCATCTCAGTTATCACTATCCCCTCCTTCTAAACTGCTCCAGAAATGAGAACGTCCAGGTTTAGACCACATTTGAGGAGATCTGCCTTCATATTTTCATAGGTCAAGGCAGTAACTGGCAAAGAATTTGACACTGTAGGCACATAATAAATATTTGATGAATGAATCTATAGGGTACATAGGTGTTGGAGTCAGACAAAAATGGTTTTAGATCCCAAATGGTCCACTTTCCTCATTTGGCTTATGTGATGCAGTCTCCTGGTTTTTCGCCTACCTTCCGCTGTGTTCCCAGAGTACATATGTTATTTGCCTTACCCTTAGGAGCTCTTCTGTTTTCACGCTCACTTTCCCTGAACAATCTCATTAACTCCCACAGGCTCAAATGTCATCAATATGCTAATGACTCTTGAATCAATTCTTCTAGCTCAGATCTTTTTCCTGAGTTCATATATTCAATAGACTGTCAGTACTGAGATGAAACACAGGTACCTCCAGCTAAAAAAAAAAAAAAGAAAGAAAAAAGAAAAAGCTATGAGCTCCTTGAGGCCTAGGATTATTCATGTTTTGTCCCCTCCTGTGTACCCATGCATAACACAGTGCCTGCCACAGTGTTATGTTCTCAGTATACACTTGACTAAATGAAGATCTATAATTACATTCATTATCTTTCCATCATTCTAGCACTTATCCCACTATAACAATTGACTGTTTACTGGTGTGTAACCTTCTTTAAACTTCATGAGGGCAGAAATTATGTCTGTCTCACTCATGTTGTTAAAGCCTAGCAAATTACTTGGTACGTAGTAGTTGTTAAAAAAACATTTCCCTCCTTTTATTGCTCTATATGTCCTTAGGTAAGTCACTTATCCTTTCTGACCTTTATATTCTTGGCCTATTAAAAAGTAATAACAAGGGGCGCCTGGGTGGCTCAGTCAGTTAAGTGTCCGATTTTGGCTCAGGTCATGATCTCAGGGTTCGTGAATTCGAGCCCCACATCAGGCTCTGTGCTGACAGCTCGGATCCCAGAGTCTGCTTTGGATTCTGTGTCTCCCTCTCTCTCTGTCCTCCCCTGCTTGCACTCTGTCTCTGTCTCTCAAAAATGAATAAACGTTAAAAAATGTTTTTTAATGTAATAATAATACCTCATAATGTAAAAATGAAATAATTCAGTTTAGTATGTGTAAAATCTTTATTTTTTACTATAGAAAGAAAAGTTCAGTACACATACACATACATATATATATAAAACTAGAGATGTGGTTTCTTCTACATGTATATTGAAAGGGATGAGACAATGAAAGGGATTATAGATTAAAAGCAATTTAAAAGACAAACCAAATAAGCAGACCTTATTTGGATCCTGGTTAATACTGTGTTGGGGTGTGTGTTGTAGGCAAAATAATGCTCCCCACCTCCCACCCCCAAATGTCGAAAGATGACCATGTCCTTAATACCCAGAACCTATGAATCTGTTATATTGCATATCATAGGTGAACTAGGGATGCAGAAGGGCTTACAGTCACTATAAGCTGACCTTCAAATAGGGCTACTATCCTGCATTATCCTGGGGAGCCCAGTGCAATCACAAGGGTCTTTAAAACTGGAAGAGGAAAGCAGAAGAGAGGGGGGGTAAAGTAATGCAAGGCTTGTTGCTGGCTTTGAGGTGGCAGAAGAGGGCCATGAAGCCCTGGATTTGGGCAGCCTCTAGACGCTTGAAAAGGCAAAAAAATGAATTTTCTCTAGAACCTCCAGAAGGAAACATCCCTGACAACACTTTTTTTTTTTTAATGTTTATTTATTTTTGAGAGACAGAGACAGAGAGTGGAGGGGTGGGGGCAGAGAGAGAAGGAGACACAGAATCTGAAGGAGGCTCCAGGTTCTGAGCTGTCAGCACAGAGCCTGACGCAGGGCTTAAACTCACAGACCGCAAGATCATGACCTGAGCCGAAGTCAGGTGCTCAACCGACTGAGCCACCCAGGCGCCCCTGGAAACAGCCCTAACAACACTTTGATTTGCTCAGTAACATCCATGTGGGAAAACTATAAAGCAATATACTTGTGTTTTTAATCCAACAAGCTGTTATATATAATAAGCAAGAGACAACTAATACAGGGATTATCAGGAGAAATTGAAAATTGGTTATTTGATGATAACACAATTTTTATTTTAGGTGTGATAATTGAATTATGGTTAGGTTTTTAAAAAGAGTGTTCTTTTAGGGATGCTATTGAAATATTATCAATGACATGATAGATGTTGCATTTGCTTCAGAATGGTTCAGAAATGGCAGGGGAATGAATGGCATATAAATGAAATGTATCAGTTACAGACTGATAAATTGTTAACGTTTGGTTCTTTTTATTAAATTTTACTGTTTTTTAAAGTAATTGTTTCCTTAGCATCCTCTAAAGATGATTAATGCTATTTTTTTTCTAATTTCAGAAATCATTGTGAGCTCATGGGGTTAAACATATTTGAAGTATTGTAGTCCATGGTTATTATCTTTATTAATGCTCAAACTGTCTCATCTACTTCTCTGAAGTCCCTTTGATACCACTCTGGTAGTCTTTGATAGCTTCCTTCCTTGCTAATATGAGAAGATTTTCTAGACTTCCCTTGTTTATTTTCTGCCCCAGTTCTATAATTAGCAGTTTTTTTTTTTAAGGAGTCTGGTTCCTTTTAGCGGGAAGATGATAATTTTGGTACTGGAGTCATTGATTCTCTAAACAAAGATATATTAAGCAATATGCCAGGGACTGTTGTAGATGCTAGAGGTGTTTCAATGAATAAAATAGTGTCCCTGGCCTTAAGGTCTGAAGAGACAGAAAATAAGAAAACAATCAAAAGAATATAAAATATGTTAAATGGGGATGAACACTATGGAGAAAGATAAACCAGTTAGTGAGTATAGGGAATGCTGGATTGTGGGTAGCAGGTTGCCCCTTCATATAGGATAGTGAGAGAGAGCCACATTGATAAAATGGCCTTTGAGCAGAAAACCGGCAGGAAGTGAGGAGCAAGCCATGCAAACAGCTGGAAAATATTTCCAGAAGGAGAGAAGAGAAAGTACAAAGGCCCTGAATCAGAAGAATGCTGGCCATTTAGAGAAACCATAAGGAAGCCAGTGTGCCTTGTATGTAATGGGCAAAGGGAGAGTGGCAATTCAGAGAGGGAGCAGGAATCTGATTCTGTATGACCATTGATTAGAAGGGAGCTCAAATTGAAGGGTTTTGAGCAAAGGAGTAGCATGGTCTGGCTTAGTTTTTTTCTGGCCTCTGTATTGTTATCAAGAGTCGAAGCTACGTTTCTATAAGCAGTGACTACCGTTAAGCAAAGCAAGCGATGTTGGTGGCTTGGACCAAGGATATACTATGGAGGTGGTAAGAAATCATCAGGTTATGTTTTTCTCATACTTTCATGAGCAGTTCATCTCCTAACACCAAACTTGCTCTTCTAATGAATGGTATTTTCAGCAATTCAAAAGCACAACATCTAGTAAGAGTAACCTACCTTAGAAGACATTAAATACCTCTGTTGTTTATTTTTTGAGATTTTTTGAGGTTTTTTTTTGTTTTTTGAGATATCATCCCCCTAGCCCCCACTGACTTGTGTTAAGTTTCCAAGTAAGGTTTGACATAATACAGTATTTTTTCACCGATTGCATGTCAGTAATGAGAATATTTTACTATTAGTTGAATAATTTGACTTGAACCAAAAGAGTCAACTGATGAATTTCATTCCTATTTGAGTACAGTCTGGCCAAGTGTTTAATGTATACATTATAATCTTCACTACTCTTTTTTAAAAATGGATTGGTGTAGGGACCCCTGGGTGGCTCAGCTCAGTTGAGCGTCGGACTTCGGCTCAGGTCATGATCTTGCAGTCCATGGGTTAGAGCTCCACATAGGGCTCGATGTTGTCAGTGCAGAGCCTGCTTCAGATCCTCTGTCCCCTTCTTGTCTCTGTACCTCCCCTACCCTCTGTCTCAAACATAAAAAAATAAAACATTAAAAAAATGTATTGGTTTAGAGTTAACAGCCTTTTTTGAGCAGGAGTAGAAAGCAAAAATATCAAATACCCCACTTTTTTATAGTTAGGTAACATCTGATTTCAGAGAATTCATACATTGTACTACCATGGGTTCTTTTGCTCTTAATCTCCGCTTTTTCTCCAAAAGCTATTTATATAAACAGGTGTCTTTTAGTGAGGTCAGCTATTTTTGAAGCACACAGTAAATAATTATAGTATAGTACAATACTATATACTATAGTATACTATAACATAGTATTTTATATTATATATTTATATAATTATTTTAATATTACATACAACCAACATTATGTATATTATATTATAATTATATAAGTTGCTTAAAACTTACGTTAACTAATTTGCTAAATAATACAAACCTGAATCACCTGCTTGGGAAATAATGTGATTAAGATCTTTCTAGAGTGGAGAATTTAAAAAAAATTTTAACGTTTAATTTTGAGAGAGGAAGAGCACGATTGGGGGAGGGGCAGAGAGAGAGGGAGACACAGAATCCAAAGCAGGCTCCAGGCTCTGAGCTGTCAGCACAGAGCCAGACACGGGGCTCAAACTCACAAACCGTGAGATCATGACCTGAAACTGAAGCCAGACACTTAACTGACTGAGCCACCCAGGCGCCCCTCGAGTGGAGAATTTTTACTTTATGTTTTCAAATGGTATATCACATGGGGCACCTGGGTGGCTCAGTCGGTTGAGCATCCGACTTCAGCTCAGGTCATGATCTCACAGTCTGTGAGTTCGAGCCCCGCGTTGGTCTCTGTGCTCACAGCTCAGAGCCTGGAGCCTGCTTCGGATTCTGTGTCTCCCTCTCTCTCTGCCCCTCCCCTGCTCACGCTCTGTCTCTCTCTCTCTCTCTGTCAAAAATAAATAAACATTTAAAAAACAAAATTCAAATGGTATATCACAAAGATTTCCCTAACAACAGGAGATAAGTGTCCTACCTAAATTAATGAATATTGTGTGGTTCCATTTTTTTAAAATTCTTTATCTGCAGTTTATAGTCTGCAGTCCAAAAGAGATGACTTTAAATTTCATGTTTAATAAGTCAGCGATCTGTTTGCTTTTTAAAAATGTATTGCCTCTTAGAATACTTCAATATATGACAAATATGACAAATATTTGAAAACACTAGCAATTCAGCAAATAGGTATGAATGTATGTTGTTCTAAACCTTCAGATGACTCATCAATAACCATTCTAAAGTTAATAAGATACACTGTTCGTTTGGAGAGTAGCTAGTGGCTTTAAATTTCTAGATGAGTTTTGTGGTGCTGAAATGTACTTTATATAAAAGAATAAAAATTAATTTTCCAACATGTCCCCAATGGGGTAGAGATTAGCCACAAAGAAGCCAAATTTTATGGAAGTTGCTCAAGATTAAAGTTAAAAAGGAAAACTTGAGTCAAGAACTAACTTCTTTCTAATGTTCTCAGGATGACACTTTATTGACTCATTCATTATCCAGTTTAAGTCACTTAAATTTTTTGTGACTTAGATTCATAGATTATGAAATGGGGCTAATTTAATGGTCCTATTTAATAGCTCTATTAAAACTTAAAAGAAATAGTTGTTTTTATTACAAATAAGTAGATTGTCATCTTTAAACTACTATCTCTAAAGAGATGTATATTTTTTTCTACATAAACATGATTTTCATGACAGGTTCAATAAATGTGAAGTGTTTTGGCCTCTGTACCACCCATGGAAGATCGTTTTTCCCTGCATAGTAGTGCAGTTCTCTGCAGAATTATTAAGGAAACAAGGCTCATTTCATGGTGCCTTCCCTGTTGGAAGACCTCACCTTCTTACACCTCCCTCTCCCCATTAAGCCAAGTGAGCAGAGGCCAGGGGCTTGGCACTTGATGGCACAAAAGTTGCCCATTACTGTGCTAAAGTAGTGAGAAATTCAGTCTGAAGAAGTGAAACATCACTTTATTCATACGGGAAATAACTATGCCTTGGAAATGTTCGTGGCTTGGTAATTAACAGGGCTTGTGTAGCTTTGTGTGCGGGCCAGTGTGCTAGCAACACAGCAACAAAACGGAGGTGTGAGAATTTCTGTCTTATCCAAAGTGGTTAAAATGGGGCAGTAACAGAAAACAAGGCTTTTCTTCCCAAGCAAGGAACAGAAGTGAGCTTAGGGCTTATTACATGTGTTGAAGACACAGTCACATGTTTCATGTTTAAGAATAGCTTCTCATGTTAAATAAGCTAGTTTCCCATGTACCTTCTCCTTGAGGCATGGGCCAGGTGGATTATGTCCCATTTTACAATGACTGATGGATGGAGAATTACTACACTCTTTTATTGCTAAAAATGTCCCAATGACTCAGTACTTTAGGGCTTATGCATAGATAATGTGATAAAATAAAGGCATATGGTAGATGAAAGGGTTTCACTCTCTTAGAGGTCTGATTTTCAGATTTTTCAATTGGTAACTTTCCCACTGTTTGAAATCCTGACCCTAATCCGCATTTTAAAAATATCCGTCTCAATATTGCTCTTTAAAAAGGCAAAATGAAAGTTATTTGGAACCTTCCCTTTTTTCTTTTGCATGATTAAATGTTAATTTTTTTTTTTTTTTTTTTTTTTTTTTTTTTTTGCCTTCTCTTTGTGAGGCTGTTTTCTGATAGTGGGTAGAGAGAATTACAGTTTGTCCTCTTTGTTTAAAAGTTTATCATTACAGGGGGCCCCCTGGGTTGACTTTGCCTCAGGTCGTGATCTCGCAGTTCATGGGTTTGAGCCCCATGTGGAGCTCTGTGCTGACAGCTGGGAGCCTGGAGCCCGCTTCAGATTCTGTGTCTCCGTGTGTCTCTGTCCCTCCCCTGCTCGCACTCTGTCTCACTCTCTCTGTCTCTCTCCCCAAAATAAATAAACATTAAAAAAAAGTTTATCATTGCCTTAGGAAGGTTGTAAGGATATAAGATGTTGATAAACAAATTATGCAGGCAGGGGTGTTGTGGATGTTGAGAGGAGCAAGAAGGGTGCCTGGGTGGCTCAGTTGGTTAAGTGTCTGACTCTTGATTTTGGCTCAGGTCATGGTCTCATGGTTGTAGGTTCAAGCTCTGCATCAGGTTCTGCATTCAGGGTGGAGCCTGCTTGGGATTCTTTCTCACTCTCTCTCTCTCTCTCTGCCCCTCTTCTGCTCATACTCTCTCTGTCTCTCTCTCAAAAAAAAAAAAAAAAAAAAAGCAAGGACACTGCTAGCTGGGATCTTCAGGGCAGATGGGGTGGTGGCAGGGAGCTCAGGGAATGGAACTTCCATGAGCCTTGTAGAAGGAGAAAAGTATGAGTGGTACTGGAGAAAGGGACATTTCATTGGCTAATGGTCATAGAGGCAGGGCCTAACCTGACATGTTCAAGGGACAGTGAGTAAACTATAGCATAGTGGTTAAGAACACAGACTCTGGAGCCAAACCAGAGTTTTTGCTGTGTGGCCTTGGACCAGTTTCTTACCATTCTTTGCCTCAGAATAAAAAAAAAGTGGTGCTAATCTTGCCTGAATCATAGAGCTGTTATAAGGATTTGACAAGAGTGCCTTCAAATAGTGATGGCACAAGTTAAATATTAAGTAACTATAATAGAGTAGGGTGATGGCAGGGATGTGAGTGAGCATAAAAGACAAGGTCATAAAGAAGACCGGAGTGAGCTCCTTGAGGGACTGGACTGTCAAGACTGAATAAGCAAGAAACCATGATGAGAGTAGTGTATTTGGGAAAATAATCCAGCAGAAAAGGTTGGAAAGAAATTGGCAGCAGAGAGCATGGTTAGGAGACTTGCAGTTGTCCAGACTTGAGAGATTCAAGACCAGGACTCAAATGACAGATCATGGGTTGGATTAAAAAGAAGGGACAGACCTTGGAAACATTTACAGCAGAACAGTTGCTAGGGTCTGCGGACTGTCAGGCACATAGGAGACAGAGCGCCGTGCCTCACTAAGTGGCAGAATTCACACATACAGGAAGGAGTTCTGAGGTAATGTGTGCAAAAAGATGAAATCCATTTTTCATATCTTGAATTTAAAGACAAGAACAGGAATTGGCATTGAAAATGCTTATCTGTTGCTCTAAGAGAAATCAGGTCTGGATACAGAAATGGAAGACGCACAGAGGAGCAAGTTGTGCTGTGCAAGTAAATGCGGTAACAAGGAAGAAGAATGTACACAGTAATATTCTTTCCCATTTCTATACGAGGAAGCGTGAATCTAAGGGAGTGAAAACATTTTCCTAGCCCAGTTGAGTCACTTGAAACAAGGGCAATGGTAAAGCTCACTGGTCTGTAAAATGCCATTTCACGGCTCAAGTGCCAGGCAGAGAGCCCTGTAGATGTGCTATGTGTTTATAAAAGCTGGGTTTCTGAATCTGTAATTGCCCATCATTGCAAACAGGCTTTATTCTGGTAAGGGAGAGTTATTCTTTCAATTAGCCCAATTAATCTTACCAGTTAAAACCACAGCTGTAAAATGAATCCTGTCAATACACACACACGCAGTGAGTTTATATTATTATTTATTTATTATAAATAAGAGTCCTTTTAAATGTTTTTTGAATATATGTCTTTTCTACTACATCATAATTGCCTGTGGGTAAGGAGCAGCCCTCCTGTTGGTTTCAGGTTGTCACAGTTTTTACATTCGTTTATGTTTTTTAAATGTTTATTTTGAGAGAGAGCATGTGTGCACGAGTCGGGGAGGGACAGAGAGAGGGAGACAGAGGATCCAAAGCAGGCTCTGCATTAACAGCAGAGAGCCCAATGTGGGGCTTAAACTCATGAACCGTGAGATCATGACCTGAGCCAAAGTTGGACGCTCAACTGACCGAGCCACCCAGGCGCCCCATTCAGTTATGTATTGATTCCAGTTCATTCATTGATTCATTTGTTCATTTATTCCAGACACCGTATTAGCTCCTAGGCTGAGGAATAAGGCATAGTTCCTGCCCTCAGGGAGCTTGCTTTTTAGTTGGGGAGGAAGAGGCACAGATATATGAAGTAGAAACAGTAATAAAGTTATTCACAGAAAATTATGGGAATGTGAAAGAGAAACATTTAATCTGGATTATGTGGCATGGGCAGTGGGGAGAGGTACTTCAGGGAAGATTTTTAGAGCAGTTGACTTCTGGGTTGAATCTTAAATGCTATGTAGTGGTTACTAAGTAAATAGAGAGAAGGGGAGAGAAAGGACAGTGAAGACAGCCTGTGCATAGATGGACTGACAAGAAAACTTGGGGCATTGGGCATTGCTGCAGCATGAAGACTGAGGCAGAGGGTGGTGAGCAGTGAGACTGTGGGGCAGGCCGAGAGCACTTGGAGGGCCCTGAATGCAGTGCTTAGAAGCACGGACTACATTCAGTGGTCAGAGAAGAAGGAGATGCTTGAAGTAGTGTATCAGAGTTGTGACCTGATAAGATTTCAGTCCTTGGTGGCAGTTGGGAGGATGCATTGAAGGATAAGACATTTTGGCGACCAGCAAGGTGGGAGAGATTTAGGACCTAAACCAGGACAGTATTGTCGGAATGGGTGATGACGGGCAAAATCAAGAAGTACTTGTGATGTAAAATCAGCAGGACCCATTATTACCACAGATGAGAGAGAGGAAGGTCCTAGAATGGTTCTTAAGTAGCTACCTTATATGACTGGGTGACCGATTTTACAGTCTACTTAGAGAATACAGGAAGAGAGGTAATACATTGAGTTCATTTTTATTTTTATTATCTTGCAACACATTGGGATATTTAATGTGCCTCTGATGTACTAGGAGTTAAATCTATCTGAATATTAGCAGAGATGTCTAGATGAGTAGAACTACATTGCTGTCAATACTCAGCTTAACTGCATCTCCTCTTGGAAGCAGAGGCAACTCTGCTTTTCTTATAACACATTATAGATGTTTACTTATATGTTTATATTTGTATGTATTTATATATATAGGTATAACACACACACACACACACACACACACACACACACACACACACACACACATTTCTTAGAATCCCTTGTAATGAAAAGTAACTCCAGACTTAATAAAGCTAAATATACCAATTTTCTAGGTTATTCATTCCTGTCAAAACTAAGAAAAAAAAACAAACAAACGATTAATGTGGCCTTTCAGACAGTAATAAAATTTTAAGACTCTTTCACTGTGTTGTAATCCTTGATTTTCTTTTCTGTTTATTTCTGTAGTCACAGTCCAGTGTTTGATACATAGTGTCTCCATAAATGTGAGTGAGTGAATAAGCAAATGAATAGGTTTTTTTTTTATATAATTCTGCTTTTGCTTTAATATTTAATACAGTATTACAGATGTGATTGAAACCCCTTTGCAGTTTTACTCACTTCCTTTGTGTCTTTCCCAAAGCTAACCCGTTATCTTGAAATGTGTGTGTCTTCCTCCCTGAAAATAATTATTATTATTTTAAAAATTTTTATCAAGTATAGTTGACATACAATGTTATATTAGTTTCAGGTGTATAACATAGTGGTTTTTGACCATTCTATACATTATGCTATGCTTACCATAGTAAATGTAGTTACCGTCCGTTACCATACAATGTTATTACAATACTTTTAACTATATTCCCTATGCTGTATTTCTCATCCCCATGACTTTATTTTATAACTGGAAGTTTATATCTCTTAATCCCCTCCACTTATTTCTCCCATCCCCCCAACCTCCTGCCTTATTTGACTTAGCATAATACACTTTAGGTCCATCCGTGTGGTTGCAAATGGCAAGATTTAATTCCTTTTTATGGCTGAGTAATAATAGTCCATTATATATCTTTACCACATCTTCCTTATCTGTTGATGGATACATATGTTGCTTCCATATTTTGACTGTTGTATATAATGCAACAGAAAACGTAGGGTTGCATATATATTTTTGAATTACTGTTTTTGTTTTCTTTGGGTTAATACCCCATAGTGGAATTACCGGATCATATGGTATTTCTGTTTTTAAAATAACTTTTTTAACATTTATTTATTTTCAAGAGACAGAGAAAGACAGAGTGCGAGTGGGGGAGGGGCAGAGAGAGAGGGAGATACAGAACCAGAAGCAGACTCCAGGCTCTGAGCTGTCAGCGCAGAGCCCGACATGGGGCTTGAACCCACCAACAGTGAGATCATGATCTGAGCTGAAGTTGGATGCTTAACTGACTGAGCCACCCAGGCACCCCTGGTATTTCTAATTTTTTGAGGTTATGTTGGCCTCATAGAATGAGTTGGAAAATTTTCCTTCCATTTCTATTTTTTGGGACAGTTTGAGAAAAATAGGAATTAACTTCTCCTTAAAGGTTTGGTTGATTTTCCCTGGGAAGCCATCTGGCCCTGGACTTGTTTCTTGGGAGATTTTTTACTGCAAATTCAATTTCTTTGCTGGTTATCAGTCTGTTCAAATGTCCTATTTCTTCCTATTTCAGTTTTGATAGTTTATGTTTCTAGGAATTTATCTATTTCTTCCAGGTTGCCCAGTTTGTTGGCATATAATTTTTCATAATATTCTCTTATAATTGTTTGCATTTCTGTGGTGTTGATTATGATCTCTCCTCTCTCATTCATGATTTTTATTATTTGGGTCCTTTCTCTTTTTTTTGATAAGCGTGGCTAGGGGGTTATCAGTTTTATGAATTCCTTCAAAGAACCAGCTCTGACTTTTATTGATCTATTCTCATAGGTTTTTGTTTTGTTTTGTTTCTGTATCATTTATTTCTACTCTAATCTTTATTATTTCCTTTCTTCTGCTGGCTTTAGGGTTCCTTTGCTGTTCTTTTTCTAGCTCCTTTAGGTGTAAGGTTATGTTGTGTATTTGAGATTTTTCTTGCTTCTTGAGGTAGGCCTGTGTTGCTATATATGAATAGATGATTTTACAAAGTAATATTATTATTTGAATATTAGAAAATCTTTATATTTGGCTTATTCTCATTCTGATTCTTCTGTGTCTTAATTCCTAGCACTTTCCAGTGGAAGAATCTCAAACAGTGCAGCCTCATCAGGAGCAGTAGCACCAGCCAACTCAGCCAGGGGACAGCCCCAGTCACATGACCAAGGCACTTTAGTGCAAAGAGCTGAGCACATTCCTGCAGGGAAACGAACTCCAATGTGTGCCCACTGTAACCAGGTCATCAGGTGGGTTATTCGTTTTTGGAATTTTCTTGAAAGTACTTAATACCAATGTTAATTTTTTTTATTATTTTGAATGATTTCAGATTTTATTAGTGAAAATATTTTTGCTATATTTTTATGTAGTCACTGAAGTGATAAATAAAAATATATATTTCTTAGAATCTCTTGTAATGAAAAGTAATTCTGGACTCTGTAAATAAAGCTAAAAATACCGCTTTTCTCAGTTATTAATTCCTGTCAAAACTAAGAAAAAATAATGATTAATGTGGCCTTTCAGAGAGTAATAAAATTTTAAGACTCAAAGGGACCCTGAAGATTATTTCTCTGAACTTCATTCTTTTACAGATTGTAAAAGTGAGGACTTTTCATTTAGATGAAAAATAACTAGTGAAAAAGTAAAGAACTTTGAGCCCTAGAGAAAAAAAGATTGGATTTTTGAATACCTAAGTACTGAAAGATATAATTACCTTTGGATCTATTCATAAATGCTTTCAATTTTAGATTAGGTCATAACCTGCTTCTTTAAAATACTTTTGTATCCAAATCTGTTTTATTGTCTCTTAAATTCCATGAGGGAAAAAAGGCCCAGAGATCTTATGTGAGTGTACTATATTGCCACTTAGCCTCTGAGCATTTCTTAAGTGATTTCTAAAATGTTAGAAGGTGTAGATATGAATGTCGATGGCAGGGATCCCACCAGCAGGACCTTGTTGCTTCTGTGAGTCGCCTTGTTGGCAGTAATAAATAATAGGTTGAAATGACTCTTCAAGCTCACTCCTCATTTTTAATTTATCCTGTTTTGAAATAGTTGAAACAGTGGCTTGTCTAAAGTTGAATAACATTAAGGCTTGCTTGCATTTTCCCCTACTCTATTATATAATTATTGCTATTTAAGAACCAAATATAAATATTCTTTTCATTGACCCACTATTAAATAATAAATATGTCAAGGACACAGTACACAGTACATGATTAAAAATAAAGTCGATTTTGGGGCGCCTGGGTGGCTCAGTCGGTTGGGCATCTGACTTAGGCTCAGGTCATGATCTCACAGTCCGTGAGTTCGAGCCCCGCGTTGGGCTCTGTGCTGACAGCTCAGAGCCTGGAGCCTGCTTCAGATTCTGTGTCTCCCTCTCTCTCTCTGACCCTCCCCGACTCGTGCTCTGTCTCTCTCTGTCTCAAAAATAAATAAATGTTTAAAAAAAAATAAAGTAGATTTTTCATCTTAAGTGTTCATTGTACGTTTCAAAAATAATAAAACAGAAAGCAAAAATAAAAGTTCGTACGTAATTCTACCTTCCAAGATAACCACTACTAGTATTTGAACTCTCATTTTTAAAACACACATCTGTAAGGACACTTGTGATTTTACAGAAATAGAATTATAATACAATATTTTGTAAGCTGGTTTTTTTTTTTCACTTAAATGTGTTTTCCATCGTGAGTTCCTGCTTAATAAGAACGAGCCAGTAGCAGTGGGAGTAGTTATAATAGTTATGGGGAAAAGGAGGAAAAAACCAAAGTCTAGACAATAACCAACACACAGAAAGCATTTGTGGATATTTTACCTGAATAGATCATGCGTGACTCTAGACCCACTTGTTCAAGCCATAATATCAATTTGGGTAGAGTCAGTTTCCTAAAAGTAGTACTATAGGGTTAGTGCCTTAAAGAAATATCTAAATTAATAGATTCTAGCATGGTGCTGCTTTGTTCCAATAAATAAAACTATATTTTTAATTACCAACTGTATTTAGTTGTTATATTTTTAGGATTAATATTAATCAAATAAAAAACAGGTTCTGACTTGTAACATTTGTTTTTAGAAGTTATGGTACTTTGGTTACCTAGAGTGGTGGTTAGGGATACTATATTCTGAATAAAAATACCCCTTATGGAGATTGGAGTCACTGCTATTTGTATGCTGTTGTAAGCAAGTAATTACTGGATGGGTTAACGAACTGTCAAACCCTATCAGTTGTTGATTCATATTGTCTGATTATCAAATTCTGTGACATCCTATAATCATAAGTACCAACACGTGAAAAAATTACTGTGGAGAAAATATGAACATCTAAATAGGAATTACATTCCCACCCCTCCCTACCTATCTTGGTTTCAGTTTTAACGCTAGGCCAGGATGTAATTTTAATACACAGTCTTTCTGCCATGTGAAATAAATATGTATTATATTAATAAGATGAATGGCCATTACTTATTGCTCCCTCATCTGTTAAATTTGTATTGCTCTGGATTATCCCAGCACTTTGTTATCAGTTAAGCATTAAAGCTTCATTTACTAGGGAAGTTAATAGGAACAGGGATTAATTCATGTCAAGATCACATGACGGTAATTAACATAAGCATATTTGCTTGGTGTTCAAATGCTAAAGTAGCTTGAATAGACTGTGGTCAGTTCAGAGACCTAGTCAAAGCATAATTCTTATTCTTGGCCTCAGTGTCAGTATCACTTACCAAAGCAAGGACACGTTAGATCAAGTGACATTCTCTTCGACACCTGTTTTAAAAACAAGCTGCGGTTGCAGGCTTGATACTTCAGTAGGGAATATTGTAACCTGCAAACTCTGGGAAGTTTAGGATTATTTTATAATTTATATCTTATTTTCCACAGAGTAATTTACATTATTTGTTTATAATTTGTATTGTTTTATTATGTATTTTCTTTTTTTTTTTTTAACGTTTATTTATTTTTGAGACAGAGAGAGACACAGCATGAACGGGGGAGGGTCAGAGAGAGGGAGACACAGAATCTGAAACAGGCTCCAGGCTCTGAGCTGTCAGCACAGAGCCCGACGTGGGGCTCGAACTCACGGACCGCGAGATCATGACCTGAGCCGAAGTCGGCCGCTTAACCAACTGAGCCACCCAGGCGCCCCTCTTATATATTTTATAATTCCCGCATTTTCAAAAAGTATTTAAATAAAAGCAAACTAAGGCAAATTTTGTTTTATTTTAATTTCTTTAGCAAAGTTGATGGCCTCAGAAAACTTAATTATTGAATGTTAGCATTGAGCCTGTTATCTCTTATAGAACATATTTATCCAAAATCTCCATAAAATATTTTATTTGGATGTAATTTAATGCCTGACATTTTTTTGGTTTGTTTGAACCTTGAAAAGAGTTATGAATGTTGCACCTAAATAGACATTACTTTAATTAGTTAGTGGCCTTTTATAGATGGATAAGAAATTCTTTTGATGCTTTGATTAAGTTTGTTATGGAACGTGGGCACCTGGGTGGCTGTCAGTTGAGTGTCTGACTTCAGCTCAGGTCATGATCTTGCGGTTCGTGAGTTTGAGCCCCGCATCGGGCTCTGTGCTGACATCGCAGAGCCTGGAGCCTGCTTCCGATTCTGTGTCTCCCTCTCTCTCTGCCCCTCCCCGCTCGTGCTCTCGCGCACGCTCTCTCTGTCTCTCTCTCTCTCTCTCTCTCTCTCTCTCTCTCTGTGTCTCTCTCTCAAAAATAAATAAACATTAAATTAAAAAAGAGAAGTTTGCTATGGAACATTTCCAATCCATTTATGATAGAAGTACCATTTCTTTGATTCTTACACTTAAGACTTGATTGACAGTTGAGTGCTGGTATAATAGGGAAGCAGAAAATCAGGTTAATGTAGCCAAAACCACATTTTATTTTTCCTAATAGGATAGGTTTATGAAAAGTCTAGCTTATTTCTTTACTGATCTACCCAGTGGCATTAAAATCTGTTCACCGCTTGTATTACATACAGGGAGTTAACTGAACCATTCACTTTAAGCTTAGTATCTTTGTGAAAGAATACAGGATTTATAGGGCTTGAATTTCTTCCTGGCTGTGGAATGCTTAAAAGAAATAGCCACAGTGCTATTGTTCTGTGTTTGCCTGCGGCACAGCACCAGAACAATCACATTCTGGCAACCCATTGTTTATTCCAGTGAGAGAGAGGACTTTAACATTTGTTTCTTGCTCAGTGATTTTCAAACTTTCCTCATGCTGAGCCATCTCAGCTACCCCAGGGAGAGGTTTTTGCTTGTTTCACCAAGCATTTCAGTTTCTCAGCATTCCCTTATTAATAGATTTTATTTATTCTCCCTTTCTGTTAAAACTTCACTTGAAAATAAAAAAGTTTGGTGTAATATGTTAGCTCTTGAGTTTAAGGGAACAACCAAAGACATTAGGCCAAGATTTATGAGCAAGACATATAGACCAAGATTTCAAATTTATTGTAGTGGAAGGTTTGAAAAAACACAAATGTTCAGCATCTAATATTATGGTGCCATTAAGATCCTCTTTTTGGATAATAATAATAATTGTTTAATGTGTTCTTGGCATATGTCAAATGTTGTGCTAAGAATTTTACCTGAATTCTCATTCTTTATAACTTGCGAGACAATTAGTAAAATTGCCTCAGTTCATAGATGAGAAAACCTAGACACAGAGAAGATACATATTTGCCTGAAGTCACACAGATAGTAAGTAAATGGTAGAATCTGAATTTGAGCCCGGATCTAACTTTAAATTTTATTCATGTTTTAACTACTACTTAGGAAAATGTTTAGGTGCACCTGGGTGGCTCAGTTGGTTAGGCGTCCAGTTCTTGATTTTGGCACAGGTCATGATCTCATGGTTGTGGGATCAAAGCCCCGCATGGGGCTTCGTGTTGTGTGGAGCCTGCTTATGAGTCTCTCTCTCCCTGTCTCCTTGTCCCTGTCCTGCTCGTGCATGCACATGTGTTCTCTCAAAATAAATACATAAACATTAAAAAAATGCAGTAAAGAAAGGAAAATGTTTATAGTATCATATTAAGATTAAAACATAAATCTATTTTTGATTTTAAGTATGATGCTAATTTTGTGTAAAGAAAATATACATCAAGATATATTAATATATATAAATGTATAACTATTATGAATATATACATAGTCATCTTTGTTACTGTATTTAATCAGGAGAAAAACATCTTAAGCAGACCTGCAATAACTTGACTGCTTTTCTTCATAATGTGTTAGTATATGAGTGAGAAAGAAGGGAGTAAATAATAGATTGAATAATTAGAAGTTCCTACCTCCCCACCAAAATGACTTTGTACTATATACATGCATTCTTAGACTCCTATAGATGACCCAGGGTTCACTTTTCCGGTTTCTCATCTAATGTAGAAATGTAGTCATTCAATAAGCAACACTCATTAAATATTTTGTGTGCTACCCCATTTAGGCACCAGTGATACAGAAATCAAAGACATATTCCCTTCCCTTAAGGAAGTGACTATTACATACTGAATTGTGCTCCCCTAAATTCATATGTTGAAGCCCTAACCTCCAGTACCTCAGAATGTGCCTATATTTGAAGATAGGGTCTTTAAAGAGGTAAAATGAGGTCATTAGGGTGGGCCCTAATCCATTATGATTGGGGTTCTTGTAAGGAGATTTGGACATACATGGAAGGAAGACCATGTGAAGATGGCCATCCATAAGCCAAAGAGAGAGGCCTTAGAAGAGAGTAACCCAGCCAACATCTTGATTGTGTATCTAACATTAGTTAGATCTGGACTCAAATTTAGGTTTTACCATTTATTATCTATGTGACTTCCAACCTCCCAAATTGTGAAAAAATAAATTCCTGCTGTTTAAGTCACCCAATCTGTGGTACTGGGTTAAGGCAGCCCTAGCAAAATAATCCAGTTATACTTTAGTAAAAAATACAAACCAGCATATCAACAACCATATCAGTTGTTGGTAAGTTTAATAGAGATACATCCAGAATCCTACTTGTGCAAAAGAAGTGAGAATTCTCTAGTTTCAACAAACCAATTTCTTTTATTTGAAAGGAATGGCAAACAATAAGGCTCAATAGCCTACTTATAAAATCAGTAGTTTTATACAACAAATATCCACTGAAAACTTTCAAAGTGTTGGCTGTTGTTAGAGTGGTAATCATATTACAATGTATAAACATGCCAAACCAAAACACTGTACATCATAAACTTATACATTGTATGCAATTATATCTTAATTTTAAAAAATAAATAAGTTAAAAAGAAAACATGCGCTAGTTGCCATACTGGCACTATAGTATATAAAGATTAAGAGACACTTCCTGTTTTGATACATTTTATCATCTGATAGAGAAGCCAAAACCCTGGCACAGATAACCATAATGTAATAATGTAAGCATTAGGAGAGGTACATCGTACCCTTATAGTAATACAAGAAATATATATGTACTGCCCTAATATCCATAGTAAGGAGTTCTGAATCATAGTACTTAGGAAAATTGTGAGATATCCAAAAGGTTCTAAATTGTCACAGTTGTAAAATTGAAAATTAATCTTGCCTCATGAAAATATATTAATAATGGAAATCCATGTTGGCGATTTCATTATCTGTGTGATCCTTCTAATATTGAGGTCTGTCAATTCTCTGACATCTTATACTTCAGTGATTCCTCTAGTTAACTTCAGCCACCAGTTTTCAGTCATATCCTCTACCATTAACTACATTTCCTCCATAATCTCATTTCTAAGCACCTCATTCAAGAACAGCAGCCTATATTTCCACTCTCCCCCGTTACCTCAATTCTAGCAATCCTTTGACCACTCCCTGCCTCCCAGCAACTTCTGATCCATTGTTTCAAATACCTTCTCACTGTTCCCTTGGGTCCCAATATCCTCACTGCCCTTCTTACCCAGTCTGAATTCTTTAGGCACTCATTAGTCAGTATCCCTTGCATACATCCTCAGTTCCTTTGCCCATCTCTCACTTCATCATATTCACTTAACTGAAACCACTAGGCTGGAAAAACCAAGTCTTGGTTTACTCTTTGCCCACACTTGAAGGTGGATGTGGCTGGAAGGAAACCCATTCTAACCATACTAACCAGTGACACTTTAAATTCATGGCTATTAATCTCAGGTGTGGGTTTTTTTTTTTTTTTTTAATTTTTTAAAAATTTTATTTTAGAGAGCATGGGGCGGGGGGGGGAGAGAGAGAGAGAGAGAGAGAGAGAGAGAGAGAGAGAATGAGAGAATGAGAATGAATCTCAAGCAGGCTCCATGCTCAGAGTAGAGCTCCATGAGGGGCTTGATCCTGCCACCCTGGGATCATGACCTGAGCCAAAATCAAGAGTCGGATGCTCAACTGACTCAGCCATCTAGGTGTCACTCAGATATGTTCTTAATAGTGACAAAAATCTGCTGTATGTCTCTAGTATGTTTACTTTTCCATCTCCCAGAAAGCCAGTTTTATGTTTTCTTTTTTCTCCTTAGACCTGTAATAACTTATTTCCCATTTTCACTGTCAGCTGATGAGCTTAATTCCTCTTTCCCTCTTTTATATAGGAAAGGCAACAGAGATGTAGGACTATCTAGGAAAAAAAAAATAACAAAATGGTGCTCGTATTCCTAACTTACCAGAAATTACACATTAAATGTAAATAGACTAAGCACTCTAATTAAAAGAATTATAGAATAGATAAAATCATGGTCTGGTTACATGCTGCCTATAACAGACACGCTTCGCGCTAAAAGATACCACGAGATTGAAAATAAAAGTGTACAAGTGTACAAAAAGATACATCATGCAAACTTTATAACCAAAAGATGGCTGGAGTGACATTATATACTAATATTAAATAAAACAGCCATTAAGAAAAAAGGTGTTGAAAGAGAAAAGAAGGACATTTTATAATGATAAAAAATTAAATCCATCAAGAAGATACAACAATTATAAATATATATTCACCTAATAACAGAGCCCAAAAATACATGAAACAAAAACTGGCAGAATAGATGGGAGCAATATAGATAATTCAACAATAATAATTGGGAACTTCAGTACCCTAGTTTCAATAATGAGTATAACACTGCACAGAAAGTTGACAAGAAGCATTGGACAACACTGTGACTAAACTTAACAGACATCTATAGAACATCCTGTCTAATAACAGGAGAGTACAAATTCTGAAGCGCACATGGAACGTTCTCCAGGATAGACCACATGTGTTAAACCATAAAACAAGTTTCAATACATGTAAAAGGACTGATGGTCATACAAAGTATGTTGTCTGAGCAGAATGGAGTGAAATGAGAAATACCTAACCAACAATTTTGGGAAATTCACAAATATGTGGAAATTAACACACTCCTAAACAATCTCTGATGAACTCCATGTCAACCTATTAGGGAACTCACATGACATTGGCATAATCCTTTTCGCCAGGTAAAATAAACTAGTCACAGGAGTGATGTTCCATCATATTCGCAGGTTCCACCCACACTCTAGACCAGGGGATCACACAGGCCATGTACACCAGAAGACTGGTGTCTTGGGGGCCATGTTGGAATACTGCCTGCCATGCTCTCTCTCCCAGTTTTGCTCTTCTTAGTTAGTGGTAGCTCTGTTTGCTCAGTTGCTCAGATCTCACGTGATCTATCAGCACATCCTTTTAACTCTTAACTTTTAAATAGACCCAGAATCTGAACCTTTCTCACTGTTTGTACTACTACTACTACCCTGATCCAAGCCATGGTTCTCACCTGGGATAATGAAGTTGTTTTCCAACTAGTATCTTTCTGCTTTTGCCCTTGCCCTTTACCTGTCTGTTCTCAACACAGTAGCTAGAGTAATCCTGATAAAACATAAATCAGATCATGTCACTCTTTTGCTGGAAACCCCATAATGGTTGGTAGAAGCCAGAATCCTTACAGTGGCCTAAAGGCCCTACACAGTCACTCCCATCCCACCGCCACCTCATTATCTCTCTGTCCTTATTACTTGACAATTTCCCCCTTGTTTCCTCTACTGCAGGCACATTGGCCTTCTTGCTGTTTCTCAGACTCCCCAGGCCTCTTCATCAGGCCCGTGCACTTGGTGTTACCTTTGCCTGGATTCTCTTTCCCTGGATATTTGCATGGCTCACCTTTGCCTCCGTCAGATCTTTACTAAAACAGGTGTCCCTGGCCACCTGTTTAATCCCCCCCCCCCAATATATACAGTCTCCCTATCTTCCCTCCCTGCTTCATTGTCCTCCTCTTGTTAAAATCTAACTTTTTTTTTTTAACATTATTTGGTTTTTTGTCCCAATGCTAGAAAGTAAGTTCCGTGTGAGCAGGGCATTTCCTGGCTTTGTTTCCTGCCATATTTTCTGCTGTTCAGTTAATGACTGAACTTTTAAAAAGTATTTGGAGGAATGTATGATAACAGTTTCTCCAAGTTGAATTTATACCTCACTTGTCTTAATATATAGAATCACATTTTCCTGCTTCGTGGATTTTATAATAACCAATATAAATAATTGAGTATAATTGTCTCCAATAGACTTAAAGAATTATCAGTTAATATTACCTTTTTTAGAACTTGTCCTTTTTATTCACTGTTATGTTCAGGCTCATTTTACCTGTGCATATATTTTTGGGCAGTGAGTCATTTATGTCTTTAAAATGAAAAGCTACAGTTGGCCTCACAACCTTTTAAAAGCAGTATTTTAATGGGCTTACAAATTAAAGATGATACTCAGTAAAAATAGAAATATGTTATTTAATGCTCCAAATTGGAAAGTTTGGGCGCAGTTTACTGGAAATGCTGCACTTCTAATTTTAGGAAGGATTGTTACTATTGCTAATTGTGAGTATTGTAAGTATTGAAAGGGAGTGTGTTTCACTGTCATGTTCGAGTGTATTTCATTCTCTTTTACTCTCCCTGCACATGTCTTTGTATTTGTGAATGTGTGTGTGTGGTTTTTTCCAGTGATCTTTTCTGTTCCAGAAAACTCTTCCTATGGTTCCATTGTTCTTGGACTCCTTGCTCATGCCAAGCCCTTTCCAAAATTTGACCATATTAATAATATAAAATTGGTGTATACATTTTTATTATATCTAATTAAGTAGAGTATCAGATGCCATTTTTGTCTTTGAGCACAAGTTGTTTTTTCATGTGGCTTTGTTTTTACCTTTTGTTGACTAACTTCTTTTGATTTTCTTAGCTTTTTTTAATTTTTAACTTCTATTGATGCAGTAACTTTGGGTCAAATATAATTTCTAATCTCTAGTAGCCTTAGAATGCCAGCTTTACAGTTATCATCCACATGATCTTAGGAATGTTAGGTAGCTTCTGATATTTTCTTCATCTATTTATAGAGCTAATTTCTATCACTGAGAGTTATTGTTCACGTTAAGTTACAAAGGGAGGCAAGAAGGGAGCATTTGATTTTGAAGCTGAATCCCTGTTAGGTTATGCCTGTTGAAATTTGCAACCCCTTTCACCTTCTCACCGTGTAAGCTTTTCTTTTCCTGTTCCTTTTGACATCTTTCCCCACCTTTCCTTTCTCTCTCTCTCTCTCTCTCTCTCTCTCTCTCTCTCTCTCTCTCTTTTCTTTTTGGTATAAGTCTCACAGAAGATCAAGAGGCTAAAAAGTTTCATGAGCTAGGTTAACTCTTTGTCAGCCAGTCAGTGCTTTAACTCTTTCCTGTCTCTTCCTTTGTCAGTCAAGGAGTACTTGGGAAAGACAGTGGCGTGGAGGACTGGAAGAGAGGTAGCTGCATACTTAATTCCACTTTGCTGTTACCCAAGCCTGTCTGTCCAGGTCACAGATGGAAACCCAATCTACCTGGAACAAGAAGAACTTCTTCAGTGTTAATCCTGTGTTAATGAATTTGTTAAATTAGTCTCTGCCAACACAGAAAAGAGTACTTTGTTATATATAAGAGATTTTATTGTTTCATCTATACATAACTTCAAGGACATGATGGGAAAGGTGCTCTTCCAGCTGGGCCAGGGAATACCCGGTTGGGGCAGTACCACACTGAGCATGTTTAAGAAAGGAGCTCTGGCAGGAACAAAAGTTATATTCAGCTCAGTTTTTAAAGGTGCAGAGAGTGTTTCTTTACTGTTGTTAAGACATTTCACTATTTAGATTTGATAAGAAAGTAAGGAGGTATCTTAAACTTATTCTTTCAATCAATGATAGTTTTTTTTTTTTTTTTTTTTTTAATGTTTATTTTTGAGAAGAGAGAGAGAGAACAGGGAAGGGGCAGAGAGAGAGGGAGACACAGAATCCAAAGCAGGCACAGAGCCCGACGCAAGGCTCCAACTCACAAGCCATGAAATCATGACCTGAGCCAAAGTCGGACGTTCAGCTGACTGAGCCACCCAGGTGTCCCTCAACTGATGATAGTTTTAATTAATTTAATTAATTTATTTGTACTAGGCACTATTCTATAAACCTTTTAAAAACATTTTTAAGAATACATGAAATATAAGAAAATCTTCTAAATTATAAAAGGAAGCAAAAGAATAATGAAAATCATGAATGGGACCATTAAAAATGAAGACTGGTCAAAAATGTGCTCATTGAGACTTGGCAAAACCTATAATAATGACCTTACATACTTGCCTAGGGTTTGACTAAATTTGGCTTTAAGCCTTCTAGTGGTCAACAAAGAAAGTTAATTTTTAAATTTACTGTACGATGAGTAAAAACCCTATTGCTCAGAAGAAGCAAAACTGTTCTTACTACACAAACCTGAAGGACTTTCTCCAGAGAGTCCACATGGAAATGACCCTGTATGATCTCTAACAGATAACACTCTCAATAGCAACTTAGAGGAGGAGCAAGGGTGACTGTCACAAGGCTGTTTCCTAGGACAAGTGTCAGTGTAGACTGATGGTGTCAGGCTGAGCACCGGTCATTAAAGGAATCATTCTGTGGAATGGATCAGGTCCAATATGCCATGAATCGCAGAACGTCCTTCTCTGCTGGTCTGACTTGGTTTCAACACCTATTTTAGGAAATCTAAAAATGGAGTGTGTATTCCTCAATCAGTTGTTCTTTTCTCAGATGAATTTTGTTAAATATTTTCTGGCACTGACAGCCATGTTTGTGGAGAAAAGCTCTCAAGTGCATCCATACGGAATGTGGAGTTTGATTAGATTGACTTTTGCAAACTGGAAAGCTGAATACAGATACAGGCCTTCAGGGGCCATCCAGCCTATGGAGGAGCTGGAAGATGTGCCCTCATAAAAAAAATTCAGTCTAACAAATTCTTTGAAATCTGCCTTTAGTGTCCAAGCAAATGTTAGCACAGTTCTACCAGACTCTATGTTATGGTCACAGTAAATTGAACCTGGCAGCCTTTTCAAGGTTGTATAACCAGATACCCACTTGGTGGAAAAGCTCAGTGGACTCATGAAACTTTGTCTAGCTTTGAGCATTGTGACTCCTTGGATTATCTTTGAATATATACTGAGAAAATGAGAAGAAGGAGCTTGTTGAGTAGAACTGTTATTTATTATCCAATTAAAAATTGAGGGACAACCTACCCAAAGTAACATATTTGGTTACAGAATAAGTGATCTATAGCCCTTTCTTTCTCTGGCAGGAATTAGTTAACAAAGACACTCCTTGTTAGTGATAACAAAACTATGGTGCCCTAAAGCTTAAAAACATAATAAAGTATTTGTCTCAAATGCTCAGGAGAACTGCACGCACCAGCTGATACAAGTGGCATCATGTTATTAATAAAAAACAAGTTAACAAAAAATGAGGCTAGAAAATACCCTCTTATACCTCAAAGAACACATTTTTATCATTCATCGAGAACTTTTTTACGTTTTTGACTCTTGGAGGATTAGGTGCTGGTTCTGAGTAAACATCACTGTATTTGCAAAGAATTTCCCAGTGGGAAATAGTTACTGAATACTAAGGTTTATGTTATCATTAAAGGCTAAAAAATGCTTCGATTTTGTGATGCTCATTACTATGACTTTTCCTATAATCTGCCTAGAAGTCAGGTATCCGTGCTCACTGACAATTAACTGTGTGGTCACTCAGTGATGATAATTGATGGTAATGAGATGAAAAGCAGAACATTCAGTTGACTATACCAGTTTGCTACAAATCAGGAAATTCAGCTTCTGGCCTTCACTCAGTCAGTCATTTTATGATATTTGTCAATCTTTTGAACATTCTGTATCTCAGCTTCTCCATCTGTTAAACTGAGTTTGTAATAACTGCCCTGGTCTATCTCACAGGAATGTTGTATGGACAAATTGGATAAGTGTAAAAGTGCCTTGGAGGTAAAGCCACTCTGTGAATAAAAATTAGTGGGATAGAGCTACTGAAAAGTACGTTGCAGAGGCTAGAATGGTTCATCTCTGCAGGCTTCATGACTAGATAAGGGTTCATAATGGATTCCTGTCAAGGAAACCAAACCCGCCTTATCAGTTCATGACTATATAGTATTTAATGGAAAAAAATCTCTTTACAAACATTTGTTACCTTGAAACAAATGTGCATTAAAAATCAGTCATGTTTTAATTAAATAAAACCTTTCTAAGTAGCTTCAAAACAGTCTCTAATATCCAGTTGACAGTTTCCATAGTCTATTTGGAGGGGTCATAAACATTTGATATGTTTATAATAGAGTTGAGAAATAAGTATATGAAACAATGTGTGGGGAAGAGAAATTGACTGCAGTGTTTTCTCAGGTAATAATTATTACTGTTTTTAAGACTCCTGACATTACCAAATTGAGATTTCTCTTTTGTCTATTTTATAGAAATGTCAACTTCTCATCTCTGTCTAAACCATGTATTTTTTTTCCTGGTTATTTCATTTTATGTCAGAGTTAACATCCTCATTCTCATTCATTATCATGATGCAGACAGACCCACTCATTGCAACTCAAAAAACATAACCACTGGGGCGCCTGGGTGGCTCAGCTGGTTGAGCGTCCGGCTTCAGCTCAGGTCATGATCTCACGGTCCGTGAGTTCGGGCCCCGAGTCGGGCTCTGTGCTGACAGCTCAGAGCCTGGAGCCTGCTTCAGATTCTGTGTCTCCCTCTCTCTCTGACCCTCCCCCATTCATGCTCTGTCTCTCTCTGTCTCAAGAATAAATAAACATTAAAAAAATAAAAAAATAAAAAACGACATAACCACCAAATCTGTTGAAGATGAAAAAAAGTGGGGGAAATGGCCTTTCTTGAAGGAATCCCTTAAGTGCTTTTTACTCCTCCCCTTTATTCTCTTCACATAAATGCGCAGAGAGTTCCTATGTAAATTTACTGCGCCTATGTTTTCAGCCCTTGAGAAGGATAATTGAGCAAGTATTTAATTGTTTGGACATTGCATAAAAGAGGTTCTGTCCAAGCTAACTTTAGAAACTTTTATTCCCAAGCCAACTCGATCTCTTTTCTTCTGGCAGGGGACCATTCCTAGTGGCACTGGGGAAATCTTGGCACCCAGAAGAGTTTAACTGTGCTCACTGCAAAAATACAATGGCCTACATTGGATTTGTGGAGGAAAAGGGATCCCTGTATTGTGAGCTGTGCTATGAGAAATTCTTCGCTCCTGAATGTGGTCGATGTCAAAGGAAGATCCTTGGAGTAAGTATCAGAAACCTGTTTATTCTGAATGAGCTTTAAAGCACAATAATTTTTTTGTTTTGAAACCCTTACATCAGTTTTCCTTTTTATTTTCTTCTTGCTTGATCCCCTCTCTGTTTTCATCACTGTTTATTATTGTAAAGCAAAACTAAATAGACCTCTGTAGAAGTATATCGGACTCGTGGGGTTAAGTTGTCTTTGGGTTTGTCTTACTGAGTGCTCGCTTGTCTGGGGAAAGTCTAGCCACTGTGGGGAAAAAAATAATTTACTGTGGGTGTGCTACCTCAACAGGACCCTGTTTGCTCAGGAATGAAGAGGTCGCACAGGACCACACACATCAGAGTTCTCAGAACTGACACCTTCACTGTTTTAAATTAAATTCCATAGCTTTTATAAGACCAGCATTTCCCCATTTGTCAGGGTTCAAGCACAGGGCACAGATCTCATGAAATATATAAGACATGAAGCTTATAAATGATATATTTTTCTTAAATGCATATAATGTTTAAAAATATAACCTATTTTATGAGAGTAGACATGTAATAGAAAAATAAGCTAACCACCTTTTTTTTTTTTTTTTCCCCTTTTCGAAAAGGAAGTAATGTAGGAGTCAGATACATAATGAATAATGATGAATGAATGAATTTCCTGCTCTGGAATACTCAGTTTGCAATTTGCAAAGAAAGGGTCAGTCATTTCCTGTGGGTGACCAGGAGTTGGAATTTTATTTTAGAAGTGGCCAAGGTGCCTGGTCCCATACGAAACTCCTAAAACTAATACAGAAGATGGAGATGGCATTGCTGAATTCTGCCATTCTCTCTATAAAAATGTAATAATGAAAGTTTAATTTGTGTCAGTTGAGAGAAAAGTTAGTATAAATTATTGAGTAGTTTTAATTTCATGTTACATCTTTAAGTGGGTCTAAAACTTTGAGGACACTTAAATTATAAATATTCTTCATGAAATATTTCTGTATTATTAATTTGTACAACATGTTGGGAACAAAAAAGTAGCAACATACGGGCTATACCTTCCCAAGTGACAAATAAGAAGTTGAATATATGTTAATACTGTATATAAATACAGTCTATGGAATTCTAGAATCATTAATAACACAAAGTCAGGTAACAGTCTTAGAACCAAATGAGGTTGTAGGAAATGGAAATCTTATCCTCATTGCCTTAGAGATGGGCCAGAACTTCACTACAGGGACAGATCCTCTGGGTTGTTTCAGTTGTTCAATTGCCTGTTCTAAGGGATAGGAATCAGTCTCAAGGATAGAAAGGGAAGTAAATGCTAAGAGCCATGAGAAATGATTTGGTTCAGTGTATATTTGTTGTACATTTTCATGGTGATCTTTTTGGATCTAAATTACTGCCATGTCTTCCCATTATCCATCACTAGGGAACTGTTGCATTTTCTGTGGCTAATAATTTACTCTGTATCATTGTATTTTGACAGTTTTTTATTATAAAAATATTTCACTCTAAATAATTAGAAAATACCAAAAAGATGTAAAGAAGAATATTAAAATGACCTATATATTTACCAGTCCCAGATAATTCCTGTTAAGCTTAGGATGTATTTTCTTCCAATTTGCTCTTTGTAATTCATTTACAAAATTGTAACCATACTTTATGTGTAGCATCCTCTTTTTTTGTGATAAAAGAGTAAATCCCATTTTATTAACTCATCTTCAAAAAATAATGTTTAATGGCTCCATCTCTGTCAATCCAAAGAAATGATTCCTTGCAAAACCAGCTTCTTAATAAGACTTCTTTTACTAATTAAACTCTGGCCCAAGTCTTTGATACTTGTTTTGTTTTGTTTTGTTTTGTTTTGTTTTGTTTTGTTTTGATACTTGGTATTTTTAACCATTGGGTCATTGTTGACTAGAATCCATACTTTGTGGTTCAAATTTTAGATGCTCATTTGAGTGTGTGCTTTGTGTAGTCACAGCTGATTTCCAGAACTGTAAACATGTGTTAAACTGATTGGATTACACTGATTATGTTATTACTCCCATAATACACCAAAGCATAGGTTTGTTTTAATTTTTGAACATTTTGCCCTTCCTCCATGACATTTCCTTTTCTTTTTTTTTCCCTCCATGACATTTTCAAGATAATACTATGAAACCTTTGTAATATTCCCTGACACCCTTTTGAGAGAAAGCAGAATGTATTACAGCAAGTACTCATGAAATGCTTACTTTATTCACTCCCTATATAATGTTTAAGTAACACAACAGTCGTTATTTAAATAAGTTTACTGAAAACTCACGTATTATATAGGGTATCAGTTTAGACCATTTGTGAGTGTGTCTTTAGAGGAAAAGCTGATGGTAACGACAAAGCGTGTGCCTACATTGGGTCAGTTTAAAAGGGCTGTGTTGGTACAACTAATAGAGCAAGCATCTGTGTATGATCATCTTTCTTTATATCCAATTGCCTTTCTGTAACAGGAGGTCATCAATGCTTTGAAACAAACTTGGCATGTTTCCTGTTTTGTGTGTGTGGCCTGTGGAAAACCCATTCGTAATAATGTTTTTCATTTGGAGGATGGTGAACCATACTGTGAGACTGGTAAGATCCTGAAGCCATTAGTTTCTTAAATTTTGAATAAACTTAACCCTTAATGTTACTACCAAGTTGAAAGGCAGTAGGGGACAAAGTGGATTTCCAAATTGTTTTGGGGGCATTTAATGTTACTCTAAATATACAGCAAAAAACTATGTAAAACTTTTATGTGATTTCGTCAAAACAGATATTCCCAGTTTCCTGAAGAGAAATGAGCATGTATGTATGCATTATCTAGTAGGAAAATATTTTACTTGAATCCCTAATAGTTTATGGATATGAATTCCACCACATTGTGTAGCTGAAAGCTACCTCTAATGGTGAATTTTGAGTGGTTACAAACATGAGAAGTATTCAGCTATTGAACATGATATTGATTTGCTGTTTAAGGCAACCGCCTTGAAAATAAATTCGAAGTCCTTTGTTACTCTTACTGAATGGAAAGGTAACCTTGGCTTGGATTGCTCCCTTAGTAAAATTATTTTTAATAAACTGGACTCTAAGGACCAATCTGCTACATTTGTCTTACTACGTGAGCTCTGAACACTTCCTTTTCTTTCCCAAAGGCTGTAAGTGAACTTTTATAACACTTATTTGTTATTATTCCTCTTAGATATTAGTACCACACATATGTTTCAAAAAACAAAATATTTTCCTTCATCATGCCTGCATTCATCACCGCTGCATTTCCACTTTAGAGTTGTTGATCTACCTTGAAATGCAAAGTGTGGTGCTGGAGGAAAGGAATGTTGTACACTATTGAGTTAAGGGAGCAGTCAGCTTCTAATTTGAGGCTGGTAGCATCACGTGACCTTTTATTGCTCACTCATTCCTTCCAGCTGAGTTAGGAGCAGCGCGGATCTATGCCAGACTATCCACCAGGAAACTCTATGGAGACACCAGTGACCTATCTCGTCGGGGGGCTATTTGGGGACAGGATGGCTACAAGCTGCTACCCTGACTCAATCAGAATATTTCACATTTTGTGATTTCACTTAATTCTTCTGAAGAAAGAGGTGTTTGTTTGTTTGTTTGTTTGTTTTAAAATTAAGTTTTGCAAGACATTTTGACTAACTGGCAGATAGTCCCTGTCCAGCTACGTACCTATACAGCTATCTAGCCTTAATATATTCATGTAGTCTAAGAAGGAAGATTTTTAAAACCCCAAAATTGCTTACAGAAAAGGAAAAATATTTTTGAAGATTTATTTAAATGTCACTTCTAGGGGCGCCTGGGTGGCTCAGTCGGTTAAGCGTCCGACTTCAGCTCAGGTCATGATCTCACGGTCTGTGAGTTCCAGCCCCACGTTGGGCTCTGTGCTGACAGCTCAGAACCTGGAGCCTGGTTCAGATTCTGTGTCTCCCTCTTCTCTGACCCTCCCCCGTTCATGCTGTGTCTCTCTCTGTCTCAAAAATAAATAAACATTAAAAAAAATTTTTTAAAAACAAAAAATAAATGTCACTTCTAATCAACATGATCTACTCTTGTATTTTTTTAACCTCCAACACTTGTTATTAGCTCAGCCTTTCCCATTTCAATAAATGCCCCACTGTCCACTATCCCAAAATCTAAGATTCTGTTCTTTCCCTTACTCTCCTCATATCCAGTGTAATTAGTAAATTCTAGCAGTACCCTCAGTGTATATAAATTCATTCTTTTCTCCACCTCAGTGGTCACAACTAAATCCAACTCACCCTTTGCCTGGATGTTCTGATCACCAACTAAGATGGTCTGTCTTCTTTCCCCAACCTTTAAATAGAAGTTATGATAATATTTGTTTCAGTGTGAATTAGATTATGCTTGATACCTTTGTTGGCTTCCACTTGAGTAAACATACATTCCTTACTAGACACGCTTTGCCACCCTTTTCTTCTACTACCTTACCCTCTGTCAGGCATATGTCATCACCCCTTTGCTTTTCTGAACATGCTGAGATTCTTCCTACCTCAGGGTCTTTGTAGTTGCAGTTTCTTCTAACCGATATGTTCTTCCACAGCTTTTCTGTGGTGAGTTCTCCTTTTTTTGTCATGCCTCAGCCCAACTGTTACCTCTTTAGAGAAGCCTTTCATAACCCACCTATTTAATGGAGTGTTACATCCCTTAACTATTCTGTATCACAGGATTCTTTTCTTCATGGTCCTTTTCACAATGTGAAATTATTATCACTTGTTTGAAAAATACAATAAACAACAACATCCTGCTCCCAGTGAAGATATAATCACCCTAAAGAGAGCAGCCACATCTGTCTTTTTCACCATTGTGCCACTCTTTAGTGCCTAGAACAGTGCCTGGCACATAGTAGGACTCAGTGGATAGGTGTGGAGCAAATGGTGCTAAGGAATACTGAAGATTGTTAAGGAAGGTAAATGAAGTTGGAAATGATAGTCTACTTTCCGCTCCAGCCCAGGTTGGAGTAAACACAAGTAGTGAGAATGGCTGCATAAAAGAAAATTGCCAGTAAGTTCTAATTTAGTAATAATAAAGAAACATCTTATCAAAACTGCTTTCTTTAGAAGGAAATCCTACTGGCATTTTATAACTACTCTGTGTCAAGTTAATGGTGTTCTCTGGCTAAGGATTTTTAGCACAAAGTCTTACAATTGAAAGGAAATTGCAGCAAAAGAATTAGTGGCTAATACTGTTAGGATACAGTCCAGCTAGAACCTCAGTCAAGGCTCTTATTCATGGAAGTTTCTTGTGACTTTTTTTCTTTCCTACCAAGTTAGATACTCTATGAAATGTGCTGGGATATCAGATATTTCTTCTTGATTTATGTTCTTTAGTCTTACTGTTGCTAGTTTTTGGAAGTTCTGTTGTCTTTTGTTAAAACAGTCATGTCTGTTGATAGCTTATCAGAGAACAGAGTTGTTCTTCATACGAAGTTGGACATTTAAGTAGCTGGAGATAAGTGAGAAGTATTACATAGAAAAACAGAATAGGGGCGCCTGGGTGGCTCAGTCGTTTAAGCGGCCGACTTCGGCTCAGGTCATGATCTCGCGGTCTGTGAGTTTGAGCCCCGCGTCGGGCTCTGTGCTGACAGCTCGGAGCCTGGAGCCCGTTTCGGATTCTGTGTCTCCCTCTCTCTGACCCTCCCCCATTCATGCTCTGTCTCTCTCTGTCTCAAAAATAAATACACATTAAAAAAATTAAAAAAAAAAAACAGAATAAAGGACGTTAAGTTATGTAAATAAATAGCATTTACCCCACAGGTAACCTGAACCACACTACACATGTGTCTCAAGCCAAAACATACCCTCTGAAAATTTTCCAGTTACTAGTAACTTCATCTTCTCATTTAATTCCAATTTTGTTGCTGCTTTCTAGGAATTCTTATTCTAAAGCTTTCTCATGTTTAAATTATGTCTCCCCACCCCCACCCCGCCCCAATACAGATTATTATGCCCTTTTTGGTACCATATGCCGTGGATGTGAATTTCCCATAGAGGCTGGCGACATGTTCCTGGAGGCCCTGGGCTTTACCTGGCATGACACCTGCTTTGTATGCTCAGTAAGTAAACTCTTATTTCCAAGTGAGAGGAGCAAGTATGGCCAGTTTTCACCTAAGCACTAAATGGAAATAGCAGGTTTTGTATCTTTCAGACCTTCACACCCAGAAGTATTTTTACAGTGATCTTCAAAGTTGTTCATTAAATTTTTTGGCATTATTTTGAATTACTTGGCACAGAATAAGATGCTTACCCCTTTAGAGAAGGTCCTATTTTTAATTTATGTTTATAAGGAGAAGCTGTATATTTCTTAAAACAGTAAGAGACCTTGACATTTTTTTAAAACTCTGTTTTATTGGAGTGTTCTTAGTAATTTTTGGAAACATGAGTACTTGAAATAGAAACAAACAATTCTAAAAAAAAATCTATTGTTGAATTAATCATGGAAGCAAACTATATGTTGATTTGCCTCCTTCCTTAGCAATAGTCCATGAATAATTTTTTTTTTCTTTTTGAGACTATAATAAACCTATAGTTTACCTATTGTATTTGATATTTTCACATTTTTGGTTTTATTTATTTATTTTTTTAAATTTATTTATGTTTTTTTAATATATGAAATTTATTGTCAAATTGGTTTCCATACAACACCCAGTGCTCATCCCAAAAGGTGCCCTCCTCATTTGGTTTTATTTTTAATGGCAGAGATAGATTGAGAGATTTACATTACCCTAAGACTTTTATTTTTAATTTAGAAAGTAAATATCCAATAGAGATATTCTGTTCAGATATTTGCTTTTTTTTTAATCGGATTTAATATATCTTATAATTCTCAATACCCGTTGTATGAAGGGAAAAAGTTATGTTAATAGGAATCAAAGGATTTCCCCAAACATGACCATTGACCTTGCTCACCTCCTCCATCTCTTAGACTTCAGGGTATCTATAAAATGTAACAACTGGTAGCAGATTTGCTTGCTCCTGTTCTCTGGTAGAGATGCTCATGACCATTACACTTACCAAAGGCAATAGGAAAGACAAGAAGACATAAATGTAGATAGTTAACAGACTGTATAATCATCCAGTAGCCAGATGTTGACCAGGGTTTTTACTATAAGGAACAAATAAATGAATTAAAAAGAATTCTCAGGCAGTCTACGTCTATGTGTCTGGGGCCTTCGGAATATCTGGCAAAGCAGTTGTATTTGTTTTTGTTTTGAATGCTCTGGGTCCCTACAACAGGAGGCATTGATTAGAATTTGGGAAGAGAACTTATATTTAATGTGACCTCTTTATGTCTTAATTTTTTCATCAGAGCCAAGTGCTTCACTTATCATAAAGAAAAATAGTGATCACTGATTTAAATAAATCAGAATGCATTCCAGAAAAAAGTCATTCTTCATTGCTTTTGAAAGATTGCATGAGATATCATAGTAATGGTTAAATATCAGAATGTCCAATACAACCAACTGAAGTGCTTTGTCTTATCCAGTGGGTGAAAAATCATTTCCCCTTCTTAGGCATATTTGATAAAATAACGATATTCTTTTAAATAATGCTTCTTTTTCAGGTATGTTGCGAAAGTTTGGAAGGTCAGACCTTTTTCTCCAAGAAGGACAAGCCACTTTGCAAGAAACATGCTCATTCTGTGAATTTTTGAAAGTCAACAGCTCAGGGGAGGAGAAGAAATTTGAAGAGAAAGAGAAGAATTAGAATTACCGATTAGTTTTTAGATTTAATATTTGTAGGAGTTTTGAAAAATAATAGTGACCCTGAAGGGATAAATTCCAGCTTTAAAAACCAAGTCTATGAGGAAATATTTGGCTTCGTAAAGTAGAGAGACAGTTTGGCATTTATGATTACTTTTTCCTCTATTTTCTGCCCATAAAATAACTTTTATAAAAGCCAATTTCCTGGTTGACTATTAAATTCATCATAGAATAAATTAGTGAAGAATTAAACTTTAGAATAAAACCCTCTAACATTTAGGCTGAGGTAATTATACTTTCTTTCCTTGTTAGGTAGTTCTGAGTAAATCCGTAAAAGGCAATGAAAATTGCCTTGCATCGTTAGTAGGTAAAATGTATTTTTTCAAAAATAGTGCTTATCTTTAAAAGAGGAAATAGTTTAAACAGAATTTTATCAGTAGTAGGTATCAGTTTTTTAAAAAACCGTATGTACTTTTTTGTCTTCTAGCTGATCATTCCAGTGGGGAAGACCATTGAGATTTTTTATCAAAATGTGTCCTGCCAATAGGAGGTGTGATATTTCTCTCATCTACCCCCCTCCAAAAAGCCACCATGTAGTTTATAAATGTCAATTTTTTTGCCTTTTATTAAAATATGGCCGTTTCTATTTACGTATTCACTGTTTTATCACCTGTATTAGTCAAACTCCATTTTCCCCCCTTCCCTCATGCTGAGGTTAAGAGAGTAAGTAGAAAAGAGTGTGGTTAAGAATTATGGTAAATCAGAGGATTGTATCCAAAATTTTTAAAAATCCCCCCCTTTTGGACAGTAAGTCCATTAGGTAAGATTCAGATTTGTACTACTGACTGATAAAGGTTCGAGAACTCTCTTCGCAGAATAATTTTTTTCTTTGATTCTGCATTAGAAAAGTAAAAGATTGGCTTGGGGATGTGATAAAATCTAGGATTTTTGTTTGTTTGTTTGTTTTCTTTCAGTAGCTCTCTCAATAATAAATGAATCACTTCCAAACGTGATCATGAAGTTTGGAAAACGTTTACTCCCAGAGGTTGGTAGTATAGGAGGGAAACATGATCAGTCGCCCAGACTGGCTCGTTATTTGTTTTCTGTATTTGGAGGGGGAAATTATGTAGATAACACATGAAGACAGAGCAACCATTGTGGTGAAATTGTGAATCGTATTGATATTTGCCCAGTGAGAAAACAGATTATGACATTGAATAGTTTTTCCCTTTGTTTCTAGAATGGATGCAAGCCCATGATCCCACTAAGGTATAATATCAATTTGTCTGGGGCAAGGCGCTTTTAAAGTTGAGACAGAACCCCAAGCCCTCCCTGCCCCATAACTCACTAACAACTTCACTTCCATTGTGTGTGTGTGTTTGTTATAGAGGGAGGTTTTAGGCTCTAATATTTGTTTAACCTCCCTAAGAACTTTGCAAGGCATCTGTCCTGAAAGCTGTTAATTTATGGCCTAGCAGATTTATATTATATACAGATAATAATTAACTGGGAATAAAAGAATGAACAGGGTGACATGAAGTGGCTTCACCAGTAGCAACCCCCAACTACCTCCTCGCCCTGCATCTGTAGGGAGGCAGGAAGTTTTATTTTCGAAACAGAGTGCTGGGACTGAATTGTGCGTTATTTCTCATTGCTGCTGAAACCACCTGTAGAGTTCGTGCTGGCTAATGTGCGTGGTCACATATCTTAATGTCAGTCTCTTTCTTTACGTGATATAAATTGGTGGTTTTGTTTTGATGTAGTAGAGATTTTTTTTTTTTTTTGGTTGTTTAGTTTTGCCTTTATAGATTCTGTGCCAAGATAGTATTTGAAAAGTCAGTGGCATTTAGGTATTTCCTTTAAAGAATTTTATTTGACCTGGATTTCTTATTAAGTTACCTTACACTAAGGATCTCATTTTTATTCGATTTTTCTTCATACACACTATTCATGGAGCGTAATTTTGCATTCCTCTAAATTTTGTCCCTAAAAGGATAACATTACTTCTTCCTAATTTATCATTTAGTGTTTGTGCTTTGTCCTCTTTTGTGGCAAAGCTTTATATCTGTTCCTAAAACAGTTAATCCTGTGAAATAAATATTGATTATAACCCAGAAGAATCTCTGTATTTTCCAGTGGGGAATGCCATATTTAATATACCAGCATTAATCTTTTAATAACTGGCAGAGCACTTTATTCTTCTGGCGAGCTCCCTGAATATTTATTTTTCTGATTATAAATATTCCAGATCAGTAGCATTTTTTTTTAATTATTACCTCTTTACTGTAGAGCATTTACTTGTAGTCTTTCTTGATGTATATTTTGGAATGCTGTACTTAGTATAATACAGATTAAAATTACAGTATATGACTCTAAAGCATCCCCCACTTGTATTTCCCAAATTCGAAAATGCTAGTGACAGGTTCCAATTTATAACATTTTGTAGACTTCCAAGGGCTGAATGTTGCCCACTGGAGTGGCGGCCGAGAGAGGATCCCCACTGTTTATGTTCATAGCAGCATACTATTTCTTACGGATTCGGGCTCCATTTACAGCCGAACACTACAGCCTCGTCATTTGGTCACAGTGTTAAGACCGATAAGAGTTGCAGTCTTCCAACTGTCAGTTGAAACCTTACGGTTAAAAGTCATCTACAACAAAAATGTTTTCATGGTGCCATTTTCACAGGGTAGTGTACTAGGACCACTTTCATAGAAAATAATTCCTTCCTCTCCCTTGTTCAAGTAGGAATCTAGTGTTGTATTAACATTTTTGTAATGTTTAGAGTTTTTCAATCATCCCTGTCGAAAGGAGAGGCCTTTCAGACATAAGAGAGGGGGAAACACTGAATAATTTTACACGGATCTAACGTGGCATCACTGTCATCCCTAATCCTCTGTATGTTTTAAGATACTGGCTTTGGATTTTCAAAATATCATTTGCCTTTCTGTTAATCTGTATTTTCTGTTGCTTTACATTTTTCGGTTTGTATATGTCTGTACTGTTTTGCTTTTGGCTATATTTTCGAATAAACACCACATGAGAAATATAATCAGCATAGTTACACCTTAATGTGCACATAATAAATAAATGGCCGCAGTGATGTAAACAGGCTCTCCTGGTTTTTCTTTTTGTGGGTGGCACGTGGGTCCCATCAAAGTGATCATGGGGATAACAGGGTTTGCAGGATTGGAAGAGAAATGACAATTCCCAGGAGAATCCCTCTTTTATGACATTTGCCTATCAAAATGTCCCAGAAACAAAACATTTGAAAAGTGTCACATTTATTCTGCCTCGATCCATGTTTATGCTGTGCATGTAGCAAGTACACATAGCATGGTTGTAAATTAACAAATAAGTTCCATTGTTTTAAAAAAATACTCATTGCTGAAACCGTTTATTGGAATAACCTGTCCTATCAAGCACTATTTGTATCACATATCCTATTTAAACAATGTAAGTCGTCATCTACATTTTCACGCTTTAATCAACCGGTACGTTCAGGGTTAACTCATCCCAATCTCATTAGTTAACTTTTCTATAACTAGATAGGCTCATCTATTCCTCATTTGTTTATTGATTTGAGTCAGATTTTTTTTTCCAAGTGTATAAAGTTAAGAGGAATGTTTCTGTTGCAGGCTGTATATTGGAAATAAAAGGCAAATTCAAGTCTATTTGCTCACAGTATATTAAACTCCAGAAGCCAAACTTATAAGGGCATCAAGTCTGCATTTGACATTTTAATAGCTGCTGTTTGGTTTCTATCAATCACGTCATTGCACATTAAAATGCACCAACAAAATAAGAGATCTGTCATTCCTTCGTTAAGAAACAGTAATCCAGTACAAGATTTATAGGCTTAAGACTCAACAGTGTGTGTTCACAATAAATCCCCATTCAGTGCTCAAACCAGAAACAAGCCTCCCTGTCGTTCGGTGTTTTCTGTTCAAAATGTCCCCAATATAAGATTATCAAAGGTTTTCTTCCAGAACTACGTATAAAATCCTTTTTGCCAGCAAAAGCTTAATTTAGGTTGGCGGCTTCCCTTTTTGAGTATTCTCAGACAAGATCTTGGTTCTATCAGAAACACATAGGTACTGATGTATTATTAGCGGGCCTGGTGTTAATTAGGGAGAATTACCAGAAATAGTTTGCTTCGTGGGAATTTATTACAGAATCACACTTGACTGATGGCAGAATAGGAGTTGCTGAGAGAGAGCAGCTCCCACTCGTAACCACTAATTAATAGGGTGCCAAAATTCCGCAGAGGGGGTCTCATCCCAAGGGTGGGAGCCTCCCGGGGAAAACGGTTCCTTTGCAGTATTTAAAATTTAAAAGAGGAAAGGGGCTAGGACACATGGCTACCCAACAGAAATCTCAGACTGATACGGTTTTGTGTCGTACTTATGAATGAGAGCATTTAACTCAGGAAGCGCCAAGCCCGAAAGTTTGTCAAAGACTCCCTTCCCCTCCAAAAGTCAGAAGTAGCCTGTGTGTTTCTTCTCCTAAGGAGATATGCAAAGGTATTTTTAGTGTGGCAAGCATCTGATTACTCAACTGTTTGCTTTACGAGGAAAATCTGGAACAAACCATTTGTCTACGGTATTATATTACTGAACATTTACTCTTTATTCCATGATTTAGAGGCTGAGTAGGTGGCAAGATTACATCAATGATTAATAAGAAAGGTGTGGCTTCCACACCTTGAACCCAGAGTTGAGGAGAAACAAGGTGTGTTTAGTGATCGGCACTAAGGGCAGAGCACTGGGGGAGCCCTGGTAAATGAAAGTTGGCCAAGAAGGCCATTCTTTTCCCTGTGCTTGTAACTGCGTGTAATCACATACAATAAAGCTTGGAGCCATTGCTTAGTGTAGAAGAATAAAGCATTTCCATGTCAGAAAACCTGATCACTGACCTCAGGGAGAAAAATAAAACAATTTGTAATTCACAGAGAGTAGAGTTTTCAATTTCTCTTCAGGCAGTATAGTTCCCAGGGAAAATGACTTCTGTGCCGGGTCCGTGGATTGATTGACATGGTCTCTAATGCATCTGTGTTTCAAAGGAAAAAGTTTCTGGTTAATAATTGGGTTTCAAATTAGTTTTTCATGTTCTAATTGTCACATTCGCTTTCTAGTTCAAATATACTTAGGTTTATTTTTTCTCCCCCCGCCCTCTTCTTTTTCTCTGCTTGTACAGCACACATAGCTGGTGCCATTCTAAGCACTTGCTAAAAAATACCATTGTTTGTTTAAAGAATTTTAATAGACTATAATATCTTCAGAGCTGTCTTTTGATTACACCCCCCCACCCCCACCCCGGTGTATCACTGATAAGCCAAACTTCCCTTGGTAAATAGGAAAGTAGTAACTTGAACTCCGGTGACCCATCATACCAATATTAATTTTTGTGTAAATAGAAGTCTTTGCTTAGGTGACCATTATTGATGTCATCTGATCCCAGAAGTTGTCTCTTATTCCTGTCTACTTGAGAATCCTTACAATCTCAAGCCTCCTTAGTTGAATGAAGTGGAGAGCAGACAAACCCATGGAGCTTTCCAAGTATGAACTTAGAAATATAAGTTAAAGTAATTCTAGCTTTATCAACTGAAACCTATCATTTATTCTGCCCTGTTATTACACTCCTGCTTAATAGTTCTCTGGTACCATAATAAATGCTTTAGATAAAAATGAGCTCCACAAACAAGTTGAGAGGCACCAAAGTGAACCCAGGACTTCTGCCCCAAGGAAAGATATAAATCAATGATGTGACTCTATGAGTTTGCTTGTGCCTCAATATCCAAGGAGGTTCTGGATGATCTTTAACAATATCAACAAAGTATACATTGTGGAGAGTATAAGTTCGTGCTTGAGGGGAAAGTGTGTTGATTACGCCTGGTGGATCAGACTGGGTCCAATCAGAAGACTGAAATCACACCTAACTTAGCAGGAGAGAGAACTCCAAGGGTATCCCAACATAGAGAGGACCCGAGGAAGAACAGATTTCCAATGAGCACCCTTCCCCATGGCTGGACATCAGATTTTGTTGAAGAAAGTGTGGTCGCAGGCCACTGAATGGCAGATAAATTCTCTGGTTGCTGAAGCCAACCAACGCTGTTCCTAGGTTGCCAGGAGCAAGAAAAAAATCCTCCAGAATGCAGGAAAGCCAAGGTTAGCTTTCCACGGTTTAGTGCGTGGGTGTGCGCAGAGAGCTGAGGGCTGCGGTGGTCTAGAATACACAGTACCCAAATCAAGAGGGTGGCAGCAAGGTGGTCGCTGGGCCTGGGCCAGGGATGTGAAGTCACCGAAAGACTGTGCATTCTGGAAGCACAGCCGGGGCAGAGCTCCAGCAGATGTCCCCACACACACGCACCGTGGATGAAGCATGCAGCTGGAGCAAGGAAAAGCAACACGCAGCACTTGGAACCAGAGAGACAAGCTCCTGGCTTCTGCAATATTCCTGTAGTTTCCTTGGCTGACAGTTGACAAAGCTTAACACTGCTCGCCGTGAAGGAACAATGCTTAGAGAGTCCAGTTCACTGTCATAGAACGGGATCTGAAAGCTGAATTTGGAACTGAAAACAAATTGATAATAGGCACATCTGGGTACAAATTAAAACTTTATGTTCTTCACTAAACCCAAACCTCCATTATCCAGAACCTGAATTGTATATTCTTGCTGAACTGGAAACCTAAACAACAAACTTCTCATCCCTTATTGTCAAAAATCTTACGAGAATTAAATACGCAAAGTAAATATAATGTAGCATTGATTGTGTTTTTCAAAGCCTACCCCTAAACATCCAATGTAATGGACGCTCTGAATATTTAAGAGATTTGTTGGATGTATACTAAGATATAACCAAGGGATTTTTTTTTTTGTTTCCTACAGTTAAAAGTGACTAAAACATTCTTTTTAAAAAATGTTTATTTTATTGTTAACACAGACTGAAAGAGCTGAGTGGGAGAGAGAGAGAGAGAGAGAAGAAAGAGAGAGAGAGAGAGAGAGAGAGAGAGAGAGAATCCAAAGCAGGCTCCATGCTGTCAGCACAGAACCTGGTGCACGGCTTGATCTCACAAACAGTAAGATCAGGACCTGAGCTGAAACCAAGAGTCAGATGCTTAACCAACCGAACCATATAATTTTTGTACTTTGTACCTGTTATACTGGGTTACGCTAATTCACTCCAAGATTCTAATAACTGGAGAAACTGAGAGTCAAGTCTTTTTAACCCAAGTACTAGAGAAGGGAAAATGAACACTCAGAGAAATAATTCTCTAAAAATAAGCAGTTACTAAGTGACAAATCTCACACTTTAGACTTTCGACTAGGTTAGAGAGAACATTTACTATTTCATCCACATTGTCTTAGAGTCCCTCTTATCAATAAGGGCAATTCTCATATATACAGTTGGTAAAAGGTGGGTTTAAGTGTTACTTAACTTAGATAGAATATGTAAAACTTCAAAGCCACATCAGTCTGACTTGTACACTTGCCCGCCACACAGATGCCAATATTTGGGAGGTTTGCGATTGGACCATCTGCTTTTCAAAGGTATTTGGGCTATGGCAGCCCTCTCTGCAATGGGCCTTTTGCTGTTCTTTGTGCTTTGGCTACGTTTCCAAGAAGCACAAGAATAATGAGAGTGGGTCTGAGGTGTAGGTAACACCCAACGTGGTACCAAACAAATGAGAAGGCCGTCGGGAATGCAGTTCAGATGGCTTCGACACACAAAGGTCGACAATACCTATTTATAAGATGTTGGAAAGCGAGTCAGGATGGCCGGCACCCAGTTCTCTGTGTGACAAAGTTAGTTCCAGGCTGTGAGTGTGGAGCGTGAAGAGTGGAAAAGGTGAGACCTTGGTGAGAAACTGTACATATGTCCAATTATGCTGACAAGGTTGCCTAAGATTCTTTTTTTTTTTTTTTTTTTTTGGCTCAATTGAAATAAAATCTCTCTGCTCTTTGGTAATGGCAGGCACCACTGCTAAGTCCACTAAAGCATAGCTGAAAAATCCAACTGCCCTCACATCTGTTTTGCATGACCTTTCAATCATCAGCAAATACTTGTGCCACTAGGAGTGGAAGTCTGGGTAGGATATGGCTCTGTGACTTTCTAGGCTATCACTATGGAAAACATATTGAAACAAAATTCACGCATGCCATGCGCCGTGCCCAGAAATTATAGACTTGTCTGGGTGGTGTTAAGGTTTTGACCTATCAAGAGTGCTCACACCTGCTTCTTACATTCAAGTTGTTAATCCTTTGTTCAGAAAATGAGACATATTATGAAATATGTGAATGGACTTTTATGGTTTAAGACTTAAGCGTTTAGGCTCTTAAACTGGTTCAAACTAAAATAACGTTGATGAAATAGCGTCTTTTAGACTTGTAACGATTACATTTATTACACAGCAGAAACCTGTGTGACTTAACTTTCAGATTCTTTGGGAAGTATAACTTGGTTACAGGGCTCGCTTGAGTTCCAGGTTGCAACAAAGTGTTCTGAAAGCAAAAGAGAGGGGGGGAAAGTTACTAAAGCATCTTGAAAGGATTGTAATAAAATTCACTCTCATACAAATTACAATGGGAAGCCAATGGGAACTGTGTGAATTCAGTTCATCTCAAGACCAACCTGAGCAAAGTATACGTGTCAAGTGCTTAAAGAGAGAAGACTGCTTAGGTGGTGCACAGGCACTGGCATTGACAGACCTATGTGAGTGTCAATATCAATACCCTCAGGTTGAACTTGCAATAGGTTTATACAGGCAGGCTAGTCATTTGGATCACCTCCAAATCAGTGGTGTTGCATTTTTTTTAGTTTATTTATTTATTTTGAGAGACAGAGGGGTGAGGGGAAAGAGAGAGAGAGAGAGCAGGGAAGGGGCAGAGAGAGAGGGGGAGAGAGAATCCCAAGCAGGCTCCTGGCTGGCTGTCAGCACAGAACCTGATGCGGGGCTCAAACTCAGGAACCATGAGATCATGACCTGAGCCAATATCCAGAGTTGGATACTTGACCAACTGAGATACCCAGGCTTCCCATTTTTTGTTATTTTTATTCAACATTTAATACAGAGGGAAGGCTGAGCATTTTGGCAGGAAAAGAAGAGGTGTAGAATCCTTGGAAGCAGACCCATTTAAATGCTCTGACCCATTTAGCTCTCGCTCATGCTCATCCACCCCACTCAGCAAAGAAGTCCTGAGCCTGGAGTCAGCTGGTGTTACTCCAGAATCTCCCTTAGGAGTCTCCATCCCTGACTGTAAGCTGGGTAGCAAAGTATCCCATCAATCCCCATGAAGTCCTGTCCTCAAGAATTGCCCTAGTAAATTATCACTTTCTCTCATAATGTTTCCTACAATGTTTTAGAGCTTCTCGTGGATTGGCAGCACCTAGGGCAATTGACCAGTAGACCAACTTCTTTGACTGGTGTTCCCTCACTTAAGAACCTTCTAATCTTAGAGAAGCGACAGAACTCGTTGGAGCCTGTGTTGTTGTTTTTTCATCAGTGTGCCCTTTCACCCTCTAGGATAGTTCTCCAGTGTCTTAGAGAATTGTCACAATGCTTAAATGAGATTGTGTATGCGAACATCCAGCCCTACAAACAACCTATCCAGCCTCTTCTCTAGGAGACAGTAAGAAATATTACTCAAAAAACGGATTCAAATTGTTAATCCTTGGTTCAGAAAATGAGACCTATTATCAACATGTGAATGAGTGATTAGCTTAAATTTTCAGCCATCCAGAATAAGTTTGAGAATCTCTATGAACTGTCTCAGAAATTTGCGATGCACATTTAAGCTGAGTAGTCTTGCTATGAAAAATAAAAACAATTAAGTTTTAACTATGTACTTCCTAAATATGTCTGACCCTTTTATTTAAAGAAAATCTATTCTTTAAACCTTATTCTACAGAATACAATTTGGGAAATACTGGTTTACCCTTTCTCTTTTTTTTTTAGAGTAAATGTCCTGAGTTGTGCTTGTCTTCGCATTTTAGCCCGTTGGTTTTCAAACTTTACTGAGCATCAGAATCTTCTGGAGGGCTGTTGAAACTAGATTGTTGAGCCCAAACCCACAGTTTCCGATTTAGTTGGTCTGGAGCAGGGCAAAAAATCTGCATTTCGGCCAAGTTCCTAGGTGAAGCTGATCCTGCTGGTCTGGAGACCACCTTGGGGGAAGCATCTGTTCTGGTTCTAGATCAGTGCTTCTGACCTTAATCTGCAAGTGACCTGAGGATCTTGAGATTATGATTTGGTAGGACTGAAATGGAGCCGGTGAACATGCAGTTTTGATAAGCTTCCGGTGGATGCCACTGACGCCGTTGGTCCCCAGACCAACATACTTTGGAGGAGGGGAGGTGAGGCTTCAGAGACTACTGGTAGAAACCAACATTTTTCTCACTTCTTCTTGGGTCTGAAATCAGAGACTCATGCTTCAGTTTCTGAAAATTAGATGCATGAAAATATATCTACGTGGGGAGTTTTGCTGATTTCTTTCATCCTTCTTCCTCTCCGGGATTGGTCTGGCGCTCATGGAAAGCTGAGCAGACACAGTGTCCCACACAGATGTGGCTGGTGCCTGAGCTGGAGCACCGAATGCCGGCACTGGCTGGGCACGCTTACAAACGGAGTGAGTAAATCTCAGATGGTAAGTTCATGTTTTTTTCCCCATCATTCCAGATTAGGAGTGTTAATTTTCCTGAACTTTCAAAATAAACTCCAATGTGGGGTGGCGGGTGTGTGGCGGGAGTAAGTTGGAGATTTGCTGCCCTGAGTCAGGAGTAAGGGATTTGGGTGTTTAGCCAGGTTGATTACTAATTATTTCTCTGACCCTGGAAATGGCACTTAACCAATCCTAACCAGACCTTCCTTCTCTATAAAAATTAACTGGATCAGTGGTTTGTACACTTTATTTGTTTTGGTAACTCTCTTTTGAAACATCTTCAGAGCCTCACACATAAAACAGGCAAGAGGCGAGCACTGGGCACTTGAACTTAATTTTTTAGCAGAAATACTCCTAATTTGCAAAACCATCAGAGAGACTCTGGATTCCTCGGGTTTTCAAGAGCGAGATTTGTAAATCATTTAACTGGAAGGCCGCCTAAATTTCTTCCAGTCTGACATGAAACCACCTGTGGGGATTGAAGGTCTGTGCTGATGGATATACATCCATTCACACCCCCTGCAATGACTTCGGCCTCTCCTAAACAATAGTTTGGTTTTTGTTTTTGTGTTTAATCATAATTCATTCCTTCAATGCTTTCCACTCTGAAAGTAAGGAGCAAGTTTGTTTGTTCCCCACCCCCACCCCACCCCCCACCGTTTCAAACTATTGAAAACTACTTCAGTCTGGGAGGGGGAAGGTAAGGGGAAAGGTTGTCTGCAGCCACACAGGGAGGTCTGGGAGTTGCTTTGTTTTCTTAGCTGCGCTGTGCAAATGAACTGAAGGTTTAACACTTAGGTGTTGTTTGAAGATATAATACAACAGAGCCCAGAGTAGGGAGTCCAGGAACCCATGGCCCGGCCTTGCCCAAGGCCCCTCGGTACAGCTGTTCTGAGAGCTGCAAAGCTAAAATTTGTTGCCATGGCTTAGACCCAAACAAACCCATGCCTGTTCTGGTATGTAGATTACGTTCTCCGAGGACAGCCCTGCTCGCTCATTTTGTGTCCATCGGTGGGCCGAAGAGGTTTCCACCATTTCTCTGCCGGCTGCCATACTAACTCTGCACTTTGGTATATGATATGGTGCCTTTTCACTTAACAGACACCTTGGTGTTGGAATCGGCCTGTTCCTATAGCTCTTCCCTGGCTATACTGGAACCTCTATCCTCAGGGACTTTGCTGTGGGACCACCTTGCAGGCGTTAATACTTTTCCCACTAAGCCTGCTTGGATGGAGGCCAACGTGAATGCTGCTCTCAACAGACTAATGGAGATTCCAGGATACCTTTGGGTTGGTTTGGAGGCAGTGTGGCACAGTATTCCCCCTCTCTTATCAGGGTCGTCCTTCTCCTTCAGCTTCCCATCTCCCCTTGCCCCCCTCCGCCAGTGTTCTGGGAGACGACTCTCCTTTTGGTTTATTCTAGTACAATGGTATTTGAGCTCTTTTAGAGTTCCGTCCATTTCGGAGGACTCAGAAGCAATTTTAAGGGCCAGGAGTTCTCCCAGGAGACAGTAAAATAACATCACTTCTAACTCCATGCAACATAATAAGGAGTTAGAAAATACATACACACGCTTGTGTCAGTAGAAAATAGAATTAGCAAGTGAAAATGGAAAAGTTTACTTTTGTAAGCAGATTATTTTATTTTTAACTTTTTAAAAACATTTATTTATTTGAGAGAGCCAGAGCATGAGGGGGGAGGGGCAGAGAGGGAGACACAGAATCTGAAGCAGGCTCCAGGCTCTGAGCTGTCAGCACACAGCCCGACGCGGGGCTCGAACTCACAAACCATGATATCATGACCTGAGCCGAAGCCGGACACTCAACCGACTGAGCCACCCAGGCACCCCTACTGATGACACTTAAAAAAAAAAATTTTTATGTTTATTTACTTTTTGAGAGAGTGGGGGGTGGGGGGGCGGACAGAGAGAGAGGGAGGCACAGAATCTGAAGCAGGCTCCAGGCTCTGAGCTGTCAGCACAGAGCCCAATGCAGGGCTTGAACTCATGGACCGTGAAAGCAGATCATTTTAATTAGAACAGCCTCCTGAGCGTGTGCACGCATGTACACACACAGTCTTCCTATGTAACAACAATGATATCAAGTTATTTTCCTGGAAGCTAAGAGAAAGGGGCTGTGGGGTCTGTATGTAAGTTTTAAAAGATGCAAATAAGTGTCACTGTGGAAGAGACTCCTGGCCCTGGATTCTTGAAGGAATTTATTGTGTTGATGCTTGTGTGAAAGACCTTGGGTAACAAAATGGCCCATGTTTTTAAACTCTGAACAGGTGGGAAAGACCGTCATTTGTATAAAGTCATGTTTTATATAAGTTCTTCCTAAAACATCAAATCTCAGGACTCCTGGGTGGCTCAGTTGGTTAAGCATCTGACTGTTGTTTTCAACTCAGGTCATGATCCCACAGTTTGTTAGATAGAGCCCTGAGCCAGCTGTCAGCACCGAGCCTGCTTGAGGTTCTCTCTCTCTTTCCCTCTCTCTCTGAATCTTGCCCACTCATGCTCTCTCTCTCTCAAAATAAAAAAAAACTTTAAAAATAAAATAAAATTAAGATAAAATAAAATAAAATATCAAACCTCATCCCAGAAGACATTTCTGCAGGGGTGTTGAATGAACATGGTCCACATATGTTGGGGCCCCATCCACTCTTTCATACATTTATTTACTAAGAAAATATGTACTGGAGTGCCTAGAATTTACCATGCACCATTTTAGTCACCGGAGATTTAGCACAAGTCTCTACCCTCGGAAAGCTTACATTGTAGTCAGGAGAGACACAATGAATAAGGTAGGAATTGAATATAGAGACTACCAGATGGAAAGTGGAGTGCAATACAGAGGGTGAGAAAAAGGGAATGTAGGTGTGGGTGAAACCCAGACAGGAAGGGCTGGGACGAAGGAGCCAGGTGGATATTCAGGAGAAGGCTGTTCCAGGGAAAGGAAAAGCCTGGCACGTTCAAAGAATAGCCAAGAGTGTGGCTAGAGTAAGTGAGAGAGAGAAAGTAGGGAGCACGAAAGGAGGGGATAGGCCAGGCCCCAGAGGTCCTGGTAGGTCTTTTGAAGGACTTTGGCTTTTACTTTAATGACAAATATTAACAAGTTCTTCATGTTGGTGTATATAATTCTCTCCCCCCACCCGCCTCTCTCTCAATCCCCACTCCAGAGGCAGGTCTCCAAAAACTGGTGGACCACATTGCCATGTGTGAATGAAGGAAGGAAGGCTTGAGTGTGTCAGTAGCGTTACTAACCACCTTTGACTTTTACTGTGATTTGCCCACAGGGCAGGGCTTCCTTAACACTCTATTTTCGGCTTATAAGGGAAATTATATAGTTCTCATCTTGATGAAATTTCACCTCTGGACTCCTCTAATTTCCGTAAGACAAAATTGAGTAGTCTCCAATTTTCCTTTCCTTGTTTCTTTCTTATAGTTTCTGGGCCCAGAGGAAGCTCATTCTCACAGGACCAGCCATACTATGAGATAAGCGCTTCACAACCCTATCCTCGAATCAGCTATGAGGCACTGGGAGAGGCTTCTCTCAAGAAGAATTCTCAAGGGCCAGAATGAGTGGGCAGTAGGTGAAGTGACCAGACGTTCAGTTGCTGAAGGCACAGGTTAAGTAGAGGTATCTACAGCCACAGGTGACCGGAATAACCCCTGCCTCCTTCCTACAAGCCCCTGAAAAAAAAGTGTGACATTTCACTTGAAACTTTAAATCTGAGACTCTTGTATTTTATTTGTTTCACTGATCGACTTAAAGTGATTCTGACCACTATTCTAGAGACCTGCAAAACTTTGGGGAAATCATATTTTAAAGCCCACCCCAAACCTTTTTGTCCTGGAAAAATAACCACAAGGAAAGTTTAGAAGTAACAGGGAGTCTCTAAAACCTATGGTGGAAGGTGTGTGTGTCAAATGTGCGTGGCTCAGACAGTTAAGTGTCTGGTTGTTGGTTTCAGCTCAGGTCATGATCTCACGGTTTGTGAGTTTCTGTCCTACATCGGGTTCCACACTAAATCTTCTTGGGATTCTCTCTCTCTCTCTCTCTCTCTCTCTCTGCCCTTTCCCACTGGTGCTCTCCTTCTTTCAAAATAAATGAATAAACTTTTTAAAGTTTTTAAAAGTTAAGAAAAAAATGGTGTAGGGATTCAAAGACTTTGTCCTGGTGTTGGGGAGTTCGTTGCTGGTAGTGGGGGGTGTGAACTGACAGTGTGGCGAGAGCCCTCAGACCTAGTCTAGTAGCATCAATAAAATGACTTCCTTGGCCGCCCTCCTCCATCCAGCCCTTTGCTTGTCTTCTTAAGTTACAGTCCAGCAGGACAACATTCACTTTGTTCTTCAAACTTTTTTTCTGGCCACATAACCAAGTTTTCAAAGTTTTACAGACAGTTCCCTCTAAGCACACACAAGAACGTTTTATTCTCATGACAGTATTTGTTCCTTCTGGACTCAGGGCACATCGTGTGCGTGTATGGCCGGTTCTGATGGCTGCAGAAGCCAGATGAATAATTAACAGCTGATCATTTATCCCAAATAAGAAAGGCTCACTGCTTTTGTGTCCTCTATTCCCACTGGCCCTGACCAATTAGTCATCGAAATAATCCCCCAAACACTTCTCTCTGTTTCCAGATCACTGCCTCTATGTGACATCATGGGAACTTAGCGCAAATAAATCTCCAGAGAAACCTGTACTGGACAGATATTGAAATGGATTGTTGCAGGAGGGCATTACTTATCTCCTTAGAGGGCAAGCTTTATCACTGAAGCAAGGCTTTGACAAAAAACACTCCTGGGGCTTCCTCGTACCTTGGTGTATCTACTGCATTTCACCATCAAATTTGGACACAGCCCAGAGCAAGATCTTATTAGCAATTCAGAACTAGGGCCATGTTTTGGGGTACAAGAGGAAGCAGCCGTGACAATACACCCTAGCTGTTATTATTGATGTTATTGTTGTTATTTAACCATCAGGGTAGAAGAAAAAGAGGTTCCTGGTTGTGGCTATTAAAATCGTTCCATGTTGGTATTAAAAAAGCCATCATTGAAAACATACCTTTCTTCCTTTTTTTTTTTTCAAGGTAGGCTTCACACCCAAAGCAGGGCCCAACATGGGGCTTGAACTCACAACCCGAAGATCAAGACCTGAACTGAGATCAAGAGTCAGATGCTTAACCAACTGAGCCACCCAGGTGCTCCCAAAATACACCTTTTTTCCAAGATTGACTTCTCCTGTGTGTCACTTTTGTATCCTGCAGGGGGACTCTATAGCTCCATCCATGGCATGATGCTTAAACCGGATCAAAATTTGAACCCTGTATAATTTCTGAGCATGGTCTCTTTTCAAAAAAATTTCACTCTTTCTAGTTGAGGTTAGAATTGGAAAATGGGAGTTGATCATTTTTAATACATTCTCTGAAATCCAGAATGAGATAAGGAACAAGAGAGAAAGAGAGAGGGAGAGAGAGAGAGAAAGAAAGAGAAGAAAGAAAAAGAAGATGAAAGAAAGAAAGAAAAAGAAAGATAAAGAAAGACAGAAAGAAAGAAAGAGAAAGGAAGGAAGGAGAGAAGGAAGGAAAGAGAAAAGAAAAAAGAGTCCTGTTGAAAGCAAAAACAAATGCTTACAGAGGGTAAGGCCGAGAGGTCCCTTCACACTGAACTGGTCTGGAAGGGGGGCATCAGAGAGTTAGACAGAAGTCAGACCTTGAAGTTTCTGCAGAATCCAGGAGAGTGGCCTGCAGAGAAAGAGACACTGGTGGAACACAAAGATGTGCCCAAAGATACCCTCCACCTGGAAGGAATAGGGGAAAGGAGGGGAACCAACCCTTTAACAACTGGAAGGTAGGAACTAGTGACTTTATTTTAAAGCTAGGGGAACTGAGGTACAAAATAGTTAAGTAACTTTTACAAGGTAGCAAGTGACGGAATCAGAACTTGTATCAAGACCTGTCTTTCTTCAAAGCCTGTGTTCTTATGCCCTCATCTTGAAATCAAGAGTGTTGGACTCAGCTGCTGATTCCAAGAACATGACGAAAAGAAAAATGTGTTTGGGGACCCTGAAATAAGTCAGAGCTATGTGACAGAATCTTGACTATCAGAACTTTTATCCAGCGGCCTGCCTGTCAGCTGGAATAGTTGTATGGTCATCAAGTTGTCAAAATTTTAAGTGTTGCCAACTATAAAAATTCTAGGGGCGCCTGAGCATGTGACTTAAGCTCAGGTCATGATCTCATGGTTTGTGAGTTCGAGTCCCACATCAGGTTCGCGGCTGTCAGCACACAGCCTGCTTCAGATCCTCTGTCTCCCTCTCTCTCTTCCTTCTCCCACTCTCTCTTTCTCTCTCTCTCAAAAATAAACATAAAAAATTTATTTAAAACATCCTAGAGATTATACACTCAAAAAGTCAGAATTCTGTCTTGTCTCAAAGATTTCCCAGTGTGGCCCTAAGGTACCGGAGCTGAGCAGCCCCATCCTCTTTTCACGGGCACAGACTTACTCTTGAGCACAGCAGGCCTGTCCCTCCTCTTCATCACCTGCTGGCCCAGCACATGCTCTGGTGACACGTCCCTGATTGAATAATGAAGAGCGACAGTGGGTTCTTAGTAGGAGAATAGGATTAAATAAGAATGTTAAGAAGCAAGAAAAAGGACACAGTGATACATGAACGTAGATCTTTAAACTGGCCACATACGGCACTTTTTGCAATTGTTAATAACCCTTGCTGTTCCCTCACCTCCATTCAAACCTTCCCATCAAGCAAGCTATTCCAGGGAGTAGAGTAGTATTTGACAGCTGAAGTAGCGAGTGAGTGTGTAATATTACTGTTGGGAGGGACTTTAGCAATTGAGGCCAAACCTTGTCTTAAGTTGAGGACAGAAAGGCCCCTCTAGGAAAAGCAATTTTATCCAGGGTTGCGAGGCATAGAGCTGTTCCCTGTTGAATACATGTGAGAAAGTTCGTTTGTTGGTAATGGTACAAAATAATGTAAAAGTGTCAGGTTTTGAGCGAAGGTCCTAATGGAACTATATATTGCATAGGTGAGCTTGATTTTTTAAAAATTCTTTTTCCTCTTTCTAAAATTTTTTTTTAATTTATTTTTTTAATGTTTATTTTTGAGAGAGAGAGACAGAGCGCGAGCAGGGGAGGGACAGAGAGAGAGGGAGACACAGAATCTGAAACAGGCTCCAGGCTCTGAGCTGTCAGCACAGAACCCAATGTGGGGCTCAAACCCACGAACAGTGAGATCATGACCTGAGCCGAAGTTGAACGCTTAGCTGACTGAACCACCCAGGCGCCCCTAAATTATTTTCCCTCTTTATTTTCCATTCAAGAAACATGAAAATCTCATAATCCCTCCTCGGTGGATTTGTACATGGTGGGCTCTCCACGCAAACCTGTTTGCCTTGAGGTTGTGTCTGAGAATTTGTAGAAGGTTTCAGCACCCCCCTCCCACCCCTACCCCTGCAATTCTTTGACGGAGGGTAAGTTAGCTTAGTCTATATGAGAGCAAACCAGTGGTCTAGAAAATAGAAAATACAGTCAGTCTTTTGGTTCTGAGGCTTTTGGATTTTCTGTAGCATTAACATTTCCAAAAAAAGCAAAATTTAGAGGCTGCCAATTTTTAAACTTTCCACAGATTGACAACTATCATTTGCTATGGAAATCATTACATAAAGAAAGAACACTTTAACATCAAAGAAGTTGAAAGGACACAATCTCAAAATAACTGACCATTTTTCCTGAGTAAAGATGGTTGCCAATGTAGCTCTGACATAAATATATGCATTTGTTTTTATATATATAAATGTTACATATATACATTTGTCTGATCCCGTTCCGAACAAATGAACATTTTAACGTTGTCTGGTATCTGGGAACATTTGTTCTAAACAGCACCCAACTACAAACTGAAATACTTTTATCGCCACTGTGACTGAATTTTGATTATTGCTTTGTTTTCACGTTAAACCATCTGCCAAGGTTTTTCATCTCAAAGAGGCCACGAAAGCCATTCTCACAGCATATTTCTTTGCTTGTAGAAATCAACTTACAGATATTTATAGTCTGAGCTTTGCCCCTTTTGAATACATTCCCAAAACCTTAGAGTCAAGTTGCTGTCTGCCCTGGGTTCTCGAATTCACGGTTCTGTCTGTGGCTGTAGTTTGATTCCTTTTAATACAAGCTGTGCAGTGGAGGTGAATTCTGCTGGCTGGTGGTCATGGGTAAGGCAATTACGAAGTCTGACATTATTCTTGGAATGATTTTAAGCAAAATATCATAGTTCGTCAAAACCTGTCTGCAAAACGCCAACAAGTTAATAGTCATTTATGTACAGAAGGAAAAAATTATGGCTGCCAGACCACCTTCATGTGGGAGATTTGGCCATAAATTTTAAATATCCATTGTGAGAATTATATTATGTGTAAGGAAATCAGCATCCTGCAGTTTTACAAGTGAGCCTAGAAGGGAATAATACACAAAGAGAGATTTAACAAGAAATGTAAGCAGAATAGGCAAATTAGAAGGCATCTCTGGAGCTTCTGGCACCTCCTACCCAGTTTGAGGAAAGGGCACATTTCCTGAAGAGATTTTTTTTGTTGTTTTTTAAGACAAAATGGTGGCAGAAGATCCTGAATGTTTTAAACACTTAAAACTGCTACCAGTTTTGAACACTTTCTCTGTGCTTAAGTGTCTTATGCGGATTATCTGACACAGGCTTCCGAGGAGCCTGTGTCCTACATGAGGTGTAGATACTGATAAAGCTGATGTTTATTGAGAGATTGGTAACGTGCCCAAGATCTCAGCCTGGCAAGGTAGCCTGTATCTGGCCCTTGTATCAAATCCAGAAAAGGCACTAAGGGTAGACAAATTACAGAAATGGGCCCCACTGGGCAAAGGAGTTATAAAAAGATACGTGCCCCTCTGTGTCCCTATAGCCCCCAGGGGAGCTCGGCCACCAGGGCCTCTTAGAGTATAGATTTCATCTTTGTCAAGAAAGTGGTGCCTCTTCTTCAGAGCAGGAAGAGCCCTATGCCAGGCATAAGGTTTGATGAGCAGTGGGACGAGTTTTAAGTCCAGTTCTTGCTTACCTGCCCCCCTACCCCCACCCCATGGCCTTGATGCATGACAAGAGCTGCCCTGGGTTGGTCATGTGGCACAAAGAGCCTGGGAGTCAAACCCAGGCATGGTGACTCTAGAAGCACAGGTCTGGTGTGATTCTCACTCATCTTTAATACCCAGGTCAGCCCAATGGGCAGGTATCTCTGGCATATGTGCCAAGGAGCACAGCCTTGCTTCCTCCTCCTTCCCACCACCATTCTGTCTAGCTGAGCCACATATGCATTTATATCCCCATGTATGCATACATACCCTGAACCCTGCCTTCCTAGAAGTCACGTTCTGAAGACATCACACGTTCGCAAGCAATTGAATAAGAAGTTGATGCCCACAGTAAGTGCTCGTAGAGGGAACATAAAAGAAACCACAAGCACACAGGGCAGGGCACTGGACCCAGACTCAGTATCTGAGAAGACTTCAAGGGCGGCCATGGCTAAACTGGTAACTGGAAGAAGAAGGAGCTAACAGAGAGAAGGGTGTGAGTGGGAGGGTATGATGGAGATGGCAGAGGGGGCCATGGAGGGAAGCAGGTGCAGATCTAGATGGTGAAGGACGTTGTGGGTTACATCAAAAGCAATTGGACATTATCCTAGGGCTAAGAGAGACCACTGAATGAATGTTTTGGTTGTTGTTTTGTTTTAATTTTAGAAAGAGACAGAGAATAAGTGGGCGATTGAGGCAGAGGGAGAGAGGGAGATTCTTAAGTAGGCTTCATGCTCACCGTGGAGCCTGACATGGGGCTTGATCCCATGACCCTGGGATCATGACCTGAGCTGAAATCAAGAGTCAGACACTCAACCGACTGAGCCACCCAGGCTCCCCATTGAATGGTTTTGAGCAAAAACATGGTTCTCTCTCAGGTTTGCCTTTTGGAAAACTTACCCTCTAAAACAACAATCCTGTATGTTCATGTAGTCGTGTTTTCATGATTTTAGAACTTTGCCTTTGCTTTGCAGTCATATTGTATAAGATCTTACCTGGCTTTTAATAATTTCAAGTCATTTTCAAAAACGAGTTCTAACCTTCCACTAACACTTAAGTGACTTACTCTGGGTGTCCAGAGTCAATTTGAGCCACCACTCTTCTTCTTCACAGCGTTTTGCACAATTCCATTTGTGACATATTTATTTCTGTGATGTTTTATTTGCTGGCTCCACACTCTGAATGTAAGCTCTGTATAGACAGGGCATTGCCTTGTTCACTCACATAGTAAATATTTAATAAATATTTGTTGAATGAATGAATGTCCCTGGCTAATGGCTATGCTACTCCCTGATATCTAGCAGCTTCCCAGCAGATAGTCCTTGAAAGCTTGAAACGAAGGCATGAACTGTGAAATCCATGTCACCGAATGAGAGTTCACACCAGGCTTTCCGGATGTACAGTTAAAACGATTTAATGTAGCCTTCCCAGAGACTGACATTATATTGTTATTGTAGTTCCTTTTACAGAGTCTCTATCCATTCACAGCCTCACTATGAACAAAGTAGACATTATTAGAGATACTCATCAACCACTGAAAACTAGGGCTTTGGCAGAGGGGTGCCCCACATCCTAAGTTTGGGAGGACCCTGGAACTGGGGCTCTCACAACCCAGAATATCTTAGCATCACTTTACATCTTATGTTTTAGGTTTCATACCAGATTACACATTGGACCTTGTCGATTCAACAAACACTTGCTCAGAACATGTATTTCCAGACATTGAATCAGGTTCTGAATTAATCAGGAGCAGATAGTCAATCTCTAAAATTTTATCTTTATTTTATCTAAAATTATTTTATCTAATTTTATCTAAAATTTTCTTTAAAGATTTTTCTTTAAGATTTTTGTTAGCCTGAAATTTTATAGTTTTCATAAAAGGAAATTATAAACTGCTTAATAAAAGTAAATTTATAAATAGTATCTGAGAGCACACACATTTTCAAACATATCTTTTAATTCCAACAGAATTTAATTTAACTTAGGGACTGGGTGTGCCCTTGGAAATACTTAAAAAGTACACTGCTCCAATTTCAGTGAGTTCGAGGATCCCATCAGCCTCGGGTGCTTGTGGTTTTTATCCAAATCTACTTTCCTCTCCCTTTGAGCCTTGGCAGAAATTGCTTTGGGACTCTTACTAGTAATCATCATGATATATTTAGGGCTCACATTGTAAATGAGACTGCACACACCCTATTCTCCCCTCTACAACTAAATTCCCATAGAATAAGACTCATTTCCTGCTGCTTCTTTCCCAACTGACTTTTGAATAATCAATTTCCCATAAATTCAAAATGAGATGCCAATTTGCCATAAAAATTTTTAAAAGATCCTTCACAGCTGCCTGAACTTGCCTTAGGGCTAGGTTCTATTACAGCCTTTCATTTCCTTTCTTCTCCTTATTGGAGAAGTCTGCCTTCTGCAGTAAGAGCTCTGTTGCTGACAACCAGCACTGAGTGTCTCAACACAAACACTTAGGTCTATGTGCATATTTTGAAAAACTTGAATAGGAAAAAAATTTGAGAATGATCAATGCAACTTAACCTTACCCTCACCCTCACCCCTTAGCACACCTGTTCACACACTCTCTGTGTCTGTCTCTGTTTCTGTCGCTGTCTCTCTCTCTCTCTCTCTCTCTCTCTCTCTCACACACACACACACACACACACACACACAAATATATGAAGAATTCCTTGAAGCTCAGTGCAGAAGTGAAATGCCAGGACAAAAGGATTAATGCCTTTGAGGACATTCATTCCTAGAAGCTCTGAGCTTTGGATAAGCTTGCACACCTTTGCCACAAGAACTACAAACATAAAGTACACTTGAGTGATGAAGTTGTTGTGAACAAACATGCCAGAAATTCTACATCCAATGATGGTTGGTCATCCATTCATTCACTGCACGTATAGGTATTGAGTTCAATAGATATTGTTACATGACCAGAGTTTTCACCCATGGGAAGTAAATGTTAAACACTATAACCACACAGTAACGTAGCTTACTGATTTTACAGAATAAATGGTTCCTGAAATATGACATGAGTTAGATTTTTTTTACAGTTAAGTTGTTAATGCCCTACAGGATTTAATCATTTAATTCTCCTTGCAGTAAATCTTTTTGTATAACCAGGATGTTCTAAAATGGAAGTATTGACACAAGGGTACACAACAGATTAATGGAAACAAACAGAAGGTCCAGATTCAAGTCCAAGAACACATGAAAATTTGATCTATATCAAAGTGGCTTTGCTGATCAGCTGGAGAAAATCATCTTTTCAGTACATGGCACTGCTATTATTGGTTGCCTATATAGGGGGAAAATTAAATTTGTATTTCATACACAAAAATTTATTTCAAGTGTATAAAGATGTAAATGTGAAAAGTACACCTTCAAAAACACTAGTATAAAATATAGGAAGAGGTTTTTTTTATTACTCTAAGTTAAACCATGAGTGGTTTAAAATATCACACAAAAGAAAATATTGATATATATTTTTATTAAAATTAAATAAAAACTAGGTTTATCAGAGAAATTTTTTTTTTAATTTTTTTTTTTAACGTTTATTTATTTTTGAGACAGAGAGAGACAGAGTATGAACGGGGGAGGGTCAGAGAGAGGGAGACACAGAATCTGAAACAGGCTCCAGGCTCTGAGCTGTCAGCACAGAGCCCGACGCGGGGCTCGAACTCACGGACCGCGAGATCATGACCTGACCCGAAGTCGGCTGCTTAACCGACTGAGCCACCCAGACGCCCCTCAGAGAACATTTTTAAAAGTAAAAAGATAAGCCATAATCTAGGAGAAAACGCTTGCAAAACATAAGTCAACAAATCAACTAGAAAAAATATTATATTTTATACATAGTAGGTATGTAATGGGAAAGAAACATGCATATAATACTATAAAAATACAATTTTAGGGGCTAAATATTTTTCAAAGAGGTTATAGGTATTAAAGTTCTTTTTAAATTGATTTATATATGAATTAAATGAGATATAAATCTTGTTGATCCATTACACATGAAATAATATTTTCGGGGTGCCTGGGTGGCTCAGTCGGTTGAGCGATTGACTTCGGCTCAGGTAATGATCTCACACTCGTGGGTTCGAGCCCCGCATCCGGCTCTGCACTGATAACTAAGAGCCTGGAGTCTGCTTCAGATTCTGTCTCCTGCCCCACTTGCACTCTGTCTCTCTCTTTCTCTTTCTCTCTCTCTCAAAATAAATAAACATAATATTTTAAAAAAAAGAATATTTTCAATTGTGGTTGTGAGAAGCAATTTATAATAAAGATTTAATTCAAATTTACTGGATAGAAAAATCAAAAATTCATTCTAATAGTTGCTACTACCTCTCACTGTTTTGTCCATGTAAGCTTAAATTATTTCTACTGCTGACACAGGGCTTCCTCTTTTCCTTCCTACAGATTTCTGAGTGCGAGATTGAACAAAGCTGATTCAGGATTCTCAAAACCCCAATTTTACCATAAAGAGCTATAAAAACTATTTTTAATCCCTTTCTATGTGCTTAGCATTGTGCTAAGCATTTCGTATGGATTATCCCTTTTATTTCTTGCAAACCTAGGAGATTGTCACTATTTTTAACAACCCCACTTTACTGATGGAAAAACTGAAACTCAGAAACTAAATAATTTGCTTGCAATTAGATGTCTAGTAAGTTTTATTTTTTAAACAAGTTTAGTCTTGGAGAGTATAAACTCCCATCATTGCATTCTCTGATAGCTTAAAGTGAAGGAAGCAAGAACAGCAGCTAACTGTTGCCTCCTCAGATACATTCGTTTGCTCGATTTGATTTAGTGTCTTTGCAAAACTGCTGATCGGCCGCGAGACACATTGAATTTCTGGTTTACAGCTTTGTTTTACTTACTTTTTTAAAAAGTAATGCTTTCTAATTTCAAATTACTAATAATGAACCGATGAGCTCCTACAGAAATTTCGTGTCGACCACAAAAAAGGGCAAAGGATAATGGCTTGTTCTGCTCTTCCCTGACTTCCTCAGGTGGGCAATCAAATTGACCTCTTTTAACACTGGGAATTTCACAAAGGAAAAGAGGCTCATTTAATGAGGCGTACTAGATGCAGAAGAATGAGGTGCCATGTGCCTCCCATTTTCCATGTGTTCTCTCCTGAAGTGAGGCTTAGCTCATATACTACTCCAAGTGGTGGCACCTGTTCCTAAGTTATTGAGACTAGTTCATACTGGTTGGGAAATAATCACTGCCCTAAGGCCCGTTGCCCCTTCAGCCCAGTGCCCTCTGTTACCCAGAAGCCTAACCCCACCTGTGTGGGCCCCCTGAACCTTTCTACGAAAAGCAGCCTAAGGGTTGAGGACTGGCACAGCAAGGTACGTATACTGAATCCTTGATCCTGAGCTACCATCAGCATCTATTCCGATCACTTGGTGCCCATGAATTGTTAAATATATATGTTGATCAGCCCCCTTGCCTCTCCCATTCTTGATCTTAAATCCCCTACATTTGGTGATTGATTCAAAGGAGCTAACTGTAGGTTTGAAGTAGAAATTAATGACTATATAAAGAAATAAATGTGGCGTTCTCATACATTGCTACCGCACAGTCACCAAGACTTACTTCATAGTTAAGATTCCTGTTTCCCACTCGTGCATCTCCATTGACTAAGGCAGTTCAGAAGTGGGGCTCCTTTCATTGCCCTATTTCTTCCTATGACCCATTCAGAAGCAGGATCTTTATTGTTAGCTCAACTGATTTATCTTACTTGGAAAGACATGATTTGCTAGTATACAAAGTTATACCTCTGTGCTGTACCCAGACAATAATTATTTTATTTATTTATTTATTTATTTATTTATTTAATTTATTAATATAATTTATTGTCAGATTGGTTTCCATACAACACCCAGTGCTCATCCCAACAGGTGCCTTCCTCAATGCCCATCACCCACTTTCCCCTCTCCCCCAACCCCCACCAACCCTCAGTTTGTTCTCTGTATTTAAGAGTCTCTTATGGTTTGCCTCCCTCCCTCTCTGTTTGTAACATTTCCCCCCTTCCCTTCCCTCATGGCCATCTGTTAAGTTTCTCAAGATCCACAGATGAGTGAAAACATATGGTATCTATCTTTCTCTGACTGACTTATTTCACTTAGCATCACACTCTCCAGTTCCATCCACGTTGCTGCAAATGGCAGGATTTCATTCTTTCTCATTGCCAAGTAGTATTCCATTGTATGTATAAACCACATCTTCTTTATCCATTCATCAGTTGATGGGCATTTAGGTTCTTTCCCTAATTTGGCTATTTTTGAAAGTGCTGCCATAAACATTGGGATACAAGTGCCCCTATGCATCAGCACTCCTGTATCCCTTGGGGAGATTCCTAGCAGTGCTAGTGCTGGGTCATAGGGTAGGTCTATTTTTAATTTTTTGAGGAATCTCCACACTGTTTTCCAGAGAGGCTGCACCAGTTTGCATTCCCACCAACAGTGCAAGAGGGTTCCCGTTTCTCCACATCCTCGCCAGCATCTATAGTCTCCTGATTTGTTCATTTTAGCCACTCTGTGAAGTGGTATCTCGATGTGGTTTTGATTTGTATTTTCCTGATGATGAGTGATGTTGAGCATCGTTTCATGTGCCGAGACAATAATCCTTTCACTACTTTTGTAAGATGATCATAGACCGTGTTGTTATGGAAATTCCTCAGTTTCCTGTCTTCACCTCTTATGGTGTAATCATCTTTTTTTTTTTTTTTTTAGTAAGGCGTCTCTACAATAAAACAGAAATGAATCAGCTCTAACAGAAGAAGGAGTGGTATTCTAGGATGACAGGGGCCACTTATTGCAGACAAAACTACTGAATGAAAGTTCTAATAGGTTCTAATGGTCCCCAGTCTCACAAGTGAATGAAAACACTCATTTACTGTGTTATGTAATTTTATGTGTCAATTTGGCTAGGCCCCAAATAACAGTCCAGATATTGTTGTGAAGGTATGTTTTAGATGTGATTAACAGTTAAATCAGCAGACTTTGAGTGTGCCACCTCCATGTTGTGGAAATACCTCACCCAATCAGTTGAAGGCCTTAAAAGAAAAGTCTGGGTCCCCTGCAGAGGAAGGAATTCTGCATCCAGTTTGCCTTCTGACTCAAGACTGCATCAACTGTAGCCAGAATTTCCGGCCTATTAACCTGCCTTGCAGATTTGAGATTGGACCCCCCCCCCCCCCACAATTGAGTGAGCCAGTTCCTTAAAATAGATTTCTCTCTCTCTCTCCAATATATCCTATTGGTTCTATTTTTCTGGAGAACCCTGACTACTAATATCCACAGAGAATTTTTTTATTCAAGAAAGAGGATTGCTTTTTAAAAAGTAGTGTCAATTTTTTTAAAGTGTGAAGAATATAATTTCAAGAATATCCAGCAGATTTTAGTTTTTTTTTTTAAGTTTTATTTTGAGAGAGAGAGAGAGAGAGAGAACAAATGGGGGAAAGGCAGAGAGAGAAAGAGAGAGAGAATCCCAAGCAGGATCTGTGCTGCCAGCACAGAGCCAAACTTGGGGCTCCATCCCAATAACCATGAGATCACGACCTGAGCTGAAATCAAGAGTCGGATGCTCAACCCACTGAGCCACCCAGGCGTCCCAGATTTTAGTTCTTATTATGATGTCAGATGACTTTCCCTGCCTCAAGTGGCCAGGACTAAACTTATTTAACAGTGCAATAAAGCTTAAGTTTTCTGGACAGCCTACCAGCACTGGATTCCATGAACTCTCTTTAAGCAGCAAGAGAGTTGTTCCTGTATATGTTCCTGGTAGCAATTGTGTGGATGCAATCCCTCCCTCCTGCACTGGTTCCCAGATACAAATCACCTCAGAATATCAAAGCCTCTCTAGACTCCCAGTTTTCAGTTCCCAAATACTCCTGGGGCTATTGGTAACATATTCTGCTTGAGCTCCAAGGATTAAGTTTCTCTCCTGGACTTAATGGGTCTGAGAGTGGTATATGGAGGCCAACGACTTACACTGCTGTGTATTTCTCATCACTTACCTTCTCAGGTTCATATTACTGTGCTTCGTCAATACGCAAGTCAATGCAAACCAATCTATGATCATAGTATACTTCTCCAATTATTTAGGCCTCTTTAAAAGTCTTTTAGTAGTTTTATAGATTTCCACATAAAATCCCTATATAGCTTGTGTTATATACACATTTCCAGACCTTAATATGTTTACCATTATTTTATAGGATGTCTTTAAAATTACATTTTCTTACTATTTTGGGGCTTTTGTTTTGTTTTTACTAGTGAAAAAGGATAAAATGATTAGAGTGTTATTCTTTTTCTGTTGGAATATAGGGTGATTTCTTTATTAAATGTTTGGTAGGTGTTTCTGGTTAAGCTAGATGGACCTAGAGGTTTTCCTTTTTTTTCTTATCTTTGGGAAAGAATTTTTGATAATTTGATTTCTTAGCATTATAGAATACGTCAGGTAACTTTTTTTCTCCTGAGTAAATTTTGGTGGGCTACATTTTTCCATAAATGCATTCATTTCATATGTAGTTTTAGGTTCTTGTCATAAAGGGTTTGTTTGTTTGTTTTTGTTTTTGTTTTTTTTGCTTTTTTTTAGAGAGAGAGTGAGAGACAACTCAATCAGAAGATAGGGGCAGAGGAGAGAGAGAGAGAGAGAGAGAGAGAGAGAGAGAGAGAGAGAGAGAGAGAGAGTCTTAAGGAGGGTCTATATTCAGTACAGAGCCCAACATGGAGCTCAATCCCATAACCATAGGATCATGGCCTGAGCCAAAATCAAGAGTTGGACGCTCAACCAACTGAACCACCCAGGCACCCCATAAAGTTGTTTTTAATATTCTTTCATTTGTTTTTGTTTGCAGATTAGGTGGTAATATCCCATTTTGATTCCTCATAGTCTGTAAGTTGTGTCTTCTCTCACTTTCGTTGATCAAAATCTCACCAGTTGTATCACTACCATGGTTTTTAAAGAACAGGCTTTTGTCTTTGTTGAATCTATTATATACTTTTCTATTTAATTGGTTTTTGCTTTTGCTTTTCTCTCTGTGACTTCTTTTGGATTTATTTAGTTACTTGTTTTCTAACTTCCAGAGATGCATATTTATCTTATTAATTTTTAGTTCGTATTTTTTTCTAATATATATATATGTGTGTGTGTGTGTGTGTGTGTGTGTGTGTGTGTATACATATATATATTTGAATCCCATATTTCCTTGTTTTATCCATCTATATCTGTCTTCAAAATCTGAGTGTCTTAATGATTTTCCCATTCAAAATACCTTTTTTTTTCCCTGTAAATGTGGTTTTTGTTTTTTAGATTCCACATATAAGTGACATCATATACTCAAAGAGTATTTGTCTTTTTCTGACTTATTTCACTTAGTGTAATACCCTCAAGTTCTGTTCATGTTGTCACAAATGGCAGGATTTCCTTGATGGCTAAATATTTTATTATATATATATATTTATAATATATTACATATTATATGAAATATATTTTTATTATATATAATTTTATTAAATATATTATATGTTACATGTATATATATACATACTATTTATTATCCATTCATTCATTAGTGGGCCCTTAGCTTGTTTCCATGCCTTTGCTACTGTGTAAATAATACTGCCATAAGCATGGGATGCAGATATCTTTTCAAGTTAGTGTTTTTGTACCCATATTCGTACGCAGAAGTAGAATTGCTAGCTCATAGTTCTATTTTTAATTTTTTGGAGGAATCTCCAAAGTTTTCCATAGAGGTGGCCACCATCAATCCACAAGTGTTCCCTTTTCTCCACATCCTTGTTATTATTTTGCCTTTTTGATGATAACTCATACTAACAGGGTGAGGTAATATCTCATTGTGATTTTTGATTTGCATTTACTTGATTAGTGATGTTGAGCACTTTTTCATGTATCCATCAGTCATCTATATTTCTTCTTTGGAAAAGTCTCTATTCTGTTCCTCTGCTCATATTTATTTATTTATTTATTTATTTATTTATTTATGTTTATTTATTTATTTTGAGAGAGAGAGAGAAAGCATGAGTAGGGAAGGGCAGAGAGAGAGAGAGGGAGAGAGTGAGAATCCTAAGCAGGCTCCAAACTGTGAGCCTGCTGCAGGGCTCAGACCCACAAACTGCTTTTAAAGTAAGATCATGACCTGAGCCCAGGTCAGATGCTTAACTGACTAAGCCACCCAGGTGCCCTATCTTCTGCCCATTATTAAATTAGATTGTTGTTGTTGTTGTTGTTGTTGTTGTTATTGAATTATGGGTTCTTTATATATTTTGGATCTTCACTCCTTATCAGATATGATTTGCAAATATTTTCTTCCATTTGGTGAGTTGCCTGTTCATTACGCTGATGGTTTCTTTGCTGTGCAGCAGATTTTTTTAGTGTCATGTGGCTCCACTTGCTTGCTTTGCTTTTCTTGCCTTTGCTTTTGATGTTAATCCAAAAACTCATTGCCATGACGGATGTTGAAGAGTCTATTCTACATGCTTTCTTCTAAGAGTTTTGTGGTTTCAAGTCTTATGTTCAGGTTTTTAATTCATTTTTGAGTTGATTTTTGTGTATCATGTAAGACAGTGGGTCCAAGTCTAGTTTCATTCTTTTGCATGTAGCTGTGCAGTTTTCCCAATACCATTTATTGCAGAGCCTGTTCTTTTTCCACTGTAGGTTTTTGACTCCTTTATTGTAAATTGATTGGCCATATATGCACAAGTTTACTTCTGGGCTCTCTATTCTGTTCCATTGATCTATGTGTCTGTTTTCTGCCAGTGCCATATTGGTTTGGATTACTATAGCTTTGTGATATAATTTGAAATCAGGAAGTGTGATGCTCCCAGCTTTGTTGTTATTTTTCAAGATTGCTTTCACTATTTGGGGTCTATTGTGGTCCTGTACACATTTTAGGATTGTTCTATTTATGTAAAAAATTTCACTAGAATTTTGATAGGGATTGCACTGAACCTGTAGATTGCTTTGGGTTGTATGAACCTTTTAACAACACTTTCCAATCCACAAGCACAGAATCTTTCCATTTGTGTCATCTTCAGTTTATTTTATCAATGTCTTATAGTTTTCACAGATCCGTCATGTCTTTGGTTAAATTTATTCCTACTTACTCTTTTTATTATTATTCTTTTTATTATTATTATTATTGCTAGAGAGAGACAGAGAGTGAGTGAGTGAGAGGGGCAGAGGGAGAGAGAGAGAATCTTAAGCAGGCTCCCCTCCAACATGGGGCTTGATCCCATGACCCTGGGATCATGACCTGAGCCAAAATCAAGAGTTGGGTGCTCAACTGAGGGAGCCACCCAGATGCTCCTTTTCCTAGTTATTCTTAATGCTATTGCAAATGCAATTAATTTCTTTTTCTGCTAGTTTATTGTTAGTATATAGAAATGCAATTGATTTTTGTATCCTGCAACTTTACTGAATTTACTTACTCTAACAGGTTCTTGGTGGAGTCTTTAGGGTTTTTGGTATATAGTATCATGTCAGTTTTACTTCTTCCTTTCTGATTTGGAAGTTTTTATTTTTTTGCCTAATTGCTCTGATTAGGACTTCAAATACTTTGTGGAATAAGTGTGGTAAGAGTAGGCATCCTTGTCTTAACCCTGATCTTAGAGGGAAAAGGTTTCAGATTTTCAGTGTTGAGTATGATGTTAGCTGTGGGCATTCAAGATACTCCCCAGTTTGATTTATTCTTTGACTCTTTAAGAAATTTGCTTCTAAGTGATTTATTTTCAAACACTGTAGATTTCAAATTATCTTTGTGCTATTTATTTCTAGCTTAATTGCTAGAATTTATGGTTTGAGAACCTATTCTGTATGATTTCAATTCATTGAAATTTGTTGAGACTTGTCTTATGGCCAAGATATACTTAACATTTGTAAATGTGCCATGTATCATTGAAAAAGATATATATTCTACAAGTTCTTACAGTGTGTGTGTGTATACATATATATGTATATGTATATGATGTGTGATATGATATACATATGATATGTGATCTCTACTAGGTCAAATTTGTTAATTGGGTTGTATAATCTCTTTTAATCTTTAGTTTTTGTTCATTTATTCTGTCAAATTACTCATAAAACTGTCATTTTTACTTTATTTCCCCTTTTAATTCTGTCATTTTGCTTTATGTATATTGAGGCTATATTATGTGGTACCTATAAATTAAAACTGTTAATCTTCCAGGGGAATTAAATATTTTATCTTTATGAAATTATTATCTTTACTTCTAGTACTTCTTTCTTTCTTTCTTTCTTTCTTTCTTTCTTTCTTTCTTTCTCTCTCTCTCTTCCCCTTCCCCTTCCCCTTCCCCTTCCCCTTCCCCTTCCCCTTCCCCTTCCCCTTCCCCTCCCCTCCCCTTCCCCTCCCCTTCCCCTTCCCCTTCCCCTTCCGCTTCCCTTTCTCCTTTCCCTTCCCCTTCCCCTCCCTCCCTCCCTCTGCCTCCTCCCCTTCCTCCGTAGTACAGTTACACCATCTTGGATACACTGCAAATACAGAGCCACCTTAATTTCCCTATATAACCCAGGTGGTGTGAATTTGGACTGCAAATCCATACAAGTGTTGGTTTACCTGTTGTTCAATTTATCCTGAAGATGTTGCCCATTTACTCCCCAGCTTGTTGTGGGGAGGATTTCCTATGAATGATTCTTTACCCTGTGTGGACCCAGTTCTCTGATTTATTCCCTCTGTCTGGCAAGGCCACTAAAGAAACGTTGGCAGACATGAAACTCTTAAAGGAAGAGGCACTAGCCATATTCCCAAAACTATACAGATGTTGAAGTGCTTTTTAGTCTTCTATGCTACTTAAGTAAGTTGTGACTTTCATTTGAAAGTAGTTGGAAGAGTAACTGACACAACAATGGAGTAGCTGACAAAACCAATGAGTATAAGTGCTAGGTTTCCTAATTACAGCTACACAATCTTTTAATAAAAATATTTTGTATCACTAGCATGTGGTGAGCTCCGGATTCAAATTCCGAGAGCCTGACTCCAGAGCTTAGGTAAGTTGGATGGATACAAAGGAAAGTTAATCAAAGTAAGACTTCCCCCTCCTGATGGTAGAACATGGTTCTATTTCTAAATAGCATGTGCCCTTCTGGGAACACCGGTTAGAAAGCCAAGATTCTACATCCATCCTAACAATAAAGCCCTCCTTGGTTGAATTCTCTTTTTTGAAAATCAAGCCTGATTAAAACAACTCATAAATATTAGAGAAATATTTCATATTGTCAGTAAATATTTGAACAAATGATGTGGTCTCTTTAACATTACATAAATATGTCACAAATTAACATTATTTGATTCACCAAGTATATTTATATTCTATGCAATGTGCTGTATTTGAAAGTGATTTCATTTTCTTTGCCTCATTAAGGGCACAATATGTGTTCCCTTTCTAGCTTTGTTCAAAGCAAATAAACTGTGCATCATATTTTTAGGCTTCTGTATTCTTAGGTTTCTGTTAAGGAATTTGAAGGTTTTTTTCCCAATTGTTAATTTTATCCTGAATTAAAACATCCTATCTTCAACCCTCATCTCGCAACATTTATTTTGCTTATAACGCACACCAGTGCAGGTAGGTATCATGTTTGGAATTTAAATACGTTTATTTTCTGATCCATAACTGAGCCATTTTTATAATTTTTCAGTAAGTCTGTCCTTTAGAATTTTCTTGTTTTAATTTTGGGAACTTTGGTACTATTGACTCCTGATCTAATGCTTACAAGAGAATATTTAATGGGTTGGTGGCAGTTTTATTGCCCCTTAAACATTTAATAGGTTTGCCGCATAATTTCTCAATTTCTTATTTGTTTACTTTTTTATATTTTTGGTATAAAATTGAAAACTTATGCTATTGAATTTTATGACATTGGCACAATTTTCCTCCACAGTTGCAGTATATAGTTCCACTATACTCTGATGTCTAGGGGCTAAAATATGAACTTAACAGGACAACATGGCCTTGATCCATAAAGTTTATATTTAGATCACGATTACAAATTAAACTTTTTTTTTTTATTAAACTAATAAGATTGTAGGTTCCTTTTACTTGTCAAATATATTGTCAAATATATATTACAAATGCACTGGCAAAATCTGAAACTGCATTTTATTGTAAGTTTTTAAAGTTCAACACTGGTTTGATCAACTTTGTTTTACTTGCCTAAGTATGTCCTAATGGAAATGGCACCAGGGAGGAAGGCAGGAAATTCAGGTTCTAGTCATAACACTGCCTTTCGTTTAGATGCTCTGTGATCCTAAGCCTCAGTTTGGACGAGGTCAGAGATTTCCAAATTTCTTAAGGCGAACACTCTGTTTACACAAAATCTTACAATATGAAAATCAGAACACACCATCTGGAAAAGGGTGGAATACATGATTTTTATTTAGTTAATTTACAATTTTAGGATACACGGTTTTCTTGATGAAGCAAGTAAATCCTCATGAAACTGGACAGAGACTTTTCAATTGTTTGAGATAACTAGTTTGCATTTCATGACTATTTAATTTACAAGCACAGAAATCATGAGCTTAGGAAGTAACTTTAATTCCGCAGATAGATTTGTGAAAGCTTTCAATGGGTCTGGGTAACCATTGTCATTTCTATTGATATTTATGTTAATAGTTTAGTGAACGTTCTGAAACGGGCAGTGTTCAAAAGTTCATACTTTAAATGAGAATAATCCTGAGTGGTGATACTGTAAAAGGGCTTTTAATCTGGCATTTAGACTTTGTGAGCAAACACGAATATTTTTCTTAAATTCCGTACATGAGAAAGTTCATTTCCATTTCTTCTTTTGGTCCTTTGGGAAACGCTTGGGAGGAACCTGACTGCATATCACAGTTGACTTCAGACAAGCCGTTTCATGCATAATTCAGAACCTACTTTTAAGAGACAGAATGACATTCTGTTATGTTACAGAAAAGCAGAGTGTGAATGTCCACTTTATCTTTTTGTTCTCACTCTCTGCAGTGCAGTTGTGACCAGCACTCACTTATGTCACTGGGTACTTCCTTTTTGGCAACCTAGCCCCAGCCTCCACCTGCCTGAAGCCACTCCCAGCAGGAGGCCCTGGGGCTGCCCTCTCTCTCAGGGAACAGCTCCCTCAACCAAGTGCAGGTTGCCTGGGAGATCTATTCAGGATTTCACTCATAAACCTCTGTACTCCCCTCTCCAGTTCTCTATTTTGAGCACAATTTTTAAGTTTTTGGTACCTACTCTTTTGCGCTGGACATTTCAGGCCTACTCTGGTTCCTTGCTTTGTTTTGAGTGATGCTCCACAGGCCCCAGCTTTGGCCCAGCCTAGACTTGCTCAGGCCTCGTGACCATTGTATTGCCCTTGACCTGACCCTGGGAGAAACAGCTCCATGCCCCTGCCAGCATCCTACACAGGAAAGGAGTCCCTATGGAAGTCCAGCGTCCCACTGAATCAGCACCACTATAATTATGACATTTTTTTTTCAAGCTGAATGAATTATAAATGAGAAATCAGTTTGTATTTTAAAGTCATTTTATATTGGCTTAGGCAAGAATCCTTTTCGTCTAAAGAAGAAAAGAAACCCCCTTAAGATTATTTTCTTTCTTTCCCTGCTGGTTTCCAAATCCACTAAAATACTATAAAAGCTTGCTTTTCCATGATCATTTGGATGAATCTGACCAAGCTTAGGTAACAGTTTTGGAACTTGTTTTGTGTATATACTGAATTAATTAGTACTTAAAATTTTTATTCTTGATGCCTTAATTCGTACAATTGTAAGATGAAAGGATTCATGTAGGTGGGCAAACATCTGAACATATTGGAATAACTATGCCTTAATCTGTTCTTTCATTGTTTGATGAAACATATAAGGCATTTGTGCTCGATAGGATTTCATAAGGGGAAAGTTTGTAATCTAATGAATAGCTCAAAATAATACAGGTTCATACAAATATGTATTTTTTCCCCTTTATGCAGTTATTATATATACTTATATTTGTATTCTTGCAGTAAGGACAAAATTCCTTTTAAATATGTTGTTTTCACTAAATTGTGAAAAGTGTTTTATGGTGTAATTCCACATAAAAGCTTCAGTTCTTACACTGTAAAATATGGTATTATACCTTAAATCCTAAACATTCTTGCTTGTGAGCTGAAAATTAAGAATCAGGATCCAGTCAAGTCCTTTCAATTGCTTTTGGAACAGGTGCTGGGGCAAAGCTGTGAAAACAGAAAGTTGAGCGCCAAGAATTCCCATGGCCTTCAAGAATGGAACAGACAAAACCAAAGGGTGGTCCAACATTCATTGCCAAATGACATAGCTCACTCTAATCACTGTATATTTTGAAAGCAAATGCACTGCAATAACGAAACTTTTTTCCTTTATTTTTATATTTTGAAAAATAGGAACTAAGACAGTTGTGGAAATTCTCTGTGTTGGAAAGAGAAATTTGGGGGAGGGCTCTGAAGCTGCGCCTTTTCATTAGGAAAGCAAAAGAAAGACACAGGTCCCTGTTCCTCATGGTCCTGAGGCTCCCAGGCCTCTGTAGCCTGAGGGTCCTAGCAGCCAGGTAGAATTCTGGGAGAACATGGAGAGGCATCTTGCTGGGCTCCTACACAGCATTCCCCATGTGTGCATTACACTGGGGACTCTGGCCCCTCAAGTGCCCCCATCTTCTAGGAACTGACCTCCCCCTCCTTCCATGCTACTGAAACCCTTGGAGTCTCAAAACTGCAGGGGCTCAGTGGTCAGGAGCCTCCAATCTTTATTTGCTCCTTTGACCAGTCAGTTGGGGTCTTTGGGACTCAATTTCTTTATCTGAACACAGAGAAAATCACAGGGCATGATCAAAGAATGTATACAAATGTACTTTTAAGAGCAAAATTTTTCTGGGCATCTGGGTGGCTCGGTTGGTTAAGCAACCGACTTTGGCTTAGGTCATGATCTCAGGTTGGGTGGGTTCGAGCCTCTTGTGGGGCTCTGTGCTGACAGCTCAGAGCCTGGAGCCTACTTCAGATTCTGTGTCTCCCTCTCTCTCTGTCCCTCCCCTGCTCACTCTCTCTCTCTCTCTCAAAAATAAACATTAAAAAAAAATTTTAAGTACACGTCTGGCAATCTTGAAAAATAATTTATTGGAAAGATATTGAACAACTCACAAAGATTTAAGAAAAAACAAGGATCATACTTGGGTTGCAGCAATGACTGGAGAGTCTCTTCAGGGCACCCATCGAGGTGGTTGAAGTGCAGGGAATGGGCCCAGTGCAAGCTTTTATTTCTTCCTGCCTGGAATAAATAGAAAAGGAGAAACAGCCCAGAGATCTTACTTGTTGGAATGTCATTGTTTCTTTTAACTTTTTATTTTGAAATAATTTAGACTGACAGAAAAGTTGCTCAGTTAGTACAGAGGGTTTCCATGTAGCCTTCACTCAGCCTCCCCTCATATAACCATCTTCTATAGCTCAAGTGCAATTTTCAAAAGCAAGAAATTGACATTAGTGCAATGCTGTCAACCAAACTTCAGACCTTCTTTGGGTTTCACTAGTTTTCTCACTAATGTGTTTTTTCCTCGTCTACAATGCACACATGGTCATGTCTCCTCAGTCTCTGTCAATCTGCCACGTTTCCTCAGTTCATCCTTGTCTTTTGTGACCTTGACACTCTTAAAGAATAATGGTCAATGATTTTGTGGAATGTTTCCCAATTTGGGCTTGTCTGACACTTTCTGGGATTAGCTTGAGGTTATGCTTTTTTGGCAAAGACACCACAGAAGTGATGTACTTTCTAGGTGCATCGTGTCCATTTACATAACGTCAGTTTATCTTCTTACTAGTGATGCTAATTTTGCTCATTTGATTAATGTGGATTTTCCACTATAAAGTTACTGTTTTTCTCCTTGTTATTAAAAACCTATCTTGTGAAGATACACTTTCAGACAATGCAAATACGTTGTTTCTCATTGTGCATTTGCTCACTAAATTGGATATCCGTTGACGGTTCTTGCCTTAGGACAATGTTTGCCTGGTGGTGATTTTCTATTTGTCTTATTCCGTCTCCATTTATTAAGAAGTCCATAATTTCTCAATCAATACTTGGCCTAGGAGTGATAATGATACCATGTTCAGGAAAATATTTTTACTAAAAACAACAATTTGGTTATGGAAATCCAGGCTGAATTACTGAGGCTTCCTACAGTTAATTGCCCCCCAATTAGTGTCTAATCTACTAATTTACTGAACACATCCAACTGTTTTAGCCTTATGAAATTTCATTTAAAAATCATACAGAAGCTGGAAAAATTAGAAAACTATTTTATGACAGTTAAAAGACTTGCATGGCTAGTGTAATTTGGTATGATGAGATAAAAACTACAGAATTAGAAAACTGTTATAAGTGAGAGAATCTTGACTGAATCAGATGATGCTTGTTTAAGTCAGTTAATTGTTCAGGTTGGTTGACATGGTGTTGGAAAAAAGAATTAAATACATGTTAAAAAATAGGGTCCCTTTAAGAAACCAGAGTGCCAAATACAGGAATTGTTCCAGAAGAAGTGGCTTTCAGTGGGCATGAGGGGAGCCTTATGAAATGATTTGCCACCATTTTGATAAAAGCAGAAAGTGCACAGAGGCTCTGAGCTCTAGCCTCTAAGTAAGGAACAGCCCTGGGGGAGAAAAATTAAGAGCCTAGAGTAACCAGAAGGTGTTAAGGAGGCAATAAAACCTTTTCCTCTACATGGCAGCCAGCAACTGGCTGAAGGAGAAGGTGCCAGGGGCCATGAAAAGGTCCAATAACTTGAACCTATGGCATTATTTCAGATCACAAAGTTTAGTTGGTATGACTGATAAACACTGTACATAAAATGAAGAAAATATTCCTAATTTATAGGGTCATGGGGAAAATGAAATAAAATAAAACCCACTTAGTGATGGCTGGTATCCAGTAAACAGTGAATAAATAGTATTCATTTTCACAACAAACATCCATTGAGTCTTCATGTAGTTTTACACTTAACCATTTTGGGCCTCAGTTTTTTATACTCATAAAAGCAATTATACTAATGACTTCTGAAGTGCCTTTTAACTGAAATGCTGTGACTACATTGCCACAGGCGGGGAATTTAAAAAAAAAAAAAACCCTGCACATTGGATTTTTATAAAGGCTGACCCAGCTGCCTTCATTTATGTATTAAATACTGGCTATGTAGCAGGCTAGAAACTATGCTAGAGGCTAGAAAATTTTTTTTTAAGATTTTATTTATTTATTTATTATTTATTTATTTTTGAGAGAGAGAGAGAAAGCACGAGTGGGGGAGGGGCAGAGGGAGAGAAAGAGCAAGAATCCTAAGTAGGCTCACACTGTCAGCTCGAAGCCCAATGTGAGACTTGAACCTATGTACCATGAGGTCATGACCTGAGCCAAAGTCAGATGCTTAGCTGACTGAGCCACCCAAGTTCCCCTAATGATTTTATTCTTAAGTAACCTCTACACCCAATGTGATGCTTGAACTCACAACCCTGAGATCAAGAGTCACACACTCCACCCCAACTGAGCCAGCCAGGCACCCTAAGGCTAGAATTTTTTTTTTTTTTTCCTAAGTAGGCTTCATGACCAGCATGAAGCCCAATGCAAGGCTTGAACTCACAAGCCTGAGGTCAAGACCTGAGTCAAGACCAAGAATTAGATGCTTAACCAACTGAGCCACCCAGGGGCCCCAAAGGCTAGCTATTTTTAAACTAAATATACAGCACTCACCGCTGGACGTACGTCAGCCTTATATTCTGTTCTGACAGATGACCATGTAAACAAACTATGAATATGTGATAAAGTAGGATAGTTCAAGAGAGGGATAGTTTTCTCTGTGTGAGTAAAGGCTGGCCTCAGAGAACTGAAGATATGAGATCTGGTCCAAGAAGAGTGAGAAGAAACTTACTGAGCAGGGAATAGTACGCCGCAGGTAGAAGAGTTGGTTTGAACAAAGGCATGAAGGTATAGAAGTGTGTGGTGGTTTCGGGGTGAGCATTATGCTTTGGTGTGTGAAGAGCAAAGTGGTTGAATACAAGTCAAGTTGGAACAAGACTAGAGTTTAACCTCTGTGGGCAACAGGGAGACATTGAACATTTTTAAGTAAAACAGTCACATGATGGGCCAAAGTTTTACAAAGTATTTGTTAGCTAAGTAGAAAATGAAATGAGGGGCGCCTGGGTGGCGCAGTCGGTTAAGCGTCCGACTTCAGCCAGGTCACGATCTTGCGGTCCGTGAGTTCGAGCCCCGCGTCAGGCTCTGGGCTGATGGCTCGGAGCCTGGAGCCTGTTTCCGATTCTGTGTCTCCCTCTCTCTCTGCCCTTCCCCCGTTCATGCTCTGTCTCTCTCTGTCCCAAAAATAAATAAAAAACGTTGAAAAAAAAAAAAAAGAAAATGAATGGGGAATGATTGGTGGCTGAGAAAACAGTATAAAAGACACTTGAGAGATGCAGGGGAGAAGCAGTGATTTCAACTAGGGCAGGATCCATAGGAATGGAGAGAAATGAAAGGATTCTATACATAGTCTGGAACTATGGTAGCCTCTAGGAGTTCCACATCCATACGATGGCTATCAAAGTATTTATACTAACCTTCTCACTGGAAAGAACTACAAAATGTTGTGCATGTGTCTGTGTTTCTTTAAGAATCAAAATATTGAAAAAAAATGGTAAGGAAATATCAGGCCAAAATCTACCTAGAAGGCAGTAACCAGGAAGGTAAGCAGAGTTGTTATGCTGAACCTAGCTAATTTATCAAGACTTTGTGCAGGGTGAAGGGCAGAAGACAGAGCCTTTCTAATATAAAGCCAGGCACTCTAACAAGTAAATTCCCAATATACTTGGGCTCTCAAAGGATCATGCCAAATGTATAAGGATGTATGAGGCAACTAATAGCAAGCTCACTCTGCTCCTTCCATTTCCCCAACCTCAGGAGATTGTAAGAATTGCATAGAAAGTCATTGAGCAAAGCAGGATATGGGGAAAAATAATAAGGCAATCCCTGAGAAGTTGCGACCACAGCCTTGTTCTAAAAGAATTTATAGGCAAAATTCACATCTTATGGGAGGCCCCCAAGAGTTCAAGCCTTGATTTTAACCTGAAGTGTTCCAGGACCGGCAGCACCCTATATACCTGGCAGTAGATGCAAGTTCCCTATGTGCAACCCCCTACATCCTAGGCTTCACAGATTTCCCACATAAAATCTTTCAAGGGGGGAAAAAAGAGGTAGTTCACAGTCAAAGATAATCAGGTTCACAGGAAACAAGTTACCGTGGGCAGAAATGCGAAACAACAGGCAACAAAAACACCCTTCAAATGTTGATATGAGATGCATATTTTAGTGTAAATATGAGTACAAATTTATGTTTAAAACAAATCCAATTTGAGGAAAGAAAAGACAAACTTGAAAATGCCTGCAAGGGAACAAAACTATGTTTTAAATGTCTTAGCAGATTTTACAATGAACCAAACAGAACTAGACAAATTATAGTTGGAACTACAAGCTCAATAGAGAGCTTTAACTGCATCCACTGTTGATGACAGAATTAGTAAAGTTAGGGGTCAAGGAGGGCCTTAGTAAGAGCCAGAGTTTGCAAAGATCTAGGAGAAGGGTATTTCAGGCAGATGGAATAGAATAGAAGAGCAAGGAACCGAGAAGGGAATACGCTTTTGTGTTAGAGGACAGAAAGAAGGCCAGGGGTTTGGAGCATAGTGAAAGGGAGAGAGAAGGTGGGAGAAGCCAAAGCTCAGAGAAGGAGGTAGAGCCCAGAATACATAAGACTTTGGGTGTCCAGACAAAGTCCTGCTCTATGGAGATGGATATTATAAACAACGTGATGGGAACCACTGGAGAAGAGACTTTATGACAGAGTCTGAATTACATTTTAAGAATAGTTTTCTGAGGCGCCTGCGTGGCGCAGTCGGTTAAGCCTCCGACTTCAGCCAGGTCACGATCTCGCGGTCCGTGAGTTCGAGCCCCGCGTCAGGCTCTGGGCTGATGGCTCAGAGCCTGGAGCCTGTTTCCGATTCTGTGTCTCCCTCTCTCTCTGCCCCTCCCCCGTTCATGCTCTGTCTCTCTCTGTCCCAAAAATAAATTAAAAACGTTGGAAAAAAAAAAAAAAAGAATAGTTTTCTACTATACTGTGGGTAGATTGGATTATAAGGGGATGATAGTGGAAACAGGAAGACCATTTACGATTCTATTGCAATAGAGTCAGTGAGAGAGGAGGGTAGTAGTGATCAGTGTAGAAGATAAATACTTGAATATGTGATTTATGGTCGGGTATTGGAACACACTTCTCTACAGGTGTCTCATATTTCTGCATGTCTTGTAAGAAGGGTCACTGATAGTTTTTGTTTTGGACTATCTTTTCTAGACTATTATCCCTCTGAATAGGGAACAATCTTGGAAAACAGAGGTAGTGTCTTCCTCTGGAGCAAAGGGCAGGCATGCTGATTGGCCATTATAGAAGATTTGAGTTCTCCAAGTTCAAGTTTCTTTCCTGGAAAGTAACCCACTGTGTATGCAAGTGTTACCTGGCCTTCATTGTATTGCTCTGTAGGAATTATAGCTTGAGGTGTTGATATAAGAAAGTGTTAATATTCTAGCTATAGTTATTGAGCAATAAACTCCTTGGTCTCCAACTCAAAGTTCTCATGTCTCCTACTAGCATCCACAAAATGGAGGCAGGCTAACTTGGTAGCTTGTAAGTAGGGCAAAACATCAGACCCATCACAGTTCTTGACAAGAGGTCTAGACTTACTGATGAACTGTGCAGTTTGTAGAGATCTAATAAGAAATGAAATATTGTAAGAGGTGAATTCCTGGTAACACTGACTCAAGATAAGGGATTCTTGGAAGTTTATATAAGAGAGGGCCAACCATACGAAGGAGAAATCAGACCCTGGTCAGGGCTATAAGGACAGAATTTTGTATTTGGGAAGATGATTGATAAGATCAAGATAGGACCTCAGTACTAGGAATGTACTGAAATACTACATAGGGTGTCAGAAATTACTTACAGAGAGACCATGAGAAAACCCCAGTTACATGGACTAAGGCATGCAGAGGAAGGAAAAATCACACAAGGGAGAAAAATAAATGAGGCTGAACAATGTGGTAAAATACTAGACAAAGGAGTTAATTTTTTTTTTTTTTTTTTTTTTTTTTTTGTAACTTGATTTGGCAGAGTAAAAGTGGAGAGTCAAAGGAACACAATGATCACACTGAGGGAAGAATGTGGCACAGAGCTCTGACCCAGGGACACTGGCCCTGCTTCAGGTGAAAAAGGGGAAGCACCTCAATATTAAGCTTCATCAAAGGGGGAGGCAGAAGCTGGCTAAGGCTGTTTAAGCACTTACTGTCTGCCTCAAATCTGGATTGATCTTCGAATTAAGGGTGTGAACTGGGCGGATTATTTGGGGAAGGTGGCTAAGAAAGCCACGGGTATTGGAGGTCACACAAGAATCAGAAAAGTCCTGCTTTGGTGATCCCATTCTCTTATGTAAATGCCTTCATGTTTCTTAGCATTGCATTCCACAGATCTTCCAAATTTGCTTCTCATTCCTACCTTTCACATGCTATAAACGCTTGATAGATACAAAGACTATGTCCTAAGCCCTTTTTGACTGTTTCCAAGACCTCTTTCCCTTATAAAAATTATTAATTGGTTTTGTTAGGAATCTTGCAACAGGAAGTAACAGGTACCCAGCTAGCCATGGCTTAAGCAGTAAAGACATTTGATTATTTCACACGACAGGAAAAGTGACAGTGGGCAGTTGCAATTTCCATGATAATGTGGCTATATCATCAAAGACCCTGGTTCTTCCTCCCTTTCTGTTCTACCGTCTTCTATCCTGGCAACAATTTGGCTGTCACTGTTCCTCATTCAGCTGGTTCAAAGCAGGATAAGACGGTGGCTATAGAAGGCCTTTGTTTCATGAGGCTCAGTCTTTTCACCTGAGAAGAAAACCTGCTTTCCAGAAGCAATGAGCTACCTCTGACATCCCTTTAGCTAGAACTGGGTCCATTTATATTAGCCAAAGCTGGGCCACATGCCTATGCCAGACCACTCTCTAGGAAAAGGAAAGGGGTTACCATTACCATGACTGACCCAGGCCAACATGTCTCCAATTTCACCACACCTTGAAATCACCCTGGGAGACTTAAATACTGATGCCTGAGTCTCCCCTCCAGAGATGCTGATGAATTGTTCTGGGGTATGGCCCAGTCATCAAATTTAAGTTTCCCAGGTGATTCTAATGCACAGCCAAGGTTGACAACTATTACCTAAAACAGTAATCATGATCCCTTAAGAAAGAGCCTAACTTCACAAGTTCAAGGGGTCCTAGCTGCCAACTGAATGAAACTGAGGTAGATAGATGGTTGCTGGTGGCCTCAGATTCATAATTCTTTTCTTTTCTTGTCTTTTCTTTTCTTTTTTCTTCTCTTCTCTTCTCTTCTCTTTTCTTTTCTTTTCTTTTTTTAGAGAGAGAGAGAGCAGGGGAGAGGGGCAGCAGGAGAGAGAGAGAGAGAGAGAGAGAGAGAGAGAGAGAGAGAGAGAGAATCTCAAGCAACCTCCAGGCTCAGTGAGGAACCCATCGTGGGACTCCATCTCACGACCCTGGGATCATGACTTGAGCTGAAATCAAGAGTTGGAAGCCCAACTGACTGAGCCACCCAGGTGCCCCTCATAATTATTTTCAACCTAGCCAACCCAATGGAAAAAAGTTCTCTTTGCCAGTATTTCCAGTAAAAGCCCCATGGACCTGTCTTTGGGTCTGTGACATCCTTGAGCCAATCATGATTGCCAAAGGGATAGAAAATACTAACAGACCAATCTTGGGTAATGTGCCAGGAAAGGAAATATGCCAATGGAACCAAGTAGACAAGAGGAAAGAGATTGTTCCCTAAAGGAACATATAGCTGCTGTTATTAGAAAAGGCAGAGAGGAAAAAAAGAAAAAAAAAACCCAGAGATGTACTAGTCCTCAATATATATTTATTGAACGAATGAAAGAAAGGATATTTACTACTCTTTTCCACTCAGTGAGAAGAGGGAAAAATTTGCACATGTCGCTCATTCAATAGGAGTCCGTTCTTCACAGAGCCTCTTTTGATTCTCAGGACATGTATCTTTGAAATATAATATAGTTTCTCTTCATTTGTTAGATAATTATTTCTAGTCTCAGGCAGTGAACTAACTTCCACTAACTGGATAATGAGGACAGTTGTAGATAGAAGGTAAGAACATGTAGTAGCAAATAAAATGGAGTATTTTGTCCAAGTCCAACCTTCTAATCATGACTGTTTTTAACTGTGCATCTACAATTGTTAAATATCTAGCGTCAGAGAATAGCATACTGCCCGATTATCAATTTTTAGTAAGCGAAAGTATTCTCACTGAAAAGTATGTTCAACCAAACCAAAGTATGACTTTGTTACTGACATGTTTAAAAAAGAAACAAGCAGGTCTTGTTGTGGCTCATTATTCTGCCTTTGTGGTCCCACTGAGCACAGTGTAGCATGGAGTTACAGCCTCTGCAAGTGCTATAGGAATATCACAGGACACATGATGAATAGTCTGAAAGAAAAAAATGTTAGGAGACCAGAAGTGGTTCACTCAATCTATATCTTGACTCTGTGACTCTCCACTTAAGGATGAACTGTTAGCTTTAGGGTAATTGCCCTGCCTGCTGAGTTGTCTCGAGAGTTTCCCAACAGATATTAAAATAACTGTGTTGATAGCAGCACCTTACATGAGGGGGCAATGATATGCATCTTACAAATCTCCAGGAAGGGAGAATGGAGGAAAAAAATCTGGTCTCAAACACCACTTGTGACTTTCAACCCCAGCCAGACTGGGGAAAGAGAAATGTTGATGAGCTCGGTGGTTTTGTTTCTTTTTTGATTTATTTATGTGTCTGATTTTTTTTTCCTTTTTTCAATTTTTTTTTTTTTTTTACATCCAAATTAGTTAGCATACAGTGCAACAGTGATTTCAGGAGTATATTCCTTAATGCCCCTTACCCATTTAGCCCGTATGTGTCTGATTTTAGTATAATAGAATATATTCTTGCCGTTTGCATTGGTCAATTGACTCAGAGACAACAGCAAAGGAATTGAGGGTTTCAAGGTTTTGTTTCATTCCAAGTACCTTGAAAGGAAGGATTCCGTAGGGTCAAAGTTTTAGTACTTTCTAGGGGTATTTGTGGGGGGCATGGAGCCATGATGGGTGGTAGGAGAAGAGGCTACCACCATCCCCACACAATGGGGGACGTGGGGATGATTGAATAACAATATGTAAAAGCATCGGGATTGAATTAGGTCTTCAGTCCCTGACATTCTAAAAGTGAATCAGTTAATTCCAACCAAGTAAGTATTACACATAATCCTTTGATTTTATGTGTAGGTGACAGAACCTCAGTTTTACTTATGGTTCTGCTTCCCTCTTTTACTTTTTGTTGGTAATTTAAGAAAGATAAAAGCACACAAGAATATATCGTTTCACATTTCTGCCATCCAGGATTAACAAATCCTCACATATTTTCTTCTTTCTTTCATCCCAATTTTTCTTTCTTTATCTTCATTATTCCTGTTTCATAAAACTGATTTACAATTCATTATAAGGAACTCAAACGGCATGAAAAAGTACACAAGTGAAAGTAAAAAAGTCTAACCCCACACACCCAGAAACATCCATTATTAACTTTAGTTGAACATTAGTTGCCATATATCCCTATGCATGTGGGTATGTAGAAATCCTTTTATAAAACTGGAATCATCCCAAAGATGCTGTTAGTAACATAAAAGCAGTTAATTTTACTTGAATGTAAAATAAGAAAGAAAAGCTGAAATGGAAGGGAATGAACCATTCAATGCACGCACACACAGTATACACACACACACACACACACACACACACACACCCCTCAGGATATCTTATTTTGTAAACTACGCTAAGTCTAAAAAATAATTTGCAAATAACTTTCTAAAAGTTGACGTGGTCATGATTTTTTAAAAATCTTTTTTAGGAGTACCTGGGTGTCTCAGTTGTTTGAGTGTCTGACTTCAGCTCAGGTCATGATCTCACGGTTTGTGGGTTCAAGTCCCACATCAGGCTCTCTGCTGTCAGCACAGAGTCCGCTTCAGATTCCTGTTCCCCTCTCTGTCTCTATCCCTCCCCTGTTCACATTCTCTCTCCCTGTCAAAAATAAATAAACATTAAAAAAATTTGAAAAGAATGATTTAAAAAAAAATCCTTTTTAAATAGTAGGAACCCATCCTTGGTTACAAAAGATGGAACATGAGCGCCCCCACAGGACCTCTTTTTCCCTCTTCACATCCTGATTTTTATTATTTATTTTATTATTTTTACATTGCCTGGGTTTCTGATGTCAACATTCTGTGCTGTAGAACACGTGCCTATTATTTTTGTTTTTAACACATGCCTATTCTTACATATTCTGGATTTACATTTACTTAGTGCTATCTTATCACAACTTTCTTATCTCTATATTCTGTATTTTGAGTTAACTCTTAAAAGGCTAATTTCATTGTCAAGTAATCTTTTTCAGAAGAGCACATATGGCTGTATTCTTAAGTTGAAGGTCTTGACTGCCTGTAATAATTATGTCATGCCTTCCTTTTCCTCAGAACTTGGCAAACATTGCTTCGTTGACTTGTAACATTGAATTTTGCTGTAAATTCGATGGAATCTAGCTGGATTTTCTGAAATTTGTGTGTTTTTTGGGGAGAGAGGTGGTCTGTAACCTGAGGCTCTATAACATAACTGGGGTGTGGATCAGGCTTAAGATTTCTGTGTCGGGGCATCTGGGTGGCTTGGTTGGTTAAGCGTCTGACTTCGGCTCAGGTCACGATCTCACGGTCTGTGAGTTCGAGCCCCGCATCAGGCTCTGTGCTGACGGCTCAGAGCCTGGAGCCTGTTTCAGATTCTGTGTCTCCCTCTCTCTCTGCCCCTCCCCTGTTCATGCCCTGTCTCTCTCTGTCTCAAAAATAAATAAACGTTAAAAAAAAAATTAAAAAAAAAAAGATTTCTGTGTCAAACTTTCCCGAAATTCAGTCTGTATCCTGCAAATATCATTTTTCCTTTATTTTAGAGAAATTTTCTTGTATTATATTACATTGAGGAGATCTTCTATTCTTTTTGTGGGTACCGCTTCAGAGACCTCAATCATCCTGATTCTGAAATTGGCTTCATGTTCCCAAGATATTAATTTTGTCTCATTTGTAGCTGCCATGTTTCTTTTTATCTCACTTTGTTGTACAATCACATCCTTGAGGTCTTTTTAATTATTAGTTTGATATTCTTATTAAGGTAGACAATATAAAGCACTTAGGAGGATTTTTTTTTTTTTTTTTTGGTGTGTTTTTAAATTTTGTATTTTGAAAAATTTTTTTTTCTGGCTGAGTGTTTTTTTGTTTGTTTCGTGTGTGTGTGTGTGTGTGTGTGTGTCTGTGTGTGTGTATGTTTTAATTTGGGAGAGAGCATGAGCAGGGGAGGGGGCAGAGAGAGAATCCCAAGCAGGATCCAGGTGCAATGTGGAGCCCAGCCCAAGGCGGGGCTGGATCCCACGGCCCTAGGATCATGGCCTGAGCTGAAATCAAGAGTCTGCCGCTCAACAGACTGAACCACCCCTCATTTTGTTTTTCTCTTTTGGGTGGTTTGTTCCTTTCCTTTTCCTTCATTTTGTTGATGTTTGGCTTTCTTCCATTTTAATGTCTGTATGTTGCAGAGTTACTGTGCTGTTTCTTTTTGTATTGTTCATGCTTCAGTGATGCTCTCCACTCTATTTGCTCTGATAATATATGAGGGATTTCTTATCTGTTTTTTTTTTTTTTTCCACATCCCACCTACAGGTTGAGGTTCTCTATGTTCTCACCCTTTCCTTCTGTAACCTAAAGGGATGGTGGGAAATGGGAGACATGTGCGGGCTGGATTAGATGACCTGAGGTCCTAAGATTTTCTTACATATCCTGTACAGAAGAGTTCACTCCAACTAATCAGGACTCAGTACCATTCGCACTGGGGAGTACTCCTGGGCTTTGATTTGTTTTCTGTTTCACCCTTTCCTCCTTTTCAGGCCCTTTTCTACTCTTCCTGGGTCAGAAGAGGAATCAGATAATAAAACCAACTCGATTTCCTTTCTTCCATATTTGGAAGTTTTTGTGGGAATTCTCAGATGTTTGTGAACCTACCATCATGGTTTCTGGAAAGCTGACGGCTGGATTCTGAGCCAAGCTGTCTTTTCTCATCGCCTCATTCCAAAATCAGCTGTTTCTTATTGCAATAGATCATGCCTCTTTCCTTATTTGGTGGCTTGATGAGTTTTTCTTTCTGTTGACTCTTTCCATTTGTCTTAAAGTACGAAGGCAAGCTTGAGTAGAATGGATAAAGGCGTGAACTCCTGAGCTACACTGCCTGGCTTCAAGTGTCTGCCACTTGCTTGCTCTGAGACTTGGGGTCAGATGTTTGCTTCAGTGGTGTTGGCTTCCCAATGTGTCAAGTACCTTTCTAAAAGGGTTGTTATTCACTTTAATCAGTTAATGCATGTAAAGCTTGTAGAACAGTCTCTGGCATGTGCTAAACACATAATGAATGTCAGGTAATCTGTTTATTTCTTTATGGCTAACTGTATTGAGTACTCAGCAGTGGAAAATTCTTTTCAATCTCCATCTTCAACCAGCAGTTTTTGATCCTATACTTTAGGTCATCATTTCCTAATCTTTTTAAGTCTCTGACACACCTATAGCCTGACCAAATCGCTCAGTGGGGTGACTCAGAGATCCTATCAACGGGCCTACATTTTTTAGGTACCAACTCAAATCATATGCCCATTTTTTATTTTGTCTTGTCCTTTTCTCAAAAATTTTGTCAAGTGTTAAGAGTGAAGAAATCTCTGTCTTTTAGGAGTTTATGAAGCACTTAACAGTAACTGGGTTATAGTGGGAACCAATCCATGTTTAATGAATAAGGGTATCTAAGAATTACCTCACACTGGGCTGTTTTATGCTCCTCTAAGTGTCATTCGAGGCTCCTTGCTATTTTTTTATGTATTGTGCATGCTGAAAGAACCAGTTTAACTAGTCATCTAGACATCGTCTTTTATTGTGGCATAAGTTAACACGATATATTTTGAAATAGTTATCTTGGCTCTATATTTCAAAATACCTGCCCTCTGCCAATGATTCCTAAATAGTAGGCCCTGCCAGTGTGCCACAACTCGTTTCCACAGAGGCGGTGATATGGATGTCTCCTAGCAGTAGGGCCAGGTCCAGAAAGCTAAAACGGCCTGCTCTCTGGCCTTCTCTGCTTCGCCCTGCAACAATTACCATTTTTGGGGTACGCCATGGTATCGAGTAAGTTGGAGAGGGTGAATCTATGCAGTCAGAGGGGGTAAATTGTGGTGAAAAGGAGGAAACGCTAGATGGACCCATGCACCGTCAGCCCAGAAGACAAGTGATGGGTTTTAAAAGGCCCACAAAACCCCTGAAATTGTGTGCAGAGTTGGTGAGTGTGTATTTGAGGCTAGGCTCTGTAACTTTTACAAAAGCCTCAAAAACAATGTTTTCTAAAGTGTAATTTGAGATTCAGAATCACCTGACAAGAGTATTATTAGAAGTGTAGATTCCCTGGACCCCTCTTACTGAATATTAATTCCTTTAAAATAACTAACGTAAAATCCTTTCCTTGTGTACAAAATATTTGAAATTGTTTTCTGGACACATGTCAGTTATTTTTAAGGTGAGCTTAGGGGAAGTGCTTGTGGAAAAATTGAAAAAACGTCATGGTTTGTGTTTGACGGTAAGCTCTGACTGCAATGATAATGTAGAGTTGACCAGAAGTTAATAAAGTCTCATGCTTCACTAAGTGTATATGTAGAATGAGCGATATAAATTTCCTTTCATTCTTCACAAATTATATCAGGCAGAGGCATATGTTCCCTCTCAGAAACCTTGAATGGAAGTTACAGAAAAACTAATTTCAGATCATATAAAGAATAACTTTCTCTCAAATCTGCTTAATGATGGAATGGGTCATTTTTGGAGAAAGGTTTGCATCTCATGAGAGGGGTTGAACATAAGGGGCCGACTCACTTCCAGGAAGACTGTAGAGGGAATCCAAACATCAGGAGTATCGTGATTCTGCCATTATAATAATTTAACTTGCCCTTCCACCCCAATTTTAAAAAATGTTTTTATTTGACAAAAGTCACACAGACTTATTGTAGAACATTTGAAAAATATAGATCAGCAGGCAGAAAAAAGGATGAAACAACTTTAACTCTATGCCATTCATAGTTTATTGCCTCTAACATTCTATTTGAGTCTTCCAATCTTTCTTATACACATATAAATATATAGATTTTTTTCCACAAAATTTTGTGAAATTAACCTAATAGTTTATAAATTGCCTTTTCACCTAATATTAATAAAAATATTCAATGTTAGTAAATCTTACTTAGAATACAATTTCAATGTCCACCTCTTATTTCATCTTATGGGTAGTCATATGAGAGTAGCCTAATTATTCTCTGATAGTAAATGTTTAACTTTTTTCATATTCTTTGTTATTATAGACAATATCACATAGTTGAAGCTTTGTATATATCTTTTTTCTTAATTTAAATCCAAGTTAGGTAACATATAGTGTAATAATGATTTCAGGAATAGAATTTAGTGATTCATCATCACTTACATATGACACCCAGTGCTCATCCCAACAAGTGCCCTCCTTACTGCCCATCACCCAGTTAGCCCATCCCCCCACCCAACACCCCTCCAGCAACCTTCAGTTTATTCTCTGTATTTAAGAGTCTCTTATGGTTTGTCTCCCTCTGTGTTTTTATCTTATTTTTGCTTCCCTTCCTCTATGTTCATCTGTTTTGTATCTTAAATTCCACATATGAGTGAAGTCATATGATATTTGTCTTTCTCTGGCTAAATTATTTTGCTTAGCATAGTAAACTCTAGTTTCATCCACGTTGTTGTAAATGGCAAGATCTCATTCTTTTTGATCACCTGTTGCTTCCTTATTGGTGTATGGAAATGTAACCGATTTCTGTACATTAATTATATATCCTGCAACTTTGCTGAATTCATGAATCAGTTTTAGCTGTTTTTTTGGTGGAGTCTTTTGGGTTTTCCACATAGAGTATCATGTCTATAAAGAGTGAAAGTTTGACTTCCTCTTTGCCGATTTGGATGCCTTTTATTTCTTTTTGTTTGATTGCTGAGGCTAGGACTTCCGACACTGTGTTGAATAACAGTGGTGAGAGTGGACATCCCTGTCGTGTTCCTGACCTTGGGGGGAAAGCTGTCAGTTTTTCCCCATTGAGGATGATATTAGCTGTGCGCCTTTCATATATGGCCTTTATGATCTTGAGATATGTTCCTTCTGTCCCTACTTTCTTGAGGGTTTTTATCAAGAAAGGATGCTGTATTTTGTCAAATGCTTTCTCTGCGTCTCTTGAAAGGATCATGTGGTTCTTATCCTTTCTTTTATTAATGTGATGTATCACATTGATTGTTTTATGGATATTGAACCAGCCCTGCATCCCAGGAACAAATCCCACTTGATTGTGGTGAATAATTCTGTTAATGTATTGTTGGATCCAGTTTGCTAGTATCTTGTTGAGAATTTTTTCATCCATGTTCATCAGGGAAATTGGTCTCTAGTTCTCCTTTTTGGTGGGGTCTTTGTCTGGTTTTGGAATCAGGATAATGCTGGCCTCATAGAAAGAGTTTGGAAGTTTTCTTTCCATTTCCATTTTTTGGAAGAGCTTCAAAAGAATGGCTGTTAACTCTTCTTTAAATGTTTGGTAGAATTTCCCTGGAAAGTCATCTGGCCATGGACTCCAGTTTGTTGGGAGGTTTTTTTTATATATATAATTTATTGCCAAGTTGGCTAACATACAGTGTAAACAGTATACTCTTGGTTTTGGAGGTAGATTCCCATGATTCATTGCTTACATACAACATCCAGTGCTCATCCCAACAAGTGCCCTCCTCAAAGCCCATCACCCATTTTCCCCTCTCCCCTGCACTTACCCCCTTCAACCCTCAGTTTGTTCTCTGTATTTAAGAGTCTCTTATGGTTTGCCTCCCTCCCTCTCTGTTTGTAGCTATTTTTTTTCTCCTTCCCTTCCCCCATGGTCTTCTGTTAAGTTTCTCAACTTCCACATATGAGTGAAAACATATGATATCTGTCTTTCTCTGACTGACTGATTTCACTTAGCATCATACCCTCCAGTTCCATCCACATTGCTGCAAATGGCAGGATTTCATTCTTTCTCATTGCCAAGTAGTATTCCATTGTATATATAAATCACATCTTCTTTATCCATTCATCAGTTGATGGATATCTGTGCTCTTTCCATAATTTGGCTATTTTTGAAAGCACTGGTATAAACATTGGAGGACATGTGCCCCTATGAATCAGCACTCCTGTATCCTTTGGATAAATTCCCAGTAGTGCTATTGCTGGGTCATAGGGTAGTTCTATTTTTAATTTTCTGAGGAACCTCCACACTGTTTTCCAGAGCAGCTGCACCAGTTTGCATTCCCAACAACAGTGCAAGAGCGTTCCTGTTGGGAGACTTTTGATAACTGATTCAATTTCTTAACTGGTTATGGCGTGTTCAAATTTTCTATTTCTTCCTGTTTCAGTTTGAGTAGTTTACATGTTTCTAGGAATTTGTCCACTTCTTCCAGACTGCCCAATGTGTTGGTGTATAATTGCTCATAATATAATTTTGCTGGTTTGGGCTTTATTTGCTGTTCTTTTTCCAGCTCCTTTAGGTGTAAGGTTAGGTTGTGTATTTGAGACCTTTCTTCCTTCTTTAAGAAGACTAGGATTGCTATATACTTCCCTTTTATAACTGCCTTTGCTGCATCCCAGAGGTTTTGGATTGCTGTGTTTTCATTTTCATTGGCTTCTATGTACTTTTTAATTTTCTCTTTAATTTTTGGTTAACCCATTCATTCTTTAGTAGGAAGTTTTTTAATCTCCAAGTTTCCATGGTCTTTCCAAATTTTTCCTTGTGGTTCCTTCCAATTTCATAGTGTTGTGGTCTGAAAATATGGAAGGTATGCTCTTGTTCTTTTTGTGCTTGTTGAAAGCTGATTTGTGATCCAGTATTCATCTATTCTGGAGAATATTCCATGTGTACTCGAGAAGAATGTGTATTCTGCTGCTTTAGGGTGAAATGTTCTGAATATATCTGTTAAGTCCATGCACTCCAGTGTGTCATTCAGAGCCATTATTTCCTTGTTGGTTTTCTGCTTAGATGATCTGTCCATTGTTGTAAGTGGGATGTTGAAATCCCCTACTATTATGGTATTATTACGAATGAGTTTCTTTATGTTTGTCATTAATTGATTTGTATATTTGGGATCCCTTACGTTGAGGGCATAAATATTTACAATTATTAGATCTTCTTGGTGGATAGACCCCTTAACTATGATATAATGCCCTTCTTCATCTCTTGTTACAGTTTTTATCTTAAAATCTGGTTTGTCTGATATAAGTATGGCTACTCCAGCTTTCTTTTGATGATTATTGAAGCTTTGTATATATCTGTATTGTCTATTGCTGCATTAACAAATTATCTGACACTTAGTGACTTTAAATAACAACAAATACTTACTAATCCTCACATTTTCTGTGAGATTTTAGAGGCATGGCTGGGTGGCTCTGGCTTGGCGTCTTACATAGGTAGCAGGCAAGATGTCAGCCAGGAAGGGGTACCTATGTGTCTCAGTCAATTAAGTGTCCAATTTCTGTTCAGGTCATGATCTCAAGGTTTGTGAGTTTGAGCTCTGTGTCAGGCTCTGTGCTAACAGCTCAGAGCCTGGAGCCTGCTTCAGATTTTGTGTCTCCCTCTCTCTTTGCCCTCCCCTGCTTGTGCTCTGTCTCTCTCTCTCTCAAAAATAAATAAACATTAAAAAAAAGATGTCTTTTACTGTATTATATATATGTATTATATATGTATATGTATTACTGTATTATATATTATATTAATATATAATATATATTATATATTGTATATATATATGTATTATATATTGTATATATAATATATAATATATATTAATATAATATAATATTTATATAAATATATAATAAAATATTACCTATAATCACTATGCTATACATTAGGTCTCCAGAACTTATTCATCTTATAACCAGAAGTATGTACTCTTTGATAAATATCTCCTCGTTTCCCTCACACCTCTCATCCCTGGCAACCACCATTCTAGTCTGAGTTTGGCCTTTTCAGATTCCACATATAAGTGAGATCATATGGTATTTGTCTTTCTCTATCTGACTTCCCTCAGCATAATGTCCTCAAGGTCTATCCATGCTATCACAAATGGCAAAATGTCCATCTTTCTCATGGTTAAATAATATTCCATTGTGAATGTACATACATTTTCTTTACTTAGTCATCCACTGACAGACACTTAAGTTTCTTCTATCTTGATTCAATAAACATGGAAAGGCAGATGTATCTCTTTGTGAACCTTTGGATATGTACCCAGAAGTGGGACTTCTGGATCATATGGTAGCTCTGTTTTTAACTTTTTGAGGAAACTCTGTACTGACTTCCATAGGGGCCGTACCAGATACATTCCCATCAAATGTGCACAAGCATTGTATTTTCTCTGCATGCTCACCAACACTTACTGCTTGTCTTTTGATGATAGCCATCCTAATAGGTGTGAGGCGATATCTCATTATGGTTTTGATTTTGATTTGCATTTCCCTGATGATTAGTAATGTCGAACACCTTTTTATGTAGCCATTGGCCATTTTTGTGTCTCCTTTAGAAAAACATCTATTCAGATTCTCTGCTGATTTTTAAATTAGAGTATTTGTTTTTGCTATCGAGGTGTATGAGTTCTTTATATATTTTGGATATTAACTCCTTATCAGATATATGCCTGACAAATATTTTCTTTCATTTGGTAGGTTATTTTGTTGACCATTTACTTTGCGCTGAAGCTTTTTAGTTTAATATAGTCCCACTTAGTTATTTTTCCTTTTGTTGCCTTTGCTCTGGGTGTCAATCCACAAAATCATCACCATGAGTGACGTCAAGGAGCTTACCCACTATGTTTTCTTCTAGGTTTATGGTTTCAGTTCTTATGTTCAGGTCTTTAACTCATTTTGACTTGACTGTTGTGTGTGGTGTCAGATAGAGGTCCAGTTACTTTTTGTTTTTTGCATGTGGCTTTCCAGTTTCCCCAACACCATTTATTGAAGAGTCATCTGAAGTCTTGTCAGAGGCTGAACGCTTGATTTCAATGGCTGACTCTCATGGCTGGCAAATTTTAGTGTTGGAATATGGCAGTAGGCCTCAGTCCCTCCTCACATGGGCCCCTCTACAGGCTGCTTGAGCGTTCTTACAAAATGGCAGCTGGCTTCCATCCCAAAGTGATTGAGAGAAGAAGCAAGACTTTCTAAAGTCAGATAGATAGAGAAAGAAGCTGTTCTTCTTATGGTTTAGACTTAGAATTCACATACCGGTTCTCTTGGAATGCTGTGTCTGTTAGAAGTGAATCCTCACTACATCTGGTTCACATTCAAGGCAAGAAATTAGGCTTCATCTTTTGAAGGGTGGAGTGTTACAAGGTTCTGTGGATACATTTTAAAAACCACCACAACTGACCTTAGGATAAATTCCCAAAGATGGGACTTGAAGGGCTATGGAACATGCTCAGGTTTACACATATTCCTGAATTTTCCTTTCAGGTAACTTGCACTAATTTTACTCCTATAGCAGTATATGTGATTTTTATCTTCCCGAGCACTACAAAAAATTTAGCATTTTCTTTAAAACAGGCCCTCTGTTTGTCCAAAGGTTGCCATTGTCAAAATTAGAAAAAAGTGCCCCTTCTTTGAGCAGGCACTGACCCCTACCAATGTAAAACAGCTAGGCAAGAAGAGTGCAGCTAGACTTGAGCTCTCCCTGGCCTTCTGGGCTGGTAGACCTTGTGCAAGCCACAAGCTTTACAATCAAAATCTCTGGCCCTGTTGAGAGGGCTGGTTGTTGTTGTTGTTCTTGTTGTTTTCCTGAACTAAACTACAGCTCTATCTTTTCCTGCTCATTAAAGCGTATTTGATTGTTTTTTCTCATTCTGATCATTGAAGAATGACCTTGTCTAATTTTGGGTTTAAATTTATCATACATACCCGGGGTTTAAAAACTTTGCCACCTTAGGGCACCTGAGTGGGTCAGTTGGTTAAGTGACTGACTCTTGGTTTTTGCTCAGGTCACGATCTCACAGTTTCATGAGTTAGACCCCCATGTTGGGCTCTGTGGTGGCAGCGTGGAGCCTGCTTGGGATTCTCTGTCTCCCTCTCTCTCTGCCTCTCCCCAACTTGCACTGTCTCTGGCTCTCTCAAAATAAAAAAAATAAACTTAAAAAAAACCCAAACACCTTACTTCCTTAACTACTCTACACACATTTTATTCATTTGGGCTGGGTGTCTTTTCTTTTTTCTTTTCTTTCTTTTTTTTTGTTTGTTTTTTATTTTTTTTTTAACATTTATTTATTTTTGAGACAGAGAGAGACAGAGCATGAATGAGGGAGGAGCAGAGAGAGAGGGAGACACAGAATCGGAAGCAGGCTCCAGGCTCTGGGCCATCAGCCCAGAGCCCGTTGCGGGGCTCGAACTCACGGACCGTGAGATCGTGACCTGAGCTGAAGTCGGACACTCCACCAACTGAGCCACCCAGGCGTCCCTCTTTTTTTTGTTTTTAAGTTTACATATTTTGAGAGAGAGAGAGAGAAAGAGAAAGAGAGAAAGAGAGCAGCAGAGAGGGAGAGAATCCCAAACAGGCTTTGCGCTATCATTCCAGAGCCAGGTGCAGTCTCGATTTCACAAACCATGAGATCTTGCTCTGAGCTGAAATCAAGAGTCAGATGCTCACGTGACTGAGCCACCCAGGCACCCCTGGGCTGGATTTCTTATCCCTGCTTGCCCTCTGTCTAGCCACCCTCGTAAATAAGGATAGGACTATGTCACCATATTATGACAAAATTGTCGTAGAAGTGGTTTTCCAGTTTGTTACGATGCAAGCAAGATTGTAAAATGCTAACCAGGAAAGTTAAGTACGTACTTATAAGCATCAATTGCCCTTGACCAAATCGACAGTCTCTGCCCTGACCCCGCCCCATCTTCATTTCCTGTAGGGGGAGATGGGATAAACTACAAACCCAGCTATGAATCTTATACCTGCTACAATTTGTCATTTGGATCCTGGCACTTATACTTCATAAAATATACAAGCATATTTATGTCAGTTTACATAAAAATACACAACCTATTCACATGTTTTCTATTTAAAATATTCAAATTATGTTTTTTTGTGCTGCGTAAACCGGGCTATAATTATCATCCATTGTCATACAACCCCCTTTGTTCTCGTACAACATGAAGCATCAGTTTCTTGGTAATTTTTGGCTGTTACTTTTAATTACCATTCATTTCATGTCTTGTTAAGATGGAAAGTTTTGTTTATTAGGTGGTAAAAGAAAGATTTTAAAGTTTTAGAACCTTAACTAATATAAATGTTGACGATATTGTTAGACAATTTGACTGTTTTAAGTGATCTGATCACAGTTGTTTTTTGTATTAAATCGACCATTCAGTTTAATCATAAACAGTAAAACTATTTATGTGGTTAGCATAGTTGAATCCAGAAACATAGTTACTGTTTTTCACCTCCAAAATTTAGGTACAATATTATCATATTCAGTTCCTCATTAAATCTGTACTTGGTGGCAGGTATTAAGAAGCCAGAAGAGGGGTGCCTGGATGGCTCAATCAGTTAAATGTCCAACTCAGGTCATGATCGTGAGTTCAAGCCTGTGCTGACAGCTCAGAGCCTGGAACCTGCTTCGGATCCTGTGTCTCCCTCTCTTTCTCTCTGCCCCTCCCCAGCTCATGCTCTCTCTCTCTCTTTCTCTGAAAAATAAACATTTAAAACAATTAAAAAAAAAAAAAAAAAAGAAGAAGCCTTCAGCTCAGATTTAGTGCCACGGGAGTCATGGAAAGTATAATTGAAATATTACTTGAAATGTAATTGCTTTTCCATCAGAAAATTTAAAACTGAGGGTCTACTTTTCCAGGTATCAAATATGCATTGAATTTTAAAAAGAGGTGGCAAAGTCACTGACATATAAAATATATCTTTATATCAGACAAATAAAAATGATTTCCACTATCTCAAAAGTGGAAAAGCCAGCTCACTCATAAAAATATATGGTTAGCTCCAATAGATATTTGAATTAAGTAATTTTCATGAAGGGAATAACTTCTAATACGACTAAAACAGAAAGCTTACTAATGGCTTAGAATCCATTCTGAAATAGTCCCCTGTGATCATTAGATTAAGCGAATCTATTTTAATTTTAGTGGAAGTCTCAATTCTCATGATCATCGTTATTATATTGTAAGAAGTATTTCTGACTCTAAGATGTGCCTGTCCTCAGTTGTAGACCTGGACTTTACATCAGTAGAGAGAACAGTGTGAGAAAAAGCTTTAAGTGGGCCAAGAGTTTTGCTGAAATCAATTTCTGGTAAAGTGCTTTCTCATTTATCACCTCTGAAAAGACATTTAACAAAGGGCCTCTGATGTAACTTTTGTCAGAATACCAGGTAAACTGCTCCTTAAGCATTTAGCTGAGTCTAAAGACCGAGCCTTGGGGAGGGAGGGGCGGTCTTCAAACTTTAATCTGTATGAGGAAGTGAATTTATTTTGTTTAAAGTAGCAAGCTGCGTTTTCTTAAATAAAAGTCTGTCACTTAGAGCTTAACAGTCTCATGTCCAGAGTGAGAACTACAGTGTGAGGCATGATCCAAGGGATTAAGATATTTAAAGGTTAAAAAAAAAAAAAAATCAATGAGCAGAACACTGGAAATAGCCTTTCCAATGCAATAGTGTGAAAGGTTTCATGTGTACTGTGAACCTGGAATATTTGGATCTTGTGGGGGAAAGTTGACTTTGCTGGCAGAGTTTCCTGGGGTTTTCTTTTTCTTGCTGTTTTTAGGTTGTCTTGGTTTGTAGCCCTGAAACTGAACATCAGCGTGAAGTGGAGATTTTAGTATATGTGCTGCCGAAGCGAGCACTAAGTGGAGATTTTATATATGTGGAGAGGAAATCATTTCTATGAGGCATTTTCACAGGTTTTGTTATATTCGTATAAGAGATCAGCGTCCGAGGGCAAAACAAGAATATTTTAAGGGGAGATGACACTTTATTAAATGATCTTAATATTTAAAGTGAAGTTGTTTTGAGGGCAAAATGTATCTGAGGCAGTTCTTCCATTCTCAACATCACCTTTTTGGCAGTAACATCCTGTGGGTAGACCAAATTAGAGGTAGGCAATAAACTGGAACACGAAAGGAAAGATCATGCCTCTACCAAACCTGGCCATACAACCAATGTTTATGGGAGCTTTTTTCTTTTTTTTAATACCACTCGGGATTTGGAAGGGAAAAGAGACAATCTTTTCTGTTTTATGACTTAATGCTGAATGTAGTCAGGAACGAAGAGAGCACCCATGGGGATTTTAGTATTTGTGTTTAAATTAAAATATGAATAGAGCAAGAAAAACCTGAATGTATATCACTCTGTGTGTGAATAATGCCCTCAACCCTCTAGAAGTGGAGGTTTTACAGAATGAGGTAAGCACAGGATAGGATGCTGTATAGAGGGTACGTTTGTCTATGATTACAAAGCTCCAGGGTGAATTGCATTGACTTTTTGTCTTTGGAGTGATCTCCAGAAGTTTGAAAGGAACATCTTATTTGAGTAGGTCTCTCACGGTCTCTACTCCAGCCCCCTTCTTGATTTCTGCTGATTAGAAACTGCTTGAGGGGCTCAAAATGACAACGCTCATAATTTTGCTGAACTGTAGTCTACTGACCTTCTGAACATGGCTGCCGGTAGGTCCATGGAGGACCATATAGGCGATGCCTGGCACCACGTGAGGGAGCACTCTCTCCATGACTCCAATGTGAATGGCTCTTGCTGGAATTGTGCTTCAAGGTGGGCTTTGCTTACACATCTCTTGGATATGAACAAATGGTGCTGTATTCCCTGAGTCTATCATGTGCTGATGGCAAGTATTTTTATGCAGAAATGGGCAAAGTGCTCTTTCCTCTGTGCCCTGACTCACTGGAACACCTAACCACTGAGTAGTACTGCTTGCATCCTGTCCTTTCCAAAAACAGCAGCTTCAGCTTCTGCATACAGACTCTTCAGGCACAAGGCCCAAACAGGTGCAGTGGGACTAAGATGTGAGAAGGGTGGACTGCTGACCTCTTTTCCTAGTTCTAACCCCGTGTTCCCATGAAAAACTTTCATGCAACTCTTAAGGACCCTAGCACATCAAATTATTAGGCAAGTTTGGCATGCTCAATTTCTTCTTTGGGACCAAGCTTGGACCCTTGCTAGAATTCAAGTAAATGAAAAAATGGGTGAGGGACTGGGTTTTGGGTCTATCTTTTCCTATATATATTTCTATTTATTTATTAAAATTAGTTTGTGATGGAAAAATAATAAAGCCTGTATGTGGTGTTAGTTGCTACAGTGGAGTTCGAACCTGAGATCTCCTATTAATGTCTGTTGGAAAGATAAGTTAATTATTCCTGTGTTTTCTATTTATTTAGATCTTCTCTATATGATTGAATGGAAAAAGCTTTGAGTTTGATATAGAATTCCCACAAGTTGCTAACGGATAGGCCATTAAAAGGACAATAGAAGACAACTAAACATACTCTGTAGAGGAATTCTAACAATTTCAGTGTTCTGTTTGGCTTGCTTTAAATGATGGTTACCTAATGGTTTTTAAGGCATCTTTAACATAAAATTAAAATTAGTTTTATTTTTAAAACAAAACCTTGGTTATCTTTAAACTACAGGGAGAACTGTGGTATTGTTTTATTTTTTAAGATTTTATTTTTTATTTTTAATTTATTTTTATTTTTTTGAGACAGAGTGAGTGAGTGTGAGCAGGGAAGGGTGGAGGAGGGGGGAGGGCAGGGAGGGAGACAGAATCCGAAGCAGGCTCTAGGCTCTGAGCTGTTAGCACAGAGCCTGATGAGGGGCTCAAACCCACAAACTGTGAGATCATGACCCGAGCCGAAGTTGGATGCTTAACCAACTGAGCCACCCAGGCTCCCCAAGACTTTATTTTTAAGTAATCTCTACACCCAACATGGGACTGGAACTTACTACCCCAAGATCAAGAGTCACAAACTCCACTGACTGAAGCAGCCAGCTCCCCACACCCCAGTGTTGTTTTTTTGTTTTGTTTTGTTTTGTTTTGTTTTTACTCAAGGGTGAATTAACAGTTCAAAACAACTTGTTTCCAGAAGCTATAACTCCCTGATGGGAAGTATCAGAGCCTCAAGCCAGAATGCAGTGATCTATATATATGCACACACCTACTGAGCCTAAGGTCTTGCATCCAGAAAGTCTGTAGATGCAGGTTATGGAGGATCTGAAGGGATTTTGCTCTCTCATGTAGGCTCTCTTTTAAGCATAGTGGTTCTAACCAGTCTACCGTTTCTTTAATGTCTCCCAGTTTACTGTGGGGTACACCAGTGGAGCTGATTGAAAGCTTTTGAAAAGTACTATTACTGACAAGTCTAAACTCCTTAACCTGTTAACAAGGCCTTAAAAATGTGGCCCCAACCTACCATTGCCACTGTTTTCTAACCTCTCTGGCTGTATAGCCTATGCCCCAGTCAACATTAAATTTAACATTATTGCTCATATACTGCATACAGCACACTTCTGTGACCTCATGCTTGCCATTCCTTCTAGAACCTTCTGCCATCTAAAACCTTCTAGAACCTTCTGCCATGTAGAACCATCTGCTCTTCTCCATGTAACATAATCTCACTCATTCTTAGTAATTGACAATCTTTAGGGCTGTTTACAGATGTCCCTTTCTCCTGCTTCCAGGGAAACACTTGGTAGGATCGCTCATCCCATTTTAGATGAAGTCATGTGACTTGCCTTTTCTAATGCATGTGAGCACATGTGCTATGTATCAGCAGAAATTCCCTGGCAGAGATATTGAAAGGGAAGAGAGTTCTTGTGTTCCCTCCCCTGCTCATCTATCAGGAAGGCATGAATTGAGATGCAGTCTCTCATCTGATTACCTAGTGACTATGCTCGGCACCAGTTCTCTGCTAGCCAGAACTAGGTGTATAATGCGCGAAAGATAGAAACTTTTGTGTCGGTGCCAAATTGACAGAAATTTCAGGGGACTTTGCTACCATGGCTTACCCTCTCTGACTGATAAACGAATGTTTGAAGTGGGTTCAGTATCTAGAACCTGTTCCACACGTCTCCTGCAAAGACAGATTAATCACAACAATGCTAGTGCTTCCATAATGCTTTGTACGTGACTGTTACACTACCCACAGTGCAGGTAGTTTTGTTTACGTGACTCTTTTCTCTGTCATACTTTGAACACCCCAAGGGAAAGACCGTATCCTAGTCCCCATTATTATCTTCTCCTGCCTTCCACACTTTCCCATTTTCTGGCATATTGCTTGGCATATGGTTGATATTTAATGAGTTTTTTAAATGAGAAAATGGATAGCAGGAAACCCACTTGCCTCTTATGATTAAAGGAGGTTTTTTTGTTTGTTTGTTTTTAATGGCTCCTTTGTTCAGAGAAAATAAACTCATTATCAGGCCATGCATTTTTTTTTTGCCATTTAAAGCCAAGAACATATTAAATTTGTTTAAATGTCCATTTTGTCCAAGAAAAAAATCCAAAGGATAAAACTCAGTCATTTTGTTAATAATTTTGAAATATCGGTACCAAAATCTGCATCTAATCGAGTTATCTTATTTCACTCACATTAAGTTAATCATTAATATTAGTTAATCAGTTAATATTGTGGTTGCATATGAATATTTTATTCCTCAGGAAATATGTATTGACTGTGCTGTGTCTAGTACTGTGCTAAACACTGGGGAACACAGACATAAATAAATGGCAATCCCTAACACCAGGGATCTAATAGCCTAGTCAAACAGAGGTATAAACAGGTAATTGAAACACAGTGTAGTATAGGCCATGATTGAGGTACATGCAGGGCATTATTCATGAAAACAAAAGCATTAGATCAACTTGAAGAGTATAAATCAGGAGAATGGAATGTCACATTCACAATCCAGCTTTTTCACTCTGGTTGTAAGATGGCTGTTTTTGTACAATGAGGGCCTGACCTTGTGCAATGGTCATAGAATAGAAAGGAGGTAAAATCGGAAGGTCTAAGTGATTGGATGGATGTGGGAGGAAGGGAAGGGAAGAGTCAGAGATGACACCCATATGCTAGTTTGTGTGATTGAATATATGATAGTGCCACAGATTGAGACCACAGGAAGAGCAAAACGTTTAGATGAAAGGTGACAGAATGATTTGGATATGTTGAATTTGAGACATGGGTAGGATATCCAGGGGTCTATAGAGATATAGGTGGGATATCCTGGGATATCTGTATCCTGCAGAAAGTTGAAGATACAAGTCTGAGCCTAAGAGAGATCTATGTCGGAGATATGGATTTGGAGTTGCCAGCATGTAAAGAGTGGCAGAGGATATTGGAGAAATTCAAGTATACAGTAGACCATAGTTCCCATCAAGGGTGAAGGGAGATACTGCCTCAAAGCGGGATGTTTTTAGTCATCACAGCAATTGGAAATCCTGTAGGCATTTAGTGTCCTACAATGAAAGGACAGTTCTACACAATAAAGAATTACATTCCATATGACTTTTGACTATCCTGCTGGACACTGATGCATGTAAAAGCTTCTTCTATGTCCAGAACCTGACTCCATTTTAAACAGAAGGTTTTGTTTTCATGGTTTCAATATACATTGACCTTTTCCCCCCAAAATAGAACTGCCTGATAAATAATTGCACTGTCTTATGTTTGAAACTTTACCAAGAATCGCTTACTACTTTAGAAAATCATACATTCGGGGCACCTGGGGGGCTCACTTGGTTGAGTGTCTAACTCTTGATTTTGGCTCAGGTCCTAATCTAGGGTCATGGGATTGAGCTCTGTGTCAGGCTCATGCTGAGTGTGGAGCCTGCTTGAGATTCTCTCTCTCTCTCTCTCTCTCTCTCTCTCTCTCTTTCTCTCCCTCTGCCCCTCCCCCCTGCACGTGCTTTCTCTCTCTAAAATAAAATAAAATATAATAAAATAATAAAAATAAAATTATACTGTTGATGACAACATCATGATATTTGAGTTACATAATTAGTATCAATTTACATTGTAATCATCACATTGGTAGTTAGAAATAGGGGTTCGAGAATCTGATTACTGAATGTTGTCTATTTAAAATTTTTTTTGAACATTTATTTATTTTTGAGAGACTGAGAGAGAGCATGAGCAGGGGAGGGGCAGAGAGCAAGGGAGACACAAAATCCAAAACAGGCTCCAGGCTCTGAGCTGTCAGCACAGAGCCTGATGCAGGGCTCAAACTCACGAACTGTGAGATCATGACCTGAGACGCAGTCGGACGCTTATCTGACTGAGCCACCCAGGCGCCCATGTTGTCTTTTAGTGTAGTTGAATACAAATATTTAAAGTGAAATATGTACTAACTATAAATTATCCTCTTCTCATACTAGAATATTTTACTGAATATTTTGAACACATGTGTTGTATAGATACATTACCAATTAATTTAACTTCAGGCTCATAAATGGGACATCAGTTGATATATGTTATAACAAGGGGCACTGGGACTGAGAGATTTAGCAAGCTGTCTCCACATTTCAAAAAGGCCCACAAAGCCTCGTGCTTCTTTCTCAATGGCAGCAGATAAAGGCAACAATTTGTCCTTTATTTTTTAGATTTCCCTGCATGCTTTAAAAAAAAAAAAATGTCCCTGATGTTGCGCACTCCTGGAGCTTCATAGGGATTGTCTCCTACCCTCTGAAGTATATGCATCTTGCACAGCAGAGACCTCTGTGTCATCTTTAAGTAAGGTTAGGAGTACAGCAGAATCTGAGATTTCCAAGGTTCACTGACTGAGGTGTTCCTAATGGGCCTTGCCTCTCAGGGCCCTAAAATCAAGCTGACTTGTCATATTTGAGGATACAAGCTTCTGGACTTCACTCTCTAAGTTTAAAGCCTGATCCTCAGCTTTTTCTGCCCTCTGGCTGCAGGAGCTGAACCTCTTTCTTTACATTCTGCCAAGGATGGTCTCTAACTTTTATTTTATTTTATTTTATTTTATTTTATTTTATTTTATTTTATTTTATTTTATTTTATTTTTTAATGTTTATTTTTGAGAGAGACCCCCCCCCCCCACACGCACAGCATGAGTGGGGGAGACGCAGAGAGAGAGGGAGACACAGAATCCGAAGCAGGCTCCAGGCTCTGAGCTGTCAGCACAGAGCCCAATGCAGGGTTTGAACTCACGAACTGTGAGATCATGGCCTGAGCGGAAACTTGACATTCAAGCGACTGAGCCACCACCCAGGTGCCCGACAATGGATATTTTTGATAGTTCCTGAAGATATTCTATAACATCATTGTGATAGTTGTTACATTGCTATATATATTTGTCAAAACTTACTGCATTCTGTATTTAAATAGGTAAATTTTATTGTATGTGAATTCTTCAATAAAGTTGATTAAGAAATAGTTTCCACTCTTAGAGAAATGGAAAAGAAGCTCCCTATAATACATTTTAATCACAATGGGATACTGAGATGACTTTTCTACCACTAGAAAGGGAATCTCGTAGTACAATTAGGTCCTCCATTGCAGAAAGATTAAGTTTCTGGTTTGAGCAAGATAATATAACAACTTGGGATCAATGTTTCTTTAATTGATTTACTATTTCCTCTCTGCTCCTTTTGATTAATTTTTAATATTAATTTTAAACATGACTTACAAAATTTCTAGGAAAATGAACTTCAATAGCACTGAACATGGATACGGTCCATATCCATAAAGTACAAGGGAGTAGAAACAGTGTATTGTATTACAGTCCCAAATAATGACACACGGCCATTTCAATCAGCCATGTTAACACGGGAAGAAATTCTGCATTAATGATATGAAGTCTGGAGTAAGAAGACTCCTTCAGATGTGATTATCTTTTATCTTCGGAGGGTTGGAGTGAGAGTGATTTCAATAAGCAAATTTGTATATTTATTTTCTTAAGTTGTCAAACCCTAAATATTAACTTTATATTATGGCTACAGATAATATCACTTAAAAATCATGTCATTTGGTTTGGAAATACAGAGAGATATGTAGTGAAAATAATCAACTATGGGAATAGATCTTGAAAGCTTTTAATATACAAGAGCAACTAAATTTGGTTTTCTAGAGTATTAGTTAATCCCGGTATTTGAAGTTCTGCTAATAATAAGATAAAATGATTTATTGGGTCTTTCCAAAAATTTATAGTAATAAGATTTTAGATATAACATGCTAAAGTAATGTAGGACCATAAATGATGTATCATGTGCTAAGTTACTGGTTCATTGGAATCTCCCGTGTTTATTTTTTCAGTAACAGAACTATATATCTTACGTATTTGTTTTCCTAGCCTTACTAGAGTGCTAGCTATCAATTAATGCCTGTACACTGACTACAGGTGAACAAAATACTCTGTTGGACGTTATTTCAAGACTGGTCATTAGGCACATTGAGGGCAGCTCTTCCAAAATGGAGGTAAGAGTTATTGCCAGGAGAGGCTTTAGATCTGCTCAACAAGAACAGTTAATAGAAAATGAAACTGAGGTCCAGAGAGGTTGTGATTTGTTCAAAGTTATCTAGCCAACCAGATCTAGAATTTAGGACTCCCGCATTCTAGTTCATTTCACTTTCTAATACCTAATACTGGTCCCATGGATTTTGAAATCATCTGATGAGCATTCGCTTGTTCAACAGTAAATAAATACTTAATGCACTCCTATTGTATGTCAGGAACTCTCCTAAACACTGGGGATAAAATAGTGAATGGCAAATGTACCCTACTTTAATGAAACTTGGAGTAGAAGCCAATATAGATATGTAAATGGAACAATTACTAAATTTTACTTTGTTATAAAATTATTATAGGAAACATTTTTTATTACCCATTCAGTTAATTACTGCGCATTCCAGGCACTTTGCTGCCATTCATACAACCTCATTATGTCTTCACCAAAACTCCCTAAGTAGTTACTGTTACCCTCATTTTTTTGTTTCAAGTTTTTATTTAAATTCTAATTAGTCAACATACAGTGCAATACTGGTTTCAGGAGCAGAATTCAGTGATTCATCACTTACATACAACACCCAGAGCTCATCCCAACAAGTGCCCTCCTTAATACCCATCCCCCATCTAGCCCATCTCCTACCCACCTCCCTCTATCAACACTCTGTTTGTTTTCTATCTTTAAGAGTCTTTCATGGTTTGCCTTCCTTTCTTTTTTCCCCCTTTTCCCTATGTTCATCTGTTTTGTTTCTTAAATCCCACATATGAGTGAAATCATATGGTCTTTGTCTTTCTCTGACTGATTTGTTTTGAGCAAAACACAATACACTTTAGCTCCATCCACACTCATTGCAAAAGACAAGATTTTTAAGGGTGGGGGAGGGATCTTCTGGAGGACGGGTAAATAGCCAAGGGCACTCAGCTCCTTCAATGTCCTTCCCAGAGGGTTCAGTCTTCAGGTCAGCACTAGGCACCTGAGTAGTGAAGAGAGCCAGTGGTCTCTGCCTCCAGAGTGTGAACATTCATATAAGCCACCAGTTGTCCTCCCTTCATCCGGAGATCCTGTGTTTTTGTCCTTTCCACAGAGCAAGTTACCATTTTTGTTTTTAGTTTAGTTTTTTATTTGGTTTTGCAAGGTGAGGAAAGAACAGTTGCCTAAATAAGTGGGTAGGGGAGGGAAACTGGGAGTCAGACTGTTCCTTTCATTTATCTATTTTTTAAGTTCATTTATTTTGAGAAAGGAAGAAAGAGTGGGGGAGGGTAGAAAGAGAGGGTGAGAGAGAATCCCAAGCAGGCTCTGCGCTGTCAACTGGGAGACTGACTCGGGGCTCGATTCCACAAACGTGAGATCATGACTGAGCTGAAATCAAGAGTCAGGTGCTTAACAGATTGAGACACTCAGGTGCCCCAGTCAGACTGCTCCTTAAGCGGACTTTCAACCAGTCTTCACTGAGGCTGTGGTCCTTCTACACCTGATACTCTAGATAACAGTGTGTGTGTGCGTGCCCACGATTGTGGTCACTGCAGGTAAACATTGGGTATGTCTAGTTTTTTACAACCAGAAATTAACAACATATTGTTTTATTTTATTTTATTTTATTTTATTTTATTTTATTTTATTTTATTTTATTTTACTTTACTTTACTTTATTTTATTTTATTTTATTTTATTTTATTTTATTTTATTTTATAGAATTGGTGTGCTAGAAGGGCATGAAAATTTTCAAGATTATTGTTACAGTTTGCTCTTTCTATGTTTTCTTAAAGATATCACTACCAATCATGGGATCCTGAAAATATGCTCTGTGTCTTTTCTTCACTTTTAATCTTTAATCTGTGTGTATTTTTGTAACTAAGCCTATTTTTTTCCTTCTTTCCTCTACCTTCCTGCTCACCATCCCCCCCTCTTTCTTTTCATATGGCTAATCTATGGTTTTACCAGCACTTATTGTAAAGTCCATCTTTTCCCCACTGTTTTCAATGCAAGTTCTATTAGAAATCAAGTTTCCACAAATATACAGGTTTATTTATGGATTTTTCGTTATGTTCCACAGGCTAGTTGGTCTACATTTTCATCACTACCAGACAATACTAGTTAGTGTAACTCTATTAATGCTACTTGGTGGACTACCCCCACACCCCCGCTCTTTCACTTGTTCTTTCTTCTTTACAGTGACTTGGCCTTTTTCACATTCATATACATTTAGAAATGGCATGTCAAGTTCTATGTACCCTGTAATATTTTAAGTCTTGATTAGAGTTGTATTTAATCTATAGATCATCTTGGGAGAAATTAACATTTTTATGATACTGAAGCAATCCATGATCATGGTTTATTTTTAAATCTTTTTTTTTTTTTTTGAAACTTTATAGTCTACTTTGTAAAGATTATTTCAGGATTTATTTCCAGATACTTTATATTTTTATGATGGTATTATAATTGGATTCTTTAAAAAATTACATTTCTAAGGGCACCTGGGTGGCTCAGTCAGTTAAGTGTCTGACTTCAGCTCAGGTCACAATCTTATAGTTGGTGGGTTCCAGCCCTACATCAGGCTCTGTGCTGGCAGCTCAGAGCCTGGAGCCTGCTTCTGATTCTGTGTCTCCCTCTCTCTCTGCTCCTCCCCTGCTTGTGTTTTCTTTCTCTCTCTCAAAAATAAATAAACACTTTAAAAAATTACATTTCTAGGAGCGCCTGGGTGACTCAGTCGGTTAAGCTTTGGACTTAGGCTCAGGTCATGATCTCATGGTTCATGAGTTCAAGTCCCACGTTGGGCTCTCTGTACTGGCAGTGTGGAGCCTGCTTGGAATTCTCTCTCTTTCCCTCTCTCTCTGCTCCTCCCCTGCTCATGCTTTCTCTCTCTCTCAAAATAAATAAATAAAAACTTTATAAATATCACATTTCTATTTGTTGCTGGCATATAGAAATATAATAATTGACTTTTACATATTTACTTTGTATCCATGTATCCACCAGCCTTACTAATCTAAAACTTCTAATTACTAATCTGAAGATTCTTTTGCATTTTTTAAAGTAGGTAATCATAGCATCTGTGAATCACTATGTTTTTCTTTCTTTTCAATTCTCATTCTTTTAATCTTTTCTCTTGCTTTATTCTACTGCCGTAGACCTCTTAGCAGTGTGCATTTTTTTAACTTTAAAAATTAAAAAAAAAATTACTTTTCCTATAAATACCTAAAATTTGGGGTATGATTAACACAAAATCACTGAACCATGATTTCTGATTTCGGAATCTGATTGATTCAGAATTATCCTATTAATTTGGAGGTCCCTATCTAAAAAAATTTTTTTTTTAACATTTATTTATTTTTGAGACAGAGAGAGACAGAGCATGAGCAGAGGAGGGTCAGAGAGAGAGGGAGACACAGAATCCGAAACAGGTTCCAGGCTCTGAGCTGTCAGCCCAGAGCCCGATGCGGGGCTCAAACTCACGGACCGAGAGATCATGACCTGAGCCGAAGTCGGATGCCCAACCGACTGAGCCACCCAGGTGCCCCTGGAGGTCCCTATCTAAAGAGACAATGGTAAATCAAATCGGATATAGCTCAAAAAACCCACATAAACTCCTATCTTTTGTGAATGTAGGAAAGTTGACATAATTTAAAACTCATTTCTAATGAAATTCACTTGACTAAAATATGTCTTTAATATATTTTGAAAAAGCAATATGCTCCTTGAATTCTTCTGTTGTTCCATATTTCTGGAATTTTCAATTGCTTTTCCTCTAAGAGGACTCTTCTCCCTTGCTTCCCATTATTGCTGCTTATCACCTCTTCATTTAGAACTTTTATGTATCCCAGAGGTAGGTATCTGCTTTACCATCACTTCATATGAGAAACCTTCACTGGTCTCCAGATTATATGCAGTCATGGAAATCTGTTCTCCAGAGTTGACGCAAATCTTTATTGTTGACTCAAATCTTTATTGAGGAATTACTGTGTGCTGTTCTAGCACATATGTTTGGGAAGTAAATACCTAATTGTGTAATTCTTTAATTGTTGGCTTCCCTAACAAACCTTAAGCTCCTTGAGTGGTAGGGTCTAGCATATATATCTGGCACATAATAAACATCTAATAAGTATTCATTAAGTGGATAAAGTAATGCATGCAAGAAGTCGTTTCGAAGTTGATAATTAGACTTTAGGCTTCGTGACCTCCGTTAATGCCATAGGTTTATTTCACCCTGATTGTTTTTATCCGTGCACCTCAAAATGAAGTCCCTGAGTCAACAGTATCACTATCATCTTGGAGCTTGTAGAAATGCAGACTCTCAAGAACTCAGAACTACTGAATTTGCATTTTAACAAGACTCCTCAGGTGATGTGAATGCACATTCCTGTGGGAAGACTTGCTCTCCACGATGCCTGAGGGGTTACCTGATTTAGGATCCTTTCAGAAGTTTAAGACTTCTTAGGCTCTGCCTGATTCTAAAAGACTTGAAAATCCTGCTGCATTCAATTGCTCAGCTGTTGCTAATACATGCTGAATGTCCTGGGAGTTAGGTAAATCTTTTGTTTTCCTGCTCAAAGGACAAGGATTTCCTTCAGGAACACAATCAATCCAGGATGTAGATGATCTTTTTAGAGAGGCCTGAAAAATTTCCTTCCTTTTTTTCACCAAGAAAATGCTGGAAATATTTGGCAGACAGTGAGTTCAAGCTCAGCTCGGTCTGTGTGATACCAGTCTTTTGAAATGAATTAATGTTTGCATTAAGTGGTAGAACGTTGGCAATCTTTGCTGTGTGCTTGCAAATAATGTATATGCTACATTTGTTGAGTGCAAAGTTCTATATATGTTTATCGGATCATGCTTTCAGGTGGTCATGTATTCCAGGCAGTAGGAAGGAGGAAAGTAAAAAAAGGGTTTCTCCAAATTCAGCTCTCTCTAGCCTCACACAACACTTCTGCTTCTATCTACCCCAGTGGCCAGGAATTAGTCCCATCTTATGGGAACCTGGAAGATACAGGCTTTCTCTGAGTGGTGCAGTATGCCCAGGTAGGAATTGGAATTTTGTTTCTGAGGAGGAAAGAGAGGTTAGATATTTGTATGTAACTACTAGCACTTGTGACATGTGCTAAATTCCCTTTCCTCATTAACATGACATTTATGTTTTTTTTGTTTTGTTTTGTTTTTTTGAGAGAGAAGACTGGGGAGAGGAGCAGAGGAGAGAGAGAATATTAAGCAGGCTCCATGCTCAACACAGAGCCTGACGCAGGGCTCGATCCCACGACCTTGGGATCATGATTCCAGCGGAAATCAAGAGGCAGATACTCTGCCGAGCCACCCACTGCCCCGATGTTTCTATTACTTGTTAGCTGAAACTTGGCTCTTCTAAAAGACACTGCTTCCCCAACAATATTCTCACATAAATGCTGGCTTTCTGTCCCAAAGACCACCCACTGAGGTAGTTCAGGAGGTGTGACCTGAACTGCTCTGATTTCCCAGAACTATTTCAAGACCAGTCATTAGTTCTCCCTTTTCTTCTAAGACACGTTGTCCACTTAGCCATGCACTATTCAATTACATTATACTTCCTCTCAGAAACTGTCAGCTGCCAAACTCCTAATCCCTGTGCTCAAGTCGCTAAAGAGTTGAGTTTCTGAGTCTTCCTCTCCACTCGCATCCTGAGCACGGTATCTTCTAACTTAATGTGCACAACAAAGCGTGGTTTTCAAAGTGCGGTCCAGTGTTCCTGAGGTTCTCAGGGACTTAACTTTTCCAGGGGGTCCATGAAGTCAAAAGTACTTTTGTAATAAATCTAAGATGTTATTTTTCCTTTTCACTGTCACTCACTCACACGTATGTGGTAGAGTTTCCGAGAGGCTACGTGATGTGTGATATTGTAACAGATTGAATGCAGAAACAGATGAGAATCCAGCTGTCTCCTATCAAGCAGCCTTTAGAGGTTCATAATAGGTAAATGGTGGTACTTTTATGTCTAATTTTGTTTTAGAAAAGATATTCTTTCATCAGGATATGTTCTTTATGTTAACATGTAATGGTTTATTATTTTGAAATGAATTAATATATATCTTGTAATTTAAAATTTCTGAATTTAAACTTCTCACACAGTGGATATATATATGAACAAAAATCTTTTTTAGGGACTTCAGCGTTTAAGAGTGTAAAGGTCTCCTGGGACCAAACAGCTTTAGAAATGCTGAGGGAAACAAAAACAAAAATACAATATCTCAGCCTCTAGTTCCTTGCCTTTATTTTTATCATATTTTTAAAGGTTTTTTATTTTTGAGAGAGTAGGGAGGGGCAGAAAGAGAGAGGGACAGAGGATCCAAATCTGGGTCCGTGCTGACAGCAACGAGCCCGATGTGGGGCTTGAACTCATGAACCACAAGATCTGCCCTGAGCTGAAGTCGGATGCTTAACCAACTGAGCCACCCAGATGCCCCTTCCTTGCCTTCATTGAAGGCATCTTTGCCCTGTAAGAATAGTGGAGGAACAAGGGGCAACCGTTCATGTCTGATCTCCACGTTCAACTGTCCAGCATGCTTATGCTTATGCTTATTTCCTCGTTTTTTTTTCTGTTTATATATGTAGATTTTAAAAATTGAATGTACCTTAGTTTCAGATGTATGACGTAATAATTCAACAACTCCACACACTATGCTATGCTTCCCGCAAGTGTAGCTGCCAAGGTACAGCACAGGCAATATAGTCAATGGTATCGTAATAGCGTTGTATGGTGACAGATGGTAGCAACTTCCTTCTTCATATTTCCAATTAGATGTGTCATGGGCCCTTTAGGCTTATCATGTCAAAGCAAAATCTCACCACTTCCTCATCAAACAAGTTCTTCCTCCACTTTTACTGCTTCACAAAAATGGTATCCTGATCCACCCAATGTCTTAAGCTGAAAGCTTGAAAGTAATCCTTGCCTTTCTTTCCTCTTAACAATTTACCAGGTTTTGTCATTTGATGCATTTGTCATGTATCTTGCTTTTTGGTGTTCACATTTTTTAATTAAAATTTTTATTGTAACTTAAATTTATTTTTGATACATAATACTGTGTAAGTTTAAGGTATAAGGCAGGTTGATTTGTTTGATTTATATACAGGACTGCAATGTGATTGCCCTTGTACCATTAGCTAAAAACTCATTTCACATCATTAGCATTTCTTTCTTTATGTTGGGAATAATTAAGATCTAGGCTCTTAGCAAGTTTGATGTTTAGAATATTGTTGTCTATAATCACTGTATTGTACTATACGTGAGATCTCTAGGACTTATCTACTAGTTGCAAATTTGTATCCTAAAATAGCATCTCTCCTATCCCAGTCCCCCCACCTCAGCTCCTGGTAACCACCATTTTATTGTTTTTATGGGTTCGTTTTTTTTTTTTTTTTTTAATTCCACATATAAGTGATGTCATATACTAGAAATCTTGCCATTTGTGACAACATGGATGGAGCTTGGGGATATTATGCTGGTGAATAAGCCAAAGAGGAATATTGCTAATTTCTTAGTGGCTCTGGAATCTGTCTACTGATCTCCAGCCCCAGTGTCACTACCTTAATTAAGAATACCAACATCTCAGACTCTGATTTGAGTGTCTTCCAAGTGTCTCTTTGCTCCTCTCAAATCTGTACTACAAATCTCACTTGGATTGAATGTTCTGAAACAAGTCTGGTCATGTCACTTCCTCACTAAAACTCTTTTATTGACTTCTCACTTATCTCAAAGTAAAGTATAAAGTCCCCGAGATAATTATAATTTTGTGAACATACATGATTTCCATAAAGCAGATACTATTAGAACCAAATCATCTTTTTTAAAGATAAACCAAGGTGTAGAGAGGTTATATAACATGTCCAATGTATTAGGGAAACAGAACCAGTGTGAATTACAGGATAAGGGATTTATTATAATAGTAGTATATATATGTAGTATTATGAGATATGGGAAAGAAGGTCCTAAATGAGAAACCAGAAGATTAGAAGAATCACCAGCAAGTCAGTAAGAAAAGCCAAGCAGGTCCAGCTACGCAAGTGGGACTGTGAGGGTGACTGGTAGCTAAGTTTCTGGGGGGTATTGTCTCTGTGAATCTGTAGTCAAGACATCCAGTGATTGTCCAGGGCTGCTTTGGGTCAGAAGAGCCAAAGTTGAGGAGAAGAAAAGGACAACCTGATTCCCTCCAGGCAGCTCTGGGTCTTTCCATCACTTTCGACCAAGGTCACCTTGAGAGGGTAATGGCCGCCGCTTTACTTCCACCTACTAAATCTTGCACAATTTCCTTATCTGGCCAATGCCAACAGAACAATCCAGGGAAGAGGGTATGAAATATGCTTCTCAAGATAACCAAGGTGCTAATGGGATGATTCAGCACACCTAAAGTCATCAAGACACAGCTTGTAAGTGCAAACAGGATTTTGCCTCTGGTTCTATAATGGTTTACCTTATTATACCTTCATGATTTGGCTCCTGATTCCTTTGCTCACCTCTGCCTTCTTGATTTCTGTGCTGCATCCTCTCCCTCTACTAAACCACCGCTAGGGCTCTGGCTATGAGGTGGCCTCTCTGACTTTTGTGCAAGTGCACTGGAACCCTGCCTTTCCTCATTCTTTGTCTGGCTGACTGTTATTTACCTTTTTGGTCTCAACTAAGCTGTTACTGCCTCCAGAATGACTTTCTTATCCCCTAAAGACTGGTTTAAGCACTTCTGTGTGATAGGATCTGATGTTTGATGCTATCTTAGGACTCAACACCCACCCTCTATCTGGGCAGAAGCCTGCTGCTCTTGCTCGCTGTTGTATAACCAACACCTCACACGGTGGCTAATAAATCATAAATAACCACAATGTTTAGTAAGTTGTTTAACTCCCTCTTGGGACTATAAACTCAGTTGAGACAAGGAGGTTTGTCTTACCTAATACATCCTCTGTCTATAACATAATGTCTATATAAGATATGCTGAATTAATGAGGCCAAAAATATTGAGAAAAGCTTAACATTTAGATAATCAATTGAATGTGTTCTTTACCTGGTAAATTAGGTAGACAAAGACCTTGTCAGAATTAACTCGGGAATGAATATTCTTCAGCTCAGTTCATGAGCCTCGTTAATCACTCTTCTCTGTTCATCTCTTCAGGCACAGTTACTAAAGTAAATTTATGCCATGAAATTCTAGGTTATTCTTTCTGGTTTTAGTGACACCACAGTAAAACTGCAACTTCTTTAAAAGATTCAGAGGTTAAGCCAATAATAAAGGATGTGAATAAATTATCATTATTAGAGAATGAGAAAAACACTCTGATTTCCTTTAAAAATTCTTGCTTTTTATGCTGTTAGGCTTGATTACTGGGAGAGCTGCATTTAACAGTTCTGCTTGCTCATGAATTCTGATAAAGTCCAGGGAATGAAGTAATTATGGTCCTCGTTCAGAAGGAGGCTGCAATCCAGATGTAGTACATAGCAAGGTAGAGTTACTAATGTGTTTTCTATGAAAATACACTGGTTTCAATAGGAAAACCAAAGTGAAAGAATATGCTGTACATTAAAGTGAATCCTAAATCTTATAAATCCCTTTGAGGAAAAAAACATGGAGGAGAAAATGACATGCACTAGAGTACGATCTAGGAAAAGACATGTACTGTGTATTAATGGCTATATTGGCATGCCACAGGAGAGCGATAAGAACATTTTTTAAAGATAAAATCAATAGTATTAGCCACTTCAGCTAAACGTGAGAAGATAATCCTTTGAGAGATAGAGGAGAAAGTTTTAGATGATTAGCACGTCCAAAGTTTTACTTATTTTAACAAAAATGTTAGTTAATAAATGCAACCGAAAGTGTTAATTAGCAAGTTAATGAATAAAGGTTTGTTTACATTCTTTTAGGATGAATTATTATTTGTTAGTAGAAGACTTTATTTCTCTACGAGTGTCAACACATTCAAGTGTTGGCTGAGCCTGGACGAAAGACGAGATGTTTATAATAAGCACACAATTGTAGAGGTTCAAATGCAGGACTTTTTGTTTAAACAAATGATTATGGCTAAAGTAGAAGTGTAAACAGGGCCATAATTCATGACACATCAATCCTTTTTCCTGCTGCAGCCATTAGTTTTACACCTTACCAGTAACACCCATATGACTGCAACAAAATAGACCATAACTAAAGGATTTGGTAAGACTATGCTTTACAAGAAAACAAAAACAGATACAACATTACGGAAGTCCTGTGAATTGCTGTTTCATGAGTTTCCTATACTCATGGAGCTACACTACACTATGGGGATGTCTGCTATCTGAATCTTCTTTTGCTTCCAAATCTGTTATATTTATGTTGACATATTCTACTTCTGGATTACATAAACTAGTCAAAGGACCTAAATAATATCAGAGTTAATTTTATTTTATTTTATTTATTTATTTATTTATTTATTTATTTATTTATTTTTGATGTTTATTTATTTTGGAAGGAGAGAGAGAAAGAGTGTAAGGCGGGGGGGCAGAGACAGAGGGAGACACAGAATCCGAAGCAGGCTCCAGGCTCTGAGCTGTCAGCACAGAGCCCGATGCGGGGCTCGAACCTGTAAACCAGGAGATCGTGACCTGAGTGGAAGTCGGAGTCTCAACTGACTGAGCCACCCAGGTGCCCCGATCAGAGTTAATTTTAAAGAAATGGAGATCTTGGTATCAGGCCTTTCCATCTGCTACTGTATCATGACCTAGATTATATGTATGGAACATACTTGAATAGAACCTGGTCATGGTTATATAGAAGTGAATGCTGCTTTTTAATGACATAGCAAAACTTGGGAGTCTTCAATTCAGAGCTCTATTCACTCATGAGTATACCGAGATAAAGTCTTCAAACGGCTATTCATTAATCGGGAAGTAAAGTGGTAATAGCATGGCAAGGAATTCTGAGGTTAATGGCATCTTGGTGTAATTGAGAGTAAAGCTGACTCACTAACTTTGCCAGCTCCCTGTGAGCATCATACACGCTCATCATTCTATCCTCTCCTAAGCGGACGTCATCCTGAAGTGTGAAGGTCACTAAAACAATGGCAGCAGCCACAAAAAAGGTATCTTGGTTAATACCTTGGACACCTCTATGTTAATTTCATATATATTACACACTTCTCTGTTTTCACAAGTATTGCGTTCTAAATGCAACATTGTCAGGTTGCTAAGTGTAAAAGTACAATTATCAGTAATTTTGAATTTGAGTTGCAGATACAGTGATAATTCATGTGAAATGTTCTATTGAATGATTTGAAAATCACTAAAAGCCCTCACAGTCATTAACTTTTTGGTCAGTTGTCTCAATGTCTTTCCCCTCAAAAGAGTACAATGATGTGGGCAGCCTAAGGCAGCAACCTCATTAATGAGTGTTCAAACATGAAAGTTGCCTTTCTCCAAGTCGATTTCTCACTGCCCAGATATTTATTCTTCATGCCTTTTTTAAAAGTTCATTTGTTTATTTATTTATTTATTTATTTATTAAAGTTTATTCATTTTTGAGAGAGGGGAGGGGCACAAGTGGGTGAAGGGGAGAGAGGGGAGGAGACACAGAATCCGAAACAGTCTCCAGGCTCTGAGCAGTCAGTCTGACACGGGGTTGGAACCCATGAACCGTGAGATCATGACCTGAGCCGAAGCCAGACACTTAGCCAACTGAGCCACCCCGGGGGGGGGGGGGGCCCTTAATTTTTTTTTTTTTTAATTTATTTTGAGACAGAGAGTGTGAATAGGGAGGGGCAGAGAGAGAGGGAGAGAGAGAATCCCAAGCAGACTGCTTACTGTCAGCACAGAGCTCAACGTGGGGTTCGAATTCACAAACTGAGATCACAACCTGAACTGAAATCAAGAGTCAGATGGTTAAACTGACTGAGCCACCCAGATACCCCCAGATAATATTCTTCATGCTTGATCACTGTCTTGTGACTTGTTAGCACCATTCAAAATATTGCCAGTGGTTTCTGTATAACATACACAGTAGACTATAGTCACCAATGTACCAGGCTTCTTGTTAGCTTTGAGACCTCTCTCTTTTAACAGGGCTGGAATCTGAAGGATGATCTGCCCCTATTTCAGGAATCACATTAGAGTATCAGCGTAGTTTAATTTCATGTATTCCTTAATTCTGATATCTATCTATCTCTAATACGTACAGGTCAGAAAACATAGTATGAACTAAAATGGGATTCAAATCACATGATTTATCTATCTGTTAAACATGTATGAATGTCAATTAATATGCTACAGAGTGTGCTGAATGCTGGGGAAACAAAAATGCAAATATGTAGTTTCAACCTAAAGAAGTTTAGCAACAAGGAGAAGAGAAAGATTAAATAAAAACTTAAAATTCAATGTAATTTCAGTGCTTTAAAACCTTCAACAGAAGGAAAGGAGGATGCTAATTAAAATATTTCTTCACTCCCTGGTGATGTTGCAATTTCAATCAGGCACAAACATTTTATCTTTAATATCAAATGATATTGAAAGTCCTCTGTGGTATCTGCGTGATGGCTTTGTCATTAACATTTCAGTCTGGGGCATCGTTACATCCATAGCAATGAAGTAACTTTAAGACAGTGAAACAAATGGTGAAGTATTTTTAATCACTAATTGTATATCTTTTTTTGTTTCACAAAAGAACAATCTTATAAGGTAAGTTCATGGTTCTAGAAAGATCTATCACTAACAGTGACAAGAACAAAATGATAAATTCAGCTAGAAGTATGTAAGTGAATTCATGCATTAGATTGCACTTTTAACTATAGATAAACATATGGTAGTATTCAGAAGATCTAGGGGGATGGTCTGGTTAAGAATGTGAGCTAATATCCTGGGTTTAAATATCCACTCCATCATGTACTAGCTCTGTACCTTACCAAGTTACTTAATATCTCAAAACCTCATTTTTTTTGCATCTGTAAAATGATGGCATTAATAGTATCTGTGATTAAATTAGATAACAAAGTAAATGCTATAGTACCTGGTACATGATAAGCAATGAACAATTAACAGTCATGATTTCTAGGATATTATTGTTCTTGTTATTTCAGTTCACCCTAAATTTTATTTAATCTGATCTATAATAGGAGTGTGTGTGAGAAAAATCAGTCTGTCCTTATTCTGTTTTAAGAACACTTCGTGGGTGAAACAGTAATGTTATGAAATTGATACAGAGTCATGTTAAACATTATTCATTCATTCCTCATAGATTTATCAAATTCTTAGTAAGCGCCAGGTGCCAGTTATTAATTTTGGGTTTTTGTTTTCAAGAAGCTTTCATTTGCATCAGAAAACATCTTGAAATACTCAGTATTCAGATATGGATGCCCTGAAAATCTGACCAGTAATCTTAGCAGTATATAATTGACGATCGTTTTCTATCATTTAGAGATGATAGTTGTTGTGGACTGGATGTTTGTGTCCAACACCCCACCTCTCAAATCCAGACATTGAAATCTTAACCCCTCATGTGATAGTACTAAACAGTTGGGCCTTTGGGAGATAATTAGGTCATGAATGGGATCAGTGCCCTTATAAGGGGATGAAGTAATCAGAGCTTGCTTTTTCTGCCATATGAGAATACAAGAAGAATTCAGTCGTCTGCAACCTGGAAAAGGGTCCTCACCAGAACTGGATCATGCTGGCATCCCGATCCCTGACTCCCAGTCTCTAGAAGTATGAGAAATAAATGTATTGTTTAAGCTATCCACTCTATTGTATTTGCGTTAGAGCAGCCGCATGGACTATGACAATAGCCTTTGGAATTCCTGAGTTGTTGCAAAGCAATTTTACCCCCGAGCCAGTAACTCCCAGTACCTGACCGCAATTCTATCATCTGGGCCCTTCCCATCCCATACCCAACCCAAATTACTACTCAGGTTGGTCTGGCCATTTTGTGCTAGACTCTTGCTTGCCCTGATAGTATAGTAAATAAACTTGCGTGGCTTTTTCCTTCATTAAGGTGTTTTTTTGTTTTTTTTTTTTCTGTTTAAAAAGGTTTTTTTTTGTTGTTTCTGTAAATTTTCAACAAACCCCCATGTCTCCTGCTGCCTATACTTCCTATTTATAGAATGTTAATTGTTGTTTCAAGAGACCTTTTTTTTGAGTGGTCATTTCAGTTGAGAATTTAAAGATGGTTCTAAAATTGGCCTCATTATTCTAACAGCAAAGATATTTAGAGCACCTATTATGTGCTGGGCATTGTGTTATGTGTTAAGAATATTAAAAATTATAAAATAGGAGAGTGGTAATGCAGAAGTGTGGGAAGGAGTGACTAATATGCCTGGAGAAATGAAATGTTTTATGAAAGGAAAGACCTTTGACTAGGGTCTAGAAGGTGAATGTCAGATGATGAAGGGATATTGGTCAGGGGGCCAGATGGTAAAGTAGCCAGGAGAAGTTGTCAAGATGTTTGGCAAGCATTCTGTCAGTCTGGAGTGTTTGGCAGATTGGCTGGAAAGGGATGTTGAGGCCAGATTATCATGGGCCCCTAAGGTCCCACTGGGATACATGGATTTATTCTGTAGGCAAACGAGAACCCTACAATTTTTTTTAAGCAGATGAGTTGTAATTACATCTTCAATATTTCATGTATTCTGACTTACTATATAAATATCCAGCTCAATTTAATGAATAGTGTTACTTAACAAAATCGCAAATCTGATCTGTGTTAAACAATTCTGCTACCAGAGAGAAAAAAATACATTTTTGAATATAATTTCCTTAAATTTCCTCCTTGATCTTTTTGCTTCCTCGTTCCTGCTATTTTTTGGTACTTGGCGGACTTGTTTTCTCTTTTGGTTCTTTCCTCTTGAGATTTCAATTCTGTCCTTTCCTTTCCACTAATAGTAGCGTGAAATTTGCAGGATTTGTTCAATAGTGCCAAGGAAGGCTGTGGCTTTATTCAGCAGTATGCCCCAGAGATCATCAATTAAGCTATTTTTGTAGTATGGAAATCTATATAGTTTCAATGTTCTAGTATGAATATTTTCACAATATATTGTTTCAATACCTATGATATATTTATAATTAGAAATGTCAACAGGGAATTCTAAAATGTCTTCTTTTAATGTAGTTATAGTCAATATTATTTCTAACATTAACAGTGTTAAATCTCTGTAATTTATAAAAGGCATAATCTCTGAATTCATGAAACAGAAGTTAAATTACTTTTCTCCATGAGCATAAAACAATTCTATAATTTAAGAACATATGATGGAAAGAATAGGCTATTAATAAGAGCCAAAACCCATTTTTTTTTTTCCAGGTAGTTTCATTGGAGATTTGTTCTTCATGTGTTTTTGCTCTTTAACTTTTCTGTTCTTTTTTCTAGTACATAAGGAAATAGTTGCTGTATATTTCTTCCTGAGGCACACACTGTAAATATACTGTGAGTCAGGAAAACACAGAAAAGTTCCAAGGTTGGCAAATCATTTTAGAAGGAAAAAGTCATCAGGAACATGAGACTCCAAAGAAACAGATGTAAGAATTACTTTTTATAAGTTGTGTTGCAGAATTTTTTCCTAATCTCCCAGTTTTAGAAAATATGTACGTGTATGGATCAGGATGGTTCAGAAAAAAAGATACTTGGACTTTAGAAATTTAGAAAAAAATTTAAATATTGAAATGACGTTGCCTTCCAATTTCAACGGGATTAATTTATATCAGGCCCTGGATAATTTGGCAACATATAAATAGGTGGATATTAATATCTGCTTAATATCTGTTTTATTAAGAAAAACTGAATAATGTTGACAGCAAAAGAAAGCAAAATCATTTCAGCATTTTTACTTCAGGTTTTTTTCATGACTGTTCCCATTTCAGTTGAGGAATTCTGTTTCTCTTGAGCTTACATAGTGAACAAAATTAATTTGTTATTGAATTGGAATCTGTGTTATTTTTTCCTGTATATAATTACAGTTGTTTTGTATAGAGGACACCAGAAAACAGAGTAGAAGTTTTAGGCCATGAGTTTGGGAGTAATTTGATGCGTATTTTAATTGTGAGACTATGACTGACATGTATCAGAGTGAATGGATAGAAATATGTTCACATTTATTTGTTGAATTTATTTAATTATACATATTAATATCTATATTTAAATGAATTATATTAATGTTGATATTTGTGTTAATATTTTGAATTATTCACATTAACTATTTAAATATAGATGCGGAGAGTAGTAAGGGGTCTTAGAGATTTTTTTAGTCTGTCTGCTCACCCACTGTAGAAACACCTTCTGTAATAGTCACCCTTTACCTCTGCTTGGATACTTGTGATGAGAATCTCACTTCTTTATGATGCAATCCACTATACAACATGAAAAAATCTGATTTTTGAGCTAAACTCACCCATTCCAATCTAGTAAAAGTGGTTGTGTTAAAAAAAAAAAAGTGGCTGGGGGAGTAGTAAAAGACAGGGAAAGGATCCTCAGGAAGTTCACAACTTGGCAGAGGGCTAGCCAAGGGCATTAAATGCTGACCAGAGAGGGAAATTTTAAAAGCCACAAACCCTATTGCTTCCCATGTTCCTGGCATGGCCAGATCTTCCCCCAGCTGCTACCTTTCCAAGGAGCTCAGGAAACATGAAAAAAAATATAAAGGACACAAGTATTTTGTCTTTTCACACTTTCTAGGATCAGGCTCATGTATTATCTTAGACTAAAAATCTTCAGGTATTTTTGTCTAGTGTCTGTTCACTGGGTACTTAAAAAATGTTCTCACTGGTATAGAGTAGTTTAGTGCACTGAATAAGACTGAGGTCTTGCCTAAGGTTCATATCCTGCCTCTTCTACTTCACAGTATGGCTTTGAACATATTATCTAACTTCTCTGTTCCTTGGTTTCCTCATCTGTAAAATGGGAATGAAATAGTACCTTCTTTATTATGAGACCTCAGTACATTAATATGTGTGAAGTGTTCAGCAGCATGCCTAACACATGGTGATCACTCAATATGGCTCTTATTATAGAAGCTACATATTTCACCAATACTTATACCTTCTTATATTAACAAGTGAGGATTTAAATATTCCAGTTGTTGAGAGATTTAATCTCTTATTTTGTGTATGCAGAGTCAACGCATTAGCAGTGGGTTAAAAGGCAGCCACAGCTGTGTGAATTGTAGGGAAAGAAAGATTTCTTGCTTCTGCTGAAATATTTCTTTAATCTGATTCCCAAAATACCTCAAAAAAGAGACAAGTTTTTATTCCACATTTAGAGAGAAGCAATTTAAAAGCACATGCTCTAGAATGTTACTTAACATAGTATACATTAATTTAGGATAATATATTAATGGTTGTCAGTCCTTTATAGTTTTGAAAGAGGGGAGGCGGAAAAGGGAAAGATGTGGGAGTAAGGATACCAATGAAGAGGAAACAGTTGGAGAAGGGGAGCGGAAAGCCCAGAAGCACGCTCACTGTATTACTTTGTTCCTCAGGCCTGTCCTATTTAGCTGCATGTAAATTCCCCAAGTAGTTTGAGTCTAGCAGAGATGGGCAAATGTCTACCTTAATGAGAAATAAGCCTATGAATTCTTTGAGAGTCCTCACCTTTGCTGACCTGGTATTCTCTCCTGAGATATCTGGAACTTTTATAGGATTTATTTTTACAATTAGATGAAAAAAAAAAGACATTGTGTTTTTGTTCAAATTTTGTCATTCCACCAAACGGAAACCCTCTCTCCTCTTCTTTTCAATAGCTTCCCCTACCCTGTCGTCCCTCGTGCCTTTAAAAGCACCACCATCCCAGGCTGCAAAGCAGGGAAGCAACGACTACAACTCTACCTGAAGTGTCTTTCAAGTCTGCTATTGATCTTGGTAGCCATGTCACTATGTTGGTTCAGATCTTCACTCTACACTATTGACTCCTAACTGGTTCTGTGCTTCCATTTCTCCCTCTCTAGGTACCTCTAAATGACCTTCTGAAAACTCCATTCCAGCAATTAACTCTTTGTTTTAAAAATCACTAATGCTTCCCTATCGCCTAACAAGGAAATATCTACGTCGTTAGCATATCTGACAAGGTCATTCCTGAACCTTGCTGAACCTGAGATTCAATCTGCTGCACCTTCTCCTCCTAACTTGGGTAGCAGCACTGAGCTACCAGCTGTTCCCTGGATGCACTCTGCTGTTTTCCATGTTGTTCCCCTCTGCTTAAAATGCTTATTCTGTTTGCAGCTGCCCTTTCATCTCTAAAGACCCTTCAGGACCCTGATGTGACCACTCTGTCATTCCCAGGCAGAATAGCTGCTTTTTCTGTGCTCTAGTAGTTGTGTGTGCATGTATCGATCACTGTGCTTCACAGAATGTTCTAAAAAAAAAAAAAAAAAAAAAAAAAAAATATATATATATATATATATATAATTTGTTTTTTGTCTGTTCTGTAAGTTTCAAAAAGGAATCAACAGGGTTTGAATCTCAAACACCAGTGTGTGGCATGCCATAGGTACTCAATAAATGTTGATTGTTGAATGGCTTATACCTCAGATTCCCCATCCCTGCTAATTTCAATGCTACCTTCTCAGGTCCACTTCACAGTTTCCTTTATGGTGCTCTGATTCTCTTCCACGCAGAGCGCTTTTTTTCCTTTCATGAAAAACTATACAAATTTCTTTATTCCTGTTGGAGAGTTTTTTCTATACCTTATAATTAAAAATATCTCCTTATTTATAAGTTAGCTGAAATAGAATTGTGTCCAGAGATGCCTGTATTCCCTGGATCTGTGTCTTATGTCCAGTAGATGCTTAGGATATTTGCTGAATAGAGTTAAGCCAAGAAAAGCCAATCCTTAGCACATCTTCTGAAAAGATATGCATGACCCAAACACTGCTCCACAATGTCTGGTTTCATTGTGGTTTCTGAGGACAGAAATTCTAAGAGAAAAAAACACGTTTGCCAAATAAAAGTTATCAGTAATTCACACAGTACAGGGGATACATTCATTTAGATTTCTTTTCTCTTTAAACCTAGTTAATACCAGGATGGAAATGATAGGAAATTCAACCGAAGACCAGCAAAGTAATTTAGGAGCACAGAGGACTTAAAGTGAGGGTGAATTGAATGGTTTCTATTTTACGATTCTTGGGTACCAAGGACTAGATTATGAAGGTTGAATCAGGAAGGCAAGATGATGTCAATGGCAAACGCTACCTGTTCTGAAAATTTTCTAGTGTTATACTAAACAGACCTTTCTTCTTCCAGTCCAACATCAGGCACCAGAATTCAGTTTAGTCCTGATAATATTATGTATGGTTCAGGTACGTTAGGGGGCAAATATACTTTCACAGGGATCCTAAAATTTCTTTGGGGGAAATGTGTGTGTATTTCACAGACTCATCAGTAAATGCCTGGAGTACCACCTGTTCCTAACTTGGGAGCTGTATAAAATAAATTTATATACAATTGAGTTATTGATGAGTTAAAAAGATACTTAATGTCTAACAACAACAACAACAACAAAAACCAATGGGAATAATTTTAGAAAAGGGAGGAGTTGAAAGAAAAAGGTTTGCCAAGACAGGGTAATAAATAGGCAATAGAGACAGATGAAGAAAATTGGAAAAAAGCTAGGTCATGGTGAAATGTCATTAAGTCATTTAAATCACACATTTGGTGATGAAGGAGGAATTATCGGTATATTTACAAGATAGAAAAGTTTTTCAAAAAAAGGAAATTAATTCTGAGGATAGGCAGCTGAAAAGGCCTTGGGAGTTAAAAAAAAAAAAAAATTATAAGTCACAAGATATCTCCCTGGGAGACAGAACTGGAAAACCGCTGATTTAAAAAAGTTAACTCTTCTCCCCAAGTCTCCCGAAAGACTGTGGACTAGCTTAATTTATATTTACTTCCGTAGAAAATGTTTCAACACAAAGTTTTCGCAAGGAGACCACAAAGTAAAGCGGTTACATACTTTTCCAAAATAAACACTACTAATTATAAAATTTCATCAAATATAAATGGAGGGCGTTTTCTTTTTCTTTTCTCTCTTTCTTTCTTTCTTTCTTTCTTTCTTTCTTTCTTTCTTTCTTTCACCAGTTTCAAAATATTTGAGGAAAGGAAATAATTCATTTCCCTAGGAGGTCCAACTGTGTGTTTCAGAGTTCCTACACCCCGGCCCAGAAAAGCAGACATAATCGGATGTGTGTGCGTATTTTCTGCGAGGTGCGTCAGCATTTTATCAACTTCTCAAAAGTGTCAGTGGCCCTGAGAAGTTCAAATTCCCGGCACTAGATTGTCTTTGGGAGTCCCTTTCAGCTCTCAATGTACCGTAATCCCACGAATCTTTGTTCTTGTAACCTAGCCTGTTTTGAAACCCCTTCTTCCACACATCTAGGACTGCCATCCAAGTGATGCTCTGCGAAGCGGGCTAAGCTGTGGAAGTTCCCCCTGGACCCGGGGCTGGGGAAGGGCATGAACAGCGCAGCTCCCCGAGTCCGCTCACCATTCCTTACACAGGCAGCGGGGCTGGGGCAGCTCCAAGTGCGCCGAGAAGTGTAATCCCTCCGCTAAGTACTTGGCTCTCAGTCTCCAATCACTAGTGGGAGCTGGAGAGGGCAAGTGAAAAAAAAAAAGAAAAAAAAATCCAGAGGCAGCCGAGGAGCGAGAGGAAAAAAAAAAAAAAAGTCCCGCGGCGGCGGCAGAGCGGCCGCGGCGGCCAGAAGTTGACGGTGCGGCGGGGCGCGGGGCGCGGAGTTGGCGTGGGGCCTGCGCGGGGCGCCCGGACAGTTGGGGGGCCGCGGGGACAGCGGCGCTCAGGACGCCGGTGCCGGGAGCTCAGCGGCGGGTAAGGCGCGGAGGGGGGGGGGGCGGGGTGGTGGTGGGGGGGGGCTTGCGCGCGGGGCTCGTCCCTGCAAGCGAGCGGGAGGCAGCGGAGCCGGCGTGGGCAGGGGGGCGGCGCGGAGCCGGTGGCGGCGCTGCGGTAAGGAGCCAGCGCGCAGGGGGAGAGGAGGAGAACGTGCAGCGCGGCCGTGGGGCGGCGCGGCGGCGGGCAGCGGGTCACAAGGTGGCCGCCTGGGCTTTGTGCGCGGGCGGCGCTGCCGGGACCCCGAAACCTCGTGCCGGCGCTGGCGGGGAGTTGGGGGCAGAGGCAGCTGCGGGCGGGACACGTGCTCCGTACCGGGGGAAGGAAGGACGCGCCGAGGCGGGGAGTCGGGACCTGCGCACCCAGGGATGGGGCGGGAGGGCGAGCGGAGGGCAGCCCGGGAACGGGGGAAATGGGCGCGAGTCCGGCAGCCTGGGAGGCAGGACCCGCAGACACCCAGCTCGGCCGAGCCACCTGCCTCGGAAGCCTCCCGGGACTGCGCTCTGCGGCGGGAGAAAGTGCGCAGCGGGCTGGTCTGGTGTCGCGGACTCGGCTCTCGGTGTCTGCCGCTGTTGCCTCTTTCTCTCCGTCTCTTTCCCTCTGTCTCTTACTGTGTCTGTTGCGTTCTCAAATGTTTCTCTCTCTCCCGTTCTCTATCTCTGCCTCTCGCCCTCTCCCCACCTCCCTCTCTCTGTCTCTCCCTGGGCCTGTTTGTGTGTGTCTCCCTCTCCCCACCCCCTTTTCAGTCTCTGTGTCCCTCCCTCTCTGTCTCCTTATCTTCTTCCCTCTCTGTCTCCTACACTCTTGTCAGTCTTTCTCGTTTGCAGGCTTTCTGCTGCTCGTCTGTCTCTACTTCTGTCTGACTCTCGCTCTCAGCGCTCATCAATCCACTCGTGACCGTGTCTGTCAGGGCCCCATATTTCTGTCTGTCCCTTGCGGGGTTAGGGTTTCAGACATTAGAGAGGATCCTCCGGAAGTTGTCCAGTGTCTTATTCCTTTTGAGCTGCACCACTTCAGCTGGATCCTCGGTCCTTCGCATTTGTTCTCCATAGAATGGGAACTCTGTAGTTTCCGTGAGTTATTAGGAATTGCTCTTTTCTTAGTCACCTTTCCACCAAGGTGAGGTCAGTGACTGAGCAGCCACAGAGGTGCCAGTGAAAGAAAACAGAAGAAGAGAGCCGCTTAATTGCCTCCAACATATAAAGAGAATGTACCAAACGTATCTGCAGTGAAGCAGAACCACCTGAGAAACGTTTCTGAATTGTGGAAAGAAACACAAAGCCTCCAATCATGAGAGGAGTCAGCTAAAAAGTATTTGAAAATAATTTGAAAAGTATTTATGGAAATGTCTTGCTGTACTAAACTGATGCCAACGAATTATCTGTGTTTCTTGCATATATTTTTAGGATCCTAGTGACAACTCTCCTAATTATTGTTTTGGGAAAATTATGAGAAATGTCCTGTGTCAACTGGGACATTTGTTTTTGAGAAAATATTCCCTCTTTGTACTCTTACACCTCTTTACACTCCAGTGATCAAGAAGAATTATTTTTAACTGCAAAGAAAATAGGAAAGGATTTGTCAGTAATTTTAAAACATGAGACCTTCCAGAGATCAATAATTTCTTTGGAAAACTCTCACTGTAAGGACGTTTTGAAGGATATTACATCTTAGTGAAATATGCAAGTTATTACACACTTAGATCATTGTGTGATGCAAAACCAGGTTGTGTGCTGTAAGCAAATCATAGTAGTGATGGTTTTTTATGGGAAACATAGCTGGGAAATTAATTGCTCTGATTTTCACTGTTTTCTTTAGTCATGCATAATGTACCTTTGTTTTTAGCAAAATATGGCCGAGGGCTACAAAACTTGATACAGTGTGTTATTTGTCCAATCTGAATTACCATTTAGAAAACCACCTTTTCCTTTTGCTCACGAGATAGAAGTTGATATGATCTCATTACTCATGTGCTAGGGTCTCCTGATGAGTTTTAATGGCACTGATTTGTGATTTTAAATCAAAATGTTAGCTTTTGGTGAGTTAAAATCCTGATTTATGTCACGTCAGTGAATCATCAGTATTTATAGGGGCTTTGCCACCTTGTCTGCCAGGTGCTGCGTGGTGTTTAGCCCAGGCAGGGTTGTCTGAATTCCCTGTTAGATTATTGTCCCTCAGTGACGTGCTGCCTCTACTTGGGGTGTGTTCACATATGTCCCTCAGAATGTTCCAGTCATTAAATAATATTTATTAAGAGGAAATTGACTTAATTTTTTCCTCGTAAACTTTGAAAACTGTGTGAGATGGCCTGATAAAACATTTTTATACAGTAAATACTGATTTTATTATTTAACAGTGTAAGGTAATTTAAAATGTGATCTCTTTTGGTGCATATAGCAGCTTCCAGCAGTCAACTCGTGTTTATCATCCAAATCTAAAGTCAGTTGTCACCCACTCCAACCTGGCAAATCCCTTCCTAATTTTCCTAAGCCTCCTCATCTCTGCTGCTCCGTTTCTGGGCACACCTCTCATTGTTTCCCTCTCCGCCCTCTGGTTCCTTGCTGGGCGCTTCCACACTGGGCTGTCTTTTCATTGAAATAAAATAGTGTGTCTTTTCTTTCCTTCCCTGAATTTCAGAAGCCCAGTAAAGTACCTGCCCTACGATAGTCAAAAAATCCTTGAAGGGTGATTTGTCTTTAACTTGTGATGCTAATTCTCTGTAGGTGCAGTAGCTCAAAGGAAATGCTATAGTGTGGTGTAATAGATCACAGACGGAGGGATGAGACAGTCTCAGAAAGCATCTCCTCACACACATTAATATTAAAGATGAAGAGGATGAGGCCTAAACAATTTGAAAACCTTGTTCAACAATAGACAATGAAGCCACAGTCCTTTCCCCTGGACTCCTGCTTGCCTTCATTCGCTAGAAGTAAATCCATTACCAGGAGCTAACATTTACTATCTAACCTCTGAAGATTTCTTCCCATGCTGACCAGTGACAGTCATGCGTGAAACTGACCATCTTACAACAACTGATAATCATTGGTTATACATAATCATGGAGGTAATAGTTGTCTTTCGAACATTGACTTCTAAGTGCATTTATGTGAAGCATTGTGCTGTGTCATCTTGGGCAGACTACTTACTTCTACCTGAATAGAAGATTCACATTCTCTGGATGAAATTTTCTCCTCTGTAAATTTCTGTGCATGTGTTGAGTGGGGGTAGGGAAAAAAGAAAGGAAGTTTGGACCAGATTAGGAGCACTTTTTGAAGTTTTTCTTCAGAGACCACCAGTTTAACTCCCAGAACAACTGCATATTCATCTGTTTTACATATCAGACTTCCCTGTGAACTTTTGTTTGAAAAAAGGCTAACACAGTTTAAAGAAAGCTTCACGACCACTTACTTTTCCAGTCTCTCTTGTGATTCTTGAATTTCATAATCAAGATAATTCCTAGCTTTTAAATCTGGGTATTTGGAGGATGGTTGATAAAGTTATCAGGATAGAAGGAGAAGCTGATTTTTTAAAAAAAGTTTATTTTTGAGAAAGAGAGAGAGGGAGCATGAGTGGGGGTGGGGCAGAGAGAGAGGGAACAGAGAATCCAAAGCAGGCTCTAGTGGGCAGCAGAGAGCCCGGTGCAAGGCTGGAACTCAGGAACCATGACATCATGACCTGAGCAGAAGTCAGACTCAACTGGCTGAGCCACCCAGATGCCCCAGGAGGAGCTGATTTTGCCTGAGAGATACTAATTTCAAGTTCTCATGTGCTGAATTTGATGTGATGGTAGAAATTTAAGTGGAAATGTTGGACTATATAGAGGCACCCAGTATTCCCAGGAGGGAGGGGATAGGGCTAGAAATATGTACTCATACTGAATTTATAATTAAAATTGAAGAAAACTAAAACTTATTAGAGATAGATAAATAAATGAAGGTTTGGGAGTGGACAGGAGGGGCATTTTGTTACTTCTGAGTATTTATTAAGGTCTATAGTATTGAGACAAAAGTAGGGTATTATATAATAATGCACATCAGGCAATAAACTGTTTTCACGATTTTTAGAGTATCTACTTTACATCCTGGTAATCTTAATTAGATTCATTTTACTTAAATGTTTGAGTGCCTCCTCTCTGCCTGGTGTTGTTATACACCTCAGGGATACTGTAGCCATAAGAGACCCCAGGCTTCTGCTGTCGTTGAACTTGCATTCTAGAAAGAAAAAACAACCAGGAGCAAGCACATGAGTAAGACCATTTCCAGGAGTGAAGATTGACATTCGGAAAATAAGACAGGGAGGTATGACAGCACGTGACTCGGGCTATTCTTTATATGGGGTAGCCATGGAAGTCCTTTCTGAGGGTGTCCCTGAATACCAAGAAAGCCAGCACAGTGGAAATCCAGGAGAACTTCCTGGAAGAGGGAATATCAAAGCTGTCTCTAAAGCAGCAGCAAGTTGGGCACACGCTTGTCATTGTGGTTGGACTCAGGCAATTAAAGGAAATGGTAAGAATGAGGTCAGAGAGATAGCCGGGCCCATGTTATGGAGTATTTTATTGAACCACCCTGGAAGATTTTATACAGAGGAGTCAATAAGTATGACTTAGCATGTCTGTAGTGTGAGCGGGGATGTCTCAAGTAAGATGATGAGGGAGGCTATGAGAAGGATCTCGCTGATAGTTCGGTGGTTTGGCCAAGGGTGGAACCCAGAGAAATTGATCAGATGTTGTTCTTATTACTGAATAAGAGTCACTGAGTTGAATCATTTCCCCCATCTTGATCAACATTGCAACAACCCACTGGCTCAATACTTGCTTTTACTCTTACATCCACATTTCATTTCCCACATGTCACCTCCTTACCTTCCTTCAAATATCTCCTGGGCTATAAGCGCCTTGACTCAGAGGGTGCAGTATATCCTGGCAAGGTTCTTCAGGGCAGACTCTGGGCTATGCAGGGATGCTGGACAGTTTCAACTAACATCACTTCATTTTACATACAATTTGTGTTCTGGTTACAGAGGAAAGGAAGCAAGTAAGTTAGAATTCCTTTAATCAGGCTTCAGTGGCATTTTTCTCTAGCTCTCAGCTTTGAAAACAGCAATGCTTCTGTAAGAACTTCACTGCGAAGTCCACGTTGTTAGACGTGGATCTCACCCATCCTTGTATCTCAGCCCTTTGCAAAGAATCAGTACATAGGAGGCATTCAGTACATATTTGTGGAATGCTGCTGGATGCAGTCTTCTAGAGGACCTATAGTTTTCACTCAGCTCACTTCAGTTCTCTTGTGTTTCAGCAAGTATATGGCTGCATGTGCCTGCAGCTTTAGAAGGTACTAAGTGGCAAGTTTGGAAATGATTTTGCTGAAGGTTGTATTTCCTTATTGGCTAAAGAAGAAAGAAACAATTCAGGGTATCTCTTCATAACCTTTTCTTGCCTGGCTCTCTTGAGATAAACATTTTAGTCATTTTTATAGCAGTTGCATAGACAGGGACTTAAACAAGTACAGACACATCTGTCACTAGTTAATTTGTTGATTTATGAACCTAAAATGACTCCCAAGGAAGTCTGTAATGATGGTGCCTTTGTCTAAATTAACCTATCAACAGAAATCAGTGACTTTTATCTAACTAATATATTTTACAGCCATCTTAAAAGATACGAAATTATCAGTTCTGTTGTCCAATAGACGTTGAGCCATAATAGTACATATAATGAGGGATTATCCCCAAATCCTTCCTCTTATTACTGAATGTAGTGCTCTATTCAAATGGGGTTGCAAACAACTTGGAATCATCTTACTGTATCTAGCAGTTCTTTTCACTGTTTTAATCCTTTTCTGTTAGTCAAGAGGCCACATCTTCTTTTCCTTAACTCTGTTTCCTTACCTCTATTTTGTTAAATTTTTTTTTTTTAACGTTTATTTATTTTTGAGACAGAGAGAGACAGAGCATGAACAGGGGAGGGGCAGAGAGAGAGGGAGACACAGAATCTGAAACAGGCTCCAGGCTCTGAGCCGTCAGCACAGAGCCCGACGCGGGGCTCGAACTCACGGCCCGTGAGATCATGACCTGAGCCGAAGTCGGACGCTTAACCGACCAAGCCACCCAGGCGCCCCACCTCTATTTTGTTAATAAAACCTCCTGCAGTATCCCATTGCCTTCTGTGTCAGGAGTGTTCTGTTTGCCTCTCCAGATCCACTTTGAACCCTTCTCCCTTATGCTCTCTGCCTAGGACAATATCTGGGTGAGCTTTTCTGATTTCCAGATGGCTTAGGTCATTGGGGAACCCCAGCAGGAGATTAAGGGGAGAGTGGAGAAGAGGCTCTTAATTTTCTTGGCTCCTTCTCTGCTAGATCAACTTGGGCTGTCTGCGTCCCTGCACTGAAAGGCACTACTTTTCTTAAGGTAGGCTTCCTTCCAGTAATCTCAGAATCTCTGCTTTTACTATCCTGCTTTACTGTACTATCCTTCAGGGTTCTTCTAAACTCCTGTCTGTACCTTAGATAAATCCTCTTATCAACTTATCAGAAGTTGTAAACGGTGTCATTTTCTGTTGATTCAGCTTCTGAAAGCCTCCTTTTTGGAGGCTTCTTGGACTGATAAGAAGAGTTGGCCACCCTTACCTGTATTGGACATCTGCTTTTCACCCCGATTTTTATTCTTCTATTCATGCAACAGTGGCATAGAAAACCTAAGTTGTTGTTATATAAATCTGTCAACAAATTTATTGGTTTAAACACTTTAATTGACAGTCATCTGTTTACCTCCTCTATATGTAATTTGTTTCATTCACTCTTACTCATTCATTAGTACAGTACATATTTACAGAGTCAGTATTTAGGGCCAGGCAGTATGCAAGGCATTGTGGATACCAAAAGGCAGATGTTTACCCTTATGTGGGATGAGGATTGGAAGGGGCAGGAAAAAAAAACCAAAAAACAAAAAAAAATCCCTAAACAATATTTAGAAATGAAGTTGTGATTAAGGCTGTGAAGGAAATTAGAAGGGTGTAGTGGGAGAGAGTAGTAGGAAGAACTCTCACTTTGCTTGAGATCACAAGCAATGGTCAGGGGCTTTTGCTGACCTGCATCTGTTATCCAGGCTCTTTATGTATGAATTTTAGAAGATTTTCCTAAAGTCACAAATAATAAATCTTGGTAGGATAAGTAGAAATTGTAGGTAAACCTACATTTGCTTTATACCATTACTTAAACTTAGTATTATGGTATACATCTATATCCTCTTTAAGAATTTTTTTGTGCATTTTTATGTATTTTTAAATAAAACCAAGGTCACATAGATTATCTTGTTACTTGCATTTTTCACTTAACCAGACATTGACAATACCATTGTACATCAATCTATCATTTTAAAACATAACATTTAATGTATAACCTGATAGTTAATGATCACTGTTGGTTATATTTATTAGGATTTTTGAAAAGTTAGATAAGCATGAAGAAAATGAAAATGACTAATAATCCTACCACAAAAATAGTCTCTCGAAATTAGGAGTCTCTTGGTACTTGAGGGTATAGAAATGGCTTCAGTCAGGGGTGACTGGGTGGCTCAGTGGGTTAAGCATCTGCCTTCAACTGAGATTATGATATCACGGTTCATGGGTTTGAACCCCACATTGGGCTCTGTGCTGACAGTGTGGAGCCTGCTTGGGATTCTCTCTCTCTCCCTCTCCCTCTGCCCCTTTCTGACTCGTGCTTTCTCTCTCTCTCTCTCTCGAAATAAATAAATAAACTTAAAAAGAAATGGCTTAAGTTATACAGATTTTTATTTCATCAAAACTCCTTTGAATTATGTCTGATAAAACCAAATGACAACAGAGAGGGAAAACAATGTAATCAAACCTCTTTTATCTAGTAATTCTATTCCAGAAATTTTTAGGCCTAACATCATTGCTAGTTATCTCTATCTTATCACATATTAAATGAAAAATTGGAGTTTGAAGAAGTGTGGGCTATATGACTAATTTAGGAAAGCAACTTACGTATAACAGTAGGTTTTACTTTATTTCATTTCTTTCCTCAGTGTATCCCATGGAACCATGGTTTTGTGAATGTCAGGTGTTTAACTCAAGAAGGATCCCACGGGTGGCAGCGTCCCATTGCTAACTGTGGGGACTCTGGAGTTTGGCTTTGAATCTTGGCTCTATTGCTTATTAGCTGTCTGACTTTGGGCAAATTACTGAACCTTGTTTGTCTCTGCATGATCTGTAAAATGGGGATGACAATAACAGTGATTACTTCATAGGTTTGTTTGAGGTTTAGAATAGTGAATATTTGTAAAGGGTTTAGAACAATGCCAGGCAGGTAGTAAACACCACAGAAGCATTTGATAAGTAAACAAATGATCAAAGAAATGAGGGAATTGCTATTTTCCAACTGCAATACTTCTGTGAACCTGTATTATGCTCCTGTGCCTTGTGGCAGTCCCCCAGGGGGTATTTGAGCACGGGACTTGTATTTTTCCTTGCATATATTCAATGCTAGTATTGAATTAGTATTCCTTAGAACATACTTTGGGAAAAATTGATATAAATAATTTACTAAACATTTCACCAGTCTATTTATTGTCTCCTGAAAGAAAGGAACCATTCTTGTTGCCGGGATATTTTTCCTCTGTCTGTCACACACATCATTCTTGGGTTTTTTTTTTCTTTTCCTTTTTCTTTTTAAAAGTAAAATGAGGGGCACCTGAGTGGCTCAGTTGGTTAAGCGGCTGACTTCGGCTCAGGTCACGATCTCATGGTCCGTGAGTTCGAGCCCCGCGTCGGGCTCTGTGCTGACAGCTCAGAGCCTGGAGCCTGCTTCGGATTCTGTGTCTCCCTCTCTCTCTGCTCCTCTCCTGTTCATGCTCTGTCTCTCTCTGTCTCAAAAATAAATAAACGTTAAAAAAAAAAAAAAAGTAAAATGAATATTTTTTTTTACCCAGAGAAAGAATTTTTGCCAGTATACTTGTGAGTATACTCTGGACCTCTGGGACTTACTGAGCCCAAAGTTTACAGTCTATTATATTTTCTAGAAAGCTACTTACTGTTATTTTTTTTCTAACAGCAGAGAATATGTATTCGTTGATGTGAACTTGGGGAATGCAGGAAACTAACAAAATAAAACTCACTCAGGCTTCTACTACACGGAAATAGCCACTCTTGACATTTTGGGTCTTTTTTTTTTCTTTATAAAGTTCGGAGCATAATATAATAGAGTTTTGTGTCTTGCCTTTCTTTTTCACTTGACTTTATGTAATATTCTTAATCCAAGAAACTTGATGATTTCTGGCTTTCAGATGATTGGTAATCTACATTTCAAAAGAGCTTCCTTCCTTTCTCCCCAAATTCTGTGGCCAGAGACAATATGAAAATAAAATGGTGTATCTAGAATGAGTTTCTCTCTCATTCGGAAATTGGAACCACCTGGTAAGCAGTTGGCAATTCTTTTTAAAAGACCTGGAGTAGGTGACCTCAGGTTGCTTCATTTTTATGAGTCATTCCAGTGTTCCAGCCAGCAGCCAGATGGACGCAGAAGAGTCTGTGACCAGACTGCTTCGGAGGCATTACTTACTCATCCCAAGTGGACTGTGAGTGAACTTATATAATCTTGAGGTTAACTAGGAAATGTTATCCAGGGAAACCTGAGTTATCCAAAACAAATTTATTTAATTTTAAGATGATAACTCTGTTTCTTTCATTTCATGTTGGAGGTAGGGCTCTCATAATATACTAATACAGAGGACAGTGTCTCTCAGTATTTTTTCTTGTCTTACAATTTTGAGTGGGAAATAATTTTGTATTTATATGGCAGTGTATAGAGACTTGAACAATTCTAACTATTGTAAGTTTTACTCGGTGTACTTCGTAAATGATGGATTTATGCTGTAGTGATTAAAGTGCATCTTGCTCGCTAAGTCCTTTTTCATTCAGAAGTCCTTCCACAATTTTGAATCCTCATCTGACTCAAGATTAAATCAGTCACTCTTTAAAACACTTATCTTTAATATCTTTAGCAAATGAAAATATTTAAACTCTTTTTTAAAGAGGAAAACCATGCTACACTGTTTAATTGAATTAAATTAGCTTTTCATGGAAATTTACCTAGGAGCTGTTTCTGGAACCAATTTGGAAAATGATCTTTGTATTCTGTGGCATTTATGTCTGATTATGTTTTTCTTAGTAATTCTCAGTGGACCTGATTCACTCCTTGCTTCAGTCATCAAACCCTTGTGAGTTTTGTAGGCAAATTAGGCATTTCCTACCCAATAATTATGCATATTTATGGAATAATGTGTGCTTCTTCTTTAGATACAGATGGTGTAAGAAATTGTTAATTCTAGAACTTAAACTTATTTAAATTTTGTCATTTTAGCATTCTGTAGAGTATGTTAAGGCTAAGTCATATATAAACTTCTCCTGAAAAATGTTTCATAGAATGTAAGTTTTGACCTCTTTACTAATAAAAGCAGGTGCTGTTGTTTTGTAAAAATGGCAGATGATCCAAAAGTTCTTAAAAAATCTATTTCCTTGAAACCTTGTGTATTTCAGGCACATCAAAGATTTTGTATACTACATTTTCTGCCTTCTCTTAATGTTGTAATCTGTTGTTTTCCAAAGCCATGTAGAAATTGAAAACTCCTTAGAAAAACTCAGTGTTCAAGTGTTTTAGTTGTAAAATTTATCCTGTGTGATCAGCATTATGGGGACATGTTTTATATACTTTGGTACGAGGACTATAACTTAATGCCTTTATTGCTTGATACTTCATGTGTATAGCACTTTAGAAGTATTAAAAACATATTTAGCTTTTCAAAAAACTTTTGCTGAATCTGCCACAGTCTGGATGTGAGACTTGCAGTTCTTCTGTGCATACACGAATGCTCGTTTGTTTTGTGTTCTGTATACTGTCTGTACCATCCTGCTTTCCCTCCCTCTCCCCTTCTGTTTTTTCTCTCAGTTTCGCTCTTATTTTGAAAGCATCATTTCTTCGGATTACTTTTTCTGAGCCAGAGAGGTTAAAACTTGCTCATTTCTAGGATTCTGAACCTGTAGAGTATTCCCAAGGTCCTTACTAGCTTCACATCCTCTGACTGATTGGAGTTTTGACTAAGCATAATTGACATGACGATTTGATATTCTTCAGACCTAATCTTAAAATACTTTAATATCATAGACTGATAATAGCAGCAAGAGAAATTTCTATCTTGTTATGAAATCACTTATTTAACTATAATTCCACTCGGTGTTTTTATGAAATATCCATGTTTTAAACATTTTAAAAAGTGCATTCTTACAGCTAAAACTAAACATGGCATGGACATATTATACAAAATATATTGTAGGTGTTCTTATATCTAGACAGTTTTTATTCCTTTATACAATCTCTTTGATATACAAAAATCTGTAATTGCATTATATAGACTTTCTCCAGATACTCTCTAGCTTATATATTTTTTGAAATTTCACGTATTTATAATTGTGATTTGAAAGTTATTGTTATATATTAAACATTTTTCTTACAACTCAACTAGTATGCAACTTGACTTACCATGAGACTGTAAATTCCTTTTTTGGCTCATCTCTCCTAAACCTGGAAGGTATAATGCAGTTTAACAATAATATTTTATATCTTCAGTTTGTGAATAATGTCTTTCTTACAGCTGGAATTATTAAATGTTTATGCAGTGTGAAAGAACTTGATGCGTTATGTGTCAAAGAGATAATTGAGTCTTGCTCTGAGGGGAAAGATGTTTAAAATTACAGATGATACATTACCACAAAATAAATGCTGAGCACAAGTAGACAGAGTATGGGAAAGACAAAATGAGAAGTTGATGAGAACATCTATGAAGTGCCATGTTGACTCAGTCTATTATTCTGTCTTTAGATGATGCATCAGGGGGTGTGTTTTGGGAAGGCTGGGTTGGTGTTCCATGATTTCAGGCTTAAAATTCAGACTTCTATCCTTCAAATACCTTAGTTTTTCTCAATTAAATTCCCCTCTTTTTGAAAATGCTTAGAATTTTTTTAGCTTAACTTCCTGGATTATATTTATATTTCATTTCTCAACCAGATTATGAATTCTCGTTGAAGTATGGCAGCAGTTCCTTAGCTCCATTTTTGCCATGTTCCTACTTTCTGTCATTGTAGAGAGCTTTGACATTGTAGCGAGCCTTGACATTGTAGAGAGCCTTGACATCTGTAATGCTCCCTTGTAGTCTTCACCTTTGTTGGCTGACAGAATGCTGATCTTCCTTGTTTTTTTTTTTTTTTTTCCACAAGACTCTCCTGTGGTCAACCTGATCATTTATTTTTATTTGCTTGGATTTTCCTTAGCTTCTAAATATTTTTTTCTCTTCTCTTTTTGGTGAAATTAGAGTTATAATTTCTTCATTCAGCAACTGATATTTTTGGAGTGCTAGGCTGTAGTAGACTAGAACTGCTTGTGGTATTTCAAGTAAAGATGAACTGTAAAGATGAGCTGTAGTTTTAAATGGGATGAGTACCATGATTTTTGTTCTTGAGTGATATTGGTGCCATTGTTAGCTTTGTTGGCCATCGGAACACATTCATGCAGTCTTTTAAGCTCCTTTTTATGATAACTAAGGCCCATTATCCTGAGAAGTATGGTCTGTTACTTCTTACCCTACATGCCTAACCCTATAGTTTTCCACTTTGACTTTTATTTGATGTTTTCCCCCTAGTAACTCATAAAGTTTTGGAAATCTTGTAGGTTATCCCACTGACTTGGCATTTCATGTACTGGAAAAAGTTAGTGTCTTTTGCAGACCTGGAAAATTTAATCTACATTTCCTCTTTTACATCATTTATAAAGATGTTAAATAAGACCACTTCCAGCACCTTCCCTATTTATAGCTTTCCAGCCAAAGCAATGCCTTTTTTTTTTTTTTTTTCACTTTCTTTGTTTCTCCAGCAGAAGTTCATGAAATCCTCTGGGGACACTTTTTTTTTTTTTTAAATAACTTTTGTGGTAGTACCTTGTCAAGGGATTCTAAAAAAAATATATGGATTGTATGTATCCACTGGTTTTTCCCTTGAGGCTGCACACATCTTTTAATTTGCTAAGACATAATTACTGTTGAAAAAATTCAGAGCTGGCGCCCCCTCCATTGTTTGCTGAATTCTTCAGTGAAGAATGCTTTAGCATATGTAGACCTCACAACATTGCCAAATTACCAAGAAATAATTATAACACTAATTTAGAGAAATTTGAAAGACGGTGGATAAAAGAGATGAAACTTAGCGTTAATAGGGATGGTTGAAATGCAATTATATATAAACAAAAATTATATATAAGCAAAAAAGGGGGTTACTAGGGCGCCTGGGTGGCTCAGTCAGTTAAGTGTCAAGCTCTTGGTTTTGGCTTAGGTCATGATCTCATGGTTGGTGGGATCGAGCCTGAGTTGGGCTCTGTGCTGGCAGTGGGGATCCTGCTTGAGCTTCTCTCTGTCTCTTTGCCCCTCCTCCCCTGCTTGGGTTGTCTCTGTCTCAAAAATAATTAATTAAAAAAGGTGGGGGGTTATTGTGTCTGAGTCTTTCTTAAGCTCTAGACCATGTTCTAAATAAGTCCATCCTGTTTAAGATAGTAGTGATTGTCATCTCCATGTTACAGGTGAAGGAATTTAAGGCACAGTGAAGTTCAGGTGTAGGACTTAATCTAGATCCTAATCTATACCTAGCATAGGACCACCTGATTCTAAATCCTTGCTTAAATGTTGAAAACCTCTTAGAGCCGGATGTTGTGTTGGTTATTGATACTACAAAATTACCGTCACTCCGTCCTGGTGGTCTTGGAAAGAGCCTTGGAGAACTTGGAAAGACTCCTGAGGATGGAAGAAGCCTATGCATAAAAACTCTTTGAGATGGTAATTGTCTGTGGTAGGTGCTGTGAGAGCATAGGAAAAGGCTGATTGTTAAGGAGTTTTCAAGATAGAGACTTCGGTTCTTTTTAGAGATTTTTTTTTTTTAACGTTTTTATTTATTTTTGAGACAGAGAGAGACAGAGCATGAACGGGGGAGGGGCAGAGAGAGAGGGAGACACAGAATCGGAAGCAGGATCCAGGCTCTGAGCCATCAGCCCAGAGCCTGACACGGGGCTCGAACTCACGAACCGTGAGATCGTGACCTGAGCTGAAGTCGGACGCTTAACCGACTGAGCCACCCAGGCGCCCCGAGACTTCGGTTCTTGATTGCGTTTTGAGAAGAGAGATTGATAAAGAGAAAATTTTGAAAATCTTTGGGAAAACATTTTGAACCTTAAATGGTATAATCTCCTTTTTTTCTCCTTTAAGTTATGGAACATTTCTATACAGAGAGTATGGACACTGCTTTTTAGAGCAAAGTTACCACCTCTTTAGTAAAATTGACTTTGATTTGATCCACACATATTTGTGTACATGTGTGTGTGTGTGAGAGAGAGAAATAGATGAGGGGCATTTAACATGGGTTAAATACAGTGACATATTAGTGAATTTGGGAAATCAAATACCTCAAATAATTTGCTGAGAATATAGAGATGCAAATGATGAAAAATCATTTAAAAATCACCAGTTTATCTGAAATGATTGGTTAAATTCAAAACCTGATTTTGAAGGAGGCACCATAACGTATACCTAATAGTAAACTGGACTCTGGGGTTTGGCAAAAGTTCAGTTGTTGCGAGGGAACAGAAGGTATATACTAAAAACACAATAAAAATCTTCAAGGCGGGGGGTGCGCCTGGGTGGCTTAGTCCGTTAAACATCGACTCTTGATTTCGGCTCAGGTCAAGATCCCAGGGTCATGGGATTGAGCCCTGCATGGATTCTGCACTGAGTGTGAAGCCTGGTTAAGACTCTCTTTCTCCCTCTGTCTCTGTTCCTCCCTCTCTCTCAAAAACAAAACCAAAAACCTTCAAGGAGAGTTTGGTATTGAAACTCAAGTATATCATTTTTTAAAATATTGAAATGGACTCTAGATCATCATCTATAAAGAGGTATCACCTATATTTTACAACTTCTATTTTGATCTGTCAGAATGCACTAGAGTGAAATGAAATTCCTACAGTGTTTCTCCAGACTGGTTTGCAACCTGCCAGAATGGACGTTATGTGACATGCTTGCTTTCTATCTTCACACACATCTTTTCTAGAAAGAATCATAAAACCTTCCTTATTTGTAGCATAATAGTGTGTGTTTTACGGCAAAATGCAACGGGGTCTCTTGGCTGTGTCCATGGAGTTTAGCTAAGATAGTTTTTAAAGTAAAAAAGAAATCTTTAGTTTCCAAAATAAACCAGATCGAACATGTATTTTGCATGAAGACAGTGCTATGAGGAAAGCAAAATTTAAAATTGATTAAGAGGCATTATAAGTAATTATAAGTAAAATTAAATTTAAAAATTTATTATTATAAGTACTATATATGTGTTAAATGAATACATTTTTGCTAGTCAGTAATCACCATTTGATTTTTCTAAGGAGTATGGAGTATAAATAACACAAAAACATAGTAAGCTATAGTATGATTTATAACAAACATACTAAGCTATAGTATGATTTGTAACAAATAGAAATCTTCCTTAGTGACTCCTTATATTCTAAAATATAATTTTCCCATTATGGAAAATTATATTTATGTTGAACATAAATAATCAGATATTTGCTTCCCTAATGATCCAGATTATTTTAAAATCATGTTACTGGATTTAACGACATGACCTCTGTTCTGTGACCTTGTGTATTTCTGGAGGCTTGTTGTACATGTCAAGGGTATTTCCTTTTATTTGTTTTAATTTTACCTGCCATTTAAATTATTGAATGACCCTTCATAATTTTATTATGAAGCCATATAATAAGGAAGGACCAGTTGATTATTTTTTACTTTAACTTTCATAATCTCATATAATTCCAGTCTTCTTTGTGTTCTCATTTCTCAGGTCAAATAATTCTTGTTTTGCAATTTCTCATCACAGTAATGGATGGGATACACTAATATGTTTCAGTACATTTATTGTTCTCATTTTAGCATTTTACATCTGTTCTCTCTTCTAGGGGAGGAAAACAAGTAGTATGTCGAAAAGAGCACACGACTGGGAGGCAGGAAAGGCCATAATTAGTTTTGGAACCTTAGACTAATCACTTAAATAAAAGACTGGTCAAACTCCGTACGGTCTTTCTGGCTCTGAAATGCTGTGATTCTGTAACCTAAATGGGCAAATCTTATCATACTTAATAATGGTAGTATGGCATTAGTTTCTTTAGAGCAAGGCACCATAACTGTGGCGTGTTTGTATTCCCCCCTGCCCCAGGTGGTATTTGGAATTTCAGAGACAAAAGAGAATGTTCACAGATTAAGTCCTTTCCAAATGTTATCATGTCTGAGATTTTATAGTTCTTTGCATGAGAGACTGATATTTAAAACTCATATGATAATACTGTGCACCATTTTACATGCTTCTATAATTCCTTTCCTCAGGGGTTCCATATAATTTTGGTGAGTAGGAAGTAACTCTACAATCAATATCTTACTCCTTCTTTTGAATTATTTTCTAAGAACTTGAAGGCATTTGTTGAAAAGGTTTTGTTCAGAAGTCAGATTCAGTTCCATGTTTTGACTGTGTTGGATTATAATGGCTAATTTTACTAGAGATAAAATATGCAGAGCATGCCAGCAATGTAAGTTCGTTTTTGTGATTGTAACTTCACTAATCAATGAGATGATTTGTGTGCTTTATTGGTTACCCTTGTTTCTGTGACTCCCTGTACTAAGTATTGTCTTTTAAAATGATTTTTAATAGAAACAGAGACTGAATAGGTTGAGGTGTTCTACAGTTATGCTGGTTGTATGAGAATTTAATGCCCATTCTATTCCTATAATACTCTTTTTTTATATTGTTCTAGGATTGATTTAATGTTCACATTCCTTTAGAACATTTAAGCAACTTGATATAGTGTTATTTTCAAGTTGATTACTAATTTCCTTTTAAAAACTGTATTTTCATCAGCAATCAACTCTATTATTTTTATATGTGTTAAGGTTTCCGTGGTATTTTCTATATTATCCATATCAAATTTTTAATCCCAGCATGCCTCTCTGAAACCTTTCCCTATAGTATGTCAGTATGTATTGAAAGACCCTGTAGTAACAGGTTCATTACACTTATCAAGCTAAGTAAAATAAAACTGAGAAAACAAAGAGAGACACTGGAAATTCATCTTGGAGCATTTGCTGTTAATCTAAAGCAGGAAGCCTCCACTGAAAACTATAGAGTTGGTTGTTTTACGTGAATTATTGGTTCTTAAGGGAAACAAGATAAAGAAAAAATTGAATTCTTAACAAGTGCTGAAGATGTTCATAGTGAATGAACATTGTGAAATGAGTGAGGGTTCACGATCCTAAAACTCTTAAATCAGAAGTGAGAATGAATATGAAACAGAGTAAGGCAAATCCCCCTTGTATGGACTCTTTTCTTAGAAGTTGGTTTGAAAAAAAAATCGAACTACCTTTACACCCTACATGGATCACTTATCAATTTCTCATACTGGTACTACTCTTGTGTTGTTCCCTTCTTTTGAAACCTGATTCAGAGTTTTTACAAGATATTGTATTTATCCCATTCAACTGGACTCATTTTCTTCCTTCTCTCTGCTTGCACCCTGTTGCTAATTAACTAATTTCGTGAATTGTTAGTGTAAGTGGCATCATTTTTACTGTACTGATTGCCAAAAAGTGTGTTCTGTTCCTCTCTTTCCTCCATATTTCTCAAATATGGAGTTGCTTGTTTAGTGTTGAGTGACTGAATTCTCTGTTTTTATATGGTTCTAATCTTTATTTCTTTGTAATTGTGGAAAATTTCACTTTGAGAATATGTGAGAAGCTTGGGATTTTTAAAAAATGTCATTTGTTTTAAAAACACATTCTGGGACATGAAATAGGAAAAAAATTCTCTTCTCTATTTTAATTAAAGCCAGTGTAGATGTTCGACGCTGAATTTTGGAAGTAGATACCTGGGTTTGTAGGCTGGCTGTCCCACTCAGCATCCTCATCTGTAAAATGGGGATAGTAAGAGAACCTACTAAATAAGGATGCTGGGGGAAGTAAATGGAGAACCTAGAAATCTGCCTGGCATACAATAGTTGTTCAGCAAGTGTTCATTCTTCTTTATTTTAGAGGTCTTTAAGTGGCATTGGCGCAGTAGCTTACTTTATATAAGATCGTTCCGCTAAAAATAGAATGAGGAAAATTTACAAAGTCAATTGATCAATATTTAAGAGAAAGCTTTCTTACAAAATGTTTTCAAATGCAAAATTTTAAGGTCACAGATATTCATATTAAAATATGTGTCTAGTTAGAAACAAGAAGCTCTCAGAAACAAAGTTATTTCCTTCCCTTTTTATTCAATTTGGGATTCTTCCATTTCTATTTCAAATGCTTGCTTCTAACAAGGAGTTCATATAATGAAATAAGAGGATGAATTGTGTGTTTTTATTAATTTGAATGATGTTTTCCCTTGGATGAATTATGAAAAGTCTGGCTAAGTTTAGTATTAGTGGAACTTGAAGAGATGTTAATATTGGGCACGTGTTTAGTTGCATGACATGATCAGTTTACCCTGATCCAGAACCTTAATTAAAGTTTTATTAAACTGTGTAAACCATGATCCAGTTTGGATTTGAAAGTAGATAGACATCTGTTTCAAATATTATTACTACAGTTAGAAATTAATAGCTTTTTTCTCTGAAAGTCTGAATGTTTCCCTTTTGAAACTTGTTTCTGTCTCACTATTCCCTCTATGTTAACATATTTTCGAGATGTTAAGGTTATTTTAAAAATCACATTCATAGTCTTTGTAATATCTGTACTAAGGAAAAGCAGGAAAGTGTTTAGAAGTATTTCATCTAAGAACAATAAAACAAGACTCCTCTTTGTTTTATGTTGAAAGCAGATTTCTATAGTGATGCATCAGAAGCACTTACGAGGGCTTTCTTGATTGAGGACCTTTGTGCTCTGTCCCTCCCTCTCTTGCTTTTGTTCTTTATGAAGTGAGAGCTAATTCTCAGTAAATTTTGGTGTCGTTTTGCTCAGGATAAAGAGCAATCACTTTCTTTTTTCCTTTCTTTGCCTCAATGACAGAAAATTCTTCACCAATTGCATATCTTCAGCTAATTATTGTATATGTGTTTTACCCTCAGTTCTGGAAAGAAATCTTGAACTCATATTTCACTCAGATAACACTTAATGCTATTTAGAGAAAGAACAGCAGAATTTAATTTCCTATTAAACCATGCTCACCAAAATGGGAGGAAACAAAGCTTGTGATATCCCAAAGTTCAGAATCCATTCATTTACTATATTGCTATATTGCTATGTCAGTCAGCAAGAACTGATAATTACATGAACACTTTTGATGGAAACTTTGTAAAATAAAATAGGAAGAGGTCAAAAAGGAAATTGTATTACTTGGAGTCCATTTGTTGCCTTTTTAATATATTTTCTTTGTTCTTACGTATTTTTGGATTTTAAAAAATCGGGAAATTACCATCTTAATTTTGTATTTTATTTTTGCTTAAAATTATGCTGTGGAGTTCTTCTCATGTTATTAAGTATGCTTCCAAGTATTCTAATGACTAGAAAATAATTCATTTGTTTATTTTTTAATTTCTCATCATAAATAATGCTGCAATGAATATCTTTGTGAATAGATTTTTAAATATATGAATATTATGAATGTTACGTGTAACACCAAATTGCTTTCCAATGAAGTCATTCTAATTTATAATCTTACCAGCAGGGTATTTAATTTTACCCATAGATTTAGATGTGTTAATACATATTTCAGTTATATCTGTGAAATCTCCGTAACACTCAGAAAAAGTCAAAACAAAATGTGAAAGACCCAAACAATAAGGTAGTTGGGATATGTGGGAACATGCTTCTTCTTATTTTTATTAAAAAGAGAAAAAGCACAAGTTTTTACTAATACCAATACCGACCATTACTTTTGATACATAATTTCATAAAATTTATTTAAAAAATGTAAATTAACTCCAATTATTATTATTATTATGTTTGAGCATTAATTTGTAACCATAGGAATGATTTAAGGAAAAGGCTATTAATTCGTACACAGATCCCTGAAGTCAAAGGCAGCAGTTACCTCAGGAAAAAAATTTAACCCAAATTCTTAATTGATATGCAAAATATAAGATGGTTTTGTGCTTTGCAGAAGCGCTTTCATATTATAGCAGAGCTACAGAAACTAAGTTGTCTGAGCCCTGCTCTTTTCTTGCTTGAAAAAAATGTATGTTTTTATTTACTTACTTTTTTAATGATTATTTATTTTTGAGAGAGAAAGAACATAAGTGGGGGAGGTGCAGAGAAACAGTGAGACAGAGGATCTGAAAGCAGGCTCCCCGCTGACAGTACTGAGATCTCTGTGGGGCTCGAAGTCATCAACCACAAGAACATGACCTGAGCCAAAGTCTGGTGCTTAACCGAGCCACCCAGGGGCCCCCAAAATGTATGTTTTTAAATGAAACATTTCTTCCATATTAAAGGGCACAAACCTATATGTACATTTTAAGGAATAAGAATGAAAGCTTTTACATCTGCTAGTCAGCTTTTGAAAGAAAGTAATCCTTTTAAGCCTCCTATGTACTCCTCAGTCACATTTCGCTCCTTTCCTTCCCATTTGAGTGAACACCACCCTGAGCCTTGTGTTTATTGTTCATCTTTTTAGAGTTTATTTATTTTTTGAGAGAGAGAAAGTGGGAGCAGGGGTAGAAGACAAAGAGAGAGAACCCCAAGCAGGTTCTGCGCTGTCAGCACAGAGCCTGATGTAGGGCTCCATCCCACCAATCATGAGAGCATGACCTGAGCTGAAATTCAGAGTTGGACGCTTAACCACTGGGTCACCCAGGCACCCTATTCGTTTATTTTTCAAAATAATTTTTCCATATGCATGTGTATTTCTAAACTGAATTTTTGAGGTTTGTAAGAGGATCATTCTGTAATTAGTGTTCTGTGTGTTTACTCCCCCTCCCCCCACTCTCAAATTTATGTTTCTAAGATACATCCATGTTGCCTGAAGCTGCATTTCACTTACTTTTATTATGTTGTATTATTCTGAGGTGAATAGACCACAACTTAGTTTCTCATTTGCTTTTTGATGGGTTGTTTCTGGATTTTTGCTATTATAAGGAATGATGTTATGAGTTTCTTGTGTTGTGGTGCACAGCTATAAGGTACTTGGTGATTGCTTGGCCACAGAAAAGGCGCATTGCACAGTTATGAGATCCTGCCACATTGTTTTCATCCTCCCCCCTAGCAGCATATGCTATTTCCTGTTGTGGTACCTCCTAACCTATTCTTGAAGTTATCAGTTTATTAAATATTTACTAATCCATATATAACATGATATAAAGATCATAATTGATTTTTTCTTAATTGATAACGATGAACATATTTTCATGCGTTTTCTTTGTCCATTTGTTCTCTTCCCCTCACGCCACTGCCAACAGTGTGAAATGCCTGTTGATGTTTTTTGCTTATTATCTGTTATGTTGCTTGCTCTTTTCTTAGTGATTTGTACTGATTTTGTTCTTACTGTTTACTGTTTATTGTGAATATTAATTCCTTAATCAGTTAAATGAATTGCAAACATCTCCTGACTTGTAGTTTTGTTTTATCTTTGTATGGTAGTTTTTAATGACAGAGTTTTCAATTTTAATGTGGTCAACATTTTCCTTTATGGTTTATATTTTTTAGTCTTTTGTTTAAATCACCCTTGGCCATCCCAAGGTCATAATGATACTCTCTTACACCCTTATTCTGTCTGCACTTGAATTTTGTTTGTGAGGTGTGAGTTAAGGTCCAGTGTAGTTTTATTTCTGTATGTTTAAACTGTTACTCATTCCAGAGTGGTTGTCCACTTACGTCAGCTCTGTTGCATATGCACACACAAGTATATATGTATATCTTCATTTCTGAACCTTAAAATTTTGTTCCATTGCTCTGTTTTTTCTTGTGACAATACTACACTGTCTTAGTTATGAAAGTTTATTGTGTGTCTTGATACCTGTTTGGGTGTGTCCCTTCCTCTTTTTCTTCTTTATGAGAATCTTGGCCCTGTGCTTTGCTCTTCTGTATAAACTTTATAATTTTGCAAGTTTTTGATTGAAATTACAGTTAATTTAAATATGAATTTGGGGAGATGTCATCTTTATGATAGTCTTTTTACTAAGAGATATGGCATATTTCACTATTTTTTAGATAGCTTTTTTATAGCATCTCACTTAGGATATGATATATTCTTTATTGAGATTTGGCACATATTTTGTTAGGTTTGTTCCTAGGTACCTTATTTATTTATTCTTTTTTGCTACTGTAAATAGTATTAATTGTTAATTATGTTTTTTAATTTTTTGTTGAATATATTCCTTGTTGAAATTATATTCCTTACGAATTATTACAGTTTTGATTCCTGCTTTCCAGTCTTAGATATTTGATTTCTTTTTCTTGTCTTAGTGTACTGGCTGAGAACTAGAATATAATATAGAATAGTAGTGATAGTGATTGTACTTTTCTTTTTCTTATAGGGCCTAAGTTTGTCACTGTTACTAGTTAATCTAGGTTTTCTATGTATACTTACCACATTAAATTCTCTTACATTTCTGATATGCTGAGTATTTTATTTTTGTGTATTCATTATAAGTCAGTATTAAATTTTATCAGATTATTTTTCTGCATCCTTGAAACTGTGAGCTTTCCTCCCTTCAGTCTCTTTATATGATGAACTACATTCATTTACTTTATAATGTAAAACTGTTCTTACCTTCTTAGGATAGACTAATTTCATTGTGATATATAATTACTGTCTTAATAAACTGCTAGATAATCCCATTTAGGATTTTTGCATATGTGTTCATAGTAAGATTAGTAAGATTAGTTTTTTTCTTCTATCATCTTTTTTATTCCCAAGCAGCCACTAATCTAATTTCTAGCTCTTTGGTTTTCTCTTTTAGGCAGTCTGTATAAATGCAGTTATGCAATATGTGATCTTTTGTGACTGGCTTCTTTTATTTAGCATAATGTTTTCAGGGTTCATCCATATTGTGGCATTTATCAATACTTAGTTTCCTTTTATAGCTAGATAATATTCCATTGTATGGATATACCCCATTCAGTAGTTGATGGACATTTGGGTTATTTGCACTTTTAGGCTAATATTTGTAATACTGCTATTAATATGCATGTCCAAGGTCTTGTGTGGGTATGTATTTTCATTTTTCTTGGGTATATACATAGGAGCGGAGTTGCTGGGTCATAGGTAATGCAGTGTTTAACATTTTGAGGAACTTCCAGGAAGTTCCTCAAGGTGATCTCAGCATTTTATATACCCACCATAAGTGTATGAGAGTTCTAGTTTCTGCACCTCTTCATCAACATTTATTATCTTTTTGGGTATAGCCATCCTCATGGGTGTGAAGTGGTATCTCATTGTGGTTTTGTTTTGCATCTTCTTGATGGCTACTGATTTCAAGAATCTTCTCATGCACTTATCTGCCATTTGTGCATCTTATTTGCAGAAATGCCTATGCAGATCGTTGGCCTCTTTTTTAAATTGGGTTATTTACTTAGTGATAAGTGCTCTTTGTATGTTCTAGGTACATATTGCTTCTGTGATTTGCAAATATTTTCTCCCAGTCTCTGGGTTGTTATTTTCACTTTCTTGATGGTGTCCTTAGAAGCAGAAATGTTTTACATTTCAATGTCCAGTTTGTCTATTTTTTCTTTTGTTGTTTGTGCTTTTTGGCGTCATATTAAGAGACCATTGCCTAATCCAAGATCATAAGTATTTCCATCTATGTTTTCTTAAAAGAGTTTCACCCTTGTATTTGAAAGATGGCTTTGGTGGATATAAGATTAATGATTGACTTTTTTTTTTTGAGAGAGAGAGAGAGATTGTGCATGTGTGTGCATGTGCATGTGAGCTGGGGAGGGGCAGAAGGAGAGGGAGAAAGGGAATGTTAAATAGGCTACACACCCAGTGCAGAGTCGGACAGTGGGGCTTGCCAGTGGGGCTTGATCACATGACCTGAGCTGAAATCAAGAGTCAGATGCTTAACTGACTGGCCACCCAGGTGCCTCTTGGTTGACATTTTTAAAAAGCATGTGAATATTATCATTCCAGTGCCTTTGGCTTCCATTGTCTCTGATGAGAAGTTAATCTGATTGCAGTTCTCTTGTGCATGCTAGGTCATTCTTGTTTATTTGCTTTCAGAATAGTCTTTAATTATTTTTACTATGATGTATCTGGGTGTAGACCTCTTTATGTTTATTCTACTTGGAATTTGAGGTTCTTTTTATTTTTTAAAGTTTTTTTTTAACGTTTATTCATTTTTGATAGAGACAGAGTGCAAGTGGGGGGGAGGGGGAGGGGCAGAGAGAGAAGGAGACACAGAATCTGAAGCAGGCTCTGGGCCCTGAGCGGTCAGCAGAGACCCTGATGTGGGGCTCGAACTCACGAACAGTGAGATCACGACCTGAGCTGAGGTCGGATGCTTAACTGACTGAGCCACCCAACTGCCTGGAATTTGAGTTTTTTTGGTTATTGGTTTTAGGTAGATTGAATAGTGTCCCACATTTCTCTAAAGCTCTACTTAATTTTCATTTTTTAAATGTGTTTTTCAGGTTGTGTAATCTTTGCTGTGTCTTAGTTTGCTTACCCTTTCTTCTGCCAGTTTGAGTCTGTTAAGCCCCTCTATTCAGTTTTCCATAACAGTAACTGTACTGATTATCTCCATAACTTCCATTAAAAAAGTTATTTTACAGGAGTGCCTGGGTGGCCCTGGGCCCTGGGATCACAGTGGTTTGGGCAGGTCTTTCTTTACTGTCTCTTTCTTAGATTAATTTGTGTGCCTCTGTTATCACACCTAGCTGTTAGGCTCTACTAATTTTTGAATGATAATTCTGTTGTTTATGATGATGGTGCTCTGGAGCATAAATTTCTTCACAGGTTGGTGTAATACATTTCAAACTACTTTTTAGCTTTTTAGTTTTTGAGGCCAGTGATTGATATTTTTTCTGCCTCTGGAAGGGCTCTTTGCTCTTTCCCTAGTTCTCTTTGGTAAACTAGCTGGCTAGTAGTTTAGCTTATATCTCTCATGGAGCTACCAGCCTCCTCTTAATTGCTTACCACCAGAATGTTTTTTGTTTCTTTCTAGAGCATCGCTTGAACTTTCCTACTACACTCTATGGTTTCAGCTAAACTTAGTGTGTGTGGTAAGAGTTTTGAAGCTCTGTTTTTATGGACTGCTTTATGGATTGGCAAAATCTCTGAGCTATTAATGTGGGGTGTGGGAGGGGACGATGGTCCGCTTCTCTTGGTGTGATACCACTATTTTGCAAGCATGGTGCTGGGCTGAGGTGGTAACCTCTGTTCTTCACATCTTGCCTTTCCTGGTATGGAACCATTGCACCGTGAGTGAGCTGGTGTGAGGGCCTTCGGAGCCCCAAGATCCTCTACCTGCCATGCTCAGTGTAGAGCCTTCACCCTGTGAGTGGGGGTTGGTGGAGGAAGGAAGCACCAATCTCTTAGCTACTTACATAAGGAATTCAGCTATTGCACCTGAGAGCTGGGAGGATGACAAATGCTGGTGGCCTCTCCCTGCCAGTGAGATAGAATGCCTTGAGTGAGGGCTGAGGGGAAGGGGATCCCTGTTTTCTTGGCCATATCCACGTGGAGTGGAGCTTCCCTCAAATTGAGCTGGAGGTGGAGAGAGAGGGGGCAGATTGTGGCTCAGGTGCCACAGGCTGTCAGTGTTCTTACCAAGGCTTGGTATGTTTTTTTGAATAAATGTTTCCTGAATGCATTGTACCCTTTTGACAATTTCCAGAGACTTTAAATGGTTTTTAAAAATTTTTGATTTTTAAGTAATTTTCACCAGTTATGGTTTTGACAGGGAAGTAGGTTTGCAGAGCTCCTCATGTTACTGTTCTGGAAGTGGATTATTGTGAAATTGTTTTTGATTTTTTTACTTTTATTTTCCATGAGACATTTTGGTATCAAAGGTATATTATTAGCCTGTTGGGTGAGATGGAAAATGCAACTTATTTTTCTGTTCTTTGGATGAACTTACTGTTATGGAATGAATGTGTCCCCTTGAAATTCATATGTTGAAACCTTACCCCCTGGTGTGATGGTATTAGTAGGGTGGGAGGGTGGGGCCTTTGGGCAGTGATCCGGATTAGATGAGAACATGAGGGAAGAGCCCTTGAGAATGAGATTGGTGCCCTTAGAAACCTCACAAGAGAGCTTGCTTCCTCTCTCTGCCAGGTGAGACTATAAAGAAGTTGATAGCAGCCTGAAGGAGGGCTCTTACCAGAACTCAGCAGTGCTGGAAATCCAGCCTCCAGGACCCCGAGATGAATTTCTGTTGCTTCTAAGCCACCTAGTCTATGGTACTTTGTTACACTAGCCCGAACTGAGACACTTGTATAAGATTAGAATCTTATGTTCCTTGACAGTTTTATAGAACTGTATGAATCATCTGAACCTGTGGGATTAGTTTCAAACTACTGATTATATATGTGGTAGGAGTTTTCTCCTACCAAACTACTCTCCAAACTACTGATTATATATGTGGTAGGAGGTCTTCTATTTTGTCTTGAGTTAGTTTTTCAAACTTAGAATTTTTTTTTTTTTTTTAGGAATTTGCTCTTTTGTCTAAATTTGAATATATATTGGCATAAACTTTTTACAGGCATACCTTGGAGATATTGTAGGTTCTTTTCCAGACCACTGCAATGAAGCAAGTCAGATGAAAAATTTGGTTTCCATTGCATATAAAAGTAGTACTATACTGTAGTCTATTAAGTGTATAACAGCATTAAGTCTAAAACATCAATGCATATACCTTAATTAAAAATGTTACTGCTAAAAAAATGCTAACCACAATCTGAGCTTTCAGAGTCATAATTATGGATCACAGATACCTATAACAAATATAATAATAATGAGAAAATTTGAAATATTGTGAGAATTACCAGAGTGTGACACAGATATGAAGTGAGCAAATACTGTTGGAAAAATGATGCTGATGTATTTGCTTAATGCAAGAATACCACAAGACTTCAATTTGTAAAAAAAAAAAAAAAAACAAAAACAAAAAAAAAAAAAGAAAAAACAACATCTGTGAAATGCAATAAAGCCAGGTATGCCTGTATTGGCTCTAGTTTGTGCCTCCCTAGATTCATTTGGTTCCATGAACCCCTTGGACCTCAGCTGTTTGCCTTACTTTGAATAGCAGCTCACACTATTCCCATGATTGTAAAGCTCTGGCCGTTTTCATCATAACCTCATCTTTGATGCCATAGATCATCTTAGCCTCCTCTTCTGTGCTTTGGAGTAGACTCTGTATAACCTTTGGGGTGGGAGCCACAACAAATTCAAGACTAGGTCTATGTGTACTAGGTCAGCCTTCCCCGGCAGCTGCTTAGGAGGGGCCACATAACATAGCCTGGACACATGGGAATTATCATGCAGTATAAGAGACGCTGACTAATGAGTGATGGGAGATAGGAAGAAGATGGGAGATAAAATGCTTCCATTTTATCTGGAGATGTTTGAAGTGACATTCAGCCAACTGTGATTTCTTAGAAAGCTTTGGCTAGTTTGTTAATGTTATTTTCCTTTGTGTCCTGTATCATTTTCTTTACCCTCCCTCTTCCTTTCCTCTACTCACTAGAAAAAAATAATTGGCATGTAAGCTTGGTCTTAAACTCTGACTTCTAAGGAACAGAAGTAGAAGTAGGTACTTGAAAGGGGGTTTACAGTTTGCTTACTTCTTGGGGGGCTATAACGACTGCTGGTTGTCAGGAAGCCAGCAGAGACCCCCAGCATGCAGTGGCATCACAGGGACTGCAGCTTTCAGCTGTGACTATTTGGTGTGAGGTGTGTGTGAAAGGAAAAATATGTGGCTGTTGCACTTGACACGTGGGCATGGATAAGTATAAGGATTTTGATGTTTGGGCAGCATTAGAGCCCTTGAAAAAGAAAAGGATAGGCCCAGGGCACCTGAAAGGGAACTTAAGGCTCACCATGAGAGCCAGAGGGCCTCTCTAGTTGGTTTAAGAGACTCATTTAGGGGCACCGGGGTGTTTCAGTTGGTTAATAAGCATCTGACTCTTGGTTTTGCGTTAGGTCATGATCTGAGATCAAGCCCCATGTCGGGCTTTGCACTGACAGCATGGCGCCTGCTTGGGATTCTCTCTCCCTCTCTTTCTCTCTGTCCCTCCCCTGCTCTCTCTGTTTCTCTCTCAAAATAAATAAATACGCTTAAAAAAATTAAAAAAAAACATTAAAAAAAAGGATTCATTTCTATATGCACAGACTATACTGTGTTGAAAACCAGGCTCATGATATAATTATAAGGGTAGTAGGGCTATTAAGTAGACTATGTGTATATTTTGACTGGCCCCCTGTGTCAAATTCAGGACTTTGGTAGAGACATAGTAGGACTCTGTGACAGACCAGGAATGAAGACGTTGGGTAGATGTGTCTGACAGTATTGAACCCTCAAATTTCCCTATATTTCTTAGGGGAAAGTAGCCCTCCCTTTGGAGTCTGTGCAATTCTTACCGGAAGTGTGTACTTTCAGGGATTATGTGAACATTTGTGGGAATAGATCTTGAAGATGTTAAAAAATGGTAAGACGTGGAATATAGAGCACTAATGAGTGAGAATTCATTATTTTATAGGCACTTAACTGTGACTTGGGAGGAAGTATTCTGACCAGGACATGTGGAAATGTCAGAATTTCCTGGCATGTGGTTGAGGAATGGGTCAAAAGTCTTAGTGGGCAGGAATATTAGAAAAGATTTGCTCTGTAAGACTTAAGAAGTCACCATTTATATTCTCTGGGACGTTCCTTTCACCAGGACAGCAAGGAATGCATTGTTGAACTTTCTACTGAATGCCCATCCAACTGTAAGTAGAGTTAGGCACTGAGCTCTTGAAATGGCACTATCCAGACAACCATTGGTGGCAGATGGATTATCATGGACAGCTTTGAAATTGGAAAGGGTAGCAAATTGTTCTTCACGGAATTTATTTATACACACACACACACACGCGCGCACACACACACACACACACACACACCAGATAGAGGTTTTTTTAATTCCTCTGCCTTCAGAGACCTGGCCAATATCACCATCTGAGTGTTGAATCCACTGGCTGAATGCCTGTTAAGTTAGCATGGTACCTCTTGCTACATTTCCTTGAACTAAGGGACCTGTTTTATACTTGAGTGCATGTTCACAGGATTCACTGGTCTTACCAAGTTTTCCAACACTGCAAAGCATCTGGATAGAAGGATGGAGTAGCCTGTGAAACGGAGGAAAGGTTCAGTGAGGGCAACAGGTCGTGGACAGCTCTGGGGTTGGATGTACTGTATATATGGTGCTGATTTGATAGTGCTGAGTTGGTAACAGATGAAGATAAGTGAAGGAGTGGAAGTTAGATGTTCCTTTTACTCTCAGTCACAATGACCTACGTGCAGACTTGGGGTCTTCTGTGTCTGCAGTCTTAGGCTCTGCTACTGGGTAACAGGGTCTGATTCCTGGAGGGTGGGATGAGGAACACTTTAGACAGAGGACACAACTGACAGGAAGCTGCGGCTGCCATCTGTTAACTTTGGGCTTATGACAGTGCACCAGTGGACATAAAAGAATTATCGGGTGGACCAATTTTGAACACAAGGAGAAATTAACATTACTACCATCTATTGGGTACAAGGAGGGAACCCTAGACTTAGGGAATGCTCTGAGTCATCTTCTGCTGTTTCCATGTCCTATGGTAGCTGTAAATGGACAGTTTAAACAACCACAGCCCAAAAAGGTAAGGCAATTAGAGGCCCAAGCCCCTTGGGAATAAACACATGGGTCACCCCATAAACCCAAACCCCAGACTACCCTGAGCACTGGTCAGGGGTGAAGGAAAACTAAAATGGGAGGTAGAGGAGAGATGATAAAATATAAACGTACAGAACCAGCTACAAATGGCATAGGCTATAACTCAGTTTATTAAAAACACCTTTTCAGTGATTGGCAAGTCACTACATGAAGAATTGGACTTGCACATCTTCTGTTGAAGAAGAGGTAATGGCAGCCTTCTTCTCATATGGATCTGTGTATCTTAGGAGAGTGCAAGTCGCCTTAGTGGCACAAGGGGAGGACTGTATTAAATCCAATTTATGTGCCTTCAGGTCTCCTGGGTGCCTCCTGCCCACGTCTCAGCAGCTTGCTCTTCTACCTCTGCAGTGCAGCCCCAAGATCTCTCCTGTCACAACTGTGGTGGCCTGTCTCTGCCATCACCTCATCTTTATCACTTCTTGTCTTAGCCTCCTCTGAGGAGATGAGGGCCCCCATATGCCTACCTCCATCAGTCCCAATGGGGCAGGAGTGTCAGTAGCTCCAGCGCTGAGGTGCCACCTGAACACAGAGGCCGTGGCTGCCTGGAAAGCTGCCCACAGGCACCAGGAAGCACATCCTGGAAGCATGACAGAGATAACACCCCGGGGTGGCAAACTTTGCCTAGTGAGAGCTGGGAGATGGGTAGGAGACAGTTGCTCATCTTTCTTTCCTTCAACAGATGGTTCTAAGATGCAGTGGTCCCATCAGACTTTCTGTGCTGTGAAGGATAAAGCTGAATTCAGCAGGTAACTGAGGCGGGAGGAGAGATACCTGCTCTTCCAAACAGAGGGCAGGAGACTCTGTGGTATTATTAAGATGGGAAAGGGCATCCCGTAATTGACCAACTGAAATAGGGCTTTAATCTGAAGCCAAGAGAGTCTATCATGAGTAAAGTATCTAAATCTCATATTTATCATCTGATATCTCTGTTAACTGGTTAGTGGTGGTGTTTGCTTTTTAGTCTAGGCTATGTTAGTTGAATTTTCTTCCTTTCTTTTTTTTTTAATTTTTTAATGTTTATTTATTTTTGAGAGAGAGAGAGAGAGACACGGAGCACAACCAGGGGAGGGGCAGAGAGAGAGGGAGACCCGGAATCCAAAGCAGGCTCCAGGTTCCGAGCTGTCAGCACAAATCCTGATGTGGGACTTGAACTCATGGACTGCAAGATCATGACCTGAGCGGAAGTTGGATGCTTAATCAACTGAGCCACCCAGGTGCCCCTGTTAGTTGAATTTTCTAATTAAACATAACTACTTGAGATACTACTGTAAAAATACAGCTTTTAGATAGTTACGTATAAATTTTGAAGCAAAATTGGTTATGGAAGCATATGCAAGAATATACAACTGTCTACAAGTCAATTCTGCATTTACCTTTTAGAAAATCACTGTCTAAAAGCAATGACATTGTTTAGAGAGTCACAAAAAAGGGAAAACATGATATAACTAATTTCTGATGGAAAGAAACCTTATTGAGACATTAAAAAAACCAGTTTGCATCTCAATTAACATTTAAAAGAAGTAAAAAAAGGTATACCACATCTGAGTGCACTAAAACATTTGGGGACTTAGATGACAATGAGCAGAACTATAGAACATTTTAGACTCAAATTGTGCTATTTGAATTTTATGTTTAGGAAATTCACATTGCATTTGTGGAAGCAGTGATATTACTTTGCATATTTGGAGGTGGTCAGTAAATTGCTAGGCTAAGTTTACATGAGCTTTTAAAAATGTGCTCTTCTGTAGACATGCTATGTAGTGAATAGTACGTAGGTGAAGTCATGTTTGGAACAGTAGGTCTGACCCTGATTCTACTGAACAGTAAGTTTGGTAAAATTGGAGACTTGTGACTGATGTTTGTGGCGTCATCATGTTTCTGAATATACTGAACAACTAGAATTAATATATGTTAAAGAAATCCATGTTCTGAACTTTTCTCAGGTTGTATACAAATAGGAAATAATTCAAGCCTTTCAGAAGAGGTTTTAGAAGATGTTTGTTTTAGGTTGACTGAAGATTAGGACTGAATGAATGGAATAAGGGATGCTATTTAAACATCCCTTTAATTGCTCTTTAATCTTATTAAAGACAGGCTTTAAGGTAACAGAAATTTTCCCCAAATAGGGTACCTTTCTGTGGTTTTGGTTCTTATGTGGTCCATGTGTCTTTATTAGGTTTCCTTGAGTTTCTACTGATTACATAGTTACGATAATTATTTTCCAGTGCTTCTTGAAATTGTGATGTGTGCTGTGAAAAGTAATAACAAAAAATAGCCTCCAAAGTAATTTTTGCTTCTCATTTATCTTAAACCTTGTAATTACAATCAGTTTAATAAGATTTGCCTGTTTATTAAATATTAAATGTAGTGTGAAACTGTATAAAGTATACTTTGGTCTTTGTCGGAGTACTTAGAGTTCAAGATATATATATATAATCTATATATAACATATATATATGTATTTTATTTTTTGTAAGAAGTAAATATAATTTAGTTGGAGCCATTATTTCTCTATTTCTAGAATATTTACTTTAAAAGTGCTGAGAATTTTCAGAAACATAACATATTTCTGAAAGTATTTTTTTTAATGTTTAAAAAATTTTTTTAATGTTTATTTTTGAGAGAGAGAGACAGAGCGCAAGGAGGGGAGGGGCAGAGGGAGAGGGAGACACAGAATCCGAAGCAGGCTCCAGGCTCTGGGCTGTCAGCACAGAGCCCGATGCGGGACTTGAACTCGTGGACTGCGGGATAATGGCCTGAGCCAAAGTCAGACGCTAAACCGACTGAGCCACCCAAGTGCCCCTGAAAGTATTTATTTTGCCAGCTGAAGTGGTGTGACTGCAAAATGTGTTATACAGAAGAAATGATACAACAATATTAAATATGAATTCAAAAGTTGTTGGAAATAATTGAAGCAAAAATTGTGACCAACTTTGGGCTTGGTGATAAACATTGAGGTGGATTCACTTTGGTCTGGGGTGGACTATGTAGTATTTCCCAAATTTGCTTAATAGCCAGTCTTTCCTGAGTGGTGGAGGGAGGATGTGTGTACCTTAAAACACATTTCCGGGTCCTTTCTGAAGAGATCCTGATTGAGTAGGGTTGGGATGGAGTCCGTAAGTTTGTGTTCTTAACAAGTACCCTAGATGGTTCTTTCTCACCAAGCATGTTTGGCAAATCCTCACAGGAGTTAAAGAGTTAAACTGGCAGGTAGTGTGTGTTGAGTTGCAGCTGCCACACACAGAGCAGTAATTCTACTGTTTGAGGACTGTTTGCCATGTTAGTGGGTGAATGTATAATATTGATGGTGAGAAACAACTCTAACCGTATACCTGCATTGTTCCTTCATCCTAGTAGCTAGTACTTTTTTAGTATTTAAGATACGGCAGGTATTGTTTGTTTATCACAGCGTTTGTGATTATTATTTGATATATCTCATCTAATTTTATCTCCTTTCTGAGATGAGGAATCTGAGAGCTGTGACTTGACTAGGGTCCAATTGAGTGGGCATGGTATGATTTAAACTCAGGCAGTCCAGTTGCCAGAGTTGGTAATCTTTTTTTTTTTTTAAGCTTATTTATTTATCTTGAGAGAGAGAGAGAGAGGAAGGGGCAGAGAGGTTGAGAGAGAATCCCAAGCAGGCTCTGTGTGGTTAGCACAGAGCCTGACGCAGGGCTCAGTCTCAGGAACCTGAGATCATGACCTGAGCTGAGATCAAGAGTCCGATGCTTGACCGACTGAGCCACCCAGGTGCCCCAGAGTTAGTATTCTGAACCAAAGATTAGGTGCATTGTATGCTTTGATTCCCTTTTCTTTGATAAGAGTTTACAGTTCTGAGATCCTTAACCCCAGCATCCCTGTCATAAGAAAGCAGTTCTGGTAAGAATCAGTGTTAACTATTGGGAGTTTTGTGAAGGGACTATTGCTCTTCCCAGTGAAATGTGCCCTACAGCTCTCAAGGAAGGCTTCAGTACAGAGAGAGTTGCAAGTAGCCTGACATGGTCCTAAAGCATCCCCCATTCTTACAGGTTTCCAAGTAACAGCTTAGAGTTGCACATAAAACCAACACACCGCCATTACCCCCCAAAAGAATCTCCCATCAGGGCTCCCATGCGTTTTCTCAAGGATAGGCAGCTGAATCCTTGACAAGTGTTTTTACTTACTGACAGACCTTTGGCAGGTTAGGTGCCTCAGTCCTAAGTGATAACTTAGGTGACATCTGCCTGTCAGAGTTGCAGAGTGGGGAGCTTAATCAGGGTGCTGATAATCTGAGGTGTTGACTGGGGGAGGGCAAGAATTGCAGAGTGTAGGTTACCCTTTGAGTCCTTAGGATTATAACTACTGAAGGTTCCTCTTCCCTCATCTACCCCCTCCATGTTTGAAACCAGCATAATGTGTAAACTTCTGGAATCATTATGCTGTATGCCTGAAACTAATGTAACATTGTGTGTCAGCTGTACTCAAAAAAACAAACAAGCAAACAAAAAAACCCACCACATTGATTCACCTTAGTTATGAGAATCTGTTCACTCATGTTGCATCCAGGCAGGAAGAGAGAAGCTAGGCAGTATCTTCAGTAAGGTATTTGGCTGATGTGAGTCACTGCGGTTTTCATATAAAATTTCCCATCAAGTATCCCAGGCATGTTTTAGTGTAGCTTCTCAGACAACTCCTAATAAAGCTTTTCTCCAATCCAGTTTGAAACAAAAGAGGAACAATGGCTAGCACTCATAATATATTTCTAGAACACGCTTTTTCAATGCAGCCTCCCCACATTCATACCAGGTGAGAACTTGTTCTTGGTTGTTCTTTTCACAGCTGAAAAGAACTTATCTTTGAGATGCCATGCTGGATAGTATTCACACTGGCTACTTTGGATAGTAATTCTGACCCATCCTTTTGCCTCCAAGGAGAGATGACTTTGGGGTATTTGTTTAGACTTTTTAGACAATGGGGAAATGAGAGCCAAGTTAAAAAAAAAAAGAATCTCACTTTTATGTGATTTAAAATGACTGTATGGGGGGGAGGGGAAGGAAAAAAAAAGTGGGAGAGAGCCAAAGCATAAGAGACTCTTAAAAACTGAGAACAAACTGAGGGTTGATGGGGGGTGGGAGGGAGGGGAGGGTGGGTGATGGGTATTGAGGAGGGCACCTTTTGGGATGAGCACTGGGTGTTGTATGGAAACCAATTTGACAATAAATTTCATATATTGGAAAATAAATAAATAAATAAATTCACCTACAAACTTGAAAAAAAAATAAAATGTATGTTTTTAAATTTATGATTTCTTTGCGTCTGCTGTTTTGAGTCCATTTGATTCAATGGGTGTCACTTTTTCTAAGTGGAATTCAGTAGAATAGTGTAGTATTTATGATTGGAATAAGTATTTTCTGTTTAGGTACAACTGGAGGATGATCCCAGATTTCTCTTGTCATTTGCCTTTTGGTCATCTTCAGCAAAAGGCATTGTTTCATTGCTGTGTCTACAGAAAGAAATTCCAGACTTTTTCAGTACCTCATTGGCTATGTTAAGTCAGGAATCGTCCTTTTACCAAGGTTTTACACATTTATAATCACAGATACTCTTTGTGTAGGAAGAGTTTTTGGATCCAGATGTGAGATTTTATAGTAGTTAGAGTTTATATTTGAAGAGTATTGTGGGAGATGATTTATTATATGCCATTTCAGGGATTAGGAAATAGTCCAAGCATAAAACTTTAAGGATTATTTAGGCATTTTCTTGTGGTGGGAAACAAAACTATTTTAAGGTCTTTTAGTTGTTTTACTATTTCCTTTGGTCAGCAAATGGCCTTTTAGTAAAACAAGACAAGAACTATTAAGCATCTAATAGGAATCCGACACTTTGTTAGCATATATACAGGGAGCCGTGAAGGAGTGAAGTCAGCGTGCCTGGATAGTTGGGTTGGCCCTGCCACTTATTATCTCTGTGACCTCAGGCCAGTCCTCAGCTATCAAATAGAACTATCATATCGTGGACACAATTTGCTTCCTAACTGGGTTGTTTTCAGGATCAAGAGAAGCTGTTTTATTTTAAACTATAATGACTTAAAATTAATTGGTAGTATTAATTACTCTTGTGTTTTGATATATCAAAATATATTTGATATCTCAATTCCATGTCCTTGAGGAACTTACAGTTTGTACGAATAGCATTTGTATAAAACGGATAAAAAAGAGGATAGTGTAAAATAGGATGTAACCACATGCAGTTCTTTAGCAATTCTGTGTTTATAAGGAGATCAGGAAAAGGAGAGATGCATGTAGGTAGATTAGTCAGAGGAGGTTTGCAGCAGAAGATGGGGTTTGATCTGGATGTTTAAGTGTAGATAGGGCAGAGTGTGATCATGTTGGAAGGAAGGAAGTAGGGAAGCTTATCAACCTGATTTCATTCAGGTGCTGTGGAATTGGAAATTGTCTGCCTTCATATGTCATCCAAAGCTCTACATAGTGGATCCCCATGGTATCTGGGACTCAGCTTACTACTTTTCACATAATAGTTCCTCTTCATGGAATTCTTTCTTCACCCTCTAATCCATGTCCTGTATCTCCTGACTGATGAAGTATCACCATCCTGGTTCCCCTGCTGCATAGGTAAGCTTGCTTTCCTCTGCCTTCCTAGTGCCTTCTGGAGGACTCCATTACTTATGACACTTAGCATTAGCTAGTGTTAGATATGGTGCCATGTGGTTTAAATGTATCATTTCATTTTGTCATTATAACAGCTCCTCAAGTTAGATATTACTATTATTATCCCCATTTTATAAATAATAATAAAAATCTGTGAGTCTCTGGAAATCCAAATAATTTGTCCAAGGACCTCAAGTTAACAAGACTATGTACCTCTTGAACTAAGCCTATGTACCTCTTCTTCCCAGTGATGGAAAATAGAAAGATACTGTTTTAAAAAATTTTTAAGTTTATTTATTTATTTTGAGAGAGAGAGAGAGAGAGAGAGAGAGCTTGCAAGTGGGGGAAGGGCAGAGAGAAGGAGAGACGGAATCCCAAGCAGGCTCCAAGTCATTAGTGCAGATGCCTAATGCAGGGCTCGAACTCATGAACGGTGAGGTGGTGACCTGAGCTGAAATCAAGAGTTGGATGCTTAACCAACTACACCATCCAGGAGCCCTGAAAGATAATTTTTAAATACTCGATTTTAAGAAGTTTTTGCATGTAGAGAAAACATGAGACAAAAATTGAATTTGGAAACTTTCCCTATTATTTTTTTCCCTACTGGATTTTGCTGGTAAAATGAACTTGATGATTAAATGAATAGAGATAAATGATGTGTTGAGATCATTAAAAGTTAATTATAACTGACTTGGGTTTTCAAGTGTTTTCTCTTTTCACCATGTGAAATTTTATATTATGTAAGCCCAAAGAATTCTTTATTCTGCTTATAGGATTCTGTTATTTCATATAATTTATGAATGAATTAATATATACCAAGGCAGGTAGATTAATTGTTTCAAAGTGATTTTGTTTATTTCCGGCTGGGAGGAACACTTTCCCTGGGGGCAAGGAATGTTTTGTGTTTGGTTGTAGCATTGTAGTCTCCTGCTGTAATTGTGTTGAGAGACAGGTGCCGTAGTCATTGCTTTTACTGGGTTTTTCACTTTCTCCCTTTTCTGTGTTGTTGTTCTGGCTGAACCCCATGTATTTGTGTTGAGGTTGGTCTGGCCTAGAGCTCTGACGCAAGAACTGTTTCCCTTGGCAGCACAGCTTGTGAGAGGCCAGGGGGCTCCAGGAGCCAGGTGAGCTGTGTCACTTTGGGAAGCTCCTCAGTATTGTTTTGCTGTCTATCTGTCTGTCTGTCTGTCTATGTATCTTTTTGAGAGAGAGTGTGAGAGCGTGCAAGTGGGGGAGGGGCAAGGAGACGGGGACAGAGGATCCGAAGCCGGCTCTACACAGACAACAGAGAGCTCCATGTGGGGCTCGAACTCATGACCTGTGAGATCACGTCCTCAGCCGAAGTTGAATGCTCAACTTCGAATGAGTCACTCAGGTGCCCCTGTGTTTTGTTTTTTAAAGAGATCTTTGTCATCCCAGGAGTTCAGTCATCTAGCCTAAAATTATCTTTGCCCCTGGAGGTCAGTGAAGAGAGAGATCAATGAGGTAAAAATAAAAGACTTTGCGGCAAATGCGGAATTTGAGCTGCACTTTGTGGGATGGTAGGATTTACTTAGGTTGTGTTGCACATAGCGTATGAGTGTATACCTAGAACTGGCACTGTATCGAGGGTCTTAGTGGAAGTTTTGATAGGAGTAGAGGAGAATGTTCATGGGGTCATAAAATTCACTTCTGTTGCAATAGTGTGTGTGTGTAGATGTATAGAGATATATGTACTTCTTGTATACTTGATCTGTACTGTCTAGTTTGGCTCATTGACTCATTGCTTAAGAAGGGGATAAACTATTAAACTAATCTAGATTAAAAGGTGTTTGAGTCTATAATTTAAACAGTCTCCTTGGGTAATAATATTTCTCTCTAGCAAACATTGCTTATCTCTCAGACCTCTCACCCTTTTTCTTAGTGCTTTTCCAAGATGTGACGAGATGTATGAGATGTACAGGATAGCAGATAGGTAGGGCGGAGTTCTTGACCTTCTGTCCATTGTCCACTGCCTTTGTCCCTGGGGCCACATCTCTGCTTCCCTGGTTGCTCAGTGCCCTAATGACCTCCAGTGCTCATACTTGTGAGTCATGAACTCATGGTCCATTCATTTTCATTTTTCTTATTGAGTACTCCCTGGCTAACTCCAAACTTCTGCTTGACTTGTGCTGGACCATGAAATCCTTAGAGGTCTGGCTGTGACATCCATTTGGTCATGTCCTGAGCAGTCCACACTGTAGACCTTGTTCCAGAGCTACCTCAGTCTATGGCAGTGATCCTCCTCTGAGAAGCTTCTTGGCCAGACCCTTAGCTAGTGTGGGATGGTCTACACCACACAATAATCTGGCATGTTCAGGAGTGCTGAACATCAGTGACTCCCCTGCCTGCCCGTGAACTATAGATTATTTTGATGTGGCTCTACCCCAAGTAGAGTATCCTAAGGAGCTTGTGATCAGAGTGGACCTGTGAGAAGTTAAGCAGAATTGACATGTATCTACTCCTCTCTGTTTCTTGCTTCTCTCCTGTTTTTTTTTTTCTTTTCTATTCTTCTTCCCAGTCTCAGAAATAGGCAGAATTCCACCTTCCTTTTCCTTTTGGATTTTCTTTATATAGGATTCTGTGGTTTAGCTCAGCAAAGATGGCAAAGGAAAGATAAGGGCCTTATGAAATCTTCTCTCAAGATAATTTAATTTACAAAACTCTTGTCTTGATACAATTTGTATTATCTGAATGTTAGTGTATTTCTTCTGTTTTGATCCTTGCATTTGCTGTTCTTCTGTGATAAATCTTAATCTCTCCAAGATGGAAGTTTGGGGCAGATACAGGAAAAGGTCATGTGCTCAAAAGTCTATAAAGGTAAAAAAACGACATTAACACTTCAGAGTGTGTTTGGCGGAAGTGCTAAAAAGTGACTCAGAAAATTGACCTAGGCTTTTTAAATCAGATTTTCCAAACTGTGTACCATAGAGTCAATTAATAGCATGTTTAAAATGATTCCTTCCAAAAGGGATGCATGGATAATGCATCTTGGAGATTCACAACAAATATTAGCTTATTAAAGGTTCTGAAAAGTCCTGCATAAAAAAAAAAATCTTAAGGTGAAGGGAATTAAGAGTACATATATTGTGGTGAGCAGTGAACAGTGTATTGAATTGTTGAATCACTGTGTTGTACACCTGAAATTAATATAACCCTGAATATTAATTATATTGGAATTAGGTAAATTAAAAAAAAGAAAAAAGTATCTTAAAATTTGACTATGAGGCCTAAAAATGTTAAATACCTACCAATTCTTAGGGGAAAACAGTTTTTAACCACGGCTGACCTAAATACAGGGCAGGATCATAGCAATGCCAGTTAGAGCCGAAAAACAAAGAGAAATCAGAGATCTGAATGGCTGTTCATATAGCTTGCTTTGTAATGATTGATTGATTTATTGATTGATTTATTGATTTATTTTGCCAAGGACCATTACTAAGAGAGCTTCTAATGAAGGCATTTTTCAAGGTAAACATATAATTCAAACCTTTTCATCTAGTATTTACTTTGAATTGAACTCCAGGTAGAAATCATTTTCTTTGGAGCTCTTTTTTGGTTAAGTAGTTTGTATGATGTGGAAATGATTTTGTAACACATATGCCCAAGCGGTAGGTCTTTTAGACCAGCTAGTTAGATCCAGCTAGTTTTCTCTTCCCATTCAGTGTGACTCTGAAATGTCGTTTCACTTGGCTGTAGGCAAACAGATTCACTTGGGATCTCGTCTGTGTCAACTTTCTGCAGAAGAAGAGTATAATACTAACGATATTTCTGTTTTATAAAGTTCTACAATTCACATAGACAGAAATAGCCAGGATGTATATTTGTATGAGGCAATATGCCAACTAATAGTTCTTATTTAGGCATTTTCTGTAATCTACAAAATGAAATAAACATGTGCCTGTTAAAGGAATAGGTTGACTTAGAATTATAGAATTAAAGATATGCAGAACTTTGGAGCCCCAAGAAACTAAGTAGAGAAATGAGGCCCAGAGAAGTTAAATAATGATTTTAAGATTCTGTAGTGTCCACTAAAATATAATATTACCTTTGTTTGGTAAGGTGAACAATCATTTAACATTTAAGAGGTAACTTTATTTTCGGATAAAATATGACACTTAAACTCAAGGAATCTGATTACTTTTAAGATCTTAAAACCAAATGCACATTATGGATGCTAAGTCTCCCATTGTCTTTATCTGTTTGATTTCCTACAAGGAAGTGTATTTGCAAAACTTCATAAATATGTGAAGAAACAGCCTTGGGTGTTAATTTATTTTGAAAATGGGAGTGTTTTGTTCGGGGTAAATGAAAGCTGCAACTTTGTTGCAGAAGTTTTTTATTCTTCAGTTGGAATGGTTTGTAACGAGCTACAATGGAACATGTTTATAATGTAGTTAGAAATCATAGTTATGCTGTTAGGAATCCTTTTCTTTTTTTTTTTTTCTTCTTTTAAATATTTACTTAGAGTGTGAGCGGGGAGGGGCAGAGAGCGAGGGTGAGAGAAAGAATCCTAAGCAGGCTCTGCACAGTCAGCGTAGAACCTAACGTGGGGCTCGTGAACCGTGAGATCATGACTTGAGCTGAAATCAAGAGTCCAGACGCTTAACCGACTGAGCCATCCAGGCACCCCTGGAAAAACATGGCTTTTAACCTAAAATGCCCTGGGAATGAATAAATCTGTTATATTTTGTCTTAAAATTTATTTTTTATTTTTAAATTTCCATATCCTAATACATAGTAGCAACTGAAAAGTTACATATAGAATGAATGAAAAAAAAATAGAGCTGGAAAATAATAGCCGATAATAGTGTAATAGAAATTTTCCATACAATTAAACACTCTCATTTTCTTACAGTAACATTTATGTAAAATTTTCATTGTCTAGATATAGTGGTAATATATATTGGAATTCACTGCAAGTCAACAAATATTTTTCCACATCTTTTCCACTTGTATAGCATTTAAAAAATTGAAAAAAGTTTAACTCCAGTATAGTTAACTTACAGTGTTACAGTGGTTTCAGGTGTGTAATATAGTGATTCAGCAATTCCATTCCTTACTCCTTGCTCATCATGATAAATGAACTCTTAATCCCCTTTACCTATTTCCCATCTCCCTATGCATCTCCCCCGTGGCAACCATCATTTTGTTCTCTATAGTTAACAGTCTGTTCTTTTTGTTAAAAAAGAGTCTTTTTTTTTACTTTGTTCATTTGTTTCTTAAATTCCACATATGAGTGAAATCATCTAGTATCTGTTTTTCTCTAACTGATTTCACTTAGCATTATACCCCCTAGATCCATTGGTGTTGTTGCAAATGGCAAGATTTCATTCATTTTTATGGCCAACTGAAAGTCCACTGAATACACACACACACACACACACACACACACACGCACACACACACACAGTACATTTTCTTTATCCATTTATCTATTAGTGGACACTTGTGTTGCTTCCATAGTTTGGCTATTGTAAATAATGCTGCAATAAACATAGAGGTGCATATATCTCTTCAAATTAGTGTTTCTGTATTCCTTGGGTAAATACCCAATAATGGAATTACTAGATCATATGGTAATTACATTTTTACTTTTCTAAGGAACCTCCATTCTGCTTTCCACAGTGGCTGCACCAGTGTGCATTCCCATCAACAGTAAGTGAGGGTTCCTTCTTCATGGGTTTATTTCTGGGCTCTTTGTTCTACTTGGCATCTATGTGTCTGTTTTTGTGGCAGTACCATAGTGTTTTGATTACTGCAGCCTTGTAATGTATCTCGATATCTGGGATTGTGATACCTCCAGTTTTATTCTTCCTTTTCAGGATTGCTTTGGTTATTCTGGGTCTTTTGTGGTTCCATACAGATTTTAGGATTATTTTTTCTAGTTCTGTGCAAAATGCTTGTTGGTATTTTGAAAGAGATTGCATTAAATTAGTAGATTGCTTTGGGTAATATGGCTATTTTAGCAATATTTGTTCTTCCAGTCCATGAGCATGGAATATCTTTCCATTTGTTTGTGTCGTCTTCAGTTTCTTTCATCAGTGTTTTATGGTTTTCGGAACACAAGCCTTTCCTTTTCTTGGTTATGTTTATTCCTAAGTATTTTATATTTTTGGTGCAGTTGTAAATGAGATTGTTTTCTTAATTTGTCTTTCTGCTGTTTCATTACTGATGTGTATAGACATGCACTGGATTTCTGTTTATTTTGTATTCTGTAACCTTACTGAATTCGTTTAGCAGTTCTAATAGTTTTTTGGTGGAGTCTTTAGGGTTTTCTGTATATAGTATCATGTCATCTGCAAATAGAGACAGTTTTACTTCTTCCTTACCAATTTGGATGCTTTTTATTTCTTTTCCTTGTCTGGTTTCTGCGTCTAAGATTTTTAATACAATGTTGAATAAATGTACTGGAAGTGGACATCCTTGTCTCATTCCTGATCTTAGGGGAAAAGCTCTCTGTTTTTCGCCAGTGAGTATGATGTTAACTGTGGGTTTTTCATACATGGCCTTTATTATGTTGAGGTATGTTCCCTCTTAACCTACTTTGTTGAGGGTTTTTATATGAATGGATGTTGTACTTTTTGGTGAATGCTTTTTCTGCATCTGTTGAGATGACCATGTGTTTTTTATCCTTTCTCTTATGTGCTGTCTCTTATGTTGATTGTTTTGCAAATGTTCAAGCACCCTTGCATTCCAGGAATAAATCCTACTTGATCACAGTGAATGATTTTTTTAAAATGTATTGTTGGGTTCAATTTGATAGTATTTTTTGAGGTTTTTTGCATCTGTATTCATCAGAGGTATTGGCCTGTAGCTCTCTTTTTTTAGAGTCTTTGGTTTTGGTATCAGGGGAATGCTGGCCTCATACAGTGAATTTGTAAGCTTTCCTTCCTTTTCTATTTTTGCAAGAAATACATTTTTTGAGGTGACTTGTAAATGTAATTCAATTTAGCTTTATTCAAGAAAACCAATCTCTTATTACATAGATGAAACTTTCTCTTTATTGTGTCGAGTTGATCTTAAGAGAGTGTGTGTAAAATGTAAACTCATGCTGAGTTACGGCACTTTTTTTTTTTTTTTTTTTAGCAATATTCAATGAATTCAGTCAGTGTTGACAGTGAGTTTATATAAGTCAGGTCCAGAGTTAACATTCCCTTTTTTAAAAGTTTTATTTTTTATCCTAACTGGGAGGCTGAACGGAATTAATTAGTTGGCTCAGTCATTTACTTTGACTATGTACTCCGTTGTTTGTAACATTCTATTAGTTGCAGAACTTTAAACTAGTTAAGCTTAGGGGGGTGGGAGGGAGGGGAGGGTGGGTGATGGGTATTGAGGAGGGCACCTTTTGGGATGAGCGCTGGGTGTTGTATGGAAACCAATTTGACAATAAACTTCATAAAAAATAAAAAAAAATAAAAAAATAAAAAAAAAAAGAATAGGTAAAAAAAAAAACTAGTTAAGCTTATAGAGATTCTTTCCTCAATAGTAAAATGATCTTAATACCTGTCTCACAGGGTTTTGATGAGGATGAAATGGATCATTTGATATGTTACCTGCCTAGCACAGTGTATGAGGAAGTTACTGGACCAGTAACTAGTCATTTCTTCCTCATTTACCTTCTTTTCTGTTATGTTACTACATTGTAGGACAAAATGGAAACAATTGAGTTGGTTGTGTTTCCAGTGCTTTTAATATGCCCTTTATTACTTCTAGAGTAGCCAGATAATATACAGGACAACTAGTTAAACTTGTATCTCTAATAAACAATGAATAATTTTTTAATATAAATAGCTTATCTCAAATAGTACATGGGACATCTTTGCACTAAAAATTATTTGTATTTACCTGAAATTCGGATTTAACTGAGTATCGTGTATTTTTATTTGCTATATCTGGCAACTTGATTACTACATGTTGAATTTTGCTTTATTAGCAATTGATACTCCTTTTCCTTGTTACATTAAGGACATTACTGTTAAATAACTTTGTAATGAATAGTAAATGTGGAGTTGCTAGTTATTTGTGCATTACAGTGTTATAGTCATGTACATTAAAATAATCAGATTTGATATAAAAATTTGGTATGCACTTTATTATAAATAAATGTGTCTTAATTCCTGAATTAAAAAACCATTGAGAGAAAGAGAAAGGTGAGAATCCAAATAGAAATCGTGAATGTATTTTTGTTCATAATTAAGTAATGAAACAAATCACACTTAGGTAATTGAGAATAATTTAATTTGACTTCAAGGAGTGAAATGTGGGAATAGCAAATCCCTGGAACATGGTAGCCATACCTGGGACATTGTGACTGGAGAGAATAACATATGATGTTTTGTAATATGTGGAGAATAGAAAGCAAATTCAATCTATAGCTACCATTATGTTCAATGGATTTTTGTATATTACTTCAGCATTTGAATAGTAAATAATAAAGAAAACTTAAATTTTTCCATTGCAATCTTGTACTAATAACATTTGTCATTTTCTATTTTGTGGTAATTTGTGATTGTCGCTTTGTAGCATTTCTAAAGTTAAGTGAACATCATACTCATTCCCAGTGCTATTTTAAAAGTTTTTGCATTTTCTTTCCTATACAACCATTGTATACTCAATATTAAAAACTTGGAATTCAAAGAAAATTAGATTCCTTACCCAAAGAAAACTATTGGCATCTTTTTGGTATTTTAGTTTTCATCTTTTTCTGTATACGTATTCTAGATGAGTCACGATTATTATATTATTTTCTAATATGGCAACAGTACATAATTATAATTTAAAAAATTTTAAAACATTTATTTATTTTTGAGAGACAGAGAGAGACAGTGAGCAGGGGAGGGGTAGAGGGAGGGGAAGGCTCAGAATCTGAAGCAGGCTCCAGGCTCTGAGCTGTCAGCACAGAGCCCGATGTGGGTCTCGAACCCACATAATTATAATTTTAGTGGCAACTTAATGTTATATCCTGTTGGTGTGCAGCAGTTTACTCAGCCAGTCTGGTACTTTGAGACATTTACTTTAATCGCAACTTTTAATTAGAAGTAATGTCGAGATGAGCAGTTTTGGCATATGGCTTTTTATATAGTCATTTTGCTTTGGGCTTTTTACTAAAGGTAGAATTTCAATAATCCAAAGAAATACATACACTATACATTATAAGATCCTAGGTAGATATTTTCAAAATTACTGTCTGAAAGGGTTGTGCTTACTTTTGTCGACACTGGCACTGAGAGTTCCTGTTTTGTTCCACCATTTCAGAAGTTTTTGCTTATTTGATAATTGAAAAAATGTGAAGTTTTACATTTCTTTGGTTACTACTCTGGTTGAAACTTTATAAATGCATTTGGCCACTGACTTCTTTTGTTCATTTTACTTTTTATCACATTTTTAAATAAAATTTTAGAGTAGCAGTATGCTGTCGGCTCATGAGAAGAGCTTAATAGATGCTTGTTGCTTGAGTATATAGGTAGAACATCATATAAAACTGTCCTTGGTAAACACTTTCCGGTTTCCCCTTTGCACCATTATAATTTTTAAAAACCCTACGAGTTCGTGTGTAATGAGGTTACTATTACCCTGTGAAGTGTACAGCCCATCAGTTCTTTCATAATGTATAAGCTTCAAGTGATCTCCCTTTCGCGTCTCCAAGGATCGTGCTAACTGTAGTCCGAGTGCAGACGACAAATACCCAATACAACTCTTCTCTTCTCTGGTACTAAATATTCTCACGTGCTTTTCCCCATTCGTGTATTTCCTTCCCTTTTGTGTACACACTGCACAGTTCCTCTCTGCCAAAATGTAGAAAAGGGAAACAGTATTTTGCATGAATAATTTTATCCTTCTCTCTCTGAAACAAATTTGTTTTACTCTTCAGAAACCTGGCCACAAATCTGAAGGACTGAAGAACACCAGTGGAAATGAGTTTATGCATAATGCTAAATACCCATCTGGTCCCTGCCAATGGCCAAGATTTGAGGCAAAAGTATAGCTAACATTTGTTTACCCATAAAGACAGGGAGAGACTCAGGTAGCAGTTGTTTATTTTACTCTAGAACCTGAATTCTTGAACTTTGTGTGTCTGTGCCACCTCTCAGTTCTCTTGCAATTGTGTAAAACCACAGAGGAGCAGGTGAATTTGTAGCTGCTTTGACCCTGGAACAGATTGGCAGTGGACTAAGATCCCAATGGACAGTCTTTTCTGTCTTCTGTGCCTTTAAAATAAAACTCTAAAGGAATAAAGAGAGAGAATTATGTAGGCTGTTGCTATCTATTGACTCTCAAGAAATAGAGCTTTTTGAGCCGTGTCCCCTTGTCATTCTACATGTTGGCATTTATTTGATTCCAAGCCAAAGTATTTTTACTGCTTTGTGTTAAAGAACTGCTATAATTTTTTCAACAGTTGTTGGGCACATACTGTCTTTAATGAGGACCATATTAACTTGATTATATTCAGAATGCTAAGCAATACATGGAAATTTGAAAAACATGTTAACTTACAGCACTATATATAGGTATATAACCAAATACTGCCAGTAGTTGAAGAAGTCATTTTGTTTCTGTCTCTTGGAGTAAGCAGTATCTGGTTCCGAGATTAGCACATGAGTGTAAGGGGAGGAAGTATAAATTTGGTGTGTGAATGGGAACTAGCAGTAAATTGTGTTGTGTTATTGTCCCAAGGTCAGGAATACAGCAAGATTGGGACGCAAACCTACATCACACATTTCATCACAGGGACAAAGCAAATGCAATTTGATTTGTATTTTATGAGATGTAGAGCCAAATTAAAAAAAAAAAAGCCTATTCTCAAAATGTATATAGTGTATTTCACAACTAAATCTCTTCTATAAAGATAGAACCTAAACTGTGTGTCTTGAAACTGTTGATGGCATATTTCTTCTCTGGTTTTACTTGCAAAGTATGCAATCCTACCGAGGGGGCATTGTGTCCTTTTTACCCTTGTGTGTTGAGTGGCTACCTCAGTGCCAGGCACATAGTAGGGTAGTTAACTGCTGCTAATTGAATTAGTTTGGCATGATTCTTTCAAGCAGGGGTCAAATTATATTTATTAGCATACAGTTATGTTTCTTTTTTTTTTTTTTCAACGTTTTTTGTTTTGTTTTATTTATTTATTTATTTATTTATTTATTTATTTATTTATTTATTTATTTTTGGGACAGAGAGAGACAGAGCATGAACGGGGGAGGGGCAGAGAGAGAGGGAGACACAGAATCGGAAACAGGCTCCAGGCTCCGAGCCATCAGCCCAGAGCCTGACGCGGGGCTCGAACTCACGGACCGCGAGATCGTGACCTGGCTGAAGTCGGACGCTTAACCGACTGCGCCACCCAGGCGCCCCCAGTTATGTTTCTTTTATAAATTGTATATAAATTGTGTTTTATAGGCTTTATATATTTTTATATGCTTTACGTATGTATATATAAAGCAGGGATCAAATATCTTACATATAAAAATTATGTATATAATGTATATGTGAAATCCTTTTAGAGTGCATAATATAGTGTTAGGAAAATTGGGTTGATTATAGTTACAAGGAAAAGTCAGATGTTTATATGATTATGAAATGAGAAAAAGAGATCATAATAGAGATGGTTGAATACTTATTAAAGTTCTCAATTTGTTAATTTTCAGACTCAGTGAGGGTAGTTAGATATGATAATGCTAACTTTGCATAACAACGTTATCTCCAAATGGATAGTACTTAACCATTAGAAGAGATGTAAGTTTTTCTTACTCACATAAAGTCCCAAACAGGTTTGGTGACCAGCGGATGCCTCTGTAATTAGTGTTTCAACAACCCATGCTGATCTCATTGCATGGCTCCATCATTTGTCATGTATAGCTTTCGTGGTGCTTATGTGTGCCAAGCCAGCGGAAGGGAGAGAGCAGGGGGATTGCTGCACGTTGGAGGATCTCATGGGTCAGGCCTGGAGGTGCTGCTCATACTTCTGTTCACAGCCCATTGGCTGGGACTCGTGCCTAGGTCCTCACCTACCTGCAAGGGTTGAGGATACTCTGTAGTCTGTGCCAGACTACAGATAATTACCTACACCCTCGTTTTCTTAAATCACTGTTTGTTTTCGTTTGTGAATAAAATGACTTTAATATGACTATGGTACTTATTATTCCAGGCTGATTATTAAAAGAATTGATGGCTTTTTAGAAAATAAGACTTTTACTGAATATTGGAGTACAGAATTCCTAAATTCAAGAACTGCTTAGCTTTGATACCTTGGTCATGACAACTTTCTCCAGTGCCAGGGAGGGAACCTTTGAATCCAAATATTTTTTCTGTATAAAAGGCCCACCCACAATAGCATTCATTTGCAGAAGGAAATGATTTATTGCTCCCCGTGAATGAGTGCCAAAAAAAGTTTTCGACTGAAATACGGTGCCAGTGTTTCCATATAAACACAATTTTACCATATTCAGAGATGTGGAAATTTATTTTTTTCCATAGAATTTATAGGTTTTGAGAGGTAAAGGGTCCTCATAAAGTTCTTGTACAGTTTGAAATCTTGGAAGTTATTTAATTTTTAAAGTTCAAAAATTAATGTAGAAATGATAGAAACATTATCTAGAGGACATTTAAAGCTCTTTTCTTCCAGGTATGTGGTAATAATCACAATATTTGCTTGCTGGAGGATATTGTTTTATACTATCATTCATTAAACATTTAATGGGCACCAACTGTGTGCTGTGTGATGGGCACACACTGAGTCCCTGGTCCTTAAGAATTTAAAGTCAATGAGGGGAGAGAAGCTGTGACTCCATAAACTCTAACATGTGATCCATTCTGTTAGAGAGGAATTGGTGAAGGAGGAGGAGACTCATGTTTTTGACGAGAGTTTGTAAAGTTTTCATAGAGAAGATACCATCTTGGCTTTGGGTAATCAATTGGTATTTGCTTAGAATGTAAAGGAATTAGAGTATTTCAGGCAAAGAATGGCATGGCCAAAATGATGAAAGTTTTGGAGATTCATGATGTGATTAGGATGCTGGGATTAGTTCCAAAATGCTAGAAATTTGGGCAGTTTGGGGAGGGATTGTGGGGTGTGTGCCTTTCCCAGTAGGTTGGACTGGTATTACAGATCATACTGAGGCTTCTGCTTTTCTTTCAGTGGTATTGGGTCGGTATGCAAGTTTTTAATTTGGGCAATAATATAATCAGATGTCTATTTTAGAAAGATAGCTCTGTTGGCTCTGCAAATGATGTGTTAACGTTAAGAAGACCAGAGGCAGTGGAGAGAGAATGAGGGCAGTCATTGGGAATGGAGAGGCCAGCACAGCAAGGAGAGATGGTCCACAGGTAGAATTGCCAGAAGCTTGTCATCAGGTAGTTTTTGAAAGTGGTGGTTTGGCTGGTCATGAAAAATTGAAAAGATAATGATAGGTAGAACTGAGTGGCATATTCAACCCAAACTTTAATAAATTTCTTGCAAATGCAGTTTATAGACTTTGTATCGTATGTCACATCCAGGGAAACAAAAGTAAACAAAAAGTTGAAGACAACCTTTATTGCTTCTTATTGGGACAATATCTGATGATGATAAGGCTTCCTCGGAACCTTGCTTCATCTCACATAAGGATTTAAAAAAAAATTTTTTTTTAACGTTTATTTTTGAGACAGAGAGAGACAGAGCATGAACGGGGGAGGGTCAGAGAGAGGGAGACACAGAATCTGAAACAGGCTCCAGGTTCTGAGCTGTCAGCACAGAGCCCGACGCGGGGCTCGAACTCACGGACCGCGAGATCATGACCTGAGCCGAAGTTGGCCACTTAACCGACTGAGCCACGCAGGCGCCCCAAGGATTTTAACCATCGTTCTAATTTTATTAACTGATTTGTTAATTACACACATATTTAGGGAGCACCTACATGTACTCAGAGATGATCTTGGTTGTGAAGATAAATTATAGAACTCCTGCCTATGTGAGATTTAAATTCTGTTAAGGGAGACAGATAATATGTTAAATAAACAAGAAAATATGTACAATGGCATGTGATCATAATAGCTATCGAGAAAAAATAAAGCAGGAGAAGGGATGTGGTAGCAGTTGAAGGGTCTCTTATTTACCGGGGGTAGTCAAGGAGGGCCGCTCAGAGAAGGTAACACGAGGAAGCAAGCTATCTGGATTCCTAGGGGGAAGATTTCCAAGTAGTGGGAGCAGCCAGTGCTAAGACTGAGCTGAAAACCCACCAGGCCTACAGCTGGGAAACACTGGGCTTGGCAGTGTGGCTGGAGGGGTTTGACACGGGGAAGGAGATGAGGTCTGAGAGGGAGGCGGATGCCAGATCCCTGGAAACTTGTAGGCTCTTGTTGGGATTTTGCCATTTTCTTAGAATTAAACAGGATGGAGAATTTTGAGTAGAGATGTGGCATCATCTGGCTCAAGTTTTAAAGGGATAGTGTATCGGGTGTTGTGTTGAGAGTAGACTGTAGTGAGCCAAGGTGGGGGGCAGTGAGGAGATAGTTCCGTGGTATGGTGAAGACAGAAGCAGTGGCTTAGACTAGGGGTGGAGGAGGTGGAAGTGAGAAGTCACATGCAAAGCGTGCATGCTGACAGATTGTATGTGTGGGATGAGAGAGAGGAGTCAAGGGGGATGCCAAGTTTTTGGCCTTTACAACTGGAAGAATGGAGTTGGTGATGCCAAGGTGAGGAAAGCAAGAATGTGGGGTGTAAATATGAGGAGTTTAATTTGGGAGATTTCTAAGTGCTGTGTCTGTATATATACATGCAGGTAGAAATGCCAAAAAGGGAGTTGCCAAGTATAGACTACCGTGGACGTCTGAGGGTCAGGGTAGAAGTAAGGGTAGAATATATTGTGATTATATCTGGAGCAGAAATAGAGTTCATTTGAAACTGGTTGCAGGTAGGGGCGCCTGGGTAGCTCAGTTGGTTAAGTGTCTGACTTTGGCTCAGGTCATGATCTTGTGGTCTGTGAGCTCGAGCCACGCTTTGGGCTTTGTGCTGACAGCTCAGAGCCTGGAGCCTGCTTCAGATTCTGTCTCCCTTTCTGTCTGCCCCTCCCCCACTCATGCTCTGTCCTCTGTCTCTTTTTCTCAAGAATAAATAAATATTAAAAAAAATAAAACTGCAAATAATCCAAATACCTGTTCGTAAATATTTAAAAAGAGTATAGCATTAAAAAATGAATAAATATGTTCTGAGAAGAAAAAATAGATTGTTTTTACAAGAATGTATTTCTCAGTGACCTTTTTCTGTTTTATTCATAGTATCTTAAAATTATTTTTTAACAGATTTTCACGTTTATAAATCCACAATTTGTAAAAGAGAACTTAAGAGATGGTTTACCTTTAATTTGGGTTCAGAAAGTAAGGTTTCCTAAATCCACAGCATGTTACTGCCATACATAAACATTATGCTTACAAATTGTTTACCTATGTCCTTATTCTGCTTTCCAGTAATAAGAGTTTTTGACAGGATCACACAGTGAGTGCCAAAGAGCAGAATTGCTTCGTTGTTAAGAGCATGGGCTCTGGAACACATTTTGGCTCTGCACTTTATTAGCTGGCTGAGCTTAGGCAAATTACTTACTACCCCTCTGCCTTGTTTTCCTTATTAGTAAACGGGAGATAACACAAGTAAAGGATTATTATGAGGATTAAAGATGTTAATACATATAAAGTCCTTAGAACAGTGTGAGGTATATAGTTAGTGCATAATGCTAGCTGTTATTATCTGCTATTAATTAAATGATTACTATAAGCTAGTACTTATACGGGGCATTCCATATATTGTATATATTTAAACTCTGTTTTCTGCATGGGTTGTATTTACTGAACGAAGTAATAGCATTAGTGGGAAACTAAATTAAAACAATTCATGTGAACTCTGCCACCTCAAATTAATGAGGTGTCTTCATTTCTGTTTTACTTCTTTTCAGATCTGTCACCTTGCATACTTACCATACCCTCTTGTCATTTTTCCATGTTGTAATATGTGGTCATAATGATTGTACATTTTGATGTAACAGAAGTACTTGGTTATACCTCTTATTGATGGATATTTGGACTGTTATAATCATAAATACTCTTATAATATGAATTCTGCATATTTTCCAGCAAATACTTCTCCTTTATTTGACTTATTTCACTTAATTTTACATATTTCCTGAGGTTATATTCCTAAAACTGGGAATTACTAGGAAAAGGAATATATGCTTTCTGGTTTAGAAACAGGTTGCTAACTTTCTTTCAAAACTGTACATCCTATCCTATTGATGCATAGTCAATATTGCTAATATATTTTTTAATTAAAAAAGGTTTTTTTAATGTTTATTTATTTTTGAGAGAGAGAGTGTGAGTGGGGGAGGGGCAGAGAGAGAGGGAGACACAGAAGCTGAAGCAGGCTCCAGGCTCCGAGATGTCAGCACAGATCCCGATGTAGGGTCTGAACCTACAAACCGTAAGGTCATGACCTGAGCCAAAGTCGGATGCTTAACTGACTGAGCCACCCAGGTGCCCCTTGCAAATATTTTTTATTTTTCTAATTTGGTGGTTATTGGTACTTTTGGCAATATGATTTTTCACTCTGCTAATTTGAGGGAACCTTGTGGTAAAGAACATGGATGCTGCAAATAGTTCATATCCTGGAATCACACTTGACTAGATGTGCAAGCTTGGAAAAGTTACTTATTCTAAGCATCAGTGTACTGGTCTGCAAAGTGTGAAAAATGCCTGCTTAATGTGGTTATTGTAAAGAATAAGTTAGACGATGTGGATAAAAAGAGCATAGTGTCTGATATTTTATAAGGTTATTAATATTACACTGAATTTTCTTCTTGTAGTACTTTTGACTGCAGGTATGATCAGTTATGTTAAAAAGTTTTTTTTTTTAAACTTTCTTTTGCGGGGGGTGCCTGGGTGGCTCAGTCGGTTAAGCATCCGACTTTGGCTCAGGTCATGATCTCGCGGTCCGTGAGTTCGAGCCCCACGTCGGGCTCTGTGCTGACAGCTCAGAACCTGGAGCCTGTTTCAGATTCTGTGTCTCCCTCTCTCTCTGACTCTGCCCCGTTCAGGCTCTGTCTCTCTCTGTCTCAAAAATAAAAATAAATATTTAAAAAAATTAAAGAAAAAAACTTTTTAAAAAAACTTTATTTATTTTTGAGAGACAGAGAGATAGCACAGAGCCCAACGCAGGGCTTGAACCCATGAACCGCAAGATCATGACCTGAGCCAAAGTTGTATTTTCAACCAACTGAGCCACCCAGACGCCCCATGTTAAGCAGTTTTAATGTTTATTTACGTGTGTGTGTGTGCACGCTCGCACATGTGTATTGTCTTTTCAGAGGCCTTAGCCTGTTTTATCCTAAACCATTAGTATGTTTTTCATAGAGTGTAGTATATGTGTTGACATATTTTCTGTTCTTTTGGCATTGTATAGTTTTCTTTGGTGTATTGGTTTTCCTTTCTTTTACTTACATATTATTTAACAGTAAATATGTCATTGCAGCTCCTCATATATCTGATAAATAGTTCTAGTTGATGATGGTATTTATATAATTTGAACTGTGTTATAGAACTCTTCCTTCTGTTTGGACCTTGGTATAAAATGTAAAATATGGATCTAAATTAATATTCCTAAATTTTGGATCATTATTCTTCACTCTGCCATCATTTTTCAATAGCTCAATCTATTTTCTGTGGAAATAAAAAAAAGATAATTTGAAGTGCCTCTTAATAAAAATAGTTATCGCATTGCTTGCTGTATAGTTAATCTTCTAAAAGGTGAATTTTGCGGAAGTTAACAGTTATGTAGCTTTGAAGACTCTGTTTTTAAGGAAAACAAAGTAGTTCAGGCTCATTCCGTTCTTAAAGTCTTTAGTTTGAAAAGAAAAAAAAGTGAAGGTAATTTTCTTTCTCCGTGTATGTGTGTGTCTGTGTAAAGATAGCACTTTCACACCTGTAAAGCCTTTTTGAGTGACTGGCTGATAGGGAAGAAAACAATTTAATTCTGAGAAGAATGTACCACAAAATCCCCAGAAAATTTGTTTTCAGATACTGAACTTTTCAAATATCACGTGTCACTTTCATTCACAGTTTCAGAAATTTCCTCTTTTCGTTCTTGGATGAGTTCAGATTCTGACTCCACCGTTTGTTAGGTTTGTGGCCTTTGAGATATTGGCCTTAAGGCCTCAGGTTCTGTTCCTGGTCTGCAGAATGGGAATAGGAATGTCTCCCTTGTAGGTAGGGCTGTTAATTAGCCATAAACTTTTGTTGCATTCAGCTGGTCTTCATTCTGATTGATCAATGCGTACTTGGTTGCCAACATTTGAAAAATCTTCCAGTTTCTAGGGTTACTGTGAGGATGAGAGATTGTGTCTGCTGTATGTTCCTGGGTCAGGGGGATGGTGATGGGAGATAGATGCCCCTCAAGAGAAGGTATCAGGTTCATACAGAAAAACTTCTCGGATGGATCCACCCATTTCCCTCTTCTAACTCCTTCCACTGGGGAGCTTCTCCTACTGATGGAATGTGTTATATGCCTCAAATGCATTGAGATGGAAAAGACTAAAGCCATAATTCTAGGTAGGTGGTTCTTTTTTGTTTTAATTTTTTTTCTTTAATGTTTATTTATTTATTTTTTTTAGAGAGAGAGTGTGAGCAGGGTAGGGGCAGGGCGGAGGGAGACACAGTATCTGCAGCAGGCTCCAGGCTCTGAGCTGTCAGTATGGAGCCTGATGCGGGGTTCAAACTCAGGAACCATGATATCATGCCCTGAGCTGAAGTTGGAGGCTTAACTGACTGAGCCACCCAGGTGCCCCTACGTAGGTGGTTCTTAACTCTTCTCAGGATCACTTGAGAAACTTTAAAAATTAAATCAGAAACTGAAATGGGTCTTAGGCATTAGCTTTTTCAATATTAAAAAAAAATTTTTTTTAAATGTTTATTTTTGAGAGGGACAGAGAGAGAGTGAGCAAGCAGGGGAGAGGCAGAGAGAGAGAGAGACATAGAATCAATCCAAAGCACGTTCCAGCTCTGGGCTGTCAGCACAGAGCCTGATGTGGGGCTCGAACTCACAAACCGCGAGATCATGACCTGATTGAAACCAAGAGTCAGACACTTGACTGACTGAGCCACCCAGGCATCCCCAGGCATTAACTTTTTCAAAAGCTCCGCTGATGATTCTGTTGTTAACTTAGGTTTGAGGACATACACTCTGGATTATTTCTCTGTAATAAAACCAGTACTGTTCTTTGTATTCATAGTCTTTTCTGTTTATAAGGACTTTTATGTTTATCCCTGTGGTTGCTTCATTGCAGTACCTTTGTCGGTTTTTTTTTTAATTTATACTCTTAAGTTTTTAGGTTAGTCTTCTAGGCCTCCTCATTTATTCAACAAATAACAATATCTAATAGTTAATATACTGCTAACCTGTGCCAGGCACTGCTCTAAGTCCTTTATGTATGTAACTCATTTGATTACTATGACAACTACTAGGATAGGTATGGTTATCACCCCCATTTTACACATGAGGAACTGGAGGCACAGAGATGCTAAATAGTTTTCCCAGCACTATATAGCTAGTTAGAGGAAGAGCTTGATTTCATTGATGGAGTCTAAGCTTTCGGCTTCTAGGCCATTGTGTCTCTGTAGTTTAACACTTGTTATATACCAGAGACTTGCTATGACTAAAGCAGTGAACAGAACAGATAGAAATCCTATTCTTGGTGGAACATACAGTGAGGTGGAAATTCGTAAGTGTGCTCTTAACTTTAGTCAGGGTCATGTTTTAGGACATGCTTTACCACGAAGCTGTTTCCCTCACCTTATATAATTACTGATAACTATAGTTGTTGAAATAATTGAAATACATAGTTGGAATACATAGCATAGTTGAAAATACATAGTATCCTTACTTCAAGAAATGTTTTATTAATCTTGACTGATCTGGGGAGGGGGGATGAATAAGTGGACATTTATTGAAGAAAAATACCATGCCCATTCTCTAGCCTTTCTTAGGTCTATTTAATTTTTTCTAGTTTTCTCTTAAATTGAGTTGGCCTTGGGCCAGAGGGTAAAATCTTACAGGTTGAGCTCTCTGAGTTCTCTCAGAGTAAGGGGTCCTTATATATTTTTGCCTCTTTTTCCCCTCATTAGAAAATCTCCAGTATCCAGAATGTTATTAGCACTCCTTCACCTTTACGACTTCTCATTGTGGCCGTCTCATTCTGTCTGAGCCCTGTGAAATGATACAAGTGGCTGAAGAACGAAGCTAATTTGAGCTAAAATACTGCTGACTAGTAATAGCCAAGGAGCTGCCCGTTTTGATACCAGCTGCATTTGGCAGGAGTTTCCGTGTGAGCTCCACAGAAGGAACGATGTGGGAATCCCGGGCTCCGTGGCACAGCCACTGCGAGTATTTTTAGCCCGGGGGCCCTTTCATCACCCCTTCCAGTCATGCCACTTAAACAGCTGCTTACTCCATGTGTGTGTAAACAAGTTCTTCTCCCTCCTCCCCAAGGACCTTGATTTGAGACCCTTATTCAGTCCTTCACAAATATAGCATCGGTTGTGACCTTTTACTCTAATCTGGATGCTCTTGAGATTCTCAAGTACATGCTGACAGAGATTTTATGGGAATATATCAGTATCTGGTTCATGGTGAGAATCAAACCTTTTAACAAGGAGGTCACCCAGTACTGTTCCTTTGGACACAGTTGGTAGTACCCTAACAGTGGAAGAGAATTCACCTCATAAAATTGTGTTTTTTGAAAGGTTGTCTTGAAAACATTTCATTCAGTTGTAGTTAGAGGGGTGCTTTTCTGCCAAAAGGAACAGTTCCTGAAAGAGTCTGGCATTCTGACCTTTTACTCTTTCCTGCTCATTCTCCTAGTTCTCATTCATGAGTAGTGGGTAGTTAAACAAATCTAAATTGCCTAGATTTATTATCGGTCTTTATTACAAAACTGTAAGATCCTTGAAGCCGGGGAAGCCCATCCTGTTCAGTGTATTTTTCCATACCTGCCACAGTGAGTCCATCCAGACCATCATTATATACCTGTGGAAAGGTAAGCGAAGCAAGAAAGGATTTTTCTGGGGTGTTGTTAGACCTTGACTGTGTGGAACAGGAATTTTAACCCAGGTGGTTCTATTCAAAGTTTATAGTTCAACTTTATCAAAAAATCAAAATGTTTATAATGACTCAGTAATTCTATACATAACTCAGTGCTCGTTGTGATAAGTGTACTCTGAATCCCCTTCACCTGTTTCACTCATCCCCCCTCCAACCTCCCCTCTGGTAACCATCTGTTTTTTCTCTACATTTAAGAGTCTGTTTTTTGGTTTGTCTACTTTTTTTCTTTTGCTTTGTTTTCTTAAATTCCACATGAATAATGATATATGGTGTTTGTCTTTCTCTGACTTATACCCCCTAGATCCCTACATGTTGCAAATGGCAATATTTCATTCTTTTTTATGGCCAAGTAATATTCCATTGTGTGTGTATGTGTATCACACATCTTTTTCACCAAAAACTCAGTTATTAAATGAATTAAAAGCCACTGGAATAAATACCACCCACAAAAACCCTTTGTTTTCTTAGGGAACATTATAGAGCTTATGACCTGTGATTGCCGAGTTGCTGTAACCTGATTGCTGTCTTTCCAGTGGGACTGTAAGCTTCTCAGGGGCAGGGAGAGGTGCTTTGTTTATTCATTGTCAGGACTATGCAGAGTGTTCCATGAACATATGTTTTAAATCTTTTAATGCCTTATGATTAAAACATTTTTTCTTGTAAAGGTACAGTAATGATGTGCATCAACACAACAGAAGCCTTTTCTCTCAGTACTTGAAAGGAGGTCCAAACCTTTTGAAAGGATACTAACTTACTCTTAAGGAGCAGTGGTACCTAGGATTCTTAACTCATGTTGTAAAATACAAATAAGAGAGTCACAAATCTAGTAGATGTATTTTCAGTTCTTATAGGTGTTGACAAAATCACAGAGATACCTAATCTAAGTTATACTCAGAAATTTTATGAATTAAAAGAGTTACATGTGAACAGACTAGAAAAAGGAACCTGATTGATTGTACTTTTAGCACTAACTTCAACCAAGTTACATATGCTGCTAAAATTGGAGTGTTGAAAAAATGTGGTATTCACAATAATTAGAATAATGGATTCTAAGAGAGATCATTAGAGCTCACAATGTGCTTTAACTCTTACCAGCTGTGACAGGGCAGGCCCTTGCTATTCCTCAGATTTTGCCTAGCAGCTTTAAAAGAATCTGTTTATAAACTGGAACCAATACTTAAGTGTCACTGGATTAACACTTCAGAATTTCATGTTTACACATATATTTCACAACTCTCTTTAATATGCTTTAAAGCTGTCTGAGACTTATTTATGTGTTACACAGCTATAGTGGGTTCCATAATCTATAGCTACTTTCTTTTGAAATTAAATTTATTGCCACAGAAAATTGTGGCGAAAATAAAGCCAAAAGGTGTTGCAATCTTTTAATTGAAAACATGTATTCTGTAACTAGTAAGCATTAGTAAGCACTAAAGAGGTAGGCATTATTTAGGATTTTTGAAGTTTAATACAAAAATGATTTAAAAATATTATTGGCAAGTTTTCTCAGAATAATTTTATTTAGAATATATACATATATAACAATTTTTTAAACTTAAAACAAATCTAAGCTCTAATCTCAAACAGAACTCATGCGAAAGAGTGAAGGTATGGTTTCAGATAATGTTGGATGGGGTTGCTTCCTGTAAGGATCTTAAAACAGTCAAAATTAATGAGAATTCAGTAAAACAGCACTATACATAAGCTGTTGAAGTCAATTATGTAAAACATTCGAGTACTTACTATGTGCTAGGCATTGTGTGAGGCTGGGCATTATGGATATAGGAATGACCAAGACATATGTGCTAAATTGTATGGATTTAGTTAGAAGTGTAATAAGGACAAGGCTTATAAATGTTTTCTTCTTGTGGCCTGGGTGGGACTGTGTATCAGCAGCCAGTTAAAAACAAAACAAAACCCCAAAAGCCATCTGGGTTGCTTTTGGTGGATTCATGTCACACGCATCTATTTAGGTGTTAGGTAAGTGGATCTTCAACCCTCTCTCCTCCCCCTCTCCAACTGATGAGCTACTCCTTTCTGCGTGCTGGTGCGGAGCTCTGTGGTAGCACCTATTTGACTGTGTGGTGATTGCTTATCTGTCTACATTTTTTACTGGACTGTGAGCTCCAAGAGAGCAGAGACCACTTTTATATTTCCAGTTTAGAACTCCCCACCACATTGAGCATATTTAACTGTGTTTGGATACATGGGTAAATTTATAAGTTGGAAGGAAAGGGGGAAATGAGAGAAGAGACAGGAAAGAGTAAGGAGGAAAATGGATACGGTAGAAGAGAATGAGAAGAGGAAATGTAAGAGAGAACAGGGGATGGCTGGCCACTTCTCTCCAGTTCTCCTCAGATGAGACTAGCTGGAGTCACAGGCAGTGACACATCTGTCCCTGGGGCAGAGGGGAGGGCATGATGGCAGTGGCATTAGAGCCTGCTTTGGGCTGAGGTGAGTTTCTAAGACTTACAGAAACGTCACTTACTGTAGATCCGTACCTAGATGACTAGTTTGGGCGCATTTCAGGAATGGACTTCAAGGTAGGCAGGTGGGGGACCTGTTTTTCCTTTACTTAATGTCCTGAACAGCAGCGTTACCTCATCAGCTACTCAGCCAGTGTGAAGGATACTAATACTTTCTAGACCAGTGTTCTTTCCACAATGCCGTGATGACTTCCCTCTCTGCTCAGCTTTGGATGATGATTGCCTTTGGATGGGAAATGATATTCCTAAGATGCGTGCTTTAGATGAAATTATATTTTTGCCTCCTAGTTAAAAAGCATTTGTGTCAAAAAAGAAATGTTTTCAAGTTAATTTCTGGTATCAACGTTGGCAAACTTTTCCACAGGCTGCCCCTGTTTATGCCAAACCACAGGCTTTCCTGTTAACCAGGAACTGTTTGAAATGCTTAGTTCAAATATTTGGAAGTTATATTGTTATTGAGGTTGTGGTGCCCTTTCTCACTCAGCTCACATTTTCAAAATTTGGAGTGGAGTGGGCAAAGGGGAAGGGGTCCCTTCCTGCTGACGGGCTGATGGGAGAACTGACATAATGGAAAATCAGCTTTGGTTCCCTTCACGTCCGTGCTTCTCTCCTGAAGGGCTGCCGGGTTCTGGGGTGGATGTGTGTGAGCTGTGGGGAAAAGTTGGGGGCTGGTTTTTAGACCTGTGCTTTGGGGAGCCAGTGGCCGGAAAGTGATTCGTAGAGCAGCTAGGAGAGGAGAAAGAAATGGCGGTCACAGATGATGAAGAAAAAAATAAAAAGACCTGAGGTTACATACCAAGAGCCCTTTACTGCGTGCACACAGCCCCACTTCTCTTTATGGCAGAGTACTGGCCCTACGTTTATTTCTTGCAGTTGGTTTCTGCTTCAGATATGGAACAGAGAAAAGGTTAGATTTGCATATCTGAGCAGCCTATAGATTGAAGGACAGTGTATCTTAATGTCCTTTTAGTTTTTAAAGTCTCATTTGGTGTTTACATTTCTTTCAGAATTATAGTGAAGTAAAATCAAATGTATAATTGAGCTCTGAATTCAAGGGTTTAACAGTTTAAACCATTTTTGTTTGGACTTTGATGCATTAATTTAGCACGTACTTAGCCTGATCCTTGCCAGCGTTTTGCCCTGCCTCTGTTCAGGAGGAAACTAAGGAAACCTTCCTCACTATCATTTTTTTCCTTCCTCATGAACTTCTCAGTGAGGTTCCTCCCTCCTCTGTGCTGGTATACTGCTCTGGAGTAGCACTTTATTATGTGCAATGCTAGATTACTCTCCAGTTTCCGTTTTCTACAAAATTTTAGTCATTGAATGTTGTAGGTAGGAGTCCTTGAGTCAGCTAAACTAATGTAAATTGACATTTTATTTCATTGGCTTATCAGAGTAATTTTGCATACAAATGGAAAATTCCAATTCAAACTGACATGAACAAGAAATGAGTTTATAATCTCTCTCTCTCTCTCTCTCTCTCTTTTATCAGCAAAAATGAGTTTATTCAAGAATTGTAGAAACTTACAAGGCAGGATAAGCAGGCTATGGCAAAATCCTAGGCCAGTCTTGGGTTTACAATCTCTGAGGTGGATGTCTAGGTAGGGTGGTGTCAAAGCTGACTGATTCAGACTAGAGGCTCAATGTCATCACAGAGTTTTTGTTTGTTTGTTTTGTTTTTTTGTTTGCTGTTGTTCGTCTGCAGTGTCTGACATTCTGTGTTGGCCTCATCCTCTGACTCTTAGCACCACACTCCACCTTCAGATATGAGAACATTTCCGGAAGAATAGATACCATCTTTTATTAGGTCTCTTTCCTAGTATGGAAGGAAGAAACCTTCTCCAGAGACCCCGCAGCAGTCTTGCCCTGTCTTCTCATTGGCAAGAATTAGGCCACTTGCCTGTTCCTAAACCACCGTTGACAAGGGAAATGGACGATAATGACTGGTTTAGGCTTATTTGTGTTGAAATCAGAGCTGCTACCGTAATACATAAATCTGTGTACAAATGTCAGAGTGCTTTGCTGAATATGGAAGCAAAATGGATTTCATTGCATGTGAATGAAAATAGTTCTGTGGGAAAATAAAAAAAAATTGTCAAAAAGACACTTACATTTGTGGAGAATTCAAAAAGAAACACCACAACAAAGGAATTTTTTTCTGGTTTTCTAAACTTCGAAGCCAGGCATGTGATAACATTTCTTATTTGTTTCAGGCCTTTGCATTACGGCTATTATTTTTTCCCATGCCATTAGTTACTGGGACAGGATTTAAAAGTTTATTTTTAGTTGTGTAAAAATGAGTTTTAAAATTAGTTACATGAAAAAAAAATGAAATCATATTTTATTTCTTATTTTCTTTGATAAATGAATTGACAGGAAGGAGTACTGAATGTAGAACTTAGGTTTTTGAAGGTACGTTGTGAGGCATAAATGACATGTCAGTTAAGTAGTTGTGGACTAACTAGAAGTCTTACATTGGATTTTTGGCTGCAGTCTGTTGGTGGTGTAGTTCATAGTTTGGGAGGAATGTTAAGGTTAACTAAGGGTTGAAGGAATATTGCAGATGTTACTCCTCTCAGTCAAGGGCAGTCATTTGCACACCTGCGGCACTGGGCTCTTCTTTCAACATGCATAAAAACTCACTAGGGGCCAGACTGCTTCCAGATTTACTTCCTGCTTACTTTGTTCTCTTTCCCACTGTGCTTTTCTGCCGTGTCCTTGCTCTCATTTGTTTAAACCTTTTTTGGAGGGAAAGTTGCTCTTGTGGATTTCAGATTTTCTTGTTATATAAAAATTATGGAATCATAGAGATTCCTATGAACATGTTTTTTCTTTTTCTATTCAATTGCTGTTACCATTAGTAAGGTGATTATAAAGGGAACCTAGTAAATGTATTCTTCGGGGACTTACCAATGGAGAAACATCTGGAAAGTTCTGTACAATAATAAAAATGGAAACAGATGCATAATTGCTACCCTGACTTCTGTCAGAAGTCTCTGTTATTAGTAATTTAGGAAAAATTTTATTCTACTACCCCCAAGGAAAGGTAAATATATACTCGTAATATTGTTGAAACTGAAATGAATAATTTTATTTAGTCTTAAGAGATTTCAGTGAAAGATGTTATATTTCCAAGAGTAACAATTTTGCCAATAAAATAGAGGAATTAAAATACAGTAACTTTGATACAACTTGCCAAACAGATGTAAATTCTTTAACTAAAATAATTTATGGGATTAAAATGTAGCATATTACTGTTTTGAAAATGATATAATTATAAAAATAAGCCCAAAATATTGAATTCTAAAGAAATCTGTGAGTTTTTTAGGAAGTAATTTTTCTGGCATGAAATACGATCTAGTTTAGCTCATTAAATGAGTACTATTCCTCAAATGGCATTCTGTGTAATAGGTGTTCTCTTTACCCTATCCGCAGTCTCCTGCTGTGTTTCTCCGAGTAGCAAAAGCATCTCCTTTGGTAGGGAAAGTTTTAAGTGGTAGAACCTCTGTTCTTGATGTAACACATTATGATTATGTTATATAAGGTTTATATTACCCTGTGGAAATATTGGTGATCCTTTTAAATTAAAGTTTGTATAAAGGATTAAACTCTTTTATTGTTAAAAATATTCTTTAATGTTTATTTTTTGAGAGAGAGAGAGAGAGAGACAGAGAGAGCACGCACGCAGGGCAGAGAGAGAGGGAGACACAGAATCTGAAGCAGGCTCCAGCCTCTGAGCTGTCAGCACAGAGCCCGACACGGGGCTCAAACTCACCAACTGTGAGATCATGACCTGAGCCAAAGTCCTGAATGAGCCACCCAGGTGCCTCAAGGATTAAACTCTTTTAAACATACTGTTTGTTTCTGTGCTGTTTCCAAATTGCTGCCTCTCAGTCGCTGATCCACTAGTTCAGTAAATACACGTGGAACACCTACACGGTGCCAGTCACTGGGTTAGGTACCAGAACTGCCAAAAATCTTTTTCCTGATGGAGCTTAAATTCTTTAAATCCTGTTAAACATTCACTGATATGTTCATTTAGAATGGACTCTTTTCTTTCATTTTATTTTTCTAGTAATTCATTTTTGCAGTTCTCATGGCAGCCAGCAGTGCTTGGCTTCTAATATAGCAGTATTTGAATGTACCCATCTGTACTGTAATGTGGAAGATTTAAAATATGTATTCCCCATGCAATTTTTGGGATGAAAAGGAGAAAGAGAAAAGTTCCTCCCTAAAGTGAACAGGATGAGTATGAAAGTTACAGCAAGGCGGTGCAGTGTAATGAGAGACGACTGGAACGTTAGTCAAAAGACATGTCGTCACCCAGTTCCACGAATCGGTGACTCACTTTGCTGCTCCTTTTCTCAGTAAGACAACAGGGTAAGAGTGAAATGCCTCCCGTATCAGCTCCACTCAAGGTGTTTCTAAACACCAGATAAGATCGTGTGTGAGAGGATATTTTGACCTGAACATACTTAAAGTCTTTTATTCCATTGTTTTAAGCATTTTATTAGTAAATGTGAACAGATAAGTTGCATTTGTGGCTTTCAGTAATTCAGATTCAGAGTGATGTTAAATTATGCATTATATGTAGTTAATTGGATTAATGGTTGAAGCACGGTGTGATCTTGATATTTACTTCACACCAAGAGCTACAAAAGTAGCACGGCCAGAAATGGTGCACGTGATTGGTTGAACTGCCTGATCTGAGATTGAGAGACTGTTTTATTTGGATAGGGATCCTTAGTAAGAAGTTGGATTATTTCCAAGGGCAAAATTATTTTCTGCTAAAATATATTTTAAGGGAACAGCTAAAAAGAGTCAAATGAAGATTTTTTTCAGTGTATTCTACAGAGTATAGTGAGATGTTAATGATTTCTCTCTGATTAAAAGATTCCAGGTTTAAATAGTTTTTTTGTTAAAGTAAAAACAGTTAATTTACTGCAGAACTTTTCAGAGATTTTAATATGCTAATGTGTATAGTGAAATCTTTTTAAAAATGTATTAATTTGAGAGAGAGAGGGAGAGAGAAAGAAAGAGAGGGAGAATCTCAGGCAGGCTCCATGCTGACGCAGGGCTCCATCCTGTGACCCTGGGATCTTGACCTGAACCAAAATCAAGAGTTGGATGCTCAACCAACTAAGCCACCCAAGTGCCCTGGTATAGTGAGATCTTAAGAGGTATACAGAATGTGTAGCATTTTCCAACAGTATTTGAGAACAGATATTTTCCCCTCATGAAACATCTCTTCACAGCACACTAGGGCATTGGATGTTGTGTGGTCCCAAGATCAGCAGCATCACCATCACCCGGGCCCCAACCCAAACCTTTTGAAAAAATCAGATTCACTGATGGTGGGGCCCAGCAGTCTGTAGTTTAACAAGCCTTCCAGGTGATTTTGATGCATGTTAGAACCACTGAACTGAGTTCCTGGAACATACTCTGGAAAATAAAAGCTAATGAACTTAAAATACTCATGCTTTTACAAGAAAGTCACTATTCTTTTCTGAGTAGTGATGTTTAGGTCTCAGGTTGTCATGCAAGGGTGTGTGTGTGTGTATGTGAAAGAATTCATCAAAGAAAAAAAAAGTAAGTGCATTCTTGCCAAGTAGAATAGGTGTGGTAGAATGTAAAAGGTGTTGAAAGTTAATGATTCAGTATTTAGTAAAAGTGGAGTTGGATTAGCTTTAGAGTATGTATCTGACTTTATATACCACACCCTGAATGCTTCAGATTTATGCTTCTGTAAGTTGAAGAAGTGCATACTTGCACATCGTGGATTAGAAAGTACAATTCCTCAGGATTTTCATTTTCATAAGGTGCTATGCCTTTATTATTATTATTTTTTAATAAAGCATCATGTTTCTCTCAGTTTATTCTAGCAGGTCGTTATGTTGCTTTTGATTTCCTTATGATTCTGCTCTTAGGAAATTACCTCGACAGTTAACTTCTTGGCTGGATAGTAGGGGCTTGGTAGGCACTGTGCTAAGTGCTGAACATACATAGGTACATGCAGTGCTGATCATCACAGAGCTTCTAATGTATGGGAAGGTAGAGGCAAGGAAGCAAGTACTGCCTAAAGAGTGAAGTGCTCTGGTAAGGAAGTTCAAGATGCTGAGGAAAAGGAGGGGCACACATTCTGGGCCTTGGGAATTAAGGGAAGTTTTTCAGAGGAAATGTAGAATAAAATATTGTGATGTGATAGTTGCAGTTTATTATATTGCATGGTGATTAACTTGAAAAATAGTGCAGGAATATTCTATGAATATATTTTTTAAAATGTTTATTTTTGAGAGAGTGCAAGTAGGGGAGGGGCAGAGAGAGAGAGCGACAGAGGATCTGAAGTGGGCTCTGAGCTGTCAGCACAGAGCCCAACACAGGACTCGAGCTTACAAACTGTGAGATCATGACCTGAGCCGAGATCAAGTGTCAGGTGCTTAATCCACTGAGCCACCCAGGCACCTCTATTTTTGAATATTTCTAAATTTTGGAGGAGAAAACAGTACTCAGTTTGGAAGCATCTCTTTAAGCTGTAGGCAGTTCATCATGTAGCATAAAATTCAGTGCATTTATCTTTTGTGCATTGAATTGTAGAAAAAACAAAGACTGTAATTATCCTGAATTTTAAAATGATAGGAAGTGAAACTTAATTAAATAAATATGTCATGATGGACTTGTCCAGTCCTGTTCTGATAAATATGTTTAGACTATCATAAGAAAATATTTCTATTAAATAAATTTGCATATTTTTGAGTTATCGTGAATTTCCTTAGAAACCAATAATAAATTATTTGAACATCTTTAAAAGGGAAAATGCCAAATTTAAAGAAAATAGTATTACACATATTTATGACTTCAAACCCTTTTCAGAAATGTTAGTGTGTAAAAACCATGTGTGACTCTATAATTCTATCCATATATGTGTTTACATCTATGTGCTTCAGTGAATATAATTATGTCTCTTCAGATGAATAAGCTATTCATACTGTGTCAAAAAAGCTAGACTTGATTTTAAAATTCTAATGTTTAAAATATTTTTGAGTCACTATTAATTACCTATTAATTATCAGCATCATAGGTAGGATTTGATTCTGTATAGTTTATAATTTTAGATTCTTCTTCCTTTCCTTTTAAAAACTTTTTCAGGTACTGTTATTACTGGGGCTTCCTTTTGGAGAGTTTACCTCTATATAGATATTGCCATAATGTCTAAAATAATAGAGGTGGATATTAATGATGTCAATATAAGTGTGAATTACTTTTTTTTTTTTTTTTTTTTTGATTTACTACTGGAGGTAAATGATCATCTACTCCAGGCACTGTTATTATTCCAATTAACTTGAGTCCCTTGAGTCAATAGAGGAAGGTTTATCTACACCATGGAGCAGAGGACTTACTTATTTGATTAGGTTGGTCTCAAAAATAAAGGAAGTATAAAAGTCATACTGTATGGGTCACATCCTACTCTGAACTTACACTGAGCCCATCATTTTTAACTTTTCTTTGTGTTAATAGAGGTTTGTCATCTTTAAATGTAGGTACCAGTAGCACCTGCTTCATAGTTTTTTATGAGGATTAAAAAAATTAATACGAAGTCCTTGGAATAGTTCCTAACACATAGTAGATGATCAGTAAATACTAGTAATTATCATGCTTCATTTGACTATCAGTAACCTTTCTCAGGATATAGAAAATATCCTTAACAAGGTCCATAAAATAGTCTTGTTACCTGGCCGCTATCCATTCTCCACGCTTTTGGCCCCTACACTTTCTAAGCTCCTTATCAAATTTGGGAGATTTTGTACCTGCTTGTTATTTGCTCTCCTAAAATGCTTTCTTCGTCATCTTCCCTTGGACAACTGATTGTTTTCTCATGCTTCCAATTTGAATTCAAAAGGCACATCCTTAGCCTAACCTTTGCTGGTATTCCTACCAGCCCTCCACACCCCAGGTTACATGCTGTCCCCTGTTACTAGCTATGTTCCATATAGAATTTTACACTTTATAATGATATATCTGGGTTATTTGTTGTCTATTCTGTAGCATGTTACGGACCCAGAAGTGTTCTTTAGGCACAGAAAAAATATGGGGAGTGTGCATGTGAGGGAGTGAGTGAATTATGAATGAATACATTGCCCTGTATACACTTGGGAACTAAGCATATTTGGGTATTATAAACACAGGCACCACATAATCCTGATCCAAGAGATTAGACATCTGTCATTGTTCTTGAAAGTTGAGAAAGTACATGCTTCACTGTATGCAAGTGTACTTGAGAACTTCCCGTACAGAGTATAATGTTTGGTTTTGGGATGTAAATCTCACCGGCTACTGCTTACGGGGCTGCAAGAGGCACAGTTGTGTCCCTGGCTGTGCATCTGCAGGTGAGCACCCCGAGGCAGTTGCTTGCAGGAAGTCATTGAGAATCAGAACAGGTTGGACTCCAAGGCTGCTGCATGAGTCTTACAAGTACAGATTTGTTTCAGGGGACAGACCAGTTCCTTAGGTTGTAATCAAGGTCTGTGTGGATCTTCCTTTTCTCCTGTCGCTGTTTTTCCTTATACTTGTCCTACTGTCTCCCTACTCTTAGTATGTTTCTCCTTTCTTTTTCCCGCCTTCCTGCAGCTTCCCTGCAACATTGCACACTGGAAAACCTTTGTTTTTTCTCCCCTTTACCTCTTCTTTGAAAAGCTGAGGGTAACCAACCACCTACTTTTGCAACTCCCAAGATTTTGTGTGAATCTCTGAAGGCCTCTACAGTGAAGGCCTTGGCAGTGAAAACCTGATCAAAATTAAACCCATTTAAAGACGTTAAACTTCTGTTTCACCTGGAGCTTAAGGTTTAGTGTAGGACGTGAAATTCTATCGTGTAGAACCTTATGAACCAGAACCAATAAAATGGCTCACCAGAATGGGTGTGTTTTATACTTTCCAGATCACTGATTGTCCAGTACAGAGCGTTCAGCATCACCAGCAGTTTGCAGCCCTTCCACATCTTAATTCAGAAGGGGAAGGGGCAGTGCCTACTTCAGATAGTTTGATGGTAAGGGGAGCTCGTCTTCCCACCTGACTGAACCCCAACATTTCTTAAGAGTGAGGCTGTCATTAAAATCACAGAGGACTCTGTGCCGTTTGTTAGGGTTTTTTGTTTGTTTGTTTTGTTTTTTGTTTTTTGAAAATGGGATATAGGGAATAGGGAATAGGGAATAGCTTTTTCTCACCTTGATGAGGCATTGTCTATTTGACAGGCATTCACTTTTGCAGTTTCCTGGCCTGTTTTGGAAGACATGTGGATTTTATTGGTTGTCTGAGTCCCCTTTGATTATGTAGACACTTGTAAAGATCTTTTTGTGGAGCATTTTAATGTTCCATAGAACAGTGGGGGTTATCTTTACAGCAGTTTTTAAAATGTAAGACATACTTTGTTGACATTTTTTTTTTCGCAGCAGTATGCACACAAGATGTTCAACTACAAAGTTATTCCCTATGCATGCTGACACTTTGCCTGGAATTATTTTCTAAAAGAAATGACTTTTAAAAGTGGAATGATCTTCTAGTGATGTTAACAAGTTTTCAGAATTGCAGTAAATTACATCAGTTGGCAAAATATTTTACATTGTCATAGTGATAATGTCTTTGGTGGTTACGGTCAGAAAGATGCAGTAACCTTCTTTTAGATGCCAAGTTATATTGAAGATATTCAAGTATAACTTTTGTAAAACTGTACTATTTCAAGATTTTATCTCCTAATACCTACTAATTATTTAAAAAGCAAGACTACCAACCACTTAAAAGCTATCATGGTTCCTATTGTTGGTAGTTAATTGGGTAGTGATGGAACTAACTGTACGTGAAGTCATTTTCAGTAATGTTTCTTGGTATACATTCTAATCTTTGTGGAATTCCATAATGAGTCACTTAAAGGAGATGACCGCTGGAAAAATTGAAGGAGATTATCACCTACATGTGGTCCTTGAGCATGGATAGATGCTTTTTTAGGGGCTTAGTACAACAGAATATAAAAAATATTTAGCAACTTGATTTAAAATAAAACGATTTAATTTACTGGGTGAATAAGATTTTTAGGTTTTTGTACTTGGTACAAAACTGAAAAGCTGCAAAACCAAGCTTTCTCCTTGTTCCTGTCTCCCAACCACTCAGGTGCCCTTCCCAGAGACGATTGCTGTGACCAGATTCTTGTTCTTCTTCCAGAGTGTATGTGTATTTATGTATATTATATATGTGCATGCATATACACATATCCGTGCTGTACAACAGTGTATAGAGCATACATACCACATATAACATACGTGTCTTTTAAATACAACTTAGAGTAGCTGTATACACTTTGCTTTCAGTTGACAGTAAGTGTTGTCAGGTATTCCATATTAATACATACAAAGCTGCATAGTTCCTTTATTTATTTTTTCTATTAAAAATATTTTTTGAATGTTCATTTTTTGAGAGAGAGAGAGAGAGAGGGACAGAGTACGAGTCGGGGTGGGGTAGAGAAGGAGACACAGAATCCGAAGCAGGCTCCAGGCTCTGAGCTGTCAGCACAGAGCCCAACACGGGGCCGGAACCCACGAACCGTGAGATCATGACCCGAGCCGAAGTCAGATGCTTAAGCCACCCAGGTGCCCTGATTTTTAAATATTTATTTATTTTTGAGAGTGGGGGGGGGGGGGGTAGAGAAAGAATGAGCAGGGGAGGGGCAGAGAGAGAGGAAGACAGAAGATCTCTAGCAGGCTCTGAGCTGTCAGCACAGAGCCTGCTGTGGGGCCCAAACTCACAAACTGCCAGATCGTGACCTGAGCCCCTGAGCTGAAGTGGGATGCTTAACAGACTGAGCCACCTAGGCACCCCAGCATAATTCCTTTAAATGCTGCATATAGTTCTTTTAAGTGTACTGTATGGATATAAAGTGTTTGGGTTTTCCGGTAATTTTTATTTACAGACGACACGTGCATAGAACGGCGGGAACGTCTCCTGGAGCATGGAGACTTTGTACGCCACAGCACTTGTGCTGATTTCCACGCTCAGTACAGTATGTGGTCACGTCTGTGTCCATAGATGCCACCGGTGGCTGTCTCAGCATGCTCTTAAACTTTTACGAAGCTGGCAAAGAAAAGATTCTGCCTCTCTGATGTTTGTTTTGCATTTTTCTTAGGAGAGTTCGGCATCTTTTCATATAGAAACCATTTATGTTTGATTTGATTTGATTTTTATTTTTTGGTCAAATCTTCATTTGTGTTGATTGTGACTAGTTTTCATCAGTTCATCTTTGTTCTTGTTTTTTTTTTTTAGGAGCTTATTATATTTGTATTTTAATTTGATATATGAGGTTTTTCTTTTGACATAGAAGCATAGGTAACTTTTTCTTTCTTTTTTTTTTTTTTGCCATTTACTCTGTGCCAAGCACTCTTTAAAATCCTTTAATTTGTTCTCATTAATTTATTTAATCCTCAAAAATTAAAAGTAAAAACCATGAGGAGTTAAGTGCTCAAAATCTCATAGCTACGTTGAGCTTAGGTAGTCTGAACCAAGGCCCACGTTCTAAACTATTATACTGCTAAAATCTGTTTTTCTTACGGGCCAAAAATGTAATGTTTGTGATAATTTTTCAAAAAATTCTAACTTACACGATTTCTTCGTTTTGAAATGGGACACTGATGATTAGTAGGTATCAATTTTAATTATAGTTTTTTTCCCAAATAGAAATACTGATTTAATACTGTAAAGTAAAATCAACAATTATATGTTCTTATGGTTAGAAAAACATTGTATACTTCAGCTTATATATTTGATGAAAGGAATATTAGTCATGAAAGAAAATGATACTGGGTCACTTGGCTAGCTCAGTCAGAAAAGCATGCAACTCTTGATCTCAGGGTTGTGAGTTTGAGCCTCATGTTGGGTGTAAATATTACTAAAAAATAATAAATAAAAACTTAAAAAAAGAAACTGATATCCGAAAGGTGATGTTTACAAACAGTACATTTTGATTTATCTTTTTCAGACAGAAAAAAATAGGAATACTTATTGTGATTGGATTTTAGGTGAGGTGTAAATGTTGGACTATTAGAAATATTTTTGGCATAGCAGAACCCTACGGCAGAATGCGACACATAGATGTGGAATCATGTTTTTATGGGGTTCCCAACTTCAGAAAGATGGGCAAAAAGGCCACAGGCTATTAAATACCTTAGATCTCTATTATTTTTTTCTGGATAAGCCTATTATTATTATTATTGTTATTATTATTGTTATTTTAATGTTTATTTATTTTGAGAGAGAGAGAGAGAGAGAGAGAGAGAGAGAGAGAGAGAGAGAGAGAATGTGAGCAGGGGAGGGGCAGAGAGAGAGGGAGACACAGAATCCGAAGCAGGCTCCATGCTCAGCACAGAGCCCAACGCGGGGCTTGAACCCATGAACCGTGAGATCATGACGTGAGCCGAAGTTGGACGCTTAACCAACTGAGCCACCCAGGTGCCCTGGGATAATCTTATGATTGACCAAAAGACCTTTTGTGAACAGTTAGTTGTTTTCTGTCTTAAATGTAAAAAAAAATGTTTAAAAAAAACACCTGCTTTTTTTTTACATGCTTGCACTTAAAAGTTTTTTTGCTGTCTCAAAAACAGTATCATTTGCTGTAGGCAAGTTTTCTACTGCGATAGAAATCAGGAAATTGTGTGGGGAGTCACAGAGGCAGGTGGGAAAAGGCTTTGTGGATGAAACGGTGCCTGTGCTAAATCTTGAAAGACGAGGAGGAAGCGGCATGACACAAATAAGGAGACACACACAGAAGCTGCTATGCATTATGTGTCTGAGAGGCTATGCTGGGGTTTGGTGTGGCCGAAGGGCAGGAAAAACACAAGTAAGAGGTGAAATTGGTTGCCTTGGAACAAGGTCGTGAAGTAGAAACATAACGTGAGCGGTGTATATGATTTCAGACTTTTGGTGGAATATTACAAAAGGTTAAAAAAAAAGACACAAAGTTAATTTTATTTTATACAGAAAAGAAAAATTAGATGGGCTTTGGGGCAGAGGTTGTATGATGTGGTTTTATGTATTTATTTTCGATTTGGGAAAGAAGAGACTTAAAAATGCTTTAAGCTATAAGGAAAGATACGGAAGAACAAAATAATTCAAAATGTAGCAGACCAACTGGGGGAGTGTAGAGAGAGAGATTGGTCTTGATGGGCAGAAAGGAGAACATTTCCTATGAAACTAGCAGGAGGAGGAGGAGAAGGGCAGATAAAGATCTGTGTCTTGTTGAAAGTTTGGAAGTGTAGGAAGATTAACAACGCATTTTCAAGTATACCTTTTCAGTAACAAAAATGAAACTTTATGTATGAATGGATACCTCTATTCACTTTTCCCCGTTTATAATAATAATTAGTTTTTCACACTGAAGAAATGGGCTAGGGTTCTCAGGTTCATAGTATATAGATGTCAAAAATGGCATGAAAGAAACCAGTGCAGATTCATTTAAATTTTGTTATGATGATTCAGGACTGACTGCCATAGACAGGGGCTTGGAAGTTTAAGCGAATTCATAAAGAAAGGGATAGACACAGATTGATGGAAATTCTTAACGTCAAGTACAAAGGAATAGTGAGGGAGAGGAGAAAGAATAGTATGTGGGGTGAGACAGAGGCATTGACTTGAGTAATAGAAAAGATCAATGGGTAATAAAATCTCTGCTCTTTTTCTCTCAATGTTTTTTCAACTTTTACACACAAAAAATACTATGTTATAGAAAGTGCATCTCAGACTCTCTTAAACAGTGGAAGAAATGTACTGGCTCACAAAATAAAAAAAGGTTCAGGGATATCAGCTTCAGGCAAGGTTTGATCCAGAGGCTCAGGATGTCATTGGGATCCAACTTTGTTTCCTAAAATACTCTGGCCTCTGCCCTGCTCCGCATTTGTACCATCCCCAGGTGGGATGTCCTCATTGCTTCACATCTTCATTCCGTGTTGTCCAGAGTTACAGCCATGTGCATTTACTCCAGAAATTCTAGTGAGAATGCTAAGACTCACTCTGATTAGACTGCAGCTAGATTGCAAATTCCATCCCTGGCCCCGCAATTACATGTAGCCCCATTGGAAACTAGCCCTTACTGGGAAGTAAGAAAACAGACTGATGATACAGTCAGGAGTTCCCACTGGCTAATGGGAAGGGAGAGCAAACACACACCCCTGGGGCCTTGGACAAGTAGCCTGAAGCACAACTTTTAATGTCTCCTGTTTTATATTAAATATTAATTATAATTTTACACTGTCTTCCATAACATGCTTTAGTATAAATCAAAAATTTTCTTAAAATCCTTGAGTAAAATGAATGATTCTAAGCTATTGTTTGACCTGTGTTCAAACCTCCTTTGGTATCAGTAGGTGTTTGTAAACAAGTCTTACATAATCCTAAGCTAACTGTCTTCAATGTAAACACACATTTGATGTGGAAAGAGAACACTGAAAGATATTAAATACCGTATTCTAGATCTATTTTAAGCCGTGAAAATATTGTCCATTTTAAGGATAAGTTTTCCACAATTCGTCTTTATGTACAACTACATATAATCACTGGAATTAACTCCTTCTTAGGTATTAATAACCATAGTAAAAATATCTGAGGATACTTATTTTAAAAACATGCTTTGTGCTTGGGGTCATTAAACTTAGTCTGTGAATGTGTTTTGTAGCTATAATTGTAGGACATTTTAAAAACCAGAATTGAACTCTTCACCCCAGTTTTCTCTGAGGTAATTATAGGATGAAAAATAACTAAGAAAAAAAAATCTATTTATCATCATTAATGAAAGTGTCTCACGGTACTGTTCAATACCTTTTAAATTTAATGATACTTGCATTTTACGCACACACACATACACAAACATAAATACACACTTGTGCTGATCTGTTTTTAGGAAATAGAGTTATCCATTTACTCTGATACCTGGATCTTGTATGAGACTTGGATAGTAAAGAAAAACTCTTAATTATTTTCAGGCAGGAATAGGGCTTACTATGTGCCAGCCACCGTTTTAATGTTTAAAATATAATCACATTCACTGCTTACATTAACCCTGAGAAAGTCAAGTTCTAGGGTGATTAAATAACTTGCCCAGCCTTATGCATGCAGCTAGTAAAGAGTCAAGCAGGAGAACCCAGGGAACTAGATTCTAGGGATCATGATCTTTACAGTGTTAAATTCTAGTTTTTTAAAATTAATTAAAAAGGAAACTTTTCCAGTTGTATCTAGGGAAGTTTACTGTGAAAGCAGTTTGTGGTGATACCATTCAGAGTCTTTCCTAGTTTGAAAGTGAACGGCCAACCCTGTGTTTGAGTTCTGGCCTCAGAGTGGGCTGTTTCCTGGAAGCTCACATCTGTGCAATACCTTTTGAAGTCATGCTTCACTGGGTCTTTGATGTGTTTCTTCTTCCAGGTTGCTTTCAGGTGTCTAACTTCAAATGAATGGTTAATGGGGCCATTCTTTACCAATAAAATAGAACTAGGGTTCTTTTATCCTTGTTGTTATGTTGGTCATAATATGGTGTATTGTTAGAGAAGTTTATTTTAACTAATCAGAATATTGAATTATAAGGTTCATCTTTTGGTTATTATTTTCTGTGCCTGTCCATTCAGTGATAAATTGGAAACTTCCAAAAAATGTTTTTGGAAACACCAGCTGCTGTTCAAAAGAAGTGTGGTGAATGAGTTTCATTTTTGTGTTGGTAATCAACAACTGGGTGAAAGCCTTAAGATTTATTTTCTCTCTGAGCCTCATTGAGATGCATGCAACTTACCTTCACCCTTTTTATTTTGGGGACTTACTTTATGCTTCTGTCAGTTCCATGATGGATTTCCAGTCTTGTTGGGATAGTGAAGAAGGAGCTGGGACTGTAACCCTAAGACCAGAAACTTTGAAGAAATATTAAATATAAACATACCTTTCCATTTTGAATCATTAGTATGATTTGAATAATCACAAATTATTTGAATAATTATTTGAATAATTTCATTGTGGATTGTTTAATTCCACTCATCTTCCTTTGTGGCTTTTTCTTGCCCTGTCCCATTGTCACCCCAGCCCAGCCACCTGTGCTACAGTTATAGGAAACATAAGCTAATCGTAAGGACAATAGGCTTAGTGAGAGGATTTGGGGGTGGTCCAAAGAAAGAATTGAACAGCAAGGCTTTAGAATTGGAGCCACTTGCCAGTTGACCTATGTCTAGACATCCTTCAAGTGGATGACTTCTCTCTGGCCACATTCTCTGTTCACAATTACAGTGTCTGGGAGAAAGTGTGGGAGAGGACCCAAGTTAGTTCCCCACCTGACCCATCTCTGGGACAGAGGGATGGGGTGTACTGTATAGAAGAACTTGCCTCAAAAGACTGTGGGGATGGGGGTGTTGGCCAGGTCTCTCCCTCTCTGCTGTCCCCTGTCTCTCTCCCTCTGGATTCTCTGCACACTCTCAGACATAGGCAGTCTAATTTGATACAGGATTTTGCTCTAGGGAAGAAGGATGTGCTGAAAAAAGGAAGAAGTAATGGCTCTGGATTCCAAATCAATTTCATATTGATCGCTGGATAATTCTCAGTGAGACATGTTTTTCAGTAATCAGGAGTGCAAATTGATAAGATTAATGCCTGTGGCTGAGATAATAGTGGGCCAGAATTTAGAAGGCATGTACTTCACCTATGCCCTTCTTTAGAGAAGATCAAGAGAGGAAGAAAGAGGAAGAATTAGATTAGTAATTGTACTGTTCTTTTGGGTTAGCTTCTTGCAAGACTTCTCTGCTGTCACCAATTAAAATATAGCAAAATAGAATGTTAGCACTAAGGGATGAGAGAGAGAAAATCATTGCAGAATGTTGATAATTAGAAATTTTATAAAATAATATATCACAGATGACATATTTTTTTTAGGGGATTTAACTACATAATTTAAGGAGTAAATGGGTAGAAAGTTATGGGGGAATATTTTTTCTAGGCTCGTTCACTCTTTCTTTCTCTCTCTCTCTCTCTATACTTTTTTTCTTCTTCCCTGAGTGGTTACATGGATTAACTGATATAGTTCATGTCTCCTGCCCTACTCAGTGCTTGGCACATGATAGTTTGAGACAAATATTTGGTCCCTTTCATTTCCTTTTAATTCCTGGCTAGATTATAAAATCTTGGAGGGCAGAAAATTGTCTCACTTAACTTTATATCTTGTTCAGAATCTGGCGGTAATTAAGTACCTTGTGAATACTTACAAGTAGTTGCTTATTGATTTTTATTGAAGTATAGTTAACATACAGTGTTATATTAGTTTTAGGTGTACAATATAATGATTCAGTTATTCTGTACGTTACTCATTGCTCATCATGGTAATTGTACTCTTAACCCCTTTCTCTGTTTCCCCCCACCCACCTTCCCTCTGGCAGCCATCAGTTTGTTCTCTGTATTTAAGAGTCTGTTTTTGGTTTGCTCATTTGTTTTGTTTCTTGCATCGGCATATGACTGAAGTCATAGGGTATTTGTTTTTCTCTGACTTACTTCACTTAGCGTTATACCCTCTAGTTCCATTCATGTTGTTGCAAATGACAAGATCTCATGTTTTTTATGGCTCAGTAATGTTTCATGTATATATGCCTCCTCTTTACTCATTCATCTACTAATGGACCCTTGAATTATCTCCATGTCTTGGCTATTTAATATATTTGAACTTATATCTTTTAATAATTTCACTTCAGCCTCAGAAAGTTGAATTTTAAGGCAGTTCATCATAAATTGTTAAGTTAGAAAAGGTGAGACTGAAAATAAGTAGGAAGTTCTTATTTTAGGAAAGGCTATTTCAAAACTTAGAGGCAGACTCCTATTTGTTTCAATAACAGTCTAAAGTTTCTACTTTATATCCACTGTTTAAGCTTTATAAAACCAATTTCTTAAAGTTTATTTATTTTGAGGGGGAGAGAGAGAGGTGCAGAGAGAGAGAGAGGGAGAGAGAGAGAGAGAGAGAGAGAGAGAATCCCAAGCACACTCTGCACTAATGGTGTGGAGCCCTGACATAGGGCTTGAACCCACGAACTGTGCGATCATGACCTGAGCTGACATCAAGAGTCAAACGCTTAACTGACTGAGCCACCCAGATGCCTCTATAAAAACAATTTTTAATAAAATTCTACTTAGGTATAAGCAAAAAGTTGGGATCTAGTCCATTTACATGAAATTGTAAGAAGAAATACTGAGTGTTATTATCTGGATTTAATAGAAGCCCAGGATAGAGGCAAGGGATTTGGAAGAATTATTTCCCTCTAGGAATCTGTGCTTAAATCTTGGTTACTTTATGAAGTATATTAGAAAGTGTCTTGCAAATTGCAGGGGAAGTAAGAATAAAAATATTTAATATAGTTGAAGTAAAAAAAAAATATATATAGGTGAAGTATTTGGTAAATAAGTACACTTCTAGTCTATCTGTCCAAACCTTTCAGGAATTCAAAGAAATGTGAAGATAAATTTCAGTTAAACTCTTTCAGGGAGTCTATGAAAGCCATTTTATTATTTTTTATTATTTAAAAAAAAATTAATGTTTATTTATTTTTGACAGAGAGAGACAGAGACAGAGCATGAGCGGGGGAGGGGCAGAGAGAGAGGGAGACACAGAATCTGAAGCAGGCTCCAGGCTCCGAGCTGTCAGCACAGAGCCCGATGCGGGGCTCGAACTCACAGACCACGAGATCATGACCTGAGCCGAGGTTGGACGCTCAACCGACTGAGCCACCCAGGTGCCCCTGAAAGCCATTTTAAAGGGGGAATTAAAATTAATTGAATTGAACTTCTGTATATAACAATTCTTCATGATTAATTCCCCAAAGTACCCAATGGAGACAGTTTTCAGTCATGGAAGTACAAAAAAGGGGGAAGATGTTATTTTAAAGAAATAATCACTGCAGTGGTTTTCATATATTAAGAGTGAGGTACGTTTTATTTTATTTTGGGAGAAGACAGTCCTGACAGAGTGAAGAACAAAGGGCAGATAACTCAAGGCAGCAATGTGACCAGTGTGCTTGAAGACCAGTGAGGAAGCCAGTGAGCCTGGAGTGGACTGATCCAAAGGGAGGGTCCTAAGTGGGTATTCAGAGAGGTAACAGATCATGTTCGGGCTTGCAGGCATTCGTAAGGACTTTAGCTTGTATTTTTAGTGATATGGAAAGTCATTGGAATGTTTTAATCAAGTAAGTAACATGAGTTGTCATTGGCTTTAAAAAGATCGTTCTGGCTGCTGCATGGAGAGTAATTTTAGGACAAAAGATAGGACAAGACAGAGACTTGTGGAGTCTATTACAGCAGCCCCAGGTGAGCCAGGGTGGCAGTGGTGGAACTGATGAGAAAAAGTAAAATTCAGAATGTATTATAAAGGGAGAGGTGGAAGAATTTGAATTATGTGTGGGAGATAAATAGACATCAAGAGAAAGTACAAGGATTTTCCCAGATTAAAGGATGAAGTTCCCATTTATGGGGCCGAGGGAGACTGAGATGTGAAAGTGTGGGTGAAACCAGAAGTTCATCTTTGGACATGTTGAGATTTCGATTAAAATGGGTATATGAGGTGGGGAGTTCAGGAAGGGACCTGGATGGAGATAGAAATTTTGGGTTTCATTAGCATAGAGGTTTTGCCTAAAACCAATAGACGGAATGAGACATTTAGAGATTGAGTGTACATAGAAAAGAAACTTGAAGACTGTTCCTAGAGCACTCTGATGTTTGGAAGTTGGGGATATGAAGAGAGGAACCAGCAAAAGGAGGATTGGGAAATAGTGAGGTAGAAGGGCATTCAGGAGATTATGTGTACCAGGCAGCCATGTGATGAAAATATTTCAAGGAGAAGGAGTTGATAACCTTATTAAATCCTGTTTAAAGTTCAGCAACATATGGGGTGGTCAAGTGATGACCTTGACAGAAGCAGGCGGGAGTTGATGGAAAGCCTGAAGGGTTGGAATTGGAGGTAGCAAGTGTAGACAGTATTCTTGAGGAAAAAACGAGCTGAGAAATGAATGGTATTTGAAGTAGGAAATTAGTCCAAGAGAAGTTCTTGCTTTTGATTTTTTTTTTTAATGAAAGTAATTCAAGCCTGGGAGTGCTTTAGTGGAGAGATACAAGGCAGGGGACGGGGTGAGGTTAGGTGGGGAACGGCTGTAGTGCTGTTACTGAGTTAGCCACACAAGATGGGATCGGGTGCCAAGATGGGACTGTGGGGCAGGGAGATGGGTGCTTACGTGAGTGCACAGACTGTTTATTCAGATTGGAGGAGAGGCAGTGGAGTGTTGGGGCACAGATAGAGTGGGCAGTTAGGTGTGGTGGTGCATAATAAAGTTTTTAGTTATTTAGTTTCTGTGGGCTATGCTAGGTAAAAGATTGAAAGGTATAGGAATGAGAAGTGAGGAAGGGCTGGAGAGAGAAAGCAGTCCTAGAAACATAGTAAAAGGTCTTCGGTCACTGGAGTTTTACAGCAGCTATTGCCTGTCTCAGGGTATATTGTGTTTGTTCTCTTTGTGTTTGTTCTAACCCTTCAGTCAAAACCTATAGTACATAGAGGATTGTCCCCCGGGTTGCTGCTTTTCCTTCCTCTTAGTTCTTGATAACCATTCCTTCAGGGTCGCCCAGCATCATGAACACAAGGGCTCTTGTGTGCTGCAGACTTTGACCAAAGAGTTGAGGGGATGGAAGGAAATGACAACATAATTCGTCCCATCTTTATTTTGTCTCTTATGCTTCAGAGTGGTTGCTCTTCCTTTTCTGGGCCTTGGATCCCTTTGGTTAATGAGATAGTTTTCAAAATATAAAAAACACTTCTGATATTATTTGTGAGTCTTTATTGTGCCTGAAATAAGCTCCAGTGGCAGGTCATGTAACTACCTTAATTTCAAAGTAGTTAGTAATGTAAACAGCATTTTTACAGATATCGATAATAACTGACATATGATATGAAAATGTTTGTGATTTCCACTGGTGACAAGGTTACCGGTATTGGCACTGTGATTTGTTGCCTACCTTCATAATGAAAGGAAATGCTAAATATCCTTTTGCTAGAGGTTTATAGACACAGAGATGAAATCTCTTCCCCATCCAAGTTGTAGCCTGCTTTCTGTGTGTTCACCCTCCGTGGGTCTGAGGAAGGGTGCAGGAAGTAGTGCTCCTCTTCTGTCTAAGGCTGACCCCACCATCCACAATCTAGCCTTTTATCCCCATTTTCTCTGAGACTTACTCCAAACACATATCCCAGATTGCTTTTATATCCTCATCTCTTTTTCTGCTCATGGGTGTTTCCCTTTTTTCTTGGAATATACTTGCCTTTCCTCTATCTTTCATTTCCTGTGAGAGTAATAGATAGACTTACCTTCCTGGGTGTGGCCAACCCAGTGACTAGCATACTCTCTTTATTTTTTATTTTATTTTATTTTTTTAATGTTTATTTATTTATTTTGAGGAGAGAGCGAGAGAGAGAGAGAAACAGAGAGAGAGAGGGAGACAGAATCCCAAGCCAACTCTGCGCTCAGCACAGAGCCCAACGTGGGCCTTGAACCCATGAACTGGGACATCATGACCTGAGCTGAAATGAAGATTCAGACGCTTAACCAACTGAGCCACCCAGGTGCCCTAGGACACTCTCTTTAAATATTAACTGCTGTAGCACTCTCAACAATAGCCAAATTATGGAAAGAGCCTAAATGTCCATCAACTGATGAATGGATAAAGAAATTGTGGTTTATATACACAATGGAGTACTACATAGCAATGAGAAAGAACGAAATATGGCCCTTTGTAGCAACGTGGATGGAACTGGAGAGTGTGATGCTAAGTGAAATAAGCCATACAGAGAAAGACAGATACCATATGTTTTCACTCTTATGTGGATCCTGAGAAACTTAACAGAAACCCATGGGGGAGGGGAAGGAAAAAAAAAAAGAGGTTAGAGTGGAGAGAGCTAAAGCATAAGAGACTCTTAAAAACTGAGAACAAACTGAGGGTTGATGGGGGGTGGGAGGGAGGGGAGGGTGGGTGATGGGTATTGAGGAGGGCACCTTTTGGGATGAGCACTGGGTGTTGTATGGAAACCAATTTGACAATAAACTTCATATATTTAAAAAAATAAAAATAAAAACAATTTTGAGGATAGTATTAAAAAAATATTAACTGCTGTAGAAGGTGATCACTAAAAGTTTGTTAAATAAATAGATGCTTCTGTTTGGAAATTCACAGACTTTTGTATTAGTAAATATTACAGCTGTCTCTGGCTGGTGAAAGGATGATCCTCATAGGACTAATGAACATAGTGCAAACCCCATTGGTAAACTGGTAGAGTAAGAAAATTCATCTGGCAGTCCATGCAAAAGTTAACATCCTCATAGAGGGATATGCTAGATTTCCATATTTAGACAATTTTGATAAGGACGGTTCAAATTGGCACTTGGTCAAACAAGTTCATTGGTTTCCATGAAGTCTGATAAGGATGATAATTTAAAATAATTTATAGGGGTGTCTGAGTGGCTCAGTTAAGCATCCAACTCTTGATTTTGGCTCAGGTCATGATCTCACTATTGGTCAGTTTGAACCCCGAGTTGGGCTCTGCGTTGATAGCTCAGAGCCTGCTTGGGAGTCTCTCTCTCTCCCCCTCTCTCTGCCCCTTCCCCACTTGTGCTCATGTGCATCCTCTCTCTCAAAAATAAATAAATCTTAAAAAGAAATGATCTATAATTTGCTGAACTTTTTTTTTTTTTTTTTTTTTTTTCAACGTTTATTTTATTTTTGGGACAGAGAGAGACAGAGCATGAACGGGGGAGGGTCAGAGAGAGAGGGAGACACAGAATCAGAAGCAGGCTCCAGGCTCTGAGCCATCAGCCCAGAGCCCGACGCGGGGCTCGAACTCACGGACCGTGAGATCGTGACCTGGCTGAAGTCGGACGCTTAACCGACTGCGCCACCCAGGCGCCCCTATAATTTGCTGAACTTTACGATTTAGTAATATGGTTAACATAAATTCTTTAAGTTGCATGTTTAAAAATATACTTCTGGTTTGAATTTTGCATTAGATTAACATGGACACACGGTATTTTAGATTAAAAGGATAGAATTGAGTGACAATAGAATTTAGTTTTGGAGAAGTATTCAATATTAGTGTTAGAACATATTTCTTATATTTAATCTGAATTTACTTTTATTCTATCATTTCCTGAATTAATTTATTTTCCTCATGCAGTAACTGATATTCTTTGAACACATACCTCTAATTTATATAGCTGTTCATCATATTTTATCTTTTAATGTTTATTCTTTTGTTATTTTTTTCATTAATGAATGGTTACTTGAATTTTTATGTATGTGTTTATGCAGATACTGAGTCAATTGAGGTAACCTAAAGCTGTCACATTAGTGCTTGACATATAATAAGCACTCTACAATAAAAGAAGGAGCCACAAACATACATAAACACAATTATTTTCTCCAACTAGATTATAAACTTTGTGTTAATAACTCTGTGAACATGGGATCTTGTTTGTCTTGTACATCTTCTTCTCCCCAGTGCCTAGCACAGAGTCTGGCCTATAGTAGGTTATTAATAAAAATTTGTTGTGGTGGGTCATATAGATTGGGGACAAAGATGAAGAAAGTAGAGATTATTTCAGTAACTTGTGTTAAGAGTGAACGCATTTCCCCCCTGTTACCTATTTATGCACGGTGACATTAGCATTTCTTACAAATACCAAGGGAGTATGGTTCTTACAGGTAGATCAAGTGTAGGGGGGTACGGAATTTAGTCCAGATGCACTGGCATGGCTATCTTGGTTCTTTTTGGCCATTTTCCATTCTTCCTGGGTATGTGCAGGCCACATCAGTTGGACAGTGTTTTAAATATCATCTGTGGTCTTCAGTGAGTGTTTGGAAGAAAAGTAATTCAAATTAAGCTGTATAGACAAAAATATGTACACACACACGCACAGATATATATATATATATATGAACATTACTATGTCTAATTTTAAGCAATGACGGAAATTTTAGCATATATTCAATATAAACCATTTACATGTTGAAGAACTTACATAAATCAGTAAGCTATGTTTTAACATTACTAAAAATAAGATATCTTAACATTTAAGATGTTGCTTTTTCTAGTTTCAAATGATAGGTGTGGTAATGAAAGTACATTATTTGGCTTTATGATATTTATGTACTTGCAAGTTTAGTTGGTAATTCAAATATTTTACAGGGTCATGAAAATCAGTAGTATTTTCCTCTTGTAATGACAGGCACCATATTAAAATTATCACGTTCCACATGCCTTATTTTTTTGATCATTGTTGTATTTGTCCTCCTTAAAAGAAAGGGCATAGCAGCTACTACACTATATAAAGGTAATTTTATACTTGCCAATTGATCTTCCCTTGGGGGCTACTGTACTTTTTATAAATAGCTTGCTGACTTCGAAGAAACATACTTCTGTTCTTAGGAACTCATCTGGAAAGGGCATTTCTTTGGGGATATGGAGACCATGTGTGGAATTTCAGCTACAGGGAAAATTCTGGGTTTTAGACAAAGAAATATTGGGTGGTTTAAAATTGAGAGTCCATTTGTGAAAAATCGGTTTGCTTTTAATAGTTCTATTTTGTTTTTAGAGCTTAATACATTATAGACCCATGGTCCCCAGTCTGGAGTGTTCAGACTCCTAGGGACCTGCAATGCAGATTGGTACCAATAGTCATATTACCCTGGTCATAAGTACTGATTTAAAGTAGTGTATGATTGATTTATTAAAAATGAGCAAATGTTTGTTACCTAAAAAGGGTAATTTGTTTACTTTACCAAACTTGGAATTCATGGAGTAAAAGTAACAGAAAGTCCCCTTCGGAGAGATTCATGCCAACTTGAAGCCTCACCGATACAGCTGTCACATATGTGAGATTGTTAACTCCAGAGATTTTTATTGATTGAATTAATAAATTCAGTTGTAAATCTAAGAATTCAAAATACTTAATAGCTGAATTTTACCTTATGGTGAATCTCAAAGTTTGGTAAACTACTTTTCATCCCCCATTACATTTTTGGATGAAAGGTGCAAGTGGTTTTATGATACTTCTGTGACGAGAATATCTGTGGGGGCTGGTGTAGCTTACATATATATGGATGTGTGATGCTGAATCCGTATTTCTTAAAGTAACTTTCATTGTATTTAGATTAAGAGGTACCAGGGGCGCCTGGGTGGCGCAGTCGGTTAAGCGTCCGACTTCAGCCAGGTCACGATCTCACGGTCTGTGAGTTCGAGCCCCGCGTCGGGCTCTGGGCTGATGGCTTGGAGCCTGGAGCCTGTTTCCGATTCTGTGTCTCCCTCTCTCTCTGCCCCTCCCCCGTTCATGCTCTGTCTCTCTCTGTCCCAAAAATAAATAAAAAACGTTAAAAAAAAAAAAAAAAAAAAAAAAAAAAAAAAAAAAAAAGAGGTACCCAAAATAAGCTCTGCTGTTTTCAGTGCCAGTGTTATTTTTTCTTTTTTTCCTGTTTTTCTCCCTGACTTTGGATGGTGTGGGGAGGAGAGGTCATGGTTAGACCAGCAGCACAGGCCGCCATCAAACTTGAAACGTTCTGAACAGATAGCACACCCCGCCCACCATTTCTTTCACATCACTGTAAAAGCTCCCAAGTTGTTACTTGAAGACTGAATTTTGTACAAGTTCATTTTGAAACATTTTGAACCATTAAAGTATTAAATGAATTACTATAGAATTGCCACAGTTTATGGTACAACTTAGTTTTTAACAAAGCTTTTGTTTATCACATTCTTAAATGGCTGAAGTATGCTGATAAGAAATTTCTCAGTCATTGTGGCGATTTACAGCCCTTTTTTGCGGGATGGTGTTTAAAATACCTAACCTAAATTTTTCTTAATGCAAGTTTAAGTTACTCTTTCTTATTCATTGTGTACTTGAAGGAAAGTAACTGAGTTACTTGTGTTTCCTCTGGGCTGCATTCATATGTTTGGGGTCATCTGTGAAGTTCTTTTCATGCTAGTGCTGTCTTCCTTCAAACCCCATGCTGCCTCGTCTATAACAGTCCTTGAGTATCCTGAAATGATAAAAAAAAAAAAAATTATTTTGTTACCCTACTGTAAGTCTCTTATGAAGGAGAAATTATATGAAAGTTTTTTATGAAAGACTTTAACAGCTACATTTTCAAAAATAACAATTTCAATATGGAAATGCTTAGGCATGACTGTACCAGGAATAATGAAATGGTAGATTCTTGTACAGACATGTGGCATCACTAAGAAGACCACAGCTACAAATACAAGTTAAAAATATTTGTGTTAGCAATTCAAAAACAAGTGCTTTTAAGATAATGGGTGTGACTGTTTTAAAAAAGTTCTTATTTATTTATTTAAGAGAGATAACAGGGGGAAGGGCAGAGAGAGATGAAGAGAATCCCAAGTAGACTCCATGCTGTCAGCGTGGGCTTGACGTGGGGCCCGATGTGGAGCTCGAACTCATGAACTGTGAGATCATAGCTTGAGTTGAAACCAAGAGTCAGATGCTTAACCAACTGAACCACTCATGTACCCTATGTGTCTTTTCTTAACATGTTGATTGCTTTTGACAAAGCTTCGTTTTGCTTGGAGCTTTGTCAGAAGCAATCAACATGTTAACATAGTTGTGTGTTCTTGAAGAATTCATTGCATATTAATTTTTTTCCTAAAATGCTATGTATTTATGTAAAATGGAGTAAGGTTCTAGACTCATATAATTATAAATGTGTACTTCACCCTCATGAGTCTCTAGTCATTCATTCAAAAGGTGTGAGGGACCCGGGGAAATGCTTTGTTTGGAACTCTCCTTTGTGTTGCAGTTGACATAAGTTTCTCAGCCCATAAAAAGCATGTGCAAGCCAAAAATGTGATCACTTATTTTGAAAAAGAGGACAGTCCTAGGTGCTTTTCTTGAGAACCTTTGCTCCAAGCTAAGCTTTTTTTTTCTTTTTTTAACGTTTATTCATTTTTTGAGACAGAGAGAGACAGAGCATGAATGGGGGGAAGGTCAGAGAGAGAGGGGGACACAGAATCCGAAACAGGCTCCAGGCTCTGAGCTGTCAGCACAGAGCCTGACGCGGGGCTCGAACTCACAGACCGCGAGATCATGACCTGAGCTGAAGTCAGATGCCCAACCGACTGAGCCACCCAGGTGCCCCTAAGCTAAGCTTTTAAATATAGGGCCTATTTTCTGATGCATCAGTAGTTTTTGTGTGTGTTTTTTTTTGTTTGTTTGCTTTTTTTGGTTGTTTTTTTCCTCTATTCAGTTTTTCTTATACTTTAATGTAATTGATAAGGACAAGCGATTCAGTTGTTTCTCAGAATCCATCTAAGGTGTCTTGAATGGTGCAAGCTAAAATAATCTCAGTGAGAAAATAAATCTAAGCAAATTATCCGTTGCTAGCAAATCATTGTGGGTGACTACCAAAGACATCCTTTCTTCATCTTCTTTAAGTGGAATCCCATATCATGTAAAGATTGTGTTATTTTAGAATACGTGGCGGGGGGGGGGGGGGGGGGCGGTGATCATGCCAAACATTTATAGAGCACTTATCTAGCAGTTACGTTACTTGCCTTATCTTTTATTTTTAAGTCTTTTAACCATCTGAGGAAGCACACATTATTCATACCTTTATTTTACAAAACAGAAATCAGAGCCATAGAGAGGTTAATTACCTTGCTTAAGGTCACACAACGATTAGGTAGTAGAGCCCGTATTTTATATCAGGTTTCTTTGACTTTACAGCAATTGCTGTTAAGTTTCACTGGTGTTCACATGAATCTTTTCAAAGGTGGATTATAACCATTAAAATGTGTCCAGGACAGACCTTCAGAGAAGCTCTCCCTATCTCTTTTCTAATAACATATTTATCTGCATTTCCTCTTTATTTTCCATTCTTTAGAGTTAGCTAGATGTGTGGGATGTGAAAGTGAGCCATATGTAGAATCTCTACTTGGTGTTATTTAAATGTCAACATGGTAATGAGAAATTGATGGGGCCAAGTACTCCAGACTTGCCAGTATCATGATGTTCATCAGTAATAAGCAAATGAGCGTGGTTAGCCTGTGTGCTCTAGAATGATAGAAAATACAAAAACACTGTCATGTACTTAGCAAAAACTATATGAGTAATAACACCCAGAAAGTAGAGGATAATGCTAATTTTTTTGGTAACCACCTTCAACTTCAACTAACAGGAAAGTCTACTTTTATTCTCCGGGTGCCAGTTACCAGTGAAGAAGAGGAATTTGCATTTCTGCATTGGTGATACTTGTGACTTTGAGATCAACATTGCCTTCTGGTCTCCTGTGTGTTGCGTTCTTTTCAGCATTAATAAATTTATTTAAAATAAAGTTATGTTAATGGATCAAATGAGTTCTTGTGCTTGGCAGTGAAATAATCAGATTCGAACTTATATTTAAAATTTAGAGAGGCTTCCCATTAAAAATAGCATTTGGTTGCATTTGCTGACATAGCCTCTTCTAATTTTCTGCTAAGAGATTAATGAAGACCTAGAAACAAACTCAGTAATGGGGGGAAAAAAAGACTGATACTCAATTGCTAGAAATTTTGATGCATTTCCCCCATCTACAAGGAACTAGACTAGGAAAAACAGGATTATCTAATGAAACTAATCAGTATAAAGTAGCAAATGTAGTTTGCTTCTTTTGTAACATCATCTGCTTGCTCAGACACCCACGATCTTGAAACATCGAGGAAATGGGGCAGCTCTCCATTTGCTGCAAGGGCGGCTATTTTTCTGAGGAAGCTATAATATTACCATCATTTATGCTTCTGTTCTCGTAGTTTTTCTGTCTGTCCAGCAGCTTTAAGAAGAAAGAAAACAGCAAGAACATTAAAGATTAGGGTAGTGGGAGCTGCAGACCACTGCATCCTGAAAGGAAGATGTCTCCCAGGTAATGGACTCAAAGTGGGAGTGGAGAACCGAATGGTAGGCCTTTTAGATTTCAGGTGATCCTTTTTCAGATTGGCAGTCTGTTAGGAGAAGGTTCCTTTGCCATCCAGAAGACAAGCTTTATATTAATGCCTGATGGCCACTGAGAATTGGACTTTTGACTCTTCCTATGAATCTATATCTCTGCTACAGCACTGTGAAGGGATTTCTATAACCATCCAAGAGCACAGTGAGCCAGGCCAAGCCTTCTTTGGATGGTGGACACTGTCACCAGCACAGGAAGAGGCAACAGAAAACCTGAACACCATTTGATTTGTTAACTGATACTGTACTTCAGGGTAAGGGCCTATCTTTCTGAAAATGCACGAGAAAAGCACATTTTAGGGAGTATTTACAAAACTAGAACATTTAGAAAACAGTTTAACATAACATAAGGTAGTAGGTAGGGTATCTGTGAACCTGCTGCAGACAGCTGCGAGGAGAGAACTAACTCATATTTCAGGCAAGATTGCAGGAAACAAAAAAACTGGGAAAGTGGGATTCAACTCTGCAGAAGAGGCAAGAAGGAAGAATTCATGTTTTGAAGAACTAAATCAATGATGTGAAGAACCAGCTTCAGGAACTTAGATTTCAAAGAAAGATCAAGAATAAAAAACAGATAAAAGATAATAAATATGGGGAAGGAGAACTGAAGTCCAGTCTAGGAAAGATAAATACAAGTGGCTGATAAAAATAAGAAAAAAAAATCAGCCTGTTTTGCAAAGAAATGGAAATAAAAATGAGTTTTCACTTTATGCCAATCAAATTAACTAACATATATTAAACAAGTGAACCCCCCCGTTTTTTTTAAGTTTACTTAATTGGTTTTGAGAGAGAGAAAGAGGGCACATGTGAGCAGCAGACAGAGAGGGAGAGAGAGAATCAATCCAAGCAGGCTCCACGCTCAGTACGGAGTGCAACATGGGTCTTGATCCCACAACTGTGAGATCATGACCTAAGCCAAAATCAAGAGCTGGACGTTCAACTGACTGAGCCACCCAGGCACGCCCAAAATACCCTTTTGATAGAAGCTCAGTGGAAAAGTCCTGTTTGAAATGTATAGTCATTTCGATAGTTTGGTAACATTTTCTTAAAAAGGTTAGTGCTTTATCTAAAGGTTACAATCATGGATATGTGATAAGATTTGCTTATAAGGATAACAAATAGGAAAAATTTTGATAAACTATGAGACAGTTAGTGATAATTTATAGCCCTAAAATCATGGTTTTGAAACTAATGATATGGAAATATCCTTCCAATATAATGTAGTTTCAGTGTATCCCAAGCTGAGAGCTAATAATGAAGAAGGAAGATGTATTTAGTGGGAAGTAAATGTGGAAATATGTTTGCTCTCCAGATGACTTACTTCCCAAATCATTTCTTATGAATTAAGTCCTAGTAAATGTTAGCACCTTATAGGTCTGAGAAAGCTGCCATAGATTTCTGCTAACATTGCCTAAACCTTTTTATACTGTTTTAAATACCACAGAACATTGCTTTTAGTGGAACAGATATTAACATTATATTAACATCTACCAGAAAAATGTTATTTCAATACCAGTTTGGGAAACAATATGTTAAATAAAAAAAAATATATGTGAAATTGAAGTAAATACACCAAATAATTTAAAATGATCTCTGAATGGTGAAATTGTTATATACTTATATGTCATTCCTAAATTTTTCTTCAACAGGAATTTCTTTAATAAGAATGCAATACCTTTTTTTTTTTAATAGAACGTACAGCAAATGTATTTAAAAAGGAGAAATTTGAAGAATTCTGCCTATAAAATTCAATAGTCATTAGAGGGCATAAAATAGAGTCATTGTGATGGAATTCATGTCGTGATTGTATGCTGTTACAGGATTTTAGAATAGACATTTATTTTTATGTATGTATATATTTTAATGTTTATTTATATTTGAGAGAGTACGAGTGTGGGAGAGGCATAGAGAGAGGAGGGAGGACACAGGATCTGAAAGCAGGCTCCAGGCTCTGAGCTGTCAGCACAGAGCCCTGCGCAGCACTCGAACCCATGAACTGCAAGATCACAATCTGAGCTGAAGTTGGACGTCTAACCGACTGAGCCACCCAGGCACCCCGGCATTTAGTTTTTAAGGTGTAAGGAGATATTTTGACCAAGTATTCCATCTTGCACAGAATTAGTTCCTCCTTTATTGTGAATGAGTTCCAATAGACCAAAAAAGTAAGTTATCCTGAGCCAAAGTAGAGTGAAAATAGTTGTTGTTTCTTTATTTTGTTTTAATCAGAGAACTGAATACAACCCTTATCTTACTTGTCATTAACCCCAACCAAGTGAAAAATGGGACAGGGAGGTTAGTCCCTGTGATGGTTGAAAGTGTGTGTGTGTGCGAGCCTGTATGCATGCACACACATGTATGTGTGTTTAATCTTTCTTCCTCCTCATTTTCTTCATTTTTTAATACATCAAAGTAAAAGACACTGTAATCCTATCTCTTCAGAATCTTTCTTCCACCTCTCCCAAATCAACCTAAATTCGTCTAATTATTCACAGATGAGATTAAGTCCAAAAGAATTTTTGTTCGTTGTTGTCCTGTTTCTCTTCTTTGTTTTTCTTATAGAGATAACTACCTTTCTTTTTGTGGCTATGTTAATAGATAAGCATGTTCACATAGTTGGCTATTGCCATAATCATATTATTTTATTAATGCAAGAATTTTAGACTAACAGAAGCAAATCTGGAAGTGATTTAGATCATGGCCTTTTTGAAGAATTTGAATTGTGCCCCCATCAGACTGTGTAGAGCAAGTTACATTGGGAGGTGTGAGAAGTAAGCATCAAGAGGCTATACTTTGTTGGAATGGGTAGTATTCACTGTAAGTTGTAAAGTTGAAAGAAATGCATGTTCTGGTTAATCTTTTTATTAAAAAAACGGCTTTTATATTTCTCAATTATTCAGGTTCACTGTTTTGATTTAAACTGAAGACCATAGCGCACACTGTTAATGCCCTTCCCATGAGGGATGCTTTTATACTGACAAGTCCATAAAGCAGCCTTATTTTATGGACTGTCGTGTGTTTAAGGGCACCCCCACATTAATTTGCTAGGTGAGACATAATTTCAGAATACCTTGTACACATTTATTTGTGGAACATTCAAAGATAGAAAGTACTGGAATACTCATATGGTCAACTCCTGCATTCTTGATTTGGTGAACACTTTGATCAGTGTAGTGTGGCAGTTTTGCAGACGCATCTCAAACCAGGTGGCATAAAGATGATAAACCTTAAAACAACTGGGTTCAGTATACATTTTTTTGTAGAGTTAATATGCAGCAATACTCAGTACTAATACTTAAGATATCTGTGAAAATAACAAAACATTTTTTAGTTATTTTGGCCCAGTCTGTGAGCAAATTATTTAATAAGGGTGTTGTGGTTAGGATTTCAAAAGCAAATCATTTCCATTTTATCATGAAAAATCCTTCTCTTTCTGGGTTTCCAGGCTCTTGGTTAATGATTTGTATTGTGATCAGGGTGGTTTTGGGGATTTTCATCTGTAACTAATTAGAACTTGGTTTTTTGATTTGAAATTCCACCTCCTTGGTTAAACTTCCTAATTGGGCTAAGAGAAGCACTTTTTTTTTTTTTTGCCCCTTTTCTCCCTTTACAAATGATTCCCTAACACTTCCTAAACTAAGTGGAAGTACTTCTGATGAAGGTAGAAATTGAAGGTTGAAAGAATTTAATTAACAAGGCAGTTATTTCATTTTGTATATAGATGTTTTTCACCACGGGGAAATCTTTGGTTTCTTTTGGGTACGGAGGAAATAAAGTATGGTCTGAGAATTAGCTGATAAATGCTACAAACTTGAAGAGCCAAAGCTGTATATTTAGAAGCATTTGGAGATCCAGAAATATTCAGATGATGAGCAAATATTATTTCCAAAATAGTCATCAGATATTATAGAATGAGATATACATAATCTCAGGGCAGTTCTTGAAGACAAGGGCCATTTCTTATTTGTTGTTTTAATGCCTAGCTTTTGAATATCAGGTTCACATAATAGGTTTGCTTTAATTTAGATCAAGAAAATTTAAAAACTGAGGCATAAGTATTCATTTGATTAATTGAATTGTTTATATCTATCAGTCTTAGTGTAACCAGGCATATGCCTTTTTTTTTTTTTTAATTTAAGAAGTTGTCTGCTACTTATCGATCTTACTTTCTTTTTTTAATTTTCAGAGGAGTTTGCTCTTCTTCCTGTTAAGCATTTAGGTTACAGCAGATTTGGTTTTATAATAGTTCAAACCAACTTTGGAATTTGGCAGACCTGGATCTTCTTGATTGTAGGCATTTCTGGTGCCATTCCATGCAACAAGAAGTTCTTGGACCAAGTCTACCTAAAGTCCAAGTTCATACATCTGTCTGTTTCATAGATCCCATTCTGTTTCATTCCATTCTGTTCTTTATTCCTTCACATAAGTGTATGTTTTTCACTTCTGGCTTGAGAGTTATAGATAGTATGGTGCAGTGATTATGGGAAAAGGTGCTGCAAATAAAGTGGGTTCAAATCCTGGTTCTGCTCTTTACTAGCTGGATGATCTAGGGTTAAGTTGTTTAATACCTCTGTGTCTCAGTTTCCTCATGTGTAAAGTTGGGATAACAGAATAACTTACCTCTCAGAGCTGTTAGACGATTAAATGTGATAATACATACGAGGTGCTTAGAACAGTGTGTGGTGTGTAACTGAATTCTTTGTCTATCTTTGAAGGCTGATTTGAACTTGATATCACCTGCTTCACCCCAGAGTATTTTCTGACCCAATTTGGTGTTCGTATTCCACTTCAACCAAGGTTGAACTTATCCTTTGGTATGCCTCACCTGCGCCCTTTGAAGTCTTGGGTACTCTCCACACAACCACCTGAATTCTGTCTACCTTGTCAAGCCTCCTGTTCTACCTTTTTCTTATTACCGAGGTAAAGACATGGTGCTTGAACTCACAAAACACATATCACCAACCTAGATTGCAAACTTTGTGACTATAGACAAATAATGATTTTTGATATTCCATAAGTACTCTTTGTTACTGCACAGAGCAAAAAAGTTACCCGGTAAACCCATGCCAGTTGTAAAATTGCAGCTAATCTATTTTCTGAATGAGAAATTTAGAAATGATCTAAATTGATATAAGTGAGCAGACTTCAGCGATTTACAGTTTCATTCGTGTGTTAGGAGTAACCCGAGGTCGTTTCACATCGTGTATTCCCTGAGCCTGTTGTTTGAATAAAATAGGATTATCTTAAGCCAAGTGTCAGGCAGGTAGGTAAGCAGTTTGTATTTACTGCTTGTTAGACTTTAGTTATGAGGAAACTATATATTTCAGTGGAGATAGTAATAGTGGTAACTGTGTAGTGCCTGTGTCCACGTAATACCTATCGACCAGTACTTCATCATGGCTGAAAAAGGCTTAAAAAAAAAAAAAGAGGACTTAGAACATTGTAAATTTCAGAAACATTTTTTTAATGCAAGATTTTAGTGTAGAAATGGTGCTTCTAGATAGTTGACCGACTCTCTCAGGCTCTGGAGGATATTATTTGGTGCTGGTGACCACAAGAAGTGAAGCAGGACAGTGAAGGACCCTGTTCTTGGCAACATGGAATGGTGAATAACAGTATTAGGATTTTCTTTTCCACAAACATTCTAGGATGTTCAGGCTATTCACAGTGAAACGTGAAGAAAATAGTAGTACTCAGAATTTACTTTGCAGTTGCTATTTGGTTTCTAGTTTAGGTTGTGTATTCTCCTTTAATGTTTCATTTTGACATAATATATTTTAACATGGACTTTTCTTGCAGAGAAACATTTTATGATATAATTTTTCTCAAGTTCTAGGAGACAACGTGGCTGTGTTTTATTTACTCGAATCATTTGTGATGAGAACCAGACTCAAACTTATTTCAGAAATATTGTTAATTATACAAATAAAAGGGGCAGATATCTTTTTGATTCATCTACACATTTCAGAGTTGCTCCATATTACATTCATGAAACTGTTTCTAAATAATCATACAGCATCTTCTAATATTGGTATGTATTTCATACTTGCCCATTAGAAGTTGTATTTAATTACACGACTACACAGTAATGGGTGGTTGTCAGGCAGAATGAGATTTCAGTACATGGTAATGAGGTTAAAGGTAATGGAAGGTAGATTCAAATATACATGATGAATTGTATATTTGAATTGTTTCTATACATATTATAGATTTTAGTTAATATCCTATTGGTATTTATAAAACAAAGAAAAGTAAAGAAAGATAGTAGGTCAGGTTATGTTTTTAGTTTTCAACATTTTTAATGGGCAAAATTCAAGGAATATGTGCTGCAGTAGCAATACTGCAAAGAAACAATTGTCTGTGGTTTAGGTGCCTACCACTGTAATTACTGGAATCCAGTTTTCAGAAGACCTTCTCCCATTTTGCATCTCCTTATGGCAGGTTGAGAATAAATGGTGGCAGGTGGGAAGATGTCAGAATAAAAATCAGAATTAAGGAAGATTGCAATTATTTAAAAAAAGTCAACAGCAAGGTACCCTTTAAAGGATTTGAGGTGTGGGGAAGAATAGAGATAGAGGGAGGATTGGGAAATCATTTTGGATATTAAGGTGACCTGAATCCTATAGGAAGGAAGTGCTTATTAGCTACTGTTTCTGAGCCATTTTAGTTTTTTGTGTGTTTTTTAGAAATGGATCCTTTATTAAGAGTCAGAGTCTTATTAAAGGACTTAAATTGCACTTATGCAGATAATTTCTTAGAATTTCTTCAAGGTATATTAGGGACTTGACTTCTCTATTACTGCATTTGACAAAAGAGGTATAAGCTCAAGGTGCCTTTTTGTTTTGAAAATATTAGGGCAAGAGGATAAATGTCAACAAAAACTCAAACTTGCCTGATTCCCTTTTAGCCCGTTTACTTAAATCATGCTTAAAATTATAAATAAGGTCAACATGTAAGAAATCAACTTACTACTTTTTTCTATTTAAATACATATTTTTACATTATACATGAGAAAATAGTTTAGTGGTATTTGAGGTTTGTTTTATGATTTACAAACATTACACTTGAATACAATGTGGAGTTTTATTTTTTAAAATTTTTTTTAATGTTCATTTTTGAGAGAGACAGAGTGTGAGTGGGGGAGGGGCAGAGAGAGGGGGAGTCACAGAATCTGAAGCAAGCTCCAGGTTCTGAGGTCTGCACAGAGCCCATCACGGGGCTTGAACCTGCAACTGTGAGATTGTGACCTGAGCTGAAGTCGGATGCTTAACCGACTGAGCAACCCAGGCACCCCCTATAGTGGGGAATTTTAAGGAATGATCAGGTTTTATGGGTATATTCTCTATCAATTCAGAAAAATGTAGATTTTTATTTGTTAAAGCTAGTATAAACATGCAGCATATAGTTCAACACATGAATCTGCTCATGCTGTTTCTTAATATCTTTCAATGGTTCCCATTGTCTTCAAGATGACATCCAGTATCTGTCTTTGAAGCCTCATCTTCATTCGTTTACAGAGCTTGTGTTTTCCCCTCATCTGCTCCCTCTCCCATTTCTAATAAGGATTACGTCACTCTCTATCAACTCAAGCTCTCTACATCTGAATATCCTTGTAGCTTTTCAAAGGCTGACCATTTCTTTTCTTCAACTGCATGAATACAGGTCATGGGCCACCAGCTTTCTGCTTCATATTAACATCCACCTATATTCCCATATAGTCATATTGCCTTCCCTTCTTTCTGAGTGTAAGCCTCCTTTCCAAATTGAAATAATATTCAATGATTTTCTACTTTCACTCTCCCTTTCCCTCTTTCTCTGCTAACTCCTTTTTTTTTTTTTTTTTTTTTTTTTTTATAAACTCTTTTCCCTTAGCAAAACCCTTCTTTGACCCATTGTCAGCTTCTAACTGCTGCCCTAACTCTCCTTCTGGAAAGAACTTGTGTGTGTTCCTGACCACCCATTCATTGTTTATTTCACTGTCTGAAGCTGGAATTGCTTTCACCAAATCACTAATGACTACTGATTTGCCAGATTCCCCAAACACTTGTTTCAGGTGCTGGCATATTCCCTGTATCCAATGAAAATGACACTTTTTATTAATATTATCCTCTCCTCATTTATTTATATGGCTTCCCCTTTGCTAGGTTCTTTTCCTGGCTCTTCCACATGCCTTGTAAATGTGTTCACTGAGGTTCAGAGAAACTGCTTTATCTCTTACTCCAGCATGATTTACTCTTTGGACTGATGCCCCATTCACAAGCACGCCTCAAAACACAGAACAGGTCTCCCACCTTAAGTCTTGACCCTCATTAAAGGCTTCAGTCTTTTTGTTTATTTCATAATACCTCCCAAACTCAGTATGCCCAATTTGAACTCATGATCAGTTCCGTAAAATTTAGTCTTTTTTTGTTGTTGTTGTTATTTATTACCTATAAGTGACATCCCTACACAGGACATTACCAGATATACAAACACTGAAACCAGGAATCTGGGAACAAATCTCTAATTCTTGCTGCCTGTAGTATCTTAATCTTGAGTCTTCTCTTTATTCCTACATTTTATGTCTTGCTTAAATATCATCTCAGTTTTCACCAAGAATAGCCTTAGTGTATCCTCCCTGCCTGCCTCTCAGGCTTTGGCTATCTATATTTTGTTATTTTTGTTTTGTTTTGTTTTGGGGCAAATTGAAAATACTTGTTTATGAACCCTTTGGGACACAAAATTTTTCATAACCTTCAGAAAGTGATTGACACATTGCTCAATACATGTTTATGGTTTAGGTATAATCATTGTAGTTTGGAAGACTAGTTCTAGTTGCATATTGAGATCATAATTTAACAGGATCATGATCTAACAGGATCACGTTTCCTTGGAAGGGACCAAGAAGTATTCTTTGTTTTCAGTGTTGAAGGATAAGCGTGACTTTAACAGTTGTACTTGAGAGAAAGACCATTCTAGGCAGAAGGAAGACCAAACACAAAAACAAAAACAGAAACAAAAAAACAAAAAACCCAACAACAACAACCGAAAAAAACCCACAAAACCCCAAAAAACAAACAACAACAACAACAAAACCCACAATGCTTAATGCCATGATAGTAATAGGCAGGGTAAAAATATTCTTGGAGCATTAGAATCAATGTTTGAATTTATGAGAATACATATGACTTATTATTAACCAAAAGTATTGGATAAGAAGGTATTTATGTTCAACTAGTGACTTTATAGTTTATTCAGACAAATATTTCATTTTAGGGATTCCTGACTTGGCAGACTAGACATGATGGATTGAATGCTGGACTTGAATTTCTTCTGTAACTTCTAATTTCTTGTTCTGCTTGTTTACATAGTGGTATGATTTGCCATGGAATGATTATTTAAAAGTTAAATGTTAGAGCACTCTGAGGAGTATGCTAAAAATCAGAGACTGTATCTTAAATTTCTCTAGAACCTCTTTTAATTAAAAAAGCTGTAATTTGTCTAAGTTAATTTCTTACTATCTTAGAAACTGGGAATGATAATTTGTGAATTTAATTTTATTTTTTCCATACTGTAAAAGATAAAACCTCCACAGCTTTTCTTTTAAAGTCTGGATTCATTATTCATATATTGTATGAAAACAATTTTACACTTTTTTTCTTCAAACCTTTTTCCTTTATATAACTAAGCACCAGAAGAAAGTCAAACTTTTCCTGTGATGCTAAAATTTCTTCCAGATCACATGTTGAAGTACCCTTTCCTTTTTTCTTTGAGGCCTTTCTTAAGTGATCAAATGTAGACTTTTAAGTATATATGGCCAGCTCTTTAATCTGAACTACTTTGTCTAAATCTGTGCTGTTCAGATAGCATGTATCTTCAGTGTTCAGCTTTGCATCTGGGCTATACTTCAACAGGTATAAAATAGATATATTTTTCTTCCTCTTTTAGATTTGACTGAAATTAGAAGCGTGTTCCATATATATTGTATGGGTTCAAAAGGCCCATTTGATTTTGAAATACTCACTTTTACTCATTATAAAATAAATTGTGACTGTTTTTCTAAGTACAAAACCTTTTCCTAACAAATAACATTTTAATTTGTTATTTTCCTTGACCTCATGTAAGTGTTTCTTTTAAAAAGGTGCCTGGGTGGCTCAGTGAGTTGAGCATTCGACTCTTGATTTTGGCTCAGGTCATGATCTCACACTTCATGGGTTCGAGCCCTGGGTCGGACTCTGTGCTGACAGTGCAGAGCCTGATTGCCTGCTTGGGATTCTCTCTCTCCCTCTCTCTCTGCCCCTCCCCTGCTTTCACTCTCTCTGATTCTCTAAATAACTTAAAAAAAAAAAAGTTTAGTTTTTATAGAATGGTACATGTTTTATATATTGTCAGCCTTTATTTTTTCTAAAGGTGCAAAGCCGAATGAGTGATTGTAAAGAATAGTAGCACCTCTTTCTCTTTGAGTTCTGATCAGTATTTGTGTAAAGCAGAATATCTTTCAGATTGAATAAATTATTAGTAGTACTTTCAAGTGATATTCAGCAAGCCTTGTGGGTAATAGGGTTGAAAACATGCATTGTGTGTTTCAAAAGTTACGTTACTTATAGAAGCTACAGAGAAATTTAGATTTTAAGGAAAAGAAATTTATCTTATTGTTCTTAATAATAGCCTTTTAGGGGCGCCTGGGTGGCGCAGTCGGTTAAGCGTCCGACTTCAGCCATGTCATGATCTCGTGGTCCGTGAGTTCGAGCCCCGCGTCAGGCTCTGGGCTGATGGCTCGGAGCCTGGAGCCTGTTTCCGATTCTGTGTCTCCCTCTCTCTCTGCCCCTCCCCCGTTCATGCTATGTCTCTCTCTGTCCCAAAAATAAATAAAAAAAGTTGAAAAAAAAATAATAGCCTTTTAAAATTCTATTTTTATAAACTATGACCAGTCTTAACTAAATTTTTCTTTTAAACCTTTGGATAAAAATTCATGTTATGTGGATTCCTGCAGCATGAACTTAGTGCCGTATTTGGGCTTGTTTTTGTGATTTTCTTCCACTAAACTTGGAATGCTGTCTTGAGGAATAGGTTTTTGGCTTTCAAGGGCCATCACAGTCAAACACTAGTTCTTAACCACTGTGTCTGTGTAGTGTCTTGCTGATGTTGCTCTCAGTGTATTGACTTCCTTTTCTCTCTGTTTCCAGCCAAGATGTTTTGAAATGTTTCAACCAAACAAAAAACTACAGTGTTACCATTTGTGATAGAGAACATCTTTACTTGGTTATGCTATTTGCTGCGTGATGATTATGGAATTACTGTTATAATAGGAACCATTAACTTTAAGCTTGTGCATGTTTTGGATTAATAGCATCCTTAGTATTTTTTTCTCTTCTCAGTGCCTTGGCTTGTCTTGTTAGGGAAGGAAAAGAAATGATTTAATGTTTTATCATTTAATTAAACTTTTCTTGAGTATGTGAGAGTAAATTTCGGTTTTTGTTACAATGAGACTTTTGTGTTACCTTTGCATTTGATATTCTTCCAGCAAACATTATCCTCTGTTAGCACAGCAAGTTGATAATTGTTCCACCATACTTAAAGGTCTTGCATTGGATTCTGACCTTACTCTGGGAACTTTTTTCTCTAAAACTGAGATGATGCAAAGAAGGGTAACATGACTCAGTTTGGGATTTCCCATGTCAGCGCTGGAAGGTGTCCTGTGGTAGGCTCTTGAAGAGCAGTTAGGGACAGTGGAAATAGCCTTAGATGAGGGGATGGATAGCCACAGTCCTCAAGTAGACTCTAGTTTACAAGGAGTTTCAGACACTTATCTGTAAATAGTGATGATCTGTGTGTGTGTGACAGAGGTATTCTGTTATCTATTACAGTACATATGAGCTAGGTATTATCCCCATTTTACAAATGAGGAAACCAAGGCTTGGAGAAGTAAGCAGCTTGCCCAAGATCATAAGGTCAGTAAATACAGAGCTGGCATTCATACCCGGGGACTATTTTGACTACAAGATTTGGCTCTTCACTGGCCTGCACTGTGTTCCATGTAAAGGACCATGTGCTTATTGTGAAGATTAAATAAATTAATGTGTATGTCTTTGTAAAGCTGTTATTCCTGATAGGGAATGAATATATGTGTGTGTGTGTGTGTGTGTGTGTGTGTGTGTGTGTGTGTGTGTATATATATATATGTGGAACTTGGAACTGTTGGTTTTTTTCTGCTATTTCAAGGATTGGCATTGACTTCATAATTCTATATGTAAATATTTTCACCTTCAAGATTATTAATATTTGTCAGTGTTCTGCTTGTTGATTTATGATGTATATATATTATTCATATATGTAAACATATATAAATATATATGTATACACACACACACTTCTAAAAAGGGAAGAGAATCTATGTTCTTCCCTTTGTGCTGTGGATTTGTTTTTTTCTGAAAAAAAAAAAAAAAGTTTTACCTCAGAGTCTTCTTTTTAGGATTTTCTGGACTTCAGGATTTAATCATTTATTATATTACTCACTTATAATTGCATGCTGGAGAATAGGATCTTTAACACTCCACTGTTTTAAAAAAATAGTACAAGGTAAACACATATAAAAAAAAGATTGATTGCTTTAGTAAGGACACTGAATAGTCAAAAACTTTTCAAACAACTTGGTTTACTGTATACACAAGCTATTTTGAGTGTTGTGAATTACTGAAATACTTTAAGACCTTCTCTAGTTTGTATGCATTACTGAAATACCCAAAGGTTTGATCCTGGAATGCTTGAAAAACTTTAAATTGCAAGGAGAAAACCAATGAGTACTTACTCATGTTGTAACACTTTTCTGTAATTTCCCTCAATTTCTGAGGTTGTCCTCTGGTACCTTTTATTCACGTTAGGGATAGATTTTAAGTACTCTTGATTCCAAGTAATTTGTTTAATTGTCTTAATGCTATCTTTATAATGATTTTAAGCTGTGGCACTCTGTGAGCGAGTGCCCAGGGGCTGGATAATTGACATTCAGGCAGTGAGGTCTGCTTTCTCTTACTGGCCTCTTGGCAGCCTCTGTGACCTCACAAGGGCGTTTAAAAAAATCTTTTAACCTCTAGTAGCTTTGAAGGCAAAGCTGTAGGTTATGGTTTGGGAATTCAAAACTGATAATTTAAGTAAAACTGAATGTAAATATTTGTAGACAAAGCCTTCAGGTCTAAGCTAGTTGAAATATCTTCTAAAAGTATCAAGAGTTTTTTCAAAATTATTCTTTACAACTAACATCAGTATAGTATGAAAAGTCTCTATCAATATCACACATTTAGTAATGGTTACAAGTGTTTGTTTGAAATATAAGTTTTGAAATTCTATTTTTTGATTAAAGTTGAAGTATGTCACTGTATTAACCTTACTTTTCAGATGGGAAATACAGAAATTTCTCCTTTGTCTTTCATAATTAGTATGAATTTGTGAATCTGCTTTCTTATCATATTTAAGATTTATCTTTTATTAACAGTTAAGTGTTTCACATAGCCTCATGTAAATATTCAGCAATAAATGATGATTATTGGTTGCTTAGATAATTACTTATATATGCTTTCTGTGAGCAAAAAACTGAACTTTGGAGGAAGGATGTAAGAGATAATTTTCTTTAAAAATTTTTTTTAATGTTTATTTTTATTTTTGAGAGAGAGAGACAGAGAACAAGCAGGATAGGGGCAAAGAGAGAGGGAGACACAGAATCAGAAGCAGGCTCCAGGATCTGAGCGGTCAGCACAGAGCCTGACACGGGGCTCGAACTCACAAACTGGGAGATCATGACCTGGGTCAAAGTTGGACACTCAACTGACTGAACCACCCAGGAGTCCCAAGAGATAATTTCTAATTTCTCTTCCTAAAACATTTGGAGTGAAAAAATTTTACCTTGATACAATTCAAAGGTAATGTAAGTCCATACTGGCTTTTCTAGGTTATATCTTCATTTTCTAGGTTTTGTAGGTCAAAGGTTTTCTAGGATATGTCTTCATTTATGGGAACCTCAACTGATTAGGTCGCCCATGGGCTCCCTTTGACCCACCTCACGTGTGCCTAGACTGTGTCTAGAAATATTCTATCTGCATTTTATTTGCCTTAAGCCAGCCTTCTGTGGTTAGCATTGAGCAGTCTTGTAACAGTTGTTCCTGATGACATCCTGTCACCTCTGGTCAGTCCAGCCAGAGCTTTATTCTGTTACCAGAGACTTGTCCTTGAGTTCTGACCACCTTACCAAATGATCCTCAATCTACTTTTCTAGTTTCATCTGGGCCACTCTACTCTTCTTCGCCTTTTCACCTGAGTATTTTCTATTCTCCAAACACCTTTGAATAGGTTGGATCTTCTACCTGAACTTTCCTCTCTTTTGCTTTTCTGAATCTTATCTGTACTTCATGACTGAATTCTGACTTCATAACCTCATGTATGTCACTTATTGTCTATGCCTTATTGCCTTAAAAATTGTAATAGAAAACACAACATAAAATTTACCATTGTAACCATTTTTAAGTGTACCATTCAGTAGTGTTAAGTATATTTACATTGTTTTGCAGCAGATCGTCACAACTTTGTCATGTTGCACAACTGACACTGTACTTACTAAACAGCGCCCATCTCTGCCCTGCCACGCGCTAACAACCACCATTCGATTTTATGCGTTTGACTACTTTCAATAACTCATCTAAGTGGAACCATACAGGATTTGTCTTTTTGTGACTGGCTTATGTCACTTTGTATAATATCTTCAAGGTTCACCCATGTTGTAGCACGTGACAGCATTTCCTTCTTTTTTAAGGCTGAAAATATTCCATTGTCGGTATATACCAAATTTCATTTATCCCTTCATTTTTCTGTGGGCATTTGGGTTGCTTTCACTTACATGGCTATTGTGGAAAATGCTGCTATTGTGAACATGCATATGCAGATAATTCTTTGAGATCTTGCTTTCAGTTCTTTTGGATATACACCCAGAAGTAAGATTGCTGCTCATATGGCAGTTCTGTTCTATTTTAATTTTTAATGTTTTATTTATTTATTTTGAGGCAGAGAAAGAGAGAGAGAGAGAGAGAGAGGAGGGGGAGAGAGAATCCCAAGTAGGCTCTACAACTGTCAGCTTAGAGCCTGATGGCGGGACTTGATCTCATGAATCATGAGATCAAAACCTAAGGCAAAATCAAGAGGTTGGATGCTCAATTGGGGCACCTGCGTGATTCAGTCAGTTAAGTGGCCAGCCAGCTCAGGTCATGATCTCACAGTTCATGAGTTCGAGTCCTGTGTCAGTCCCTGTGCTGACATCTCAGAGCCTGGAGTCTGCTTTGGATTCTGTGTCTCCCTCTCTCTCTGCCCCTCCCCAGCTGGCACTCTGTCTCTGTCTCTCTCAAAAATAAATAAACATTAAAAAAGAAAAAAAAGACTTGGACATTTAACCGACTGAACCACCCAGGCACCCCTGGTAACTCAATATTAAATTTTTGGGGGACCTGCCATATTGTTTTCTATAGTGGCTGGACTATTTTATATCAGGTGTTCAAATTTCTCCACATCCTCTCTAACATTTAGTTTTAGTTTTTTTTTTTTTTAATTGAAGTATAATTGACATGTTACATTATATTAGTTTCAGGTGTACAGTATGATGATTTGATATTTGTATATGCTATGAAATGATGACAAGAAACCTAGTTACTATCCATCACCATACAAAGTTACACAAGTTTTTTTTTTTTTCCCTAGTGATGAGAACCTTTAAGATTTACTCTTTTGGCAACTTTCAGAAATACACTATGACATTATTGACTAGAGTCACCATGCTGTATATTACATCCCCATGACTTACTTATTTTATACCTGGAAGTTTGTACCTTTTCGCCTCTTCATCCATTTCATCCATCTCCCCCATTCGCCCTTCCTGCTGGCAACCACCATTCTATCACCTCTGTCTATAAGTTTTTTTTTTTAATGTTTATTTTTTATTTTTGAGAAAGGGAGCATGAGTGGGAGAGAGGCAGAGAGAGAGGGAGACAGAGGATCTGAAGTGGGCTCTACACTGAGAGCAGAGAGCCAGACATGGGGCTCCAACTCACGAACCATGAGATCATGACCTGAGCTGAAGTCAAATGCTTAACTGAGCCACTCAGGTGCCCGTGTTTTGTTTGTTTTTTAAAAAATTCTACATACAGGTTAAATCATATGGTCTTTGACTTGTTCTGTCTTATTTCACTTAGCATAATATCCTCAAGGTCCATACATATTGCTACAAATGGGAAGATTTCATTCATTTTTTAAGGCTGAATAGTATTTCACTGTGTGTGTGTGTGTGTGTGTGTGTGTGTGTGTGACATGGGTGTGTATGATATATAATGTATATTATGTAATGTACATTGCATCTTCTTTGTCCATTTATCTGTAGATGAATACTTAGGTTGCTTCCATATCTTGGCTGTTGTAGATAATGCTGCAGGGAACAAAGGGGTACATATATGTTTTATAAGTAGTGTTTTTGTTTTTTTGTTTTGTTTTTTTAATTTTTTTAATATGTATTTTTGAGATTAGAGAAGGAGAGAGAGACAGTGTGTGAGCATGGGAGGGGCAAGAGAGAGAGAGACACAGAATCCGAAGCAGGCTTCAGCCTCGAGCTGTCAGCACAGAGTCCAACACGGGGCTTGAACTCATGAACCATGAGATCATGACCTGAGTCATAGTCAGAGGTTCAACCAACTGAGCCACCCAGGCGTCCCATGTTTTCTTTGTATATATACTCAAGAGTGGAATTTGCTGGGTCATATAATAGTTCTATTTTTAATTCTTCAGGAACCTCTATGCTGTTTGACATAATGGCTATATCAATTTACATTCTACTTTTTGGTGGAGTCTTTAGGGTTTTCTATATATGAAACCATGTTGTTCACAAACAGTGATAGATTTACTTCTTTTTGATTTTGGTGCCTTTTATTTCTTTTTCTTGCCTAATTGTTTTGGCTAGGACTTCTGATTCTATATTGAACAGTAGTGGTGAGAGTGGGCATCCTTGGCTCGTTTCTGATCTTAGAGGAAAGACTTTTATCTTGTTGAATATGATGTTAGCTGTGGGCTTATTAGATGGCTTTTATTATGTTGAGGTATGTACCCTCTATACCCACTGTGATGAGAGTTTTTGTCATAAATGGATGTTTGGTTTTGTCAGTGCTTTTTCTGCATTTGTTGATATGATCATGGGATTTTTATCCTTTATTTTGTTAATGTAGTATATCACTTAGTGTAGTATGTATAGTTAATGTATTAATAGATTTGCAGCTGTTGAACCATCCTTGTATCCCTGAATGAATCCCACTGGATTATCGTGTATTGTTGAATCTTCTTTAATGTATTGTGGAGTTTGGTTTGCTAATATTTTGTTAGGAATTTTTTACATCTGTGTTCATCAGGTATATTGGCTTGTGTTTTTGTTGTTGTTGTTGTTGTTGTTGTGTGTGTGTGTGTGTGTGTGTGTGTGTGTGTGTGTTTTGGTGGGGGGTGTCCTTGTCTGGTTTGAGTCCTAGGGTAATGCTAGTCTTATAACATGAGTTTGGAAGCATTCCCTCCTCTTCTGTTTTTGGAAGAGTTTGAGAAGGATAGATATTACATTTTCTTTGAATGTTCAGTAGACTTCATCAGGGAATTGTCTGGTTCTGGACTTCTGTATGTTGGGAGGTTGGGAGGTTTTTGATTTACTGATTCAGTCTCCTGGATAGTCTCTATTTCACTTAGTTTCACTCTGATCTTTGTTATTTCCTTCCTTTTACTAACTTTTGATTTCATTTGTTGTTTTTATAGTTTCTTTAGTGGAAAGTTAAGATTGTTTATTTGAGATGTTTGTTTCTTGATATAGGCTTGTATTGCTATGAACTTCCCTCTCAGAACTATTTTTACTGCTTTCCATAGAGTTTGGTATGTTGTATTTCCATTTTCATTCATCTCAAGGTATTTTTTAATTTCTCCTTTGATTTCTTTATTGACTCATTTGTTGTTCAATAGTATGTTGTTTAACCTCCACATATTTGTGACTTCTCATTTTTCCTATTGTAATCGATTTCTAGTTTCACAACATTGTGGTTGGAAAAGATGCTTGATATAAGTTCAGTCTTAAATTTATTGAGACTTGTTTTGTGGCCTAATATATGATCTGTCTTGGAAATTATTCCACATGTACTTGAGAAGAATGTTTATTCTGTTGCTTTTGGTTGGAACATGCTGTACATATTAAGTTTATCTGGTATCGTGTTGTTTAAGGCCAATTTTTCCTTATTAATTTTCTGTCTGGGTGATTTATTCAATGATTTAAGTGGGTATTAACTCCCTTACTATTGTATGTCTGTCAATTTCTTTCTTTAGATCTGTTAATATTTGCTATATATGTTTAGGTACTCCTATGTTGGGTGCATAAGTATTTATAAATATTATATCCTCTTGTGGGGTTGGGCACTTCATCATCAAAGACCCTTCTTTGTCTTATTGTAGTCTTTAGTTTGTTTGTTTTTTTTAAATAGACTTCACGGCTAGCATGGAGCCCAATGTGGGGCTTGAACTCATGACCGTGAGATCAAGACCTGAGCTGAGATTAAGAGTCGGAACCTTAACTGACTAAACCACCGAGGTGCTCCGACAGTCTTTATTTAAAAGCCTATTTTGTCTGTTATAAGTAAGATACCTCAGCTTTCTTCTGGTTTCTATTTGCATTAAATTTTTTTTCTATTACTTTGCTTTCAGTCTGTATGTGTCCTTATCTCTAAAGTGAGTCTCTTATAGTTCATTTACCTTTAATGTGATTATTGATAGGTATGCACTTATTGCCATTTTGGGAATAGTTTTCTTGTTTTGTAGTTCTTCTCTGTTCCTTTCTTTTTCCCTTGCTCTCTTTCCTTGTGATTTGGTGACTCTTTAGTGTTATGTTTAGATTCCTTTCTCATTATCTTTTGTACTATCTACTATAAGTTTTTGCTTAGTGGTTACCATGCAGCTCACATATAACAGCTATTTATATAGTAGTCTATTTTAAGTTGATAGCAACTTAAGTTTGAATTCATTCTAAAACTCTGCATTTTTACTCCTCCTTCCACCACATTTTATGTTTTTGTGTCACATTTTACAGTTTTTGATTTTGTGTAACCCTTAACTTCGTATAGGTATTTTTACCACTTTTCATCTTTTAACTTTCATACTGGCTTTATAAGTGATTAATCTACTACTTTTGCTAGTGAGGTTTATACTTTCATGTTTTCTGGTTACTAATTAATGCCTTTTTCCTATCTTAAAGACGTCCCTTTAGCATCTCTTATAAGGCCAGTTTAGTGGCGATAAACTCTTTTATCTTTTGCTTATCTGGAAAACTCTTTTATCTGTCCTTTAAACCTGAATGATAACCTTGTCAGGTAGAGTATTATTGTTTGGAAGTTTTTTCCTTTTAGTACTTTGAATATATCGTGCCACTTCCTTCTGGACTGTAAAGTTTCTGCTTAAAAATCTGTTGATGATTTTACGGGGGTTCCCTTATCTGTAACAAGTTGTTTTTCTCTAGCTGCTAGTAGGATTCTCTCTCTGACTTTTGACATTTTAATTATAATGTATGTTGGTGTGGATCTGTTTGGATTCATCTCTTTTGGAACTTTATGGGATTCTTGGATCTGGATGTCTGTTTCCATCCTCAGGATAGGGAAGTTTTCAGCCATTATTTATTCAAATAAGTTTTCTGTTCTTTCTCCATTTTCCTTCTTGGACCCCTGTAATGTGAATGTTATTCTGCTTCATGTCTCATAGGTCCCTTAGGATAGTTTCACTTTTGAAGTTACCTTTCCTTTTGTTGCCCTGTTTGGGTGTGTTCTACTGCCCTGTCTTCTAGGTCTCTGATCCTTTTCTGTGCTTCATCTGGTCTGTTGTTGAACCCCTCTAGTTTATTTTTCATTTCAGTTATTGTATTCTTCAGTCTATGATTTTTGTCTGGTACTTTCTTATATTTTCTATCTCTTTAAGTTCTCACTGTGTTAATCTATTCTTCTCTCCAGTTTGGTGAGCATCTTTTATGATCATTGTTTTGAACTTTTTATCAGGTAAATTGCTTATGTCTGTTTTGTTAAGATTTTCTTCTGAAGTTTTTATCTTGTTCTTTTGTTTGGAACATATTTCTCTGTTGCCTCATTTTGCTTGACGCTCTGTGTTTGCTTCTATGTATTCAGTGAAATAGCTACCTCCCCCAGTCTTGAAGGGGTTGCCTTGTGTAGATTAACATTGTCATTCAACTTTGCCCTGACTTGGTGATTGTCACAGCAGCCAAATTTATTCTTGATAGGTCCCAGTTGTTGAGTGACCTGTCAGTTTTCCAAAGTTCAGGATCTCAGTCACTTTTAAGCTGATTAGAAGCCAGACCCTCTCAGCTAGCAGCTTTTAAAGTGTTCAAATACATAAAGTCCTGTGGGGCCACAGTTGTGAACCCTGCTGTCTTCCAGACCAGGTGATGTGGAGATGTCTGCTGAGCAACAGTTGGAAAAATCAGGGCATCGGATGAGTGTGTAAGCTCCTTTCTGGGAGGTACTGATGACATATAGTGAAACCAAGGGAAAACACAGACAGTGTCTCCTGGCCTACTTTCCCTGAGAGCATCTTCATAGTCTCTAGATATCTGGCAAAACTGAGGCCTGCTCCTTAGGCTGAAATTCCAGGACAAGTAAGTAGTCCTTTTTCACAGATACACTGGGGACGTGTGTCAGTCTGCCATCTGTGCACTGCCCTGGGGGTGGAAGCCTGCAAAGAACTGTCTCTATGATTGTTACAGTCCCAGGGAATCCAGCCCTCCTGGCCACTAGAGCCAGGTGATCAGAGTGTCCCTCATATGGACTATGTGTGCCCTGCTGGCTTTAGCAAGGCAGAGGAAGAACACTAGATTAGAATGTGCCTGCTGGCTTTAACAGGGCAATGGAAGGGTGCAGGGACTGTGTGTGCCCCCAGCACTAACAAGGTAGATGGAGAGAGCAAAAATGGCACCCACCAGTGCTTCTGGCATATGCTTTAAGATTAGCAAATGAATTTCCTTCACATATGGTCCAGGTGATTTTCAAACTGCTGCCTTTATCCTGGGCCCTACGGCAAGTGAGTCTGTGTGTGAGCTCTTTAAGAGCAGGATCTTAGTTCGCTACAGCCTTCTGGACATAAGCCTTGTTGGTTTTCAGAGAGAGTCATTTTGAGGGCTGATGTCCCCAGTGAAGGTCCCAAGGGTTGGGGTTCCTCATGTGGAGCACAAACCCCTCACTCCATAGGGAGAAGCTCTGGATATGTGAGATCCTTCTCAAGTGTGGGTTGCTCTGCTGGTGTTGGGGTTTTGGTGAGACTGCATCTCTGCTTCTCCTACCTTTCTCAGTGTAGCCCTTTTATTGTTTGTTGTGAAGGAGCTGTAGCTAGTTTTCAGGTGTTTTTCAGAGGGAATTTTTCCATATATAGATATAGATTCAGTGTATCTGTAGGAGGAGGTAAATTCAGGATCTTCCTATGCCTCCATCTTGGGACACCTCTCTTTCCCCCACCCCTGCTTTGTTTTAATAGCAACCATCCCAATGGGTGTGAGGTGGTCTATCAATGTGGTTTCAACTTGCATTTCCCTAATGGTTAGTGATGTTGAACATCTTTTCATGTGCTTGTTGGCCAAGTCTTACTATCTTTGGGGAAATGGTTATTCAAGTCTTCTGCCCATCTTTTAATTGTTTTTTTTTTTAATTTTTTATTGCTGACATGTAGGAATTTTAATATTCTGAATACTAAACCCTTGTCAGATAAATAATTTGCAAATATTTCCTCCCATTTCAGTGTGTCTTTCCACAATGCTGATTGTGTTATATCTTGTGCAAAAGATTTGTAATTTTGGTATGGTTCGATTTGTCTATGCTTTTGTTGCCTGTGCTTGTGGTATCGTATCAAAAAATTCATTGCCAAATCATATCATGAAGCTTTGCCCCTATATTTTTTCCAGGATTTCTTGTTTTTCTTACATTTAGGCCTTTAATCCATTTTGAGTTAATTTTTGTGTAAAGGTCCCACTTCATTCTTTCACGTGCACATACGCAGTTTCCTCAGCACCATTTGAAGAGACTGTCTTTTCCTTACTGAGTAGTGTTGGATCCTTTGTTGAAGATCATTTGACTACATATGTGAAGGTTTATTTCTGAGCTCTTTATTATTATTATTTTTTTTAATTTTACTTATTTTGTGAGAGACAGAGAGCAAGTGAGTGTGAGCATGAGTGGGGTGGGGCAGACAGAGGAAGAGAGAGAGAGAATCCCAAGCAGGCTTAGTGCTCTGCTCTGCACAGAGCCTGATGCTGGGCTCAATCTTACGATGAGATCATGACCTGCTGAGCTCTTCATTCTGTTCCATTAGTTGATATGTCTGTCTGTGTACATTTGTAGTATTGTATTGTGTTTATTAAAAAAAATCCACATATACGTGGACCCGCACAGTTCAAACTTGTGTTGTTCAAAGACCAACTGTACTTACTATCAAGAGGCTCAGCTGGCTGATATTCTGGGATAGTTGAATCCTACAAAATCTATATTCTGTCTGTGTTGGAATTAAAGGAATATAGCTGAATAGTGAAAATGAATTTTCACTACCAAATAAGCAAGTGAAGAAAACTAATTCAAGCAAGTCAGAAAACTTGTCATAATAAAAATACAAAATAAAAATTCTTAGAGATTTTTCTCTAAGAATATAAATAAAGATTCCTTAAAGAGGATAAGACCTATTCAGATATGGTATGAATTAAGATGTTTAACCAATTTCACACAAGCTTTTCTTCGGTGAATTTTTTAAAAAAATTAGTGATCTAGATTCTAAAATGTAAGAGCATAGCATATTTTTAAGGCCTTACTCAGTAAAAGATGTGTTTTTTAACATTTCTGAACACCCTGCTGAATGGAAGGAAATATGAATATTTTGTTTTGGCTGTCTATGAATTCAGTTCTCTAAGCAAGGAGAATATTTCATGTTTTAAATCATTTCAACATAAATAGGTAAGTTAATGAATGAATGGTTGACGTTCACTTTCTTCAAATTGCATACCTGTAGTGCTCCTTGTCATTGTCAATTCTAGATCATTGGTGTTGTATAGTGGTTTAAAATTCCTGAAATTGACATTGGTTGCTATTAGATATATTCTTATGATATAGTCACGGACATTTCCATCTGGAGACTTGGTTTTTGTTCTCGTGTCCGTCACTGGGTCATGAGCATTCTGTTCCTAGAGAGGGCAGATTACCATTTGGGACTAAGGCATGGAGTTTCTCTGAGGACTCAGTGTTGATGGTGGGAGCTGTCACTCCATCACATTACTAAAACTGAAAAGTTCCTGGGATCAAGCATGCAGTCTTCAGCCTAAGAGTATTGTTTGATCAGAACTGCTATTCTTTTGATTTACTGTTACTGTTTAGCCTCCATTCTTTGATGAGGTTTAGGTTTATATGAAAATGGCTGGGGGTACCTGGGTGGCTCAGTTGGTTAATTGTCCCCCTCTTGATTTCTGCTCAGGTCATGATCTCAAGGTTTGTGGGTTCAAGCCCTGCATCCGGCTCTGTGCTGGCAGGGTGGAGCCTGCTTGAGATTCTCAATCTCTCTTTCTCTGCCCCTCCCCACCCTCTCAAAAATAAATAAATAAACATTAAAAAAAAAGGGAAAATGTCTGAAAGACACTGGGCATACTAATCTAAGCCGTGTTCTCTTCCTTTCAGTTTCAGGGAAGGTAACTAGTTTTTCACAGTCAAAAATGATTTTTTCCTGGATTCTCTTTTTAGGGGGAGAGAGCAAAAAAAAAAAGCATCTTATGATTTGGATATTCGTGCTTGATTTTAAGGCTTTGACAAATTAAATATACTACTTGTATTCTTTGACAGACACAAGGGACAGTGTGCTTTTTAGAAAAAGGGATTATTGTGGGAAGATAAAAATGAAAGGAAATAATAATTTGCTTTTTGGAAGTTGTAAGATTGGGTAATCCACTCCAAATCAAAATTCCTGGCATATAGTAGGCACTCAGTATTTGTTTGTACAACAAATACATTTTAAATGTAAATTAGACCTTGAGAATTATCTAATCTGCTTCATTAATCACACTGAGGCTAACATTCATCATTGAGTATTAGGCATTTTTGAAACACTCTGACTTTTTACAAGTGAGGGGCTTGAAGTGCAGAGGAAATTAAGTAAGTCATCTAAGGCCAGGATGAAACCTGTTTATCAGTTCATCAGTTACCAGTTACTTACAAAGTTTACTGTGTACTAAAAATATGTTTCTAGGTGAACTGGTCTCACGTAGGCATTTCAGGCAAGACTGCCTACTGTATGTCAGCGTTTCAATTTGATGTTCTTTCTGGAGTCATGTGATTTATGTTGATTGTGCCATTTATTAATGAGTTTTGTATGTGATTTGAATGTTCTTAAACTTGTGGTAACTTTAAAACACAGGGTTAGTAGAAAGTAAATCAGCTAATTTCGTATATGGCATCATCATCTCATATGATTTTGTTTTCAAACTATTAAAATGTACTATTTTGTGAATGTAAATCAAGGTCTCATGATTTTGACTTAAACATAGTTGTATTCTAATAAAATTCTATGGTAACTTTATGTATGAAATGGGTTTTATTTTGCTTTGGGGTTATGGGAATCTGGTACTAATTCTGGCGGTCAAGTCACTTTGTTAATTTAATTTATATATTAATTTGTTTGCCTACATAATCTGATAACATTAGAATGGAAGATACTGTTATCTTATTTTTGACCTTATTGGACCACGCAAACATTTTGCTTCTAGTCATCTTTCTTGTTCTGTGTCTCTCTTGTTTATGTGGTTTAGCTGAAAAAACATGTTTCATACCTAACTAGTCTAATTGTAGTTTATACAGTTTTTCCTAGAATGGTATATTGGTAATATAAATACTCACAAAAGACTATGAAAATCTGGCTGTTTTTTAGAAAATGAACTTGGTTAGAAAAATGTTATTGTTCGTGCAGCTTTTATATTTACTCTTAGAAATCTGTGGCTACCCTTTTATTTAAGTAAAATTTTTGCTTTAAATAATATCCCCAAACTATAAGCTGACTGAGAGTTAATCCTTGCTTCTTTTTGGAAAGATGTCAGACATACTTCATATGCTGTCTGTAATTCTGTTACATATAGTACTATATTTTCTCCTGTTTATAAACTAAGAGCTCCAAAGTTAGGGTTTTGAGATGTTATAGTACAAATACACTCTACCCCTCCCAATTTTGTTATGTGTTATCATTGACTGCATTGAATTGGTAAAAGATCACTCACACTTTTCTCACTTTTCTCAAGCCAGTAGATTAAAACAAAGAGCAAGTCAGTTTTATCCCCTTTGTTGGCAGGGTGGAATTGAGCTAACTCTTTCTTAGATGTGAAAGCAAGGGAAGGTCATTTCATGCTTTGTTGATAAAAGTAAGGTCATAGTAATTATTAAGGAGTTTGGATGTTTGTTAGGGATCATTTTTACTTTTTGACATTCTGACTTTGTGGTATGCTGAAGTTAACAGAAAGATAATATATTTTATACGATGAATGGAATGTGCAATTGTTCCTTTAATTATCAGTAAAAACACATAAGATAAGGAAACTGGTATAAATCAACATGACAGAGTGGATGTGGATTTGTTACATAATGAGAAAGTAACTTGTGCCTTTCCTTTGAAATGTTGGCCGACACTCTTAGTCTTTTCATCAAACATTTACACATTTGGTAATAACCTTTCCCCAAATATTGCTGATATCATCATGATAACATTTTTCAGGTTAATACAAACTAGATTACAAAATTATGCTGTTTTCCAGCAAATCCAATCCATTATACTTTTGGGCTGATAGTTCTAGTTGGCTTCACTCATTTGAGACGACAAATGGGAAACAGGTGGTGTGGACTTCAGAGGCCTCAACCCTGAGTAGATTGCCACAGACCTTGGTGACTGTTCACTTGGAAACCTTTTCTAACCGGTTTGTCCTGTATGCATAGCTACTTCATATAATGTGCTAGGGTGTTCAAGCCATGTCACAAATGCTTCATATATATTTAGTTTATTCTTTAACATGATTCTTTGAGGACTGCTCTGTTCCCGTTTTATAGATGATAAAACTGAGCACTAGGAGGTTAAGAAAGCTGCCCAAGATTATGTGGCTAGTAGACGGTAGGGCTGCGATTAAATCATGACCCCGTGCTCTTAATCGCTATCCTGTACTGAAGACATACAACATTATTTGGACATTACTCTTTGGCAGTCCCTTGGTTATCACACATCAGCTCAGAGCTCTAGCTACAGATCCACATTTGTGGCCAAATCCTACCTTTATGTAAAATTCTGTATTTCACACATATCCCACGATTCTTGACAACCTTTTCAGTCAAAAACAAATACATAAAAATTATGTCTTTGGAAATATCAGTGTAATGACTCTTCTCCAATTTAATGTCCGCAGTTCTGTTCATGTTTGTAGAGATTTAAATTGTTGTAATGACAGGTAAAGATAATATCCAATAAGAGAATATAATTTTAACCTTTTGATTAATGATCGATCATAGTTCCTTGTTTCCTTTTAAAAAATTGTTCTGGAGAATATTTGTGTCATTACTTCATATTTCCTAGAATATTTGCTCAGTATTATAAGATTAATGGTGAGTTCAATGAGGGGAAATCACTGCATAGTTCTTTGAAAGTGAAATATTTAGGAACATGAATTAGATACTTGTTGGAGTGATGAAGCTCATTTTCACAACAAGGCTTGTTATACAGGCAGGAAATGTTGGTCCTAAATCTTCTGAATGGAGAATATAGGAGGCCACAGAGCTCTGAAAACCTGTATGTAAGGGCTTTGTAATTTTCAAGATTGCTTTATATTATGCTTCTATTTAAAGGCTCAGAGATGCCAGTAATTGTTTAATTGTTATGTTTTTATAGTTTTCTGTAAAATTATACTCTGCTAAAGGTAAGCTCCCTTCTGTCTGCTTTGTTTCCAAAGATGGCACCATCTATTTGGTGGCAATTAACTGAATGATAGACCGAGTACAGGGAGGAAATAAGGCTCTAAAAGCTTTCAGACCTCTCACCAATTGCACCCAAAGTGAAGAAACACCTCTCTAATGTGAGACAAAGTGTTAGATGAGGAAAAAGTACAGTTTAAAATGAATTAACAACTCTTAAGGATCTGGGGGTCAGAGAATTTGCAAGGCAGTGTAGAGAAAGTGATATCTTAATGCAACTTGAAAAGAGGAAAATAATTTTTTACTGTGTGCCATAGTGAGATTGAGCCAGTTTATTTTCCGTGTGAAGAAAATAAAACCTTAGATCAGAGAGGGTTGTGAACATTGCAAGATAAACTGCTTGATAATAACAATTCAAAGATATACTCTATTTTTCTTAAATCTTTTTACATAACAAATGAGTTGATAGAGTAAAAGTTACACTTCCTAATATGTTTGACTTTAATTTACTTTATCAAAATTTTTAATTCTTTAAATCATTACTAAATATGTTAGTAATGTTTTCAGAAACTTATTTCATATTTATGAGGTTCCATTGCTTGCTTGAAAATGATCATTTTAAAAGACAACATAATTTTAAGTAAGAACGCAGAAACAATGCACTAGGAGAAGTATTATTATCACTGTTTTTTGTCCTATTGATACAACTTTTTTTCTCCTGGGTTCAGTGTTTTAAGGTTAAATTTTCAACATGGTAAAGTCTAGAACCATACATTATGTCCTGGTACTTGACAACCTTCATTAACTTGGATATCTGAATCATGGGATTTTCCTCATGGGGAGAAATGGTGGGGGAGGAAGTCAGAAACCTGGTCTCGATCTGGTGACTGTCTCTTTCCAGAGGTTAGTATCAGGGGCTTGGGGTATGGTGTCACACATCTGCAGTACCAGAGTAAATAGTCTGGAAATGTTTCATCCATTTTTTGATTCATGCTCACAGTTGTTGACGGATTCAGATTTCAGACCCCAAAGGAGAGGGGTCTTTTACTAGGACTTGGGTTGAGATCAGAGAACTAATCAGATGGATTGGCTTCCGGGTTGGAATTTGCTGCTAGTCACTGAAACAGAATAAATCAGAAAAGCCGGGAGAACCCCAGCCTGTGGACTAGGTTCCCATAATTCTGCTGACAGAGAGGGTGTCTATAGGCTTCTTGCCTTAGAAATGAAATATATGATTAATCTAGAGCCCACCCCCAGTACGGAATGCTTTTAACTGTCTGGTTTTGTCAAGATATGCCAGAACAATCAGAGTGGGTTAGTCTGTAAAAATTGAAGTTTTAACTTCATTCATAAAACAGTGATATCAAGAAAAGTAGAAACTGAAAGGCATACATATATTTCCAGAGATACCAACTATCAAATGTATTGAATTTCACATATTTTCTAGAAATATAATATTTAATAGGACAATTAAAGCAATATTTTATTAGTGAAAACAATCCATGCTTACGGTAGAGTTAGCAGAAGGTAATTCTACCACCTCAATATTAGCATTTTTTTTAATGTTTGTTTTATTTTTGAGAGAGAGAGTGAGCGAACAGGGGAGGGGCAGAGAGAGAGGGGAACAGAGGATCTGAAGTGAGCTCTGTGCTGATGGCAGAGAGCCCAATGCAGGGCTTGAACCCAGAAACCAAGAGATCGTGACCTGAGCTGAAGTCAGATGCTTAACAGACTGAGCCACCCAGGTGCCCTTAAACTATTTTTTTTCAAAGCATGCAAGGTGCTGTTAAAGTATGTGTATTTGTCAGTTGCTAAAAAACAGAATTTTCCTAGAAGGAAAGCCTTTCTTTAAAACAGTTGAACTCTGTGTATAGGTGTGATAGGTTCTCATTCAGTAACTGGCAGAATTTCAGACACTACTTAAAAAAATTTTTTGTAACATTTATTTACTTTTGAGGGACAGAGAGATGGAGCATGAGTGGGGCGGGGGGGGGGGGGTGGGTAAGAGAGGGAGACACAGAATCCAAAGCAGGCTCCAGGCTCCAAGCTGTTTATTAACATAGAGCCTGATGTGGGGCTCGGACACATGAACTGCGAGACCATGACCCGAGCTGAAGTCGGACACTCAGCTGACTGAGCCACCCAGGCGCTCATCAGAGAATACTTTTTAAATCATGGTCATCTCTATTTAGGCACACCTCTTTTTATTGCGTTTTGTGGACGGATATTGTGTTTTTACAAATTGAAGGTTTGTGACAACCCTGTGTGGAGCAAGTCTATCAGTGACATTTTTCCAATAGCATTTGCTCACTTTGTGTCTGTGTCACATTTTGGTACTTGTCGAAGTATTTCCAACTTTTTGACTATTTGTTATGGTGACCTGTGGGCGGTGATCTTTGTTATAACTACTGTAGTTGTATCAGGGCATCATGAACTACACCCATATAAGATGGTACAGTAATCTATAAACGTGTGTGTTCTCTCTGTTCCACCTATCGGCCATTTCCTGTCTCTCTTCCTTTCCATGACCTTCCTATTCTGTGAGACAGAGCAATATAGAAATTAGGCCGGTAAATAACCCTGCAAAGCTTTCCAAGTGTTCAAGTGAAAGGAGGAGTCACAGGTCTCTCACTTTAAATCAAAAGCTAGAAATGATTCATCTTAGGAAGGCATGTCAAAAGCCAAGATAGGCTAAAAACTAAGCCTCTTACACCAAAGTTAACCAAGCTGTGAATGCAGAGGTCAAGTTTTTGAAGGAAATTCAAAGTGCTACTCCAGTGAACGCAGAAATGATACGAAAGCAAAACAGCCTTATTGCTGATACAGAGAAAGTTTTAGTGGTTTGGATAGAAAATTGAACCAGCCCCAACATTCCCTTAAAAACTGAGGCTTGATCCAGGGCAACATCCTAACTCCCTTCAATTCTCTGAAGACTGGAAGAGGTGAGGAAGCTTCAGAAGAAAAGTTGGAAGCTAGCAGAAGTTGGTTCATAAGGTTTAAGGAAAGAAGCTGTCCCCATAACATACAAGTGCAAGATGAAGCAGCAAGTGCTGATGTAGAAGCCGCAGCAAGTTATCCAGAAGATCTACCTCATTCAGGAACGTGGCTACACGAAAGAACAGATTTTCAGTGTAGACAAAACAGCCTTCATTGGAAGAAGGTGCCATCTAGGACTTTCATAGCTAGAGAGAAGTCAGTGCTTGCCTTCAAAGCTTCAAAGACCAGGCTGGCCCTTGTTAGGGGCTAATGCAGCTGATGACCTTAAGGTGAAGCCAGTGTTCATTTACCATTATGAAAATTTTATGACCCTGAAGAATTATATTAAATCTACTCTACTTGTGTTCTGTGAATGGAACAATAGAACCTGCACATTAGTTTGCAACATGATTTACTGAATATTTTAAGCCTACTGAGGCCTACTGCTCAGAGAAAGAGATTCCTTTCAAAATATTACTGCTTATTGATCATGTAACTGGTTCAAGTGCTCTGATGGAGATGTACAATGAGATGGATGTAGTTTTCATCCCTGCTAACACAGCATCTGTTCTGTAGGCCATGGATCTAGGAGTCCTTTTGAATTTGGGTCTTAGTATTTAAGAAATGCATTTCATAAGGTTATGATTGCCATAGATAGTGATTCCTTTGATGGATCTGAGCAATGTCCACAGAGTGTTTCTTGAAGGGATTCACCCTTCTCCTAGGGGGGGCATCGGCCTGAGGGATGGCTCCATAGAGCTCATGGTGCACCAAAGGCTTCTGAAAGATGATGGACGATGGACATGGAGTGGGGTGCTGCTGCTGGAGGAGGGGTTGGGGCTGTGGGTGCAAGGGCACCACCTTGTGCCTCTGGACAAGGTCTAGACCATGGCCACTGGGCACTGGTTTCAGGCAGAGAAAGAGGTCCTGGCCCCACAGGTGGCCCCCTGTGGCACCTGTGGCCCCCTGCTGGCACCCCCTACCATCTGGAAGTTACCCCACACCAGCAGTTGTCAGGGCTGCACTGGGAGCTGCTTTCCTCCGTATGTCTACTCACACTGGCACACTGGGACCAGAAAATATCGCTGCTTTGCTTAGAGCACCAGTTCTGTAGGGGAGGATTCCAGCAACCTGAGCTCCTTGGTGACCTTGGATTGGAGAGACCTATTCTCCACCTTCACTGTCACCTACTTTCAGGAGACCATCCTGGCAGCCAACCAGCTCTAGACCAGTGCCTCCAGGCTTAAGTGGACAGCAAACAAGGGCCCGGGCCCCACACCTCAGCCCTCTTCCTCTTGGCTGGACCCTCCTGCCGTCACACTGGAGCCCATGGAAATCTGCATCTTCCTGGTTTCAGTCCAATGGGAAGAGTGTGGCTAGACATGCTGTTGGCAGGCAAATTCTCCCCCTCCTCTTGCTGCTGCTGCCGCCAACAAAAGCTATTAAAATGCTACTACCAAGACTTGGGTCAAGGAAAAAGAAATGGGAGACGGGTAAAAATGTCAATATTAAGGAGAATTTGGAAGAAGCTTATTCTAACCCTTATGAATGATCCTGGGGGGCTCAGTACTTGAGTGGAGGAAGTAACTGCAGATGTGGTAGAAATAGCAAGAGAACTAGAATTAGAAGTGGGGCTTGAAGATGGGACTGAATTGCTACAGTCTCATCATAAAGCTTGAATGGATGAGGATTTGCTTGTTACGGATGAGCAAAGAGTGGTTTCTTGAGATGGTACCTACTCCTGGTGAAGATTGTTGAAATGACAACAAAGGATTTAGTATATTACATAAACTTAGTTGATAAAGCAGCAGCAGGGTTTGAGAAGATGACTCCACTTTTGAAAGAAGTTTTACTGTGGGTAAGATAGTATCACGTGCTACAGAGAGATTTTTTGCGAAAGGAAGAGTCATTAGATGCAGCACACTTTGTTGTCATCATAAGAAACTGCCATAGCTGTTCCAGCCTTCAACAACCACCACTCTGATCAGCCAGCTTCCATCAAATTGAGGCAAAATCCTTCACCAGAAAAAAGATTACAGCTCACTGAAAGCTCAGAGGATGGCTACCATATTTTAACAATAAAGTATTTTTAATTAAGTTAGCACATTTTTAAGAAGCAATGCTGTTGCACACTTAATAGACTGCAGTATTATGGACACATAGCTTTGATATGCACTGTGGAACCAACAGATTCATCTGGCTTGCTTTATTGTGGTGGTCTAGAGCTGAATCTCTAGTATCTCTGAGATGTGCCTATAAATTCAAGGCAGAACAGCCAATTTGCTGTCAATACAATGAATCAAAATAATGTTTTATTTTTAAATTTTTATTATTAGAGAGAGAGAGAGTGAGTAAGTTGGGGGTGGGGGAGGATGGGCAGAGGGGGAGAGGGAGAGAGAATCCCAACCAGGCTCTATGCTCAGTGTGGAGCCCAGTGTGGGGCTCGATCCCACAACCCTGGGATCATGACTTGAGCCAGAGTCAAGAGTCAGGTGCTCAACCGACTGAGCCACCCAGGTGCCCCTCAAAATGATACTTTAATCAACTTTTGATGATAGAAGACCACCCTTTTTTCTTTTACAGGCTTGTGGGTGAAAAAGATGCAACACAAGAATTTGGCAGCGAAAGGAGCTGGGTTCTAGTTATAGGCTCAGGCAAATATTTTAATCTCTCTAGGCCTCCTTTTCTTCGGCAGTAACATAAGTCATTTATTTCACCTCAGCAATGGCTGCGGTCCCTTCCAGCACTAAAAATAATCTTTGTAAAATAGATCAAGATACCCTGAGTAGTTTGTAAGCGCAGTGAAGGACTCTTAAGGGTAAGAAAGTGTCTCAACCTTGGCTCTGCTCCTGACCAAATTTGTGAGGCTCTGAAAAATGCTCTTCTCTTTTCTAAAAGATTACAGTTCAGAACTCTGGATATTCCAGACTCAAAACTGTGTATTTTTATTTTGTTTTATTGTTTTAAGTTTGTTTTTTTATTTTGAGAGAGAGAGCACAAGAGAGAGAATGCATGCACATGGGGAAGGGGCAGAGAGAGAGAGGGAGAGAGAGTCCCAAGCAGGCTCTGCGCCATCATCACAGAGCCCAGTGCAGGGCTGGAACCTACCAACTATGAGATCATGACCTGAGCCAAAGTCAGCCGCTTAACCGACTGAGCCATCCAGGTGTCCATGGACTGTGTATTTTTTGTTTAATATATATTTTATTTTTGAGAGAGAGAGAGAGAGGGACGGGGCATGTGCAGGGGAGGGGCAGAAAGAGAGGGAGACACAGAATCCAAAGCAGGCTGTGCTGATAGCACAGAACCCGATGTGGGGCTCAAACTCATGAACTGTGAGATCATTACCTGAGCTGAAGTCGGATGCCTAACTGACTGAGCCACCCAGGCACCCCTGGACAGTGTATTTTTAAAAAGTTGCTATGTGAAGCCATTGGATAGGTTTGAACTGCTGTCATGAAAAGGGTCCTGTGTTGCTGTCTCTCACTGTTCTTTCTCCTTTGAAGGATTGAGGAGGAGGACCTCTTTCCATGGAATGTTTAATTTAAAAAAATTTTTGTTATAGAGGAAATTTTCTTAATAGCATGCAATGGGAAGTATGATAGTCTTTTCTGACAAGCAAGAACTATTGTATCATCAGATACATGTTTTCATATGGGGACACATATAGCTCTTCTTTATCTTGAAAATAAGTTTAGTTGTCTTCATCAGAGTTTAGTTTCAGGGTGGAGAATAGGAGTAGAGATGTACTAAGATTTAGCTGGAGCTTTGCCAATTTTCCTTTCCCCTTCATTGTTGTTGTTTGTCACAGTTTGCTTTCTACATGTTAGGTAGAACGCACTTAGCATACATTGTTTCATTTTATCTTGTCAACAACTCTTTACAGAAGAGTTGATGTATTTTTTTAAATGTTTCTTTTTGAGAGAGAGATAGAAAAAGAGAGACAGAACATGAATAGGGGAGAGGCAGAGAGAGGGAGACAAAGAATCTGAAGCAGGCTCCAGGCTCCAAGCTGTTAGCACAGAGCCTGATGCAGGACTTGAACCCACAAGCCGTGAGCTAAAGTCGAACGCTTAACCGACTGAACCATCCAGGAGCCCCTGTAGAATTGATATTTTAATTTGTTCCTTTTACAGATGGAGAAGATCAGAATCAGAGACTTTACCTGTTCCAGGATAACTTTACTAGAATCAGGGTGGGGATTTGAATTTAAGTCATTTTGACTTCGAATACTTTAAAAGATATAGTGTCTGTGGTTTTCAAAAAGGGATTTTCAGACCACAAGCTTCAAGGATTAGAAGTAAAATAAACTGGGGGCACCTGGGTGGCTCAGTCAGTTAAGCGTCGGATTCTTGATTTCAGCTCAGGTGATGATATCATGACCCGACATAAGATCAAGCCCCACATTGGTCTTTGAGCTCTTAGCATGGAACCTGCTTGGGATTCTCTTTCTCCCTCTCTCTCTGCTACTCCCCCACTCAAAATAAATGAACATTTCACAAAATAAACTGGTTTTTTTTTTTTAAACAGCACTTATCAGATATGATAATTATAAATATAGGAATTCATACGTTTAAAAAGTTAACATTTTTGCTGTGATTTGGTTGGCAATGCAGTTTGAGTGTATAGATCCTCACCTTCAGATTTGCTTACAGGTAGAATCACAACTGGCACCAGGCAAAATTGTGAGACACAGTGGGCTCTTTCCTCCTTTTCTTTGACCTCCTTGCCCTTCCTGTCATCCCGCCTTCCTCCCTCCCTGCCCCCTCCCATCTTGTCTTCTTCATCTTTTCCCTCCTCTGTCCTCTTCTCCTCCTTTGTCTTTCTCTTTGCCTTCCTCTTTCCTCCTTTCTCCTCCCCATTCTTCTAGTTCCCTTGGGTTTTTAGGCAGCACCCAGTTCCCAGTGCGGGATTCTGTCTTCCAGTCAGCCCTTCCTGGAAATGTTGCATAGAGATGCTGAGAAACTTGGAAAAGAGACTTAGAAAAGTAACTGTGTCCTAGTTCACCTCCCTTCTTCCACCGAAGAAAAAGGAACTGTGTCAGCTGGATTCCAGTCCAGAGCTCTTTCTTTTATAAGGTGATTGTGAATCTGAGGTAGCTTTTTGGGAGACAGTGTCTGTGAATTCTGAAACTATATGCCCTGTCTGTATATATGTTTTCTGGTCCATAACTTCATCAGAGTCTCTAGGGAGTCCGTGTCCAAAAAACAAGACAGAACAAAGTATTCACAAATTCCACATGTTGACATTCTAGGTAGCCTTATCTCATACTTTCTATCTCTTGCACCTAATCAAATATTACTATGATAGCTCATTCCTCAGGGGTTTCTTATTCATAGTGACACACATGCTCATTTATTTGTTTACAACTTTCTTCTGTTTTTACAAAGTATTTGGGATTGTTCATGTAAAACATTAACTTATTAGTAATTTTATTTCTATCCAAGCAGAATACACGTAATATGTATTTATGTATTTTCCTAATACATGTAATGTATTCCTTAATACACTTCATAAGAATTTCATTTAATATACTTAAAAATGATTTCCAGATGTAGGATTCTTCATTGAGGTCTAGTCAGTATATATAAAACCCAGAAAATTTAAGGTACAGAACATAGAATACATATTTACACTGTATTTATTTTCTTTATAAGTTATTTTTGTGTCATTGTCATTACTGTGCCAAGTTTTAATTCATTACCATGTTTTGAATCCAGAGGTTAAAACTTTGAATGCCTTGAGGCTGGATGGGAATCGAGTGGGTTGAGGGTAGAACAACAGGAATTAGAAAAACTGTGACAAAACCGAGACTAATTGTACTGCCAAAATATTTACATTCACATTGTAGGAAAAATTCTGATAAACAGATATGGACAAGGATAGATATGTGTGACCCCTGTTCTACTCTCTTTGTAGGACTAAACATGTGTCAATAAATTGGGTACATTCGCATTTAAACAATGGTAGCAAAAGGGCGCCTGGGTGGCTCAGTCTTTGACTTCAGCTCAGGTCATGATCTCGTGGTTCGTGAGTTCAAGCCCCGCGTCAGGCTCTGTGTTGACAGCTCAGAGCCTGGAGCCTGCTTCGGATTCTGTGTCTCCCTCTCTCTCTGCCCCTCCCCCCTCTCTTTCTCCTCAAAAAAAAAAACAACAAAAAAAACATTAAACAAATGAAACTGTGGTAGGAAGAAGCAAATGATTTTTCAGTCATACTTTGAGGAGCATGTGCTTTTTGATCCTTATCTCTGTTCTTCATTGAGCTGAAAGTTCCATGAGTAGATGGGCTAATGAGTCTCCGGAATCTGTCAGAATATTTCGCATATAGTAGGTGTGTTGAAAACATACTTAGCAGTATAGTCATGCTATAATTATTCCTTAAATCTGACTACTGCTATGTATCTCCACCATTGATACCCAGATGTAGGGCGCTGCCTTTCCTAAACCAGTGCTATAAATTATGACCTATTTTCTGATTCTAGTCTTATCCATGTCCATCTGTTGTCCACAATGAAGCCAGTGATCCTTCCAAGGATTCAGAACTAGTGATACAACTCCCCCAGTTAAAAGCCTTTAATAGACTTCCAGTGCCCTTGAGTAGAGTCTTAACTAGCTGCTTACTCTTCTAGCCTCATATAAAAACTGACCTTAAACCAACTAAATAGAGGATCTCCTTAAAACAGATAAGAGTTGTGGCCACTCTAGGTAGGTGTCAGAATTTTACATAACCTTATTCAGGCATAACAGAATTTTTAGACATTCATAAAATAACATCTCATGAAATATCAACTGCAGACTTAAGTTTTATATGTACAGATTGTGGCTTATTGATGACAAAAATGATCCCAGTCCCTCCCTGCTCCTTGTATCTATATCCTCTGCCATGTGATTTTTCAGAGTTTCCTTTTAAGTAGGTAGAGTCTTTCCCCACCTCTTGAACCTGGGCTGGCCTCGTGATTTGCCTCACCTAATAGAGTGTAGTAGAAATATGGGTGTGCCAATTCCCAGATTAAGTCTCAAGAGCCCTTGCTTGCTTTCTCTTCTCTTTTGGAACTCTGCCACTGCCATGACAGCAGGACCTGGAGTGGTGGAAGATGGACTGCCATGTGGAGCACAGCCAAATTGTTAAAAATTTGAGGCTAGCCATTCTAGACTAGCCACCAACCAGCTGACCCTGACACATGTAGGGAGAGCCCTGGTAGGAGACAAGCAGAGCCACCTATCCGTGTGCCTTGACATGCACTTGAGTGAGTGGTCCAGTGGAGACCTGAAGAATCTCCCAGCTGACCTGTAGACTCATGAGCAGTAATTAGTGTTTGGAGCTACTGAGTTTGAGGGTAGTTTATTTTTTTAGCAATAACGACAGATACACAGATACCAGTGCCTTTTCCATCCAGTCACTGACAAGAAGACTCAGTAAAAAGAATCAAATTGAAAACATTGCATGTTTTTTTTTTAAAGAAAATCATTAGTGATGTTTAGAAGGATCTGACAAACACATCTACCTATTCTTTTTTTTTTTTTAACGTTTATTTATTTTTGAGACAGAGAGAGACAGAGCATGAACGGGGGAGGGTCAGAGAGAGAGGGAGACACAGAATCTGAAACAGGCTCCAGGTTCTGAGCTGTCAGCACAGAGCCCAACGCGGGGCTCGAACTCATGGACCACAAGATCATGACCTGAGCTGAAGTCGGACGCTTAACCGACTGAGCCACCCAGGCACCCCCACATCTACCTATTCTTAAGGATTTGCATAAAAAGGTAGAGTTTGAATATTTTTATTAAAAAAATTTTTTTAAATGTTTATTTTTGAGAGAGACAGAGACAGAATGTGAGTGGGTTAGGACAGAGAGAGAGGGAGGCACAGAATCTGAAGCAGGCTCCAGGCTCCAAGCTGTCAGCACAGAGCCTGATGCGGGGCTCAATCTCACGAGCTGTGAGATCATGACCTGAGCCGAAGTCGGACGCTCAACTAACTGAGCCACCCAGGCGCCCCATGTTTGAATATTTTTCTATTCTGATATGTTTTTAAAACCATAAGGGAATACAAAGTATCTCTTTTTTAACTGGAGCTATTGGAGCTAACAAATTTATTACTGGAGAAGAATATTGTACAGAGAAAATTGCCAAAATGTCTGTTCTGTAGTTTTTGAAGGAAATGTTAAATTCATATAGAAAAGGGACACTTGACTTCCATTATGACAGAATAAATATTTTGAAAAATCAAGACATTTAAAATATATAAAAAGCATAAACTAATAGTAAATATAATTTTTAAATGCATTGCTAAGCTGGCAAGATACAAACGAAAATCTTTAGAGACCAAAAATAAGGAAAACATGAATCTGGAAAAATAACAGAGCTCTGGGTCTGACAGCCCTGGTGACCCAACGCTGTGAGAAGAAATAACACTCTAAGATGAAAAAGCATTACTACTCATAAAACAAGGTCACTACATTTTGGTATGGGATTCAAATATCCTGAAACATACAGTAATTCTTCATTGTATGGATCTAAATGCATGGCTTCATTTTTTTGAAGCTAAAAAAATTAACTGAGCTGCAGGTAGAAGTTGGCAAATGCCAAAGTTGAGGAGATGTGAGTGTAATGGTCTTTGCTATAGGTCGACCAAATCAGATCCCAAATCAGCGAGCATACAAGAGAGTGGAGCTACCCAAATGCTACATTTGAATATAATGGCTCTGTGCTGTATACTGCACAGCAAAGCTGTTGAATACACATTTTTTTTTTCCAAGTCAAGGAAAACGTTTTAAAATTTTTTTTTTTCAACGTTTTTAATTTATTTCTGGGACAGAGAGAGACAGAGCATGAACGGGGGAGGGGCAGAGAGAGAGGGAGACACAGAATCGGAAACAGGCTCCAGGCTCCGAGCCATCAGCCCAGAGCCTGACGCGGGGCTCGAACTCACGGACCGCGAGATCGTGACCTGGCTGAAGTCGGACGCTTAACCGACTGCGCCACCCAGGTGCCCCATGGAAAACGTTTTAAAAATGGCCATAGACCTTCCAGGTGGCCAAGCACAAGGGAGGGTGTTATGTAAATAACTTCCCCAGATCTCGTCACCGAATGATTTAAATTTACAACCATTAAACCTCTTTGCAGAAGTATACCCTCAATATTACTTGAAGGCAGGGGATGCTGAGATGGCAAAGTAATTGTGAGCCTGGAAGCCCGACACAGTGCTGTCCCTCTCGTCGTGCTCGTGTTGCAGGTTTGCAGCGTACAAATGCAGACTGAGTAAAGCCGTGGAGAGGAAGGAAAGGGGTATGGGCCTGGACCATAAGGAAACGTTGGAGAGACCACCACCACAGAGATTAAATACAGCCCAAATCCAAGAACACTGAAAAAGAAACTGGGCAGATCAGAGCAAGACTGTAGGAAAAGGATTTCAGAGAATATTATTTGAAGGGTCAGACCAACAATTTGATGGAACAGGCTTCCAAATGTATAGTTTTTCAGGGAGAAAAAGTAAAAAGGAAAGAAGAGTCCTTTGGTAATTAGATGGTGTAGGAGAAAAGAAGGGAAAGGGGTAGGTTTGGGGCTCTTTTAGAAAGCAAAAGAAAACCATAATCTTGGGGGATCCCACACTTTCCCCTTATCACCAAATCAAATAAATAAATGATCCATGTAAAACAGCTAAAGTACCTGGACCTTGCCAGCCTGACCGAAAAGAGCATCAGAAAATATTCCAGTAACAAAAAGTGAACAAAAGGGAACTAGTATCTATACAGATCTATTGAAGACAATCAGGAAATGAATTTTCATGGAAATCAACAACAAAATCCGCTGGTATTCCACCCCGTTCTGAAAAACCACCAGGAAGCAGAAAAAAAAAAATCTACGTCTGCCCTCCCAACAGTTAAATATATTTAGCAAGTTAAATATATTTAGTTAAATATATACAGTTAAATAAATATATATACAGTTAAATATATTTAGCAAGTATTTAAGTATATGAAAACCCACCTTTAATCAGAAATTTAAGAACCAAAAGCAGAAATGAAAAAAACAAAGAAAAATGAAAAAGTATGTATGTATGGAACTCAAGAAATAAATGAGAGAAAAAGGCAAATTATGTAAAAAATAAAGATACATTGCAAAGCACCCAAGGGAAAATGGACTCAAATGGAAGTTAGTAAGAGGCATCAGGGAAATACAGGGGAAAATGCCAAGAGAATACAAATGACACAAAGCAGCAAAGTGGATCAGAGAGGAAGTAGTGGAAGTGGAAGACAGGCAATGAAGGAAAAGTACCTGCATTGTCTGCTTAAGAAGAAAAATAATGTACAAAACCAATATTTAAAACTGAAATCTAAGAAAATCTTTCACAGAGAAATGTCACAGGAAATGACATTGAAAATGCTTACATGGGAAAATTAGCCCCGAACAATTAGCTCTGAGATTTATCCTGTCCCAAAGATAATGATAAAATTCCCAAGGCCAGTAGGCAAAAAGGGCAAGTAATCTATAAAAGCAAAATAATTAGGCATTAGACTTTCAGAACCAACATATATAAAGAAAGCAAGGCAGCCAAGGTACAGTTTTTATTACACTAAACTAACTGATAGAAAAAGTATGAAGCAAGAATTTTACAGCCAAACTATCCTTCAAATATCAAGGCTTTAGAAAAGCAGTGGGGAATTTTGTACCCATAGGCTCTACCTGAGGATGTCTACCAGAGGATGAACTGTATCAAACCAAATGATGAGCTAGAGGACTGGTAGTGATTATTTTAAAATAAGCAAATATACATGTAAGACTAAAACAAAGGTAGAGGTGAGATATCACAGCTAAAAAAAAAAATTAGAAGAAAGGAAAAGATGATGCTAGGAAATTAAGCTCTTTGTCATGTGGGCAATAGCAATAGCTGGTATTAAAGGTAGTGAAAAAACCCAGCATACTGTAAAAGGTTAAACAAAAAAACAAGACTTCAGGACATTAAAATTGTGCAAGTACAAAGGTAGCCACTCTAACAAAACTACAGTCCTTTGTAAATCTATTCCCAAATGTTAAAAAAAAAATTTTTAACGTTTATTCATTTTTGAGAGACAGAGCATGAGAGGGGAAGAGGCAGAGAGAGGGAGACACAGAATCTGAGGCAGGCTCCAGGCTCTGAGCTGTTAGCACAGAGCCCGACACAGGGCTCGAACTCACAGATCGTGAGATCATGATCTGAGCCAAAGTTGGACGCTCAACCGACTGAGCCACCCAGGCGCCCCTACCCCCAAATGTTTTAAAATAAAAGAACAAACAGCAAATAAAGTACACATAATTACACAAGAGTATGATACATTCAAGACCAAATATATCAGCCATAATGATAGATGTGAGTGGGGTTAACTCACCGAGTAGAAGAAAAAAAATTTCATTTTGGCAACTAAAACAAAACCCGACTATAGACACACCTAAAAAAGTGTGATTCAGAAAGGTCAAAAATAAAGGATCGACGAAAGTACATTGAGAATAGAGACACAGAAAGAGAGCAGGCCTCCTGATAGACGAAGCAGAGTCCCAGCCTCAAAGTATTAAGCATCACAGAAGATACATTCCAGTGCTAACAGACACAGTCCACAATGAAGTATGTATTTTCCAAATAACTCAGTGGCAACAGCCTTTATGAGATAAAAATCACGAGAGATGCAAGAAGACAGAGTCCATTGCTAATGGGTGACTTCAAAACACTACACTCAGCACAAGACAGATCCAGTAGACAAAAGATTAGTAGGAGATAGGAGATAGACGTTCTAAACAATATCATCAGTAGGGTGGGATTCATGGAGGGGTGTGTGTGTGTGTGTGTGTGTGTGTGTGTGTGTGTGTGTGTGTAAACTGTACACCATGAGAATAGGGATGACACATTCTTCTCAAGTGGCCTGTGACACGTTCATAAAATTGATCACCCATCAGTGAGAAAGAAGACATCGGTTGCTTCCACAAAATAGAAAAATGGCAAATAGCATTTTCTGCTCACTATGCATTAAACCTAGAGTTTCTTAACAAAACCAAAAACACATGAGGAGCTGTGAAGGAAATAGAAATGTTGAACTTCTAGAGAGGAGGCCAGGTGTGTATGCACGAAGTTTGTAGAATGATGCAGGGTGCATCTTCATGGCTTTTGAGACAATACAGTTGGGTTTAAGAGAAACCCTATCACTTAGAAGGAAAAAAAATTAATTTACCACTCCAAATGCTAAATTCAACAAATTGATTTCCCATTTTTCCTCATATGTGCCAAATGCTAGCTCTTTGGAGGTGAAAAAGAAACTCTTTCTTGCCTTGGAGAAACTCCCAGTGGAGGTGGGTAGTTATGATCATTAGTATAGTGGCAGAATTGATGAAGTACTATGGGAAAATACTTGATGTCTAAATTAATATTTGTACAGATTTTTTGCTTGTGGAGGAGCTGGGTGTTCAGAGTAGGCAGAAGGTCCCCAGACCCTGTGCTGTTTTTCTTCTACACCTTGTGTCTTGGATGATGCAAGTCTTGTTTTATAGACTACACAGTAGGCATTCAGTATAGTTAAAACCCGACTAATGATTTTCCTTGGACTCTTTTTGTAGTTTATAAGTACTTTATATCATTTTATTATTTATACTTTTTGCCCATCCTTTAAATAAAGAAGAGATTGGAACCCCACTTCATAGAGTTTTGTGAAGACCTTCGCCTGAATAGATCTTTTCTAAATGCCTCCTCACGGCGATCCCTTCTGTGACTCATTTTGGGCTAGCACTGAGGTGGTCAGTTAAGTCTTGTTTTTGTTTATCATCGTAACTTCCACTTCTTTTAATTACATGAGTTAGATTTGTTTATTTTAGACCACTTAGAAAGTATAAAATGCAAAAAGAAGAAAATATTTTCATTAATTCTGTCACACAGATGAGCCCTTTTCATACTTTGGTCTTATATTCTTCTTGTTCTTTCTCTCCTTCCCATCTTTCCAGCCCTCCTTAGCTCCTTTCTTGCCTCCTATTTCATTTGCACCCTGTACATGTACGTAATTAAAAATATTTTGTGTATCTACTTTTACACATTGTGATGGTGGTACCAGAAGTGATGGTAAGTTATGGGTGGGAGGGTTGAGAATGGCCTTCTTGGAGATGTGACTTCTGAGCTAGGCCTGAGATGACTGGGGAGGATTTTAGATGGCAAAAACGGGGAAGACGATGATGGCAGGGTAAAATCTCTTACTAACGACCCAGGAGCAGGAAAACATAGGCTGTGTTTGGCCAATGCAAGTGGTTGTGACTATATGGTTGTTCATCCTCATAATTAGTGTAAATAATAACACTGATGATACTAAGTGCTTTCTATGGATCAGGCACTGTTCTAAGCACTTGTAAACGTTTACTTTTCCACATTGCGTTATGAATTATGTTACAGATAAGGAGACTAAAGCATAGATTAGTAGTAAGTTGGTCCCAAACAAGTAAGTGATAAAGCTGGGATCAAGACAGAGGAGGGCTGACTGTAAGTTTGTCCTTGCGTCCCTAAGTAAAGTGACAGTGACCCAGTATTTCTAAGCTAGACCCAGTTTCAGATATTTTCTTGGCAGTTTATTTACATGAAACTGAATTGTTTTTTTTTTTTTGGATTTTATTATTAGAAAAGCTATCAATGACAGATCTTTAAGGAAGCCGCTTACTCTAATTTTCTTATGCTGAAAACTTGACATTTTATCAGTATTAAAACCATCGAAATTTTATCATACACAGTACAAAATTGAAATAGGATTAGTTTTAAAAACATCAAAAATAGGCTTTAGGAGCCTTCTTTTTATTTTTCTTTGAAAAAATTTTTTAAAAAAAGTTTACTTATTTGTTTTGAGAAAGGCAGAGAGAGAGAGAGAGAGAGAGAGAGAGAGAAGGAGGGAGGGAGGGAGAGAGAGAATCCCAAGCAGGCTCTGTGCTACTAGCATAGACCCTGATGTGGGGAACTCATAAACCATGAGACCATGACCTGAGCTGAAATCAAGAAGAGTTGGATGCCCAACTGACTGAGCCACCCAGGCACTCCTCTTTTTTGAAAAAAAATTTAAAATCTTATTTATTTTGAGAGAGAAAAAGACTGCACCCACAGGGGAGGCATGAGTGGGAGGGGGAGGGGTGTGGGGAGGCAGAGAGAGAGAATCCCAAGCAGGCCTTGTGCTGTCAGCGCAGAGCAGGGGAAGGACTTGATCTCATGAACCGGGAGATCATGACCTGAACCTAAATCAAGAGTTGGACGCCTAATGGACTGAGCCACCCAGGCTCTCCAGAAGCCTCATTTTCCTTATTTCAAGTGTATATTGGAACCTCAGTGAATGAGAAAGAAATTTATAAAGAAGTCCTTTAATTATGTCAGTATCAGAAGTACTTGTGTGAGATCCAAGAGAGACCTCCCTCCTTATGAGTTTTTATTGTAAATAGTAAACAAGGCTGCTGTTCCAAATGTGTTATCCAAAAGGGAACTTAATAGAGTTTTAATAAAGATACTATATCTCTTGCCTTCCTATATAAATACATATTTTTATTTATTTGAGAGAGAGAGAGACAGCGTACGAGCAGGGGAGAGGTACAGAGGGAGAGGGAAAGGGGGGGGGGAGAGAGAGAGAGAGAGAGAGAGAGAGAGAGAGAGAGAGAGAGAGAGAGAGAATATCTTAAGCAGGCTCCAAGCTCAGCGCAGGAGCCCGCCCTGGGCTTCATCCCATGACCCTGGGATCATAACCGTAGCTAAAATCAAGAGTCCGATGCTCAACCGACTGAGCCACCCAGGTGCCCTACCTTCCTATATTTTTATCTTTGACTGTGATTAAATTTTTAAAAATAACATTATATATCTAGAATTTATAAATACCTTATACATGATAGTCATTTCTTTCTTATTTTTTTAAAATGTTTATTTTTGAGAGAGAGAGTGAAAGAGTGTGAGCAGGGGAGGAGCAGAGAGAGGGACACACAGAATCCAAAGCAGGCTCCAGGCTCTAGAGCTGTCAGCACAGAGCCTGACATGGGGCTTGAACTCACAAACTGTGAGGTCGTGACCTGGGCTGAAGTTGGATGCTCAACCAACTGAGCCACCCAGGCACTCCATGTACTGACCCAAACATTCTAAGCCTTACCACAACTCGTCATTATCTCTGTTTTCCAGATGAGAAAATTGAGACTCAGGTTACTAAAATGAAAACAAGTTATGATTGAAATTCAGGTTGCAGCTCATCTGAAGCCCATGCATACATACTCTGCAGTGCCAACGTTCTGGTTCTTTCAGTGCAAAAAGTGGTTATTGGAAAACAAAAAGTTTTACTCTTTGTTCTGCTGGGAAGAGAGGATAGTCCTGAGCCTCCCCCAATTTTCCTGTGATGCTGCTGTCCTGCAGAGAGCTTTCCCATACAGAATAACCATAACGTTCCACAGCCTTCATGTTCCAGAAGGGGAAACCTGAGTAGGAGCCGCAGTCTTCTGTAAGCAACAGATGGTTACTGTTTAAATGAGGGTAAACTCTGGATCTCATCTGTGAAGTGACTTTAGGTTTTTGTGGGGTGGGTGGGTTTGGAGGGCTAGTCAAGGGAACAAGCTCATAACAAGATTTAGGAGGAGGAGGAGGAAGAAGTAAACAAACCCGGTTTGTCTGTAGCGTTTTTCACTCTTACATACTCTTTAATCACAGTCCCATGGCAGGTTGTATTTTTCTGCCCCCTCCTCCACCCCAAACAGAGGGGGAGGAATGAGGGGAGGGCATGGCAGGCTGTTGAAATTTGTAGTGTGTTGGCATCCAGCAAGTGAGTTTTGCTGTGGGGTAAGTCCTGTGGCTTGTTTTCTGCCTTCGTGAATAGAGCCTTTCCATCTTTGCCAAGCCTGCAGTTAATGCGGTCAAGGGATTTATTATGAAATGTACTAAATCTTGGCATGGAGCTAATTGCATATAACAAGAAGCGTGCTAGAGGCTTGGACCTGAGAAGTGACACATGCAAAAAGCATTCTCTTTCTGATGCTGCTGAAAGAGGTTTTGTGTAGGGGAATGTCTGCATGTCTGCGCTTATTGCTAATGAGGTAACCCCTCACCCAAAGTGTATTTCTGAGTTACTTGTTAAAATAAATGCAGAGTTCCCTCCCTCCTTCTCTCTCTCTCTCAACAATTGGCAGTTGAAGAATGAATATTTATTAACCCTAACTCCACTTCTGAAACTCTTAATATATCATAAAAAACACATCAGTTAAAATAACCTGATTATCACCTAGAATCATTCTTATGGAAAGGTATAAAAGGCAGCCAGAGAAGTATTAGCTCAGTGGGCCATACCAAGATGCCATAGAGTTGGTGGCTTAAACAACAGAAATTTATTTTCTCATAGTTCTGGAGGCTCAAAGTCTGAGATGAGGGTGCCAGAATGGTTAGTCTCGTGAGGGCTTTCTTTCTGGGTTGCAAATGGCTGTTTTTTTACTGTGTCCTAATTTTGGTGGTTGAGGTGGGCAGCAAGTTGGGCCGATGGAAGGAGAGGAGGTGGGAGAACTTTCTGGTACCTCTTTGTAAGAGTATTAATCCCATCATAAGGGCCCACTGGCTATGGCTTCATCTAAACATAAGTACCCCCCAAAAGCTCCATCTCCAAATACTATCACATTGAGGGTTAGGGGTTCAACATATGAATTGGGGGGGGGGCACAATTAAGGCCATACCAGAAGTATTTAAAGGAATAGACAAATATTGCATCTTTTTAAGCTCAGTGCATGTCTTTAAAGCATTATTTGTTTTTAAATTTGGTTTAAAAGTAATACTTGAATAATTCAGAAGTTAAAATTGAATATCTTTTATCCTTTCCTATTTTCGTGAAGTTTCGTTGTATGAATTTTTGTAAAGCTTTTGAGATACTTATTTTTATGCTGCTCGTTGCACCCTAATGGATGCACTGTGCATAGTAGGTGCTTAATACTTGTTTGGTACATTAAAAAGATGAACGCTTTTAACATTTTCCCAATGTACATACCACCTACATCTTAATTTACTGACATGTATAGAAATAAGCCAGTTAAGCCCTGTTCAATGAAACCTTTCTTGAATAATATGAGAAACATTTTCCAGCAGATAACTCTCTTCCCTTTTGATAGCAAAAACCAGTTAACCAGGTACATTTAGAAAGTAAATGTAAAGTTATATTCATATCTTCCTAGATTATAGTAATTTTTGTGTGCATGTCAAGGTAGGACCCTGATACTTGAAAAGTAAAGGGAATGATTATATTATGGCTTCCATCACATGGCTAATGCTGATCTTTTTTAGGTTCTAGTGGGTTTTGAAGTGGCAGTAATCCCGAGTTTAAAACAAAACAGTAGTGGCCACCAATTTCAGTCCTGGTGCAGCAGTAAGGAAATTTGAAATGAAAGTGTTTGTAGCATGTAGGGGGGAGAAAAGTAACATTCAGAAATAGAACAGCAAAGAGATTATTTGCATGATGCCTGTAGTACTGCAAATTCATTAATGTCTAGGGCTTACCAGATCAGTTTGAATTTTTATCAAGTGCCAGAACTTGGCATTGATCAGGGTGATAAAAACCCGATGATTTACAGAAAAGGAGTGGTTTGTTTGCTTGTTCGTTCACTCATTCGGCATTGATTTACTGAGGCTCCCCTGTGTTTGAGGCATCATGCCAAGCACTGTGACAGAGGATAGACAGATTGCTGATAGCTTGTACCTTCAAGTACTTAATTTTGTATTTACTTAACTAATACGAAATTGAGTCTCTTCTACGTATACAGCACTGTCCTGCCACTTGGGACTGAAAAAACACACATCATTAAGAATGGTCCTTTTCAAAAAAGCTTGTGTCTCATCTAGGGAAATGCACATAAACACATAATTGCTCTTAGTTATTAAGTTTAATAACTTGAGGTTTGGAGCCAGGTCTAAATAGAGGTTAACATTCAAGAGGAACATATGGCTTTCTAAACCATTCACCAAGGCTGGTGTGTGTTAGCCCAGTAGTTAAGTAGTTGCTGCCCATAGGGTGGTCTGAGAAACAGCAGCGATGTCATTACCTGAGAGAGATTACTGGAAAGGCGGAATCTTAGGCCCCACTCCAGACCTGTTGAATCTGAGCATACATTTTAATAAGCTATCCACGTGATTCATGTACCTGTTGAAGTTTGGGAACCTTCAGTACAAGGTTTGACTCATACTCGTAGTTGTGTAACATCAAATTTTATATGGTCTCAAAGCTGAGCTCTTTTATTTGCCTGTGCGTTCTTTGAACGAGCATTTCATGAACACAAGGACTTATCGAACATGTACCAGGTACTGCATTGGTTGCTGAGGACAAAAAAAAAATGTAATTTTTAACCACAGCTAATAGTTAAATAAATTATATGACCTATTAAAGAAGTAATTACGTCAATATAGAGAGTAAAGAAGCTTTAAATAACACATGATGTCTGAACGCAAGGATTTGTCCCAGAGAAGATACGCAAATATCTCTGTCCCAGAGAAGATACGCAGATACCAAATGATACGCAAGGATTTGTCCCAGAGAAGAGGTAGATTCTTTTCTCAGATTTCATTTATCTGTCAACTTTGAGTAGGTGAATTACTAGAAATAGGTTATTGAAAGCTTAAAATTTTTTTTTTAATCTTTATTTTTGAGAGAGAGAGAGAGAGCAGAGGGAGGAACAGAGAGAGAGGGAGACACAGAATCTGAAACAGGCTCCAGGCTCTGAGCTGTCAGCACAGAGCCCAACGCGGGGCTCAAACTCATGGACCATGAGATCGTGACCTGAGCCGAAGTCGGATGCTTAACTGACTGAGCCACCCAGGCGCCCCTGAGTGTACTCTTTCTTAAGGAGATACAATATAATGAGTATTGGAGTTCATTGTTGAGTAATTTTACACTATGAGCCTCAAGTTTTTCATCTGCCAAGTGGGAATGTTAGTTCTGCAAAGATTTTGATGAGGTTATGGGTACAAAAAATTTAGCACTTATGGAGTCTGATAGGTTGTAAGTATTAATGATGATAAGAATGGTTTATTTTTTCTTGACATGTTGCCAATTTATGTTACCAAAAGGAAAATACAGCAGTGTGATATGCTTAAAATAAAAATATTCCTCTATAAGAAATAATAATCCTCTTTCTCATCTAAGACATGAAAAGATTAAAAAATGAGAAATAATGAGTCATAATGCCCAAAAACTGGAAAAAAAAATATTTTCACCTTGAAAAGGAAACTTGGAAACTTAACATTCTTCTTTGGCTTTAGACACTGCACTTTGGTGTTTATGATCAATTCGAGCATAGGATCCCTCTATCTGTAGTACTGGGCCGTTTCAGTCCTTAATGAAGCTTTCCCCAATGCTTTTTAAATACTTGAATAGTCCATTTGTGTGAATTAGACTCTTCATCATGTTATGAGTGGGCGTCCAAAGAAGAAATACATGCATATGTTCTTAGAGAAAATATGACTTCTCTTCTTCTTCTTTTTTTTTTTTCCACAAGTTTGGGAAACACATTGAAGTACCAAGCTAATAAAGAGCAGTTGAGACTTTCTCACATAAACAGAAGTTTAAAGTGGCTTTCTCTAATTGGCGAGGAAGAGATGTTCTTTATTCAGTGCTCAGGAACTTCGTTCACTTGCTGTTCCATAGCTGGAGTCTCACATGACTTCAGGCAAACATTTTTGGTGCCTTTCCATTCCTATAAAATGGCCATCTGAGAACCACCAGTAGAAGGCGAAATGTAAATGGAAGGTATTAATCTGAAGAAAGGTGAGAATGAGGGAGAGAGCCTACTGCTGTGTGGCATAGTCGGGAGTGGATAACAACATAAAGTGGGCTGAGGTACAAAATTTGAGTCCCTCAGTGAAATGTGCTTCTCAAGGTAAACAGTCCATTTTTGTTGTCTTTGGCAGTTCTTGAGAACCTTGTCATGTTAATGTAGTTACTGAAATTGAATTTGGAAATTGTAATGTTACTCTCATATTTCACTTTAAAACAGTGCTGCTAACTCCCACCTTGAAAGGGCGCACATATATCTCATAAGCAGGGCATTGCCAATATTTTAGTAACCCCACAAGAAGGATAGTGAAATGAAATACTGGAAAAGCACAGCCGATCTGCATTTTCTTTTCCCAACTTGCTTGCGATGAGATGCATAATGTAAAAATAAGCCAGTACCAAGTTCTCTTTACAAATGTGCAAAAGGTGCTCCTTGTGTGTCAGGGATCACCCTGGGTCTCTGTGACCTTGGCGACATTTCAGGGATTACATTTTCACATGGGTCAACTGTAGTTGAAAAGTTTCTCCAATGTATTGAGCACAGACCAGCTCTTCTCAAGCAATAAGTATTTATACCTCTTTTTCAACTCTTTTTCCTCACCAAACATAGCCATGATGGCCTTTATAAAAGTGAAAGGCATTGAGAGAGAGAGACAGATGGAGAGATAAATTCTATCATTTACATAGAAATTTCCATATAGTCTCAGGGCAATGTTGTGGTACCTGATTTTGGTTCACATTTGTTCCTTTTTTTTATTTTAAAGGATTAACTCTTTAAGGATTTCCTTTTGAGAATAATTTATATTGCTTGGTGCCCCCAGTGAAATAGTGTAAAAGAGATTTATAAAACAAGATGTGTATTTTCTTTGACATATCTTTTTATCATTTTTCTAATGGGGAAGAGTTGTTGTTTTGACTTTTGGTTATTTGGGAATTATTTGAAGAAAGTAAACTTGTCATATTTCTTCAAACTTGGTAATCTTCAGCACTGAATACTGAGAGACGATGCCAGGTCTTGTGTGCTTTTGTACTGAACATTTTATCATTTTTCTTAAAATGGCTGTATAAAAAAGGGAGTTTTGATCATTACTGAGTTTTAAAAATTTTGTTAAGTCCATGATGAAACTACTGATTTCCTTCTCTTTGTTCTCTAAGGATTAGGCAGAACAGTTGTTCTGTAAGTGCCATGATACAGAAGAGTAATAGTTGAAAATAGTTAATATCAATGTCATAAATCCTTTAATGCAACTTCTCATTGGAGAGATTTGGTAGTATCATGTCCAACTGTTAATGTAAACAAGCATCCTAAAATTCTTTTTTTTTTTCTCTTGGTTTTGCCAGGTGTATAGTTGGTCCAAAACTGAAAATATGTTTGTTCTTGAAAGAAAAATATCCCTCTTAGCTTAGAGTAAGACTGCTTCGAGACCTGTTTATTCAAAGATGGCAGCAGAGACCTGAATAGGCTAAATGCTCTACATTAGAGATCATTGTGTCAGACACAACAGATGCAGCCTGTGGGTGCTTATGTAGTGCCTTCAGTTTTTCTTTGACTTGTAATCAATGAGAAAATTGAAATGTTTTGTCTCTATTTTTCTTTTTTTAAGCAAAAATAGAGTTTAGACTGTTAATTCTAAAAATCAATTCATGAAGAAGGCTCAGCCTGCTATATACTTCAGTTTCGATGTTAAATCATATATTCAGGTTCTTTCAAGCGGTGCTCCATGAGGTGGCTGGATCAAGGGAAATTATCTTGATTTTGGTATCTTAGGGGCAGTTTGCAGATATATATATATCTAATCCATTGGTTAAATTTGAACATAGGGTACTTCAAAGTAATCATTAAAAAATATCCTGGTATTTATGAGGTATATGACTTTTGTCTTTTTTCAAGGGTATCAAAAATATGCTCTATATAGCACTTAATTTTTAAATAAAGCAATCAGAATATTCCCCTAAACCTTTATGTTTCTTTTGTGCTCAGTTACTAGAAATTATCATATGAACATTCTAAAATAGGCAAAAGTGGCTGCATTGTATGCTTAATTACAAGCATACCAATCATCATACCAATTGCATTATGTGCTTAATTAATTGTATGCTTAATTACAAGCATACCAATCATAAAAGGAAAGGAAATTAACTTATATGTGGTTATCTGTAGGGTTTCTTGAGAACGCTTCTAGTTGGCCTGTGAGTTGAGTTCTATTGGTGACCTAAATGTATTTTTCATAAGGTGTTTTGTGACCACTCTCACTAGTGTAACTTTTTAGATGTAACTAGCAATCTTGTTTTTATTAAAAAAATTTTTTTTAATGTCTATTTATTTTTGAGAGAGAGACAGAACATGAGTGGGGGAGGGACAGAGAGAGGGAGACACAGAATCTGAAGTAGGCTCCAGGCTCTGAGCTGTTAGCACAGAGCCCAATGCAGGGCTCCAACTTACTGCCTGCGAGATCATGACCTGAGCCGAAGTCAGATGCTCAACCAACTGAGCCACCCAGGCGCCCCTGTAACTAGCAATCTTTTAAGAAGGATAGCATTAGAGACTTTGAACTTGTAGAGATTTTCTTTTAATGTTTATTCATTTTTGAGAGAGACTGTGAGTGGGGGAGGGGCAGAGAGAGAGAGAGAGAGACAGACAGACAGACAGACAGACAGAGGATCCAAAGCAGGCTGTATCCTGACAGCAGTGAGCCCGATGTGGGGCTAGAACTCATGAACTGTGAAATCATGATCTATGTCAAAGGTGGATGCTCAACCAACTGAACCATCCAGGCACCCCTCAACTTGTAGAGATTTTTATCTAGTCCTGGTTAAAAGCTCTTTGGGGATTTGTAAAAAAATATATCTTCACTAATACTGAAGGAATAAAAATGAATATTTTGTCTATCTTTAGAGGTTTGAAAAAATGTTTATCTTTTTCAAATTAATGATATGTTTGTATATATATATATATATACACACACACACATCTATATATATATATATATACACACACACACATATATAGTCATATGTATATATAGCCCATGAGTACAGTATTTTTGACAGTTAAATCTAGACTTGATAATCAAAACATCTGTTCTAGTTTGGGAGTGGAGTAGTTTTAATTGACATTTGATAGTTTTATGTGATTGACCTTTTGATGTTCTGAGTTTGCTGTATCCAAATCTGAAAGTTTAGAATTAGCTCTAATTTGAGCATGATCTTTTTTTTTTCCTACCAGTTATGATTATCATTTATTTGACTATATTCTATTTTAGGAATTTATCAAGCTCAAAACTGGTAAAAAAAAAAAAAACCTCTCTTGAGTGTATTTCCACATATAAAATGCCTATGAATTGATTCTACAATCTAGAAGAAAACCATAACTTTGTAACTACAGTACACTTTTTGGCATACTTTAGGTTATATTTCAGAATTTTGCAGGAGTTATTTTTCCATTTGTCCCAATAAGTGAAATTATAGCTGTAAACAAGTATTTGGCAAAAGTGTTGGCTTTTCGACTATTAGAATATACTGTGCAATGATTAAACACCAAAACCAAGATACTATTGTATGGAGATGCTTGGGCCAAGAAATTAATATAAATTATATACTGAATCAAATACAAGTGAGATAGAGAGATGGTACCGACTTGAAAGATTGGGTGTCTCTTGCATATTTTGGGTTATGTGTAGTAGGCAATATATTTATAAAAGTTGGATTTATTTATACCTTGCTCATGAATCTGAAAAGGTTATAGGGAAACCTGAGATATTTTACCTGATAGGATTTCCATACTTAAATATCAGCCAGTCAGAAGGTTTTGAGGCCTCAGTCTTATTTTTTAAAGCTTCCTGAAAAGGAGAAGTATCCACTCCCCATGGCTAGGCTTCACTCTGCTGCTGCAACATTGTCTGGAGGGGGGAGATTTAGCTCCCGTCTGAAATGGCACGATGTGGCTTTTGTCCCAGCTCTTCCTGCTTATGTAGGATGACCTTCAGTGGACTCAAAACTTTGCACTTCCAAGTGTAAATAAGTGATAGTAATATCTTTCCCAGCATGACTCACAGAGATTCAAAGTCATTGTAGATGATTGTGATGCATTTGAAGGCATTTGGGAGTTTTGCCTGGTAAGGTATTATTCTTGTATCTTCTAAACATCCAGAAAACTGGAACATTTGTACCTGCCAACGACCCCTTTTTCAGCAGCCCCCACCTTCAAAGTGTCTTGTGTGTTTTAGTAAAACTGTTCAGCAAGATTGAAAGAAGGAAAAAGTCAGCTATAATCTTCTATGTTTTTTCTGGTCTTTTTTCTATGCATTTTAAATAAGAGCAGTAATGTGTATAGTATTTTGCTTGTTGCTTTTTGCATATATTGTTGTAAGGTTTTTTCCAAATTCTTTTTTTTTTTAATGTTTGTTTATTTTTGAGAGAGCACAAGTAGAGGAATGGGAAGAGAGGGGAACAGAGGATCTGAAGCAGGCTCTGTGCTGACAGCAGCAAGCCCAGTGTGGGGCTTGAGCTCATGAATGGCGAGATCATGACCTGAGCCTAACTCGGGCGCTCAATCAACTGAGCCACCCAGGCGCCCCCCAAATTCTTTGTGATCATTATTTTGGATGGATGTATAAGATATCCAGCCAAGGTGATACAATGTGGTTTACTTACCTCTTCTTCTACATTTGGATGTTTAGGTTGTTTCTAGTTTTTTACATCATAGATAAGTGCTGTAAGGAACAGCTGAATCTATAAGATTTGATCTGATTTTGTCATGTGTTCCTAATCCTCATTCTTAGCAGTGGAATTCCTGAATCTAGGGGTAAGAGTACTTTAACGCTCTTCAGAATTACTGAGAAATTACTTTCTTGGGAGACTTTAAATATAGTTTAAAGTTGCCTCCTGGGCTAGGCTTTCTCTTGGCTTTTTACACTTGAAACACTCTTCCTTTCTCTAAGGCCTTGTCCTTTCAAAAACCCTTTCTCAGATTCCTCCCAGCACACTTGAAGAGGAACTCTCATTTTCCCCAAGTGGTGGGGAACCCCTCATCCCCGCTCCATTAATTTAATTTGAAAATTCAATATATTACCCTCTGAGATGATAGCAAACATAGTTTATAGTTTCCTGAGGCTGCTGCAGTAAATTACCATATTTTGGTGGCTTAAAACAACCGAAATTTATTTACCCACAGTTCTGGAGAGCAGAAATCCAAAATCAGTGTCCTAAGTTGAAATCAAGGACTCAGCAGGGCTGCATTTCCTCCAGATGTTCCCAGAGAGAATCCTTTCTTTGCTCTGCCGGCTTCCAGATCTGCTGGCATTCCTGGACTTGTGGCTGCCTCACTCTGATGTCTGCCTCCATGGTCACATCACCTCCTGCTTTTCTGTGTATGTGAAGTCTCCCTCTCCCTCTGTCTTATAAGGACACTTGTGGTGGCATTTAGGGTCTACCTGGGTAATCCAGGATGATCATTTCTTACCATGTAAAGTAATGTTCACAGGTTCTAGGTAATGAGACCTGATATCTTTTGGGGGGGGGGCACCATTTAGGCCCCTCCGGTGATTCATTCCTAAGATCGGTAAGGTTTTGGAATAGTTATTTGGGTTTTTCTTTAAATCTTCTGTATTATTTAGAGCAAAGCAACTGATACTTGCTGGGAAATGATATGGTTGAATATGAAGTGTAACTATGAATATAATGATGTGAAGAGAGCCCCCGTAGTGTTATCTCTCAGTAGTATTATGTGACCTACTAGCAACGGTGGTATATTGGTATTTACTAAGATAAAAGAAGACTTGATGTTTTGTGATGGGCATTTTGCAAACTTTTGATTTGAAATCAACGTGAAATTTCCTAACTCAAATTTATGAAAAATTGAGAAAACTTACTGTGGTCACTATCAAAGTTAATAAAGGTGTTAAAACTTCTCCTTCTGACATGGGAATGTTTGTACTGGAATAATAGGGCATTTTTTCCTCCTATCAGTGCCTTTGATGTCAACTTAAGTTCCCCTGTTTATCTCCACCTGGTGCAGTTAAGGTTGCAGGTGTACATTTCTGACGATCTATAGCAGGCACAGAGCTTTCTACTCAAATTGCTACTGTACAGTTCCAGAAAATAGCAGGTTGTCACTTGTAGACTCCCAGTATGAGAGAGAAGCTCAGGGAAAGTGGGAGAAAAAGCAAGGGTTAGAAATAACCTGCCAGTTCTAATCTTTAGAACCTTTGCATAAACAAGATTGGAATGAAAACAGTGTTTTTTAAAAAAATTTGGAAACTTGTAACATATCCAATCATAACATTCCATGCTGAGTACATGTACACTTTTAGAAAGACACCACACCGTAATGCACTAGGTCCCCAAATCTGCTTCAGTACTGGCTTTGTGTATAACTTAAACTTCAGACGTCAATTGGCTAGATGGTGTATTTTTATATTGCATCCAGTAAAATGGAAAGAAAAGGTAAAATAGCCAGCAAAATATAGTCAGCATTGCAGTATTAAGTTTTAAGAACATTTTACATGTTAATCAGAATGTTAGGTCCTATATTTGTAATACAGAATCATAAAAACACAATTCAAATTTTCACATGTATGTACGAATATTTAGATATTTTCATTGCTTAGTATCAGCTGAATATAACGGACATGTTGTTAAAAGCAAGAGTGGAGTTCTGAGAAAAAGAAAAGTTAACAAAAAAATTTAACTATCCTGATATCCTCAACCTTACTATTTTGTTCAAGAATGCAAATGTCTGTATTCCTGTATTGAGGCAATAGTTGGGACAGCAAGGAAGCTGTTTGTATTATTCGAATAGTAAAAGTATTAAGTCGTTTGCTTCCTAGGGAATGGAAACAATTTTGTTACATTGTTAGGGTAAATCTTGGAATTCAGTTTAGAAAGTAGAGAATGCTTTTAGGCAATTCAAAAGATGCTCCTGGTCCACATCTCTGGTATCTGAAAGATAATTTATAAAGAAACAAACAAACAAAACAAAACAAATCAACAAAAGCCCAGAATAGCTAAAGTAGCCCTTAAATATATGTTCCAAGAGTGTCACATCCCCCCAAGATCTTGTCCAGGGCACATCCATATGAAAAGTATAATGAGATCTTACAACACCAAGGGTCTGAGAGCCTGGAATCCCTTGGGCCCAATGCCAGTTAGGTATACTTTTCTATCCGTGTCTATGTGGAGTGGTTAGGTTCACTATAGCTTGAAACTCACAAGAGTATTCTCTTCTTCCTAGGTACATTGGGCTGGGAAAAGATATAATGTTTTTTAAATTGAACGTGTGGCCCATTGAAGTGGTTATATGACATCAATTTAATGGGTCTCAACTATCAATTAAAATAGAAAATATCAGGGGTGCCTGGGTGGCTCAGTTGGCTAAGTGCCTGACTCTGTTTCCACTCAGGTCATGAACTCACAGTTCGTGGGACTGAGCCCCACGGCAGGCTCCACGCTGACAGCAAGGAGCCTGCCTGGGACTCCCTCCCCCCCACTCACTGTCTGCCCCTCCCTTACTCACACACATGCTCTTTTCTCAAAATAAATAAACTTTAAAAAATAGAAAATGTCAGTGCTTCACTTCCTCATAAGGATGAGCATTGTTTTGTGGCTTTTGTGTTTCTATTCTGCAACATAATGTATAAATCTTCTGATAAACTGTTCTTAGATCTCTCTCATTGGTAGGGATGAAGTGTGTAACATACTGCCAGAGTTTTGTGTTCAGATATTGGGAGGGGTGGAGACTGTATGGCAGCTTATTGTTGCTCATAGATAAATGGGGTGGGAGCAGAAATACAGTGTGTTTAATATGATGAGGAGATTTTTCCTAATATTCTTGACCAGTTTCACTCTCCTAAAATTTATGGACTCAGTCAACTCAAAAAAGTTGTGTATAATCTAGGAAGTAGAAACTAAAACAGCAACAGAATACAGCTTTATACCATCAAATTGACAAAAAATAACATCTGATATTTTTAACACTGGCCGGAGTGTGGCAAGAGAGGAATTATTTTCTATTATTTTGGGAAGCAATTTGACAAATCTTGGTAAAGTTGAAGATGTGTGTATCTTTGACCTTGCACCTGCCTGTGTGTCTACTCTAGAGGAAGGAACTTTCCTGCCTGTGCACAAGAACACTTGTGCCATGGTGTTCATCGTACCATTCAGAACGTTGGATGGATGGATGGATGGGTGGATGGATATAGGCAGACTTTATTCTAAATCTAGCTATATACATATATATGAATATAATATAGAAATATGATCTCTGCTCTACTCTTGTTTCATTTCAACAATGGAATGGTTAAGAGGATAACCTGAAATTCTTTGATACTTTTTTTCTTGCTCATTCTCAGTTTACTGTCTGCAACTGTATGCGTGTGCATGCGTGTGCATGCGTGTGTGTGTGTGTACAAAGAAAACAACCTGACATTCACTCCCCTGTTGAGAAACCAAAACCAAAATGAAGTATATTTATGCCATATGCACTGTATAGCATTTGGAGTGAATGAGTTAGATCTTTCTGTACCAATGAAATGCATCCAAAAAACAAGAATACAAAAAAAAAAAAAAAAAAAAGAAAAACAGGGAAGATAGAAACAAACTGCAAAGAATTTATATAGTTTAATGCTATTTATGTAAAACTTTGACCCACAAAATATGATAGTATCTATTATATCCAGGCATCCATACTCATTAAAATAAGAAAACCTAAATGAAAATAATACTCTGAAGATTTATTTGAGAGAGAGAGAAGGGATGATACTTTGTAGTACTTGATGATGGTATTTTAGCTGTTATCTGTAGTGTTTTATCTGAAGAAAAAATAAAGATTCTGAAGCAAAATGTGCAAAATATGAAAATTTGGTAAATGTGGCTGGTACACATATGGGTGTTACAGATTTTTTCAACTTTTCTCTTTGAAATATTAATTTAAATTGTCTATTTTTAAAAGGTGGAATCCTTTAATCTTTGAGTTGTAGATTAAGAAATTTGTGGTAATTCTGTATACATTCACATGTAATTTAACATTTTGAAGGAAACTAAGCTGTTTGTTTATCTCAGTGGTCTCATTTGGTCATCGTTGCTACCCTAGGCTTCATTTCAGTGAAGGCATGGTTAGCAGTAACCTGAAAGGCTTTGCCTTTTTCTTCTTGCTTATTCTCAATTCAGCCTCTGCAAACTGTTTAATTCATTCTTTGCTTTCTCATTGTATGTTCACTAGAATGGAAACTCTGTGAGGGCTGGGATTTTGGTCTCTGGCTCTCAAGCATCTATAATAGTTAATGTCTGGCACACAGTAGGGTTCAGTAAGGTTTGGTGCACGAATGAATAAAAGGATAAATGATGAATCTCCAGCTGTGAGTGCTTTTTCACAGCCTGTTAGTTTAAGCATGTAACATGACTGGGGCATGTTACGTGCCTAGTGAATTTACTAGAAGAGACATTATGAGATGCTTCCATATTAATTCATTTTTTACTTGACTCCTGGAACTTGTCAGTTTCTTTCTCAGGATCAGCTTGTCAGCTACCCGTCTGTGAAAGATAAGGACCCAGTTACTCCCACCTTTACCCCCTTATTATACCTCTTACCCCATTTTATACCTTTATGCCTTTTTTTATGACTTTCTGATAAATTCCTAGTTAAATTTACTGTCCATCTGGACACAGTAAGATGTTTGTTTATACCTGTATCTCTACAGTCTCTTGTGATTTCCACTTTCTGTGTTTGCTTTTTTTTTGTATAGTTGCTATTCTATTATCATGTTTCATATAGTCCTAACAGTATAAACTGCCTCAAAGTTTTTTTTTAAAAAATTAGGATGACATATTATTTCCATAGAAAATTAAATTTCTGTAAAATTGTATTTTGCTCACTTTTTTTTTTAATGTATTCATTAAAAACATACCTGGTGCCCAATGTTTTTAACAGAATTCAGTTGTGAATTTTATGAAGCAAATACTTATTTAGTGTTATGGGATGAATTGTATCCCCCCAAATTCCCGTTTTCAAGTATTCACTCCTATTACCTCAGAATGTGACTGTATTTGGAGATAAAGTCTTTAGAGGGCTGTTTAAGTTAAAATAAGGTCATAAAGGTGATCCTTAATCCAACATGACTGTCTTTTTAAGAAGAGATTAAGACACACTACAGAAGGAACACTATGTGAAGACACAGGGAGATGGTGGCCATCTAAAAGCCAAGGAGGGAGGCCTCAGAAGAAATCAACCCTGCTGACACCTTGATCTTGGACTTCTAGCACCTAGATTGTGAGAAAATACATTTCTGTTGTTGAAGCCACTCAGTATGTAGTATTTCTCATGGCAGAAAACTTGAAAACTAATGCACTTGGTATTATCGTTTATTTCGTAAACCTAAATTTTAATACATAATAACCTGTCATTTATATCTAATGGGAATATGGAATCCTTATAATGAAGAAATTAAAGGATGTCATGTGTATATTCTGTACAATAATATTTTGTTTACCTAGTTCTCTATACTTTAAATACAGTGTCATACATCTTCTCATTTGATAGTAATCTGCACTTAGTGACTTGCTTTAAAATACATTCCAGTGCCTGGCAACATTTCAGTATATACATGGCCATATGACTTATAGATACACTGTTGTAATTAGTGTCTATAATAGTGACATTGTGACTAGTACCCTCAGGCACTTTGGCTTCTCAGATTTAATGTTAATTTATTCTCATGTTCTAGGAAGTGGTGAAAATGTATCTTAATATGGTAGCAAACAGGAATTTAGAATATCAGATTAGCTCAAATATCTCATTCCTTGTTTCAGTTAACTGGTAAATACTATTTACCATTGGCTTTGTTGTGAGTAGTTGTGCTGGTTTTAGTTTAGCCACCCAAGTGATTTGTGAATTGGTAGTAAGAGAAATCAAAGATTATAACATTTTGATCAGTGGTGAGCATTCTTTTGCTTCTCACATGAATGATGTGATAATTAGTAATGCAGACATTATTTTCTTTCATAGTAAGCACGGAGGTAAGTTCTGTGATGTTTTAAGATAGATTATGAAACTTCAGTATGAAAAAGATTGGTTTTGAATCTACTCACTTTTTAGCATTGGTTTGCTTTTATTTTACAACATGGTAAATATCAAGAAGGGCCACCTGGGATTATTGCATTCCTGTGTTTTTTCTCCAATCATCCTTTAAAATTCTCTGTGTATACTTCAAATGCTACAAGAAAATAAAAGCAGTATCTTGTATAAAATAGTCTACCCTCAGTTTTGGGTACTCTGTTTTTATTAACTCAGCTCTAAAAGTTTTGGAATCTTTAATCCCTATTTTCAGTAGACACTGTAAGAATTATTTTGGATAAATTATTTTAAAATAGACTTCTTTACTTAACTGGTGTACTATTTGTGAATTCCTTTACAAACATTGTCCAAAGATGGGGACATTATTTCCACTGATTAAGAGGTCATGGTTGTTAGAATGTCATGAATTTCTCATCTAACCTAATAGCATGAGTTAATTTAAATGAATTTTCTCATTTTTATTCATTAAATAGCAAATTATATTTTTCATTGGACTGCTTTAAACAGACATAGCAAGTTTTCCGTTTTTAATCCTCTTTAGAATATATAGACTTTATTATACCATTTAGTATTACTTCTGTAGAGAGGGCACTGGATTGCTAATGCAGAGCAGTTAAGACTTTAAAAACTGTAGCTCTTAAAATAAGCTTATGGTTTAAAAACAATGCTCAATAACTAAAAATATAGTTTACATAGGTTCATAAGTGAAAATGGAATATATTTTCTGTTGACTTGGATTTTATGAAAATCAGGCCTCTTCTAACTAATCAGATCTTATATTTACATAACCTTCCTTCAATTTTCCCCCTTTAATTACCTCCTTTGTATATGTACCCAAAAGGTAGCTGATGTGATCATGTTGCATGTTCTGCATTCCTTTACATTCCTGGCACCTGTGATACCCAGGGCTACCTGCACAGACTGCCTACCTACCTCTGGCTGCTACAGCTCATTACCTAAGGGCTGATTTTTTTTTTTTAAATCACAGCCAGGTATAGGTGCATGGGCAGGGCAGCAATGTGTCTCTGATTTTCTTGGCATTTACTCACCTGTCATGATGGAAAGTTTGCGATTTTGGTATTTACTGAGAACGATGGTACGCTTTGCAATTTAAGTGGTAGAGTTCATTTATTTATTTAGTTTTAACTATTCACCCCTGCTTTGTCGCTAATAACAAATTTACTTCCCTTTGGGGAAGTATTGAGCTACAAAGGAATACTAATAGATAATGAAATTAACAAAGTAATTTTGGTGATTTCAGAGAAGTATTTCACAGTTAAGATTTGTTTGTGACATGGGGACTTAGTTTCTGTGAGGCCAAAATTTTTCTCTTCTGAATAGTGTTTGGATGTGATTCACTTTATCTTCAGTGACCCTGCTTTTTCCTGGCTGCTAAAGCTGGGTGACCCTTTCAGATTGATATTTTCTTTCTATAGATATCTTGATAAATCAATCAGTTTCGAGGCAAGTGTAGTTGATTTGGGAACCCACATGGGTAAATGCCTTGAAAACGCCTCCACAGACCAAATTAAAATGGAAACTTTTTTTTTGGTTTTGCTTGATTTTTGTTATTTTTGTTATGTCAGAAAGCCCAGTTCAAATACCAGTGCATTTCAGACCAGACATTTGTGTTTTATATGGGCAAAAATCACATAAAATACTCACACTTGAGGGGCAACAGCCAAAAGCAAAAACATTTCATGACTCACTATTAGTCTTCCTGACTGTTCATCCAAGAAAGACAGATCCTTTCATTTTACATCTCTGGCCTGGATCTATTAAGGTTAAATTAAACACTTGAGGACAATCATATATCTTTTATTTGCAGTTTTTAGAGGATAGCTCACTTTTTGGCTTCTTAATACAAACAAGGTCTTTTGTGTTGTAATTTAGTCAATTAATGGGTTTTATGGAACAACTTTTGAATTATAATCTCTGCCAGGATTATCCCAGCCATAAGAAGTAAGGTATCTCAGTGTTTCACCTGCTGCCACCTGTGAGTTCCTCTCTGCATAATGTTCATGCCATAGCCCTCAGTTTCCAATCAGTAACAATGGGATATGTGATAGAATCATTCACCTGGGGAGGTTTTTCAGAATGAACAACCTAGATGTGTCCTACCTAGATGTACTGCTTTAGAATGTTGGTGGTTGCAGCTGGGCATGTGCAGTTTGGGAAACCTTACCGTGTATTGCTATGCAGTCCTGTGATGAAGAGACATTGATTGGAACCCCTGAAAGTGTGCCCCTGGCAGTACTCCAGGGAAGTTGCACCCGTAAACCTTGAACCAGAGATATTTGTAGTGAAAATTGCACTTTATAGACTGAATCGGAAGATTTCACAGTTTATTGGAATTCCTGAATTTTGTAAGGGTAAATGTAACATACTATTTGGTGTGCCGTGTATTTTAAATACTACATTTGAATTTGGCTTTTGGTCACTTGTTAATTCATGCAACAAGAATCATTTCAGTCTTTTTTGTAGAACATTAGTATCTCATGTCTTCTGGGATGCTCTTCTCTCCTGCTCATCTTTCTGCTCTCAGCTCCTCAGGCTCTCTTGCTTGCTTCTCATACTAAACCTCCTTAAGGTTTATTCAGATCAACTTTCTCTCTCTCTCTCTCTCTCTCTCTCTCTCTCTCTCTCTCTCTCACACACACACACACACACACACACACCCCATTATCTGTAATGATAGCACCCTTTCTCAAGGCTCTCTCTACCATCTGTTGTCAATGATCCCCAAATTTTATCTTCAGCTATAATCTTCTTATTGTAGGTAGTAATTCATTTCAGTAGCTCAGTCATGAGTAAAGGGTAGACTGATGGATATCTGCAGATGAAGACAGGACTTTTCATCAAATTTAATGGTGCCTTATTAATGCATTCATGTCAGATATCTTCTAGAAAAGAATTATGAAAAACCTCTATTTGTTTTGTCAATTTCTCCATGTTTATAGTTCTTATCTTCTCATAATCTTACTCTTTGTATTGGTTTTGTACGGCTGCTTATAGAACATTACTGCTAAATTGGTGGCTTAAAGGGCAAAATTAATTTTCTCATAGTTCTGGATTCCAGAAGTCTGAAATCAAGATGTAGGTAGGGCCATGCCTCCCTCTGAAGGTCTAGGAAAGAATCCTTTGTTGCCTTTTCCTGGCTTCTCCTGGCTCCTGGCCAACCTTGGCATCCTTTGGTTTATAGCTGTGGCACTCCAGGCTCTGTCGCCATCTACATATGGGCTTTTTCTCTGTGACTGTCTGGGTGTCCCCTCCTCTTCTTAGAAGGATACACACAACTGGATTTTGGCCCACCATAATCCACTATGACCTAATCTTAATTCTTTCTGCAAAGGCCCTATTTCTAACGTTCTGAGAGGACATGAAGTTTTAGGGAAGAGCAAAAAAACAAAAACAAAAACAAAAACAAAAAAAACCAAAAACAAAACCCACCCATCACTATAGGTTTATCCATACCAAATATCCAACATGAGAGGCAGCTGTCACATAGAGTGCAAAATCTGGAAGATGACCGCCAGACTCTCTGCCACTTAGGTGTGTGTGGCTTTGGGCAAGGTACTTAATTTCTGTGTGCCTCAGCCTCCGCATGTGTGAAGTGAGATAATAGTGTCTGTCTCATGAAACCATTGTAATGATTAAAATAGCCAATGTACTTAAGGTGCCTGGAGTAACGCCTAGCGGATTTGAGCAGTAACTGCTGTCAGGGTCTTCTTGCTTCATAGGCCAGTGAAGGTGCTTTCCAGAAAACTTTCTCCCAGCTGTATTCCTCCATCTCCCTCTGCCTGATCTTACATATTATTTAGTTGTTTCTCCTTCGCACCGTAACCATTTGTGAGGTGTTGCAAGAGGGATACGATAGAGCAGACAGCCTTTGCACACTTTCAGGGTCACTGGTGGACCAGCGCACTCAGGACCCCCTGCATGGCTGAATGACTGGAGGTTGGGGGCCCCATTGTGCCTCCAGATGCCTGTGGTTGCGTGGGATCCCTGGAATGTTAATTAATTTTCATATTTCCCTTTAAGTTGCTTCTGTAGCTGGAACAAAGCATTTCTGAGCTGAGTCCCAAAGTGGCATTCTCATTCACTGACACCCTCAGAGGAGACTGTATTTGAAGCATTCTTGTCAGTTTTAAGAGCCTGTAAAAGGTATTCTAGGTTCACAAAGGTAGTTGAAAATCTGCTCCCAGGTCAAGCACTGGATCTTTGGTGACATATTCACACTAAAGATTCTGGGGTCACTTTAGCCATACAAGGCTGAGATACTTTCATGGCACCTAAGGGACCCTGAGGTAAGGGAAGGTACTCTCGTCTTGCCTCTGAGAACCTTCTGGCCTCAATAGAAGTGATTTCACTTCAAAGCATGCTTCTTTTTATATTATTCTCTGCAGTATTTTTTTTCTCTTAAAATTAAACACACCAAGTATCTCAGGTGGTGGCAGTGGTCCAGGCTTACATTGGGACTCCAGATACATTAGTTGAGGTAAATTCAAGTCTTTTGAATTCTTTTCTGTCATCAGAGACCCAGTGGCAAAAACAAAATGAAACAAAACAAAACAAAACAACATAATCCAGCCAAGTAATTTATATATGTAAGCTCAGGTTATTCAGTTTTGCTTGTAAATATATGTTTTTTAGATGTAATTGCTTATTTCTGTTATATGTTGAAGTTAAAATAGAATATGTCAAATTTCAGATAATTCACTTTAAAAATTTATTGTTGAAGAAGACCACCCACTACATTGACTAATCTAGTACTTAACAACAATCACATATACTGTCTCCTGACTTGTTTTTGGATATTTTATACGTTCTCATTTATTAAAAATAGACTAGTTGCTTTGTACATTGGGAAGAGCTGAGAAAATTACTCACTCATTCATCAGTGGTTATTTAAAGTGTAAATTTTTCACTGGCTTGGTGCCAGCCTCTGAGACTCAAACTTTTGCATAGTGAATCTAGAAGAGAGAATGGATGTGTAGACCATTAAATTACAATATAGTGTGAAAAGGGCAAGAGATGGCAATGGTTAACTCGATCTAGGAACAAGGATGAGAAGGTTGCTAACAGGAGCTGTGTTTTGAAACATGAAGCTTGTTGGCCGATATGAACGAAGAATGTGCCATTCATTGTAAAATCTCATGGTATGTTTAAAAACTACAGGCAGTTTGGTTTTGCGAGAGTTTATGGTGCATGGTTCAGTTTCTAGTAGGTGTGGTCTTTGGTGTAGTTTGTAGAAATTCAGAAAATTTTATTGACCTCATGATACCAAATCATTTGTTCAGATAACATAATATCAAATTATTTAATATTTGCAGAAGTGAATGGAGATTAAGACCTGATAACTGATATCCCAATATTAAAGATTTAAAAACTATTAGATAATGCTACAGTCATGGTATTTTCATCTCCCTTTAGTCCTCCTGGTACATCTGTGTAGTGACATATTACTATTAATAATGAATGGTAGCTCACTGTGGCAATAACTCTTGGTCTTGGCAGTGGTAGGAGGGGATGTTCGCATAGAAGGGTATATTTGCCAAGGTCAGTGTGGTTCTTGTAGCAAATAAATTTCCAAAGACAAATGGATTAACACTCTATTTTTTGTTTCTCACCTATGTAAAGTACAGAGTAAGAGTTTTTGACTGGTGGGGCACCTGGCTGGCTCAGTTGACAGGGTGTGTGACTCTTGATCTTGGGGTGGGGGTTCAAGCCCCATGTTGGGCATAGAGATTATAAATAAATAAAAAAAGGAGTTTTTGACTGGTAACAAGGTATTGGGTGGGAGGTTAGGTGAGAGGGAGTGGGCTTGGCTCCATATAGTTGCTCAGGGATCTAGGCTGATGAATGCTTGAATGTTTTCAGCTTGTGGTTTCCAAATTTGTCTTTGGTATCTCCAACCAAGTGCCATATGGGAGAAGTGACAATGTGGAGGAACTCTATCAGATTGATATCTACGTAAGCCCTGAAGTGGCATGCACAACCTCTGCTTATGTTCCCTTGGGGAGAAGTAGCCACAGGGCCCCACCTAAATGCACAGGATGGGTTGTGTAGTCACCTGCGGGACCACTGCTTCTCAGTCACTCAGTGCTATTGAAGATAACCACATGTCTTTGGTGGATAGCCAGTGGTCTCTGTGGTCAGGATGTATGAAAATTTCTGGGGGCAGTAAGAGGATTTGAGAAAAATATGCAGCTTGAGAAAGCCCTGCAGGTGATTCTGGTATGTCGTCTAAAGGCATTTTTCTCTCCTCACCTTATTCCAGTACCAGCCAAATGTCTTCCAATGCAGATAAGGCTCCTGAAATTCAGGGAAGATAAGTCTTAGTGTTAAATATTGAATTTTGATTTAGTATTTCATGCATGTCATTCTGATTTTGATTTTTCTTTTTCCTTTGATTTTTCATTATGTGCATGTTTATTTATTTGCTTTTCCTCCCAGTTTTCCTTAAAATTGTTCAGAATTTTCATGACTCTTAGGAAAAATCACCTTTTAAATACACTCAGAAATATATATGTATGGCTCTTGGGAGAGCTGCAAATCCTTGGATTCATGAGGATTTGATTCAATTTTTTATTTGAACATAATCTTAGTTGCAGTTAGTAAAGATTCCATTAAGTAATAATTTGCAAGTAGACAATATACATGTATCATTTAACTCATAAGCAGAGATTGAGTGTTCTTTCTGCTTCCTATCTTCGTTTCAACAACAGATACTGTGATTTCCATTACTAACTTACAGATTTACTTATCTAAGAGGTACTAATGACTCTTCAGATTAGTAACAACAGCAGTAGCAAAAAACTCTTGGAAAGAGATGCAGAATTTCTGTCACTGCTGATAATTTTTTATTTGGAAAAACTCACTTCCTTTTGTTACCTTTACAAGGATCGGGGCCACAGCAGTAAATGAGATTCGTGGTGAGACAGGTTTGAACCATGTTTCCAGTCCTCAGAGAATCATTTGATTTAAATGTGTAGACTTTGCTTTCTCCAGAGGCTCTGTTAAAGAGTGGTAAAGAGATGTGCCAAACAATAGTCTTACCTTCATTCTCACTAATTGGTTCTGTGTGTGTGTGTGTGTGTGTGTGTGTGTGTTAATAGCTAACTATGTTTTAGGTCCTGTGATAGGTGGTGGATGGTGGGTACAAGTGCTCTCGTGGGGTTTACGTTATTACACTACATTTTAGTGTAATACTGTTCAATAGAATTTTCTGTGACTTTGGGAGTGCATGTCTGTGCTGTTCAGTGTGGTAGCCACTAGGCACATGTGACCACTGAGCATTTGAAATGCAGTTAGTACAACTGAGGAACTGAGTTCTTTTATTTAGTTATAATTAATTTAAATTTAAATAGCTACATGTGCTGTCTACTGACTATCTTATTGGACAGTGCAAATTTAGAGGAAAATATACATTATTTGAACAGTCACACCACAAAATGTAAAAATGCAATACTAATAAGTAGTGTGAAGGAGACATGTATGATGCTTTCAGACATATGGAGGTTTATTTGGCTTATAGAAGCAAGTCATTAAAGACTTAAGTTTTGCTGATAGAGGTGAAGAGAAGTGGAAAAATTTGAAGGATGAGTAGGGTATAAAATGGACAGGATCTGGTGGTTGGTAAAATGGGTAAAGGTAGGTGGTTTCAAAATTATTTCCAGATTTCTTGCTTATACAACGGAAGATACGGGTGTTATTCATTAAGAGAGAGAACACTGAGAAAGGACCAGGTTTGTAGGTAAAGCAAATGAGCTTGGTTTTGTAATATTGGGTTGAATATATAGGCCTGAAACACAGAATAGAGGTTTGGGCTGGACAAATACCTTTGGTGCTTGAAGTTATGAGCAGGAATGTGCTCACTTAGAAAGAAAGCATTAATTGAGATGATGAGAGGACACAGGACTGAAATGAGGAACTCCAGTGCTTAATGGTGGGGTAAGCATATAAGGAAGAAGGACGATGGATTCTGAGAGAATTGAAGAGTCCATGAACTTGAGGTTCCAATGCAACCTAAGAATTATCTTTGTGGATATAGTTGCATAGTAGGCTTGGAGGAGAGAAGCTGATGGTTTAAGAGGTTTGAATAAATGATTCTTGAGATAAAATTTGGGGAAGATGATAATAAACAAGAGAGAGGTGGTCATGGGGATTAAGGGAAAAAGAGACTGTGCATATTAATTAAAGTCAAAACACATTTAATCTCATTTTGAGTAAAGAAGCTGTCTAAAACTCATTTAATTTCATTTTGAGTAAAAAAGCTGTCTAAAACTCTTATTAAGATTGTTAACATGTATTTCATAATGTGCATATATTTAAGTAGTAATACATACATTATGTGAAACTCATTTGTTATGGTATATAATAAAGCTAATGATCCCATAATATCACTTAGGTTTTGATCATTTAAATTTGAAGGTTTGCTCTTGAGGGTAACTTCAGAATGATTAGAGATACTTTATTCCATTATTTAAAAAAATTATGTGACCTCCTCAATGTTGGCAGGTACCAATAATAAAATGCCTTGAATTTTGCATTTGTAGCTTTGAAAGTATTATGGTAAATTAAGTCACCTGCCCATGCTTTGAAATCTTTAAAACTGAGTATTTGATCATTCATCTGTCATTGGCATTGACTGTTGCTAGCTGCCCTTTAATTCTTCCCTTCCATTTTGTTAGCTGCCCTTTACTTTTTTCCTTCCATTTTATAATTAATTAAAACCACAACTTGCAAAGAACATGAGTTATTTGAATCCTTCTTTGAAAACAAATGCCTACGTTTTAATACCTTCAGAGAGATTGGTAGTTATCAACACCATTTTGAATCACTCTCTCTGAACCAGTACTCACCCCTTCCCCCATTCTTGCAAAAAGTACACTTAAATTGACCTTTCTAGTTTGGGCTAAGTTGTGAAATATAACTCTAAAATTATTTTAAAAATAATTTGGCTATAATTGTCCAGTTTGACAAACGTTACATCTTCTCTTGACTATAAATAAACATTTTTGAAATCAAGGCACATCTATTAGTATATTAAAGACACCAGTATAAAGAAATGATATAAATGATGGTATAAAGGAAGATACCAACTTTCAGTTATGATTTTATTTGATTATTTCTGTTACTTCACAGTTGTCACTTGTTTGTGTATATATGCAGTTACATTTGATCGTCTTATCAACTACTCCACAAATAATAACAAAAGGTTTTTTTTCCATTTAAATTTATTCTAGAATGAAAGATAGTATTTAATTTTGCTCAGATTTCTGTTGAGACAGTTCTATTAAAATTATACCTGTGTGTGTGTGTGTGTGTGTGTGTGTGTGTGTGTGTATCTCTGTATATATCGTAGTGCATTAGTAAGAAAGTTCTTTATTCTTATGTTAGCCTCATCTTACATGGTGGATATAGCAAAAGGTTAGTTTTATTATTATTCACAAATCAATGCCACTTATATCTTTAATAAATTGGACATCCTCATGAGCTTACTCTTTGCTGAGTACCTGGATATTAAAAATATGTCCTTTCCAGTCAGTAGTATTTTAGCCTCTTCTGGATTAAGCCACTTCTGGTTGACTTGTTCTGTTTGGTATAAAATAGTCCATCTTTTATTTTCTCTTAACACTTACCATGTTACTCAGTAACGTGGTATCTGTACCTGTCACAGGGAATTTACTTCTCCTGAGACAATGATTCCACTCAGTAATCTCTCCATCATCAGTTCTCTGCTATTGGGAGCCTGATTTGATTTGAGTCTAGACATGTATAGAGGGGTAACTAGTTCTTTCTGGACTTCTGGGTCAGCAGGTAGATTTGTACCACGGAAGCAACTCGGGAACTGAATTCTTAATTTTATCTGCTTCTTAATTTTATTTTATCTATTTACTTTTAGTTTTGAAAACCTCATGTACAACAATCCTGTATCCTGATCCTAGGCCTCTGCTAGCCCACCAACACTCTCAGATGGATGTACCTCTTAATAAGACCTGTGGGAAGTTCTGAATCCCTGTAAGCCATGCCCAGACTATGGTTACCCAGAAGCACTGTCTTAGGCAGAGTTAACTGTCATCACCTTCTTCTAAGCTGAATAAATATTCCCATGTCATGTAGGTTATGGAGTTGAACTGATAGTTGGTCTTCTCTTAGGGCAATTGATTTCACACTGTTATGCTATGAACTATAATAAGAAATAGATTTAGGGGCACCTGGGTGGCTCAGTTGGTTAAGTGTCCAACTTTGGCTCAGGTCATGATCTCTCAGTTTCTGAGTTTGAGGCCTGTGTCGGGCTCTGTGCGGACAGCTCAGAGCCTGGAGCCTGCTTCAGATTCTGTTTCTGTCTCTCTGCCCCTCCCCCACCCCCACATGCTCATGCTCATGCTCACTCTTTCTCACTCTCTCAAATATAAATAAATATTAAAAAATAAAAAGCTCTTAAAAAAAGAAATTTAAAACTAGAGTCCAGCACGGAAGCAAAAGTTCCACAAACCAACACTTACCCTTGCTTTTTGATACAATTTCTTTTCTGTATTATTCTAATAAAGTTTTTAAAATGCTACCTGTGATGTGGTTAATGGATTTGTAATCTAATATGTCTTCACTGACGTTTGGTAAACATTTTAGAGGACTGCAGCCTTCCCCAGGTTATGTCTGAGATGTGAGTCTCTAGGTAAGATAGTCTTTGGTTGCCTTATTGGTTTGCTTACTGGATGTTTTAACAGACACTTTTTTATTTACTCACCACCATCTCCTTTGCCCCCTTCCAAAGGCTTAGGCCAGATAGTCGGATTTTATGGAGGTCACTTACATAGTATCTTCTTGCTCACCATCTGTTTCCTTCCCATCCTCTCCTGTGGCCAAAAGAGGCAGTCTCCTTCTTTCTGTGTGTTGGGGACTTCCCCTTGTATCATAGGCTGAGCCATTCTATATTATTATTAAACTCTATGATCCAGTCATTCAGCCCTTGATATGGGAATGGAGATTACCAATAAAAATAGATTGTTTTAGTTTTCTAAAACTGTGACCCCCAGACCATGATTAGGACCATGTTATTACACTAGGAGATACTTTGAGTCATTTTTTTCTACAGTGGAAAAAGCTGGTTTATAAAACTGGGATGATACTGTCATTTTGCTGTCAAATTCTTTAGGCTGTTCTTGGAGAGAATTGTCTTTCAATTGTTTATGAATATTAATAATTCTTTAAACTCTGTATTGGATTATTGTGCCACTAGTAGAAAAAGTGTGTTATTGCAAATTTTCCCTGTCTTTGGGTTCGGAATTTCCAGAAGACTCTTCAAACACAATTTTATATGAGGTTAAAAACATATGTGGTAGATTTATGTATCTTATAATTAGAAATTTGTGCCTTTTGACTCCCTTTGCTCACTACCAACTCCCTGCCTCTGGGAGTCATCAGTATATTTTTTGCATCTATGAGTTTGTTTTTTCTAAGTCCTGGGGGTATAATGTTTAGCATAGTGACTATAGTTAACAATATTACGTATTTGCAAGCTTAAAAGAGAGTAGATCTTAAAAGTTATTATGACAAGAAAAAAAAGTTAGTAACTGTATATGGTGGTGGATATTAACTAAACTTAAGTTGTGGTAGTCATTTTGCAATGTATACATATATTAAATCCATAATTATTTTGTCTGTCTAAAACTAATACATTGCATGTCTGTTATATCTCCATTAAAAAGCAGAATCATAAAATCAGATATGGTGGGTACAGTGAAAATAGAGGAAAAAAGATGTTAATTGTGTTTTCTATATTAGTTAAAAGGCATTCTGACAAATTATTTTAAATGTGACAATAAACCCCTCTTTCTAAAGAGCAGTTGTTACAACTTTTTTTTTATAAATGTAAAATACAACCCAGAGTTTTAAAGTTTTTTTTTATTGCTTTTTGATTATTTTTATTGAAATGCTTATTGTCTCTTGTTAAATAACTACATTAATTATATAGGTAGGGCCTAGCTTCTCAACTTTTTCCAGAAGAAGCCCCCAGTTTCCACTAAAGGGTTTTATGGGGGCTCCCCACACGTCAAATTTCACATAGCCGGCTGTGTTGGCTTTTTATAAAGGACTTGGATGCAATGCCAAGGCCTCCCACTAATTGTTTTATGGGCCCTGTGTGGGATTTGCATCCCTGACTGGGGAAGCCCCTGTTAAAGGACTGTGGGAGTGAGGAGTTGTCAAACGTACCCAGAAAGAGCTCTGAAAAAACTCCTGGTTAGCTGTGCTGTTGTTGCCAAGGAGCATAAGCAGAGCACAAAACATGCCAAATGCTGACTGATTTTAAACAGTGACCCCTGTTTCAGAGAAACTCACTTCATTACATTTTTGGGAGAAAATCAAATCACTAATAGCTCCATAATTAATTTGAGTGCTCATTTCAGTTTGGCACCAGTAAATTATTGTTTTCCAAGTGGTAAAAAAAAATACAACTAAATATTTTTATGTATTCTTTGAGGGGAGATAACTCATCATGGTTATCGGTGAACATTTAGTCTTGGAGTAATGTGTTCAGAGTTGTGTGCTTTGTTTTGTTTCCCTCTAAAAGGGTTAAGGTAGTATGTTTTACCTACTGTTAACCATTAATTTGCATATATCTACACTAAAAAAAGCAACTTCTAAATTATAAAGGATTGTAGTGGCAGAGTTGAAACTCTTACTTCTTCACCAGGCCCTGACGTTGTTTTTTTTTTTTTTTTTTTTTTTTGTCTCAAGCAATCTACTTGGCATTCTGAACCTGTCTTTCCTCTAGAGGCTGAAACAAGATATTTTTGAAGTACGGTATGACCTCAGAGAGTGCTGTTAGCTTGTTTAATGTTGACATGTGAACAGAGTTATTAGAGCCACACTTCAGTAGGCCTGGAATAGAAATACTGTATTCTGCAGGAAGATAAGTATTACCTGTCTCCTTGCAGGTTGACAGTGTTAAAATGAAATAGTATATTGAGATTTTTTTTTTTGTAAATTTTGAATTTTCTTTTGGAAGTTGGTGAAGGAGAAAAATAAGTAGAGTTCCCTTTTAGTAACCAAAATACGCTCATCTTTTAAAAAAAGGTTCTTGTGTTTCACCTAAATAGTCTTAGATTAGCAATTCTTTATGAAAAACATTTATCATTTTCCTTTTATTATCATGTTTCTTGTATATATCTCCAACATGGATATTTCTTCTGTGTGTGGAGTGTGTGTGTGTATGTTTTACTTATTATGCTATTGTAATGTGTAAATCACAAGTAAACCATTATGTATAAAAGCAAAATTAGTTCATTTATGCAAACTACAAAAAGAATTTCAGTAGTCTGTTAATTGTTTTATTAATAAAACTGTTTTGTTGTTGTTGTTGTTGTTGTTGTTGTTTTCTTCAAAGCTGGTTACAAGATTGCAAATCTCAAGCACAGAGGGACCCTTTGTGGAAATTTCCTCATCACTGTGACTCCAGGATATTTTTATCTCAACTTTAATACATGATTACCTTTCTATATAAAATAATTTAGTCAGCCTGCTATTACTTTGTGGGAAACTATTCCTTAAAGCCAGATTTTATCTCTGGATGGTCCCTCGGTATGTCTTTATTTTGAGTAAGAATCAGTTTAATATTATGATCTATATAAAACTAACCTTACTACTATCTATTAAACATAATTGTTAAGCTACCCTTGCAGCTTCCTCTCATGAGCTTAAGTTTGTCTTTGTTATTTAGACACCAAATTATATAATCTTTTAACCATTGCCAACATTTATTCTCTAGGTTGTACTAAACTTTTCCCTTTAGTTTGAGATCTGAAAGACCAATTGCATAGAGTACTGGTCTCTGCTTCTGTGCTGCCATTATATTCTTACATTCCAATAGAACTCACATCAAAAGTGCTATTTCATTGACTCCTTCTCTAATGTGTCTCAACTAATAATCATGCAAGATGTCTTTATGTGTAAACCCATCTTTATACAGCTTTTCTTCATCAGACATCTTAGGTTGTAATTATTCCCTTGAAGATCCTTCTCTGCATTTATTTTAGATGTGGTGGTAAAACTTTAAAATGAAAAAAAAAAAACCCAAAAAACAAAAACAATGCCAATTCACTATTTAGAATATAGAATACATAGTAGTGTTCTGAATTATTTTTTTAATGTTTATTTATTTTGAGAGAAAGAGAGAGAGAAAGGGGGAGTGAGAGAGAGAGAGGGATTGAATATGGGGTATGGGCAGAGAGAGAGAGGGAGAGAGAGAAGCCCAAGCAAGATCCATCCTGTCAGCACAGAGCCTGATGCGGGGCTCAATCCCATGAACCATGAGATGACCAGAGCTGAAATCAAGACTTGGATGCCTGGTGCCCCGTGAGTTAATATTAACAATTAGCATACATAGTGAAAACTTGGATTGTGAGTAACTTGTTCTGCAAATGTGCTACAAGGTGAGCAAATATTTCCAATAAATTTTAACATATGATCACAACTGAGCCAATGGTTCTTGAAATTCACTTTGATATATGAGTGCTTTAGATTACAAGCATGTTTCCAGAACAAATTATGCTCGCAAACCGAGGTTTTACTGTACTTAATATATTCTCAGTTCCACATGCACTTCATAGTTTTTACCTGAATCTTTTAGCATTAGCATTATTATTCCTGTTTCTAGATGATGATATCAAGTCTTGGGAGAGTTAAGAAACTATCCTATAGTTACTATCAATGAAATTGAATTAAGAATCAAAAAGCTTCCAACAACCAAAAGTCTAGGACAGATGGCTTCACAGGTGAATTCTACCAAACATTTAAAGAAGAGTTAATACTTACTCTTCTCAAGCTGTTCCAAAAAAGAGAAGAAGAAGGAAAGCATCCAAATTCATCCTATGAGGTCAGCGTTACCCTGATACCAAAACCAGATAAACACACTAGAAAAAAAGACAACTATGAGCCAATATCTCTGATGAACATACATGCAAAAATCGTCAACAAAATATTAGCAAACCACATCTAACGATACATTATAGAAGTCATCAATCAAGTGGAATTTATTCTAGGGGTGCAAGGGTGGTTCATTATTTGTAAATCAATGTGATACATCACGATAACAAGAAAAAGGATAAAAAAATATGATCATCTCAATAGATGCAGAAAAAACATTTGACAAAATAAAACATCCATTCCATGATAAAAACTCAATAAAGTAGGTTTAGAGGGAGCATACCTCAGTATAATATAGGCTGTATATGAAAAACCCACAGCTGACAATGATGAAGAACTGAGGTCCTAGCTACGGCAATCAGACAAGAAAAAGAAATTAAAGATACCCAAATTGGCAAAGAAGTAAAACTTTCACTATGTGCAGATGACATAATTCTGTATATGGAAAACCCTGAAGGGGTGCCTAGGTGGCTCAGTTGGTTAAGCATCCGACTTCAGCTCGGGTCATGATCTCGCGGTCCGTGAGTTCGAGCCCTGCATCAGTCTCTGTCCTGATAGCTCAGAGCCCGGAGCCTGTTTCGGATTCTGTGTCTCCTTCTCTGTCTCACCCTCCCCCGTTCATGCTTTGTCTCTCTCTGTCTCAAAAATAAACAAACATTAAAAAAAAAAGAAAACCCTGAAAACTCCACAAAATAATACTACAACTGATAAATGAGATAAATTGCATGATACAAAATTAGTAGAAAGAAATTTTTGCATTTTTATACACTAATAAGTAGCAAAAAGAGAAATTGAGAACAGTCCCATTCATAATTGAACCAAAAATAATAAAGTACCTAGGATTAAACTTAACCAAGGAGGTGAAAAACCTATACTCTGAAAACTGTAAATCACTGATGAAAAAAACTGAAGAGGACACAAGCAACTGGAATCCATGTTCATGGATTGGAAGAACCAATATTGTTAAAAATGCCCATACTCCCTAAATCAGCCCTCAGATTTAATGCAATTCCTGTTAAAATACCAACAGAATAGGAACAGATAATCCTTAATTTTGTGTGGAACCCACAAAAGACTCTGAATAGCTAACACAGTCTTGAGAAAAAAGAACGAACCTGGAATTATCACAATCTTAGATTTCAGGGTATACTACAAAGCTGTAGTAATCAGAACATTATGGCACTGGTACAAAAATAGTCCCATAGAAGAATGGAACAGAATAGAGAGCCCAGAAATAAACTTATGCATATATGGTCAATAAATATATGACAAAGGAAGTAAGAATATAGAATGGAGAAAAGAATATACAATGGAAAATACCATTCAACAAATGATATTGGGAAAACTGGACAGTTACATGCAAAAGATTGAAACTGGACCACTTTCTTACACCATACACAAAAATAAACTCAAAATGGATTAAGGACCTAAATGTGAAATCTGAAATCATCAAACTCCTAGAAGAAAACACAGGCAGTAATTTCTTTGACATTAGCCATAGAAACATTTTTCTAGATATGTCTCCTCAGGCAAGGGAAACAAAGAAGCAAAATTAAACTATTGGGACTATACCAAGATAAACAGCTTTTGCAAAGCAAAAGAAACCATCAATAAATCAAAAATGCAACCTACTAAATGGGAGAAGACATTTTTTTTTCAAATGATATATCTGATAAGAAGTTCATATCCAAAATATATAAAGAACCTAGACAACACCAAAAAACATCTGATTAAAAATGGGTAGAGGACCTAAATAGACATTTTTCCGAAGAAGACCTACAGATGACCATAAGACACATGAAAAGATTCTCAACATTATTAATCATCAGGGAAATGTAAATCAAAACTACAGTGAGATACCATTTTCCACCTGTCAGAATGGCTAAAATCAAAAAGACAACAAGTGTTGGTGAGGATGTGGAGAAAAAGGAATCCTCATGTGCTATTGACAGGAATGCAAATTGGTACAGCCACTGTGGAAAACAGTATGGAGTTTCCTCAGAATATTAAAAACAGAAATACTGTAAGATCCAGTAATTTTACTACTGGGTATTTACCCAGAGGAAATGAAAACATTGATTTGAAAAGATACATACACTTCTCTGTTTATTACAACATTATTTACAATAGCCAACATATGGAAGCAACCCAAGTGTCTGTCCATAGATGAATGTGTAAAGAAGATCTGGTACTTATATACAATGGACTATTAGCCATAAAAAAGAATGAGACCCTGCCATTTGCAGCAATGTGGATGGACCTAGAAGTTTTAATGGTAAGCAAAATAAGTCAGAGAAAGATACCATATAATTTTACTCATGTGTGGAATTTAAGAAACAAAACAAAAAAGACAAACATAAACTCTTAAGGGTGCCTGGGTGGCTCAGTCACTTGGGTGTCTGACTTTGGCTCAGGTCATTGTCTTGTGGTCTATGGGTTCAGATCCCACATAGGGCTCTGTGCTGACAGCTCACAGAGCCTGGAGCCTGTTTTAGATTCTGTGTCTCCCTCTCTCTCTGTCTCCCCACTGCCCGTGCTCTGTCTGTCTCTCTCTCAAAAATAAACTTAAAAAAAACCAAAAAACAAAAAACAAAACTCAAGTACAGGGAACAAACTGGTGGTTGCCAGAGGGGAGGTGGATAGGGGGATGGGTAAAATAGATAAAGGGGATTACTATTATACTTATCTTGATGAGTACCGAGCGATGTACAGAATTGTTGGATCTTTATATTGTACACCTGAAAGTAGTATAACACTGTGTGGTAATTATATTTTAGTAAATAATTGGTTAGTATGGAGAAAAATAAAATATTAAAGGAATTATTCTGCAAGTAAGCAGGGTTGGGATATGAATGCAGTAGGCTTATGTACTCTGCAATTTTATGTTTATGAAAGCAGTATTGAAATAAAAGGGATTGTTTAGATTTTCCAATTTACCTTTTGGTAATTGGCGTCTGGTTTGCAGATATTACCTTAGGTAACTACTGATAGTAGATATATAGTAATTGTTGAATAAATTCCAAAGCCCTCAATTCAAGTTCTGGCATTTCAACTGGACGCTGATAAATTATTGAAACTTCTTGGACTTAAGCTTTTCAGATAGAAAAATAATGAATTTAGGTGTTGGGAAAACTGGATATTCACATGCAGAAGAATGAAATTGGACGCTTTATCTTATACCATACACAAAAATCAGCTCAGATTGATTTGACTTACAACCCTGAAACTGTAAAACTCCTAGAAGAGAAGATACAGGGGAAAGGCTTCATGAAATTAATATTGACAGTGATTTCATGGACAGGACACAAAATGCACAGGCAGCAAAACCAAAAGTAAACAAGTGAGACTACATCAAACTGAAAGGTTTCTGCACAGCAAAGGAAACAACAGAGGTAAAAGATAACCTGTGGATCAAGAGAAAATATGTGTAAACTATATATCTGATAAGAGTTAATCCCCAAAATATATAAAAACTTTTGCAGCTCAATATCAAAAAAACCTAATAACCCAGTGAAAAAATGAGCTAAGTACTTGAATAGACATTACTCTAAAGAAGACATACACATGGCCCAAAAAATATATGAAAAAATGCTCCATGTCATTAGTCATGGAAATGCAAATCAAAGCCACAATGAGCTGTCACCTCACACCGGTCAGGATGAATATTACCAACGTAAACCACACACACACACACACACACACACACACACACACACACACACGGTGTTGGCAAGGATGTGGAGAAATTGGAAGGCTTGCATGTTGGTGAGAATGCAAAATGGTACAGCTGCTATGGAAAACCATATGGAGGCTCCTCAAAAAATTAAAAAGAGAACTGCCATATGATCCAGCCATCTCACTTCTGAATTGCAAAGAGGATCTCAAAGAGTTATTAGCATTTTCATGTTCATTGTGGGCACTACTCATAATTACCAAGATGTGGGAACAACCTGAATATCCATCAACAGATGAAAGATACAGAAAATGTGGTATATACATACAATGGAATGTGGTATACACATACAATGGATTATATATACATACAATTCAGTCCTAAAAAAGGAAGGGCCCTCTGCAGCATGTGACTCGATGGAGGAATCTTGAGGACATTATGCTTAGTGAAGTAAGCCACTCCCAGAAAGACTAATACTGCATTATTCCACTTACATACACAAAAATAAACTCTGAAATAGTCAAAAGCATAGGATCAAAGAATGGAATGGTGGCTGCCAGGGCTGGAGTAAAGGAAATGGGGAGTTGCTAATCAGCAGGTATAAAGTTTCAGTTAAGCAAGGTGAATAAGCCCTAGAGATCAGTTTTACAATATTATCCCAGTAGTCAACAATACTGTGAAATACACTTAAAATTCAAGAGGGTAAATCTCACATGAAGTGTTTTTACCAAAATGACATGCATTAAAAAAAGAAAAAGAATATGAACCTAGAGAAAAATAACATGTTTACATTAACTGTTCTTTCAGACACAGAGCCGTTTGTTCAAATGAAGTCTTTTTCAGAAGCTGTTTTTATAGAATAGATAAAATCAGACATGTTCTTCTTGGAGATGTAACAGTGGAAGGAGGGAGTGGTGATAAAACTTACTTTGCTCTGTTTGCCCCTACCCCTGGGCAGTTTGATATGCACTAGATTAGGTGATCTTTCAACTCAGAGATAATTTGGGTTCTAAATCTCTTTGACCATGATCTTCTCAAACGTTTGGCTTACACTTGGACTGGGTCTTAAAAAATAGTATGGAGCTAAAAAACATGAATAAACTACTCCCGAGGGGGAGTTGCTGTCAGCACTCAGTTGTTTCCAATTATTGTAGGATCCACTTTAAAGATGTTATGTCTTCACTAGCATATGCCGTTTTGGGGACTCTTTAATTTTTGGGAGAAATTCCTCTTCCTTCTGAGAATGATTTTCCTTTTCTACCCTTCCCTTAGGCTTTTAAAGCATTTACTTGACACATCTGTATTACTCCTATTTGGAACAGTAGTTACTCACTTGTTACTTCTGGGACTAGTGAGGAAAGCTGAATTTGAACATTGCTGAAATGACCCTCTCAGCTGAACTATGTCAGCTGATAATGTATGATGATTTCTTGTTCTTATGTTTCTAGGCAAAACGTCTTGAGCTGCTAAATTGGAGAAAAATTTTAGTTTTTTTTGCTTTACATTTTGCTTTCTCAACATTATAAAATTTGGAGGAGGTGGGGAAAGTATAAGAGTTTATTGGGAGACCTGTGCCTCTACTACCTTAATTTGGAATAGGGGTACTTTGTGGCAGTTTGCTTCTTTTCATGGTAAATATATTCTTGTTTTGCATACTGTAATCTCTCAGAACATTGACTATAAAATAGGGGGGAGGCAAAAGTCTGAGATACAGAATCAGAATGTGTCCCAGACTTGGGTGGTGGGGTGAACTATTTGGCTGCCTCCTCAGCATTCATTTGCCACTTCTACCGACAGCCCGCAATTTCCTTTTGAGTATCCATGAATTTCCAGGAGAGCTGACTTTATTTCCTGTATGTAGTTTCCATTAAGACAATCAATGCATTTCATCCTTCTGGCTGTAGTGATGTATACGGGTTGGGTGTGTGACCTAAGCCAGTTCAATCAAAGTGAATCACAGGGCTATGGTTCAGCATTTTAGAACAACAGTGCTTTCTTTCTTGGTGATTTTGAGCAAGGCAGGTATTGTGCCTCCATAATTGCTGCCCGCTGTTTTGGATAATGAGCTGAAATGGTATAGTGGGGAAATGGGTCCTTGGTTATTTCATTGACCCATTGGATCAAGCCTAACCTGAAGCTTATACTACTTCTTAACTTTTCAGTTATGGGAGCCAGTAAGGCTCCTTTATGTGTAAGTTAGTTTGAATAAATCACTGCCAGTGAATGAGTTTTGCCTGATACATCAAAGCCTTTGGTACTTTTGCCTGGATCTTCCTAATTTCATTTACTTTCCTTAGAAGTAAAATCTCCTGCCTGTTTAGACCTTAGTTCCCTCACCTATTAAGTGAAGAGTTATATTGAACTATACAAAATATATAATTTTTTCTCTCTGCTTCTAAAAAGCATAACTCAAGTCTGTTGTATCAGAAATTTGTTGACTTTCCTCTTCCTATTTAGCAAAATTTATCCTGCTACCATCCAGACCTTAGGAGTGTGGATCTTCTAATACCATGCATAGAATAGCATAAATGGCATTCTTTTAATCAGTTTCACAATCTGATTACCTCTCTTCTTTTTTACCTCAGAAATAATTTTTTCAGAGATGCAAATTTTGAGGAAGAGATGGAAATAGGACTGAGGAAGAGTGACTATCTTCCTGTTAGTCTATAATTGAGAAATAACACATGACTGTAGCAAAGCTAATAATTAATGATGCCAAAGATAAGTGGTCTGCCTCATTATAAATCAGTTAATTTTTCTGTTTTTATTTAAATAACATGCTGGCTTCCCAACTGTAGCCAACCATCAGTCGTCAGTAGTTAAAATAATTATTTGAGAATAGTTTCACAGATCAGTTCAAACCTTTGACCTAGCGGTAGAAAAACAACTCCAAGCAGTTGCCTTAAAGATATGCTAAGTTGATGTCAAATTGACATGTAAGGATAAGCACAGAAGTGCTTCAAGACATGGACAGGTTACTGGGGGGGATTTTAATAAGAGTTTGGATATTCATGATGACTTTAACCATCTATTCAAAAAGGTAAGCTAAGAATCATGTAGATTTTTAAAGCTGAATGGGTGCCGAAGGTGGTTGGTTGGGGGTATGGTGGTGGTGGGAAATAACTTTTATTGGATCGTGCCAAATGGTGACAGGAAGCAATCAGGGCTTTATAAGAATTCAGTGAATGGTAATTTGCAGCAATCCAGTTTCATGCAGCGAAGATTACCTGCAAGGCACAAATTTAAATTTCTTTTTCTTTCTTTCTTTCTTTGTTTTGTTTTTTTGAAAATGACAGCTTTGATATGTGTGACTCAATGATGAATGACTTCGTGAAATACTACTTATAAAAAATAAGCATGCTCCCCCAGATTGCACTGCAGGACATTTAATGTCTTTTCTTCTGAACAGATGTTTTACAGATTTTGCAAATTTTCTATCAAACTCTTCTTGGTCTTCTCCATGAAGAAAAAAAAATACGTGATTATATTTAAGTCTTATATTGCTCTAATTTTTCTGTTTTGCTTGCTGGTGAGACTTTAGCAACAAGATTTCCTGCATTCTAAAGTATTAACTTAAAGATATCTAAATTTTATAATTTTTATTTAAGGCCAACCATAATATTAGCCTAGAGGAGTTTGCCCTGGGGTTCAGATGCATCTGCCATTTTGAATGGATGCTCCGGGGACCTGTCTTATTTTGTTTCTCTCAAGAACACCTTGTTAAATTTGGTGATCATGTCCAAAGTCAGCAATGCATGCTGAGTTTCGTGAGTTATTTGGCTATACATTGGGTTACATTTTTTTTTTAAGTTGTCACTATTTTCATTGACTCTTACAGTGTTATATTGATTTATAGTTTGTGTGTGTGTGTGTGTGTGTGTGTGTGTGTGTGTGTTGGCTACATTTGCTTTTTGCAGTTAAAAAAATAGTTTAAAATAGTACCTTTGAATGGTGTTCATCAGGTGAAAATTTAGTAGATAAAATTCAGAAAACAGATGACCTCAAATTAACTTAAGTATTGGCTTTTAAAAAACATGCTTAATTTAAAGCACTTCATTTTATTTTCAAACTTAAAGGGGTAATTTTCCCTGTGGTAGAATAATAGGAGTTATTTTAAAAAAGAAATTTTCTGTCTCAAAATTGACCTAGTATTTACTTTCTTTGCTTGAGAGTTATTTGCATGTAATCCATTCATTTAAAGTTCTTAAGTTTCACTGACAATAACTGGTAAACTTGGATGATTTGCACCCAGCCAGCCCCAGTCACAGACTTGATACACTAGAAAAGGACAGTAAGAGCTCTAGTGGACAGATGAGTTTATTCATTCCTTGTGGATCACTGATGAATTAATTTGCTTTCAAATCTGCATCAGTGCATTAATATTTGCAATTAAATTCAGCAACTACTGACAGTGTTGTTACGGTCAGATCATTAGGTGCCTCTAGATGAGAAATAGTTGTGGAACATTTCTTGTTTGTCAAGGAGCCAACGGATTACTAGTGACAAAACACAGAAGCAAAAACAAACAACATTCAAGATGTATTTAGTAACTCTACAAGATATAGGCATTCTGTGAGGGCTCATGGAAGGGCTGGGTCAGAGGTGGGTGGGGAGAAATAAAATCATCATAAAGGATTTGATGTTTGAGCTTATTCCTGAAGCATTAAGCAGCCTTTTTGGTGAGAGATGTGGTGAAAGGGGATTCAGTTGGCAGAAATGGCATGAGTAAAGATAGGGAGGTAAGGTAATAAATGTTGGAGAAGTGACGTTTCAGAGTAGTAAGCTTTAAATAGGTTGTGTGTGAAGAAAACTGCCATGCAAGGGGTCTTAAATGCCAGCAGTTAGAATTCTACTTAGGAAGAACTAGCATGCAATCCAGAAGTTGCACAGATAGTAAAGGGCTGAACTGCATCGTGGCAAAAGTAATGGAAAGACGCGAATTCCTGGCACATTCGACTATGTGGAATCTGTTGTATTTGGCAACTGTTTAGACAGAGAGGATGAGGGAGGTTGGCATTAAGGATAATTCCAGCCATCGTTTTGGGGCTGTGTGTCTCTGGAATTTTGGTGATTTTATTAACAGAGATTGGGAAGTCAGAAGGAGGAGCTGTTTATGGATGGAAAACATAGGAATTCGATAAAATGGACTTCACGTGTGCTTTGTTTCCATCGCCCCAGCAGAAAAAGTCTCATCTGGTAATTAGATGTGGTGTGTGTGTATAGACATCTGCAAGTCAGTCATTGTGATTGGTACATGGAGTTCTTTTATAAATTTCTTAGAGTTATATGCAGAAACCTGTAATACTGTGCAAGATGGAAGACCAATTATATTTTATTTTATTTAGTAATTTATTTTTTAAGCTTATTTATTTTTGAGAGAGAGAGAGAGAGAGAGAGCCAGTACATGTTCACATAAGCAGGGGAGGAGCAGAGAAAGAGGGAGAAAATCCTACACAGGTTCTGCACTGTCAGCAAGGAGCCAGACGTAGGGTTTGATCCCCACGAACTGTGAGATCACCACCTGAGCTGAAATCAAGAGTCAGACACTTAACCAAGACGCCCAGATGCCCCCAAGACCAATTATATTTTAATTTTGGCAAACTAAAAACAATTCAAAGAGTTGAGATCACAATCTAATTTCTGATTGATTCTTCTGAGACAACACTTCGTGGGTCTACCTCTTACTGTGTTGTCATGCAAATGAAGTGTAAAGCCTGAATTTTTTTCTGGAAGTCCTACTGACAGACAGGAAGAAAATACTGTTTGGCTGGATGCTGTGTAAATAAACAACTGGCTGTTACTACGGCCTTTTTTGCCTTAGATGTTAAAACATGTTTGGAGGATGTGTAAAACAGGTCTCTACTTTTGCTTTTTGTTTTTTGGTTCATACCAGTTATTTTATCTGCTTATGTCTTTTTTTTTTTAGCATTTTTATGTACCAGTGTTCTTTGCAAATAGTAACATGCAATTCTTTAATTTTTATAAGCTGTTACATTTCATTAAAATATTTAATGGGCAAGGAGCACCTGGGCAGCTCAGACGGTTAAGCATCCAACTTCAACTCAGGTCACGATTTCACAATTCGTGGTTTCAAGCCCCATGTAGGGCTCTGTGCTGACAGCTCAGAGCCTGGAGCCTGCTTCGGATTCTGTATCTCCCTCTCTCTCTCTGCACCCCCCCCCCCCCCCCCCCCACCGCTTGTGCTCACTCATGTGCTCTCTCTTTCTCAACAAAATAAATAAACATTAAAAAAATTTTTAATGGGTGATATAAGGAGACAGGTGAACTCATAGTAAATATTTCCTGTACCGCAGTTAACGTTCAGTGATTACTTACTAAGTCACACAAAATCTATGGTATAACCTAGTTTGATATTATGTTTGTATTTTATGAGATTTACACTTGATACATTTTCTAAATATTTTAGATAGGGATAAGTATTTCCTTTAGATTCATTAAAAAAATGCCAAAATGATTTGTGACACAACTCAGTGAGTAGTTTTCATAACACATATACTTAAAACCAACCAAAACCAGTGCTGTCTACTAATTTCAAACTGAGAAACATGAAACTTGGCTAAGACAATGCTTTAACAGATTCCTAGATGCTTTACTACAATGAGTGTCCTGGAGTGCTTACCTTCCTTCCCATGAAGGTTTCAGTTGTAGTCCAAGCCATCATTAAACATTTATTTAGTATTGCTTTGGGGGTGCTGTGGCATATTTTAAAAACTTGGACAGGGTGATATTCAGTAGAGAAAAGTAAATTAGAAACATTTGGGACATTTAATAATATGTGCCTGGAGCTATGCAGAACTATTTTCTCTATTCTCACATCACATTTGCTCGTCAGTAACCTCTGTATCACTCTGTTATGGTCTCACTGCTGAAACTGTTTTTTGCAAAGGTCTTTTTCACAAAATCTCTTGGCTGCTTTTTAGTACTTTTGCTGTATCTCAGGATCGTTTGAAACTGAGGGGTTCTCTTCATTTTCCTAACCTACTTCTTGCCCCCTGTGCTGCTGCTTCTCAGAGTCTTTTGCAGGTTTCTCTGCTTCCTGTCTCTCTCTGTGGATGCTGTCAGTAGTTTAGTCTGGGGCTTTCTTCTCTGGTCCTTTCAGCCTGGTTCATTCCATTCAATTTCATGACTTCATTGACCAGTACTGAAATACTGATTGTTCTCATAGCTTGTATCCCCAGAACAGGTCTCTCCTCACCATACCAGACCCTCTTGTGAGATTTCTGCTCGTCTCTACTTGGAAAGTAAACAGAAGCTCCGAGTTTGACATGCCCAGATCCTAAACCAAACACATCTTCCCTTCCCCCAACAGACTTGCTTCTCTTTCAGTGTCCTCTCTCTTAGTGAACTTCACCATTATTCTCCCTGTTGCCAAAACTAGAAACTGAGGAATTGTCCAGAATATCCTGACTACTGTCTGTTTTCTCAACTCAGTTTTTAAATCTTGCTGGTTCTGTCTTCTTAGTACTTCTCAAATATATTCTTTCTTTCTTTCTTTCTTTCTTTCTTTCTTTCTTTCTTTCTTTCTTTCATTCTTTCATTCAATGTTTATTTTTGAGAGAGAGAGAGAGCAGGGGAGGGGCAGAGATAGAGGGAAACACAGAATTTGAAATAGGCTCCAGGTTCTGAGCTGTCAGTACAGAGCCTGACGCAGGACTCAAACTCATGAACTGCGAGATCATGACCTGAACTGAAGTCGGATGCTTAATTGACTGAGCCATCCAGGCATCCACATCATTCTTTATTTTGATTACTGTAGCCTTAGTTTAGGACCTGAATCACTATACATTCTCTTAACCGGTCTCCCTGGTACCCATTTTGTTCCTTCCATTCTAGGCTCTGTCTTAAAGTCAAAGTGACTTTTGCAAAAATTCATTTTTAAATGGTTCCTCAGATTAAAGTACAAAATCCTTAGTATGGCATATGAGGCTCTTGAATATATGGTTCTGCTTAAATCCTCAGATCTTATATTTCATCACCTGTTGTGTGATTTTGATACCTAGCTGAAGCTTCCACCGAAGCTCGGATCTGTCCTGTTCCGTACTCTTCCAGATGGGCTCTGTCACTTCTTGGTGCTCCTGTGGCACAGTCTGTTGAACTCTAAGGCAGTGCATTGCAATAATTTGTTTTCTTATTCTTTCTTATTGTTATTTTACTTTTAGTATTTAGGGATAAGAGACCATGACATTTTTCCATATATACTTTTACTAATGAGTATTTAGCGTATAGCTAGTATATATACAGTGGGAATGTTGAATTAATTAATGGGTAACCAGACTAAGATCAACAAACCCTACATTTTACTCTCAAGTAGGTCACTGTATAGGTGAGAAGATTTACAAGTACCAATAATTTTTTAAAACAGCCATCAACAAAAAGATAGTGTGGTATGAGCTATTAAAATTCATGTTTTCAATTAGGAAATGATTAAATGATAATATCTCAAGAGACTGTCTTTTGAGGATATATAATAGAATTACAAAGAAAATTTCATGCCATTTAATCGTGTTTCTTTTAAATGAGGTCTTATTGTAACACTTAAGGCATTCAGAGTACTTAGAAAACATTTTTATTGACTCTAAAACTTTACCCTGTCTTTTGTTTTGTCAATTTTATGAGGACTTGAAAAAAGTGAGGCAGGATGTGTTAAATTTCTGGACATGTGTTTGGCTAGCTAGGAAGCATGAGGATCATTGCATATTTTTCTTTTCCTTTCTGAAATTACTATAATTTCAATTATCTAATAAGATTTCACATGATTCTGGCCCCTGACTTTATGCTTTCTAATTATTCACTAATTACAAGAAATACAGTGCTTTTTTCTCTGTCTAAAACAATTTAAGAGGGCTTAATACATTTTTTAAGAACTTGGACCTATTACTTTTATGAACTTTCCAATTTTAAAAAGCCATTGTGACATAATTTTCATCATCATAACGGAGCAAAATATTGTTGAAAAAAAATTAGTGACCCTTCTGACTTTTCAAGTTATAAGTGACCGCATGTCAGAGACTTTATATTGCTTGGAAGAGTCAACATAGTGCATATTAACTCTGTGATTGCAAGGGCAGGCTCTGTTTCATTTGTGTTTGAATCACATCCCTCAGGGTTCTAGAATTGTGAAGGTTGTCTGAAGTGCTGTGTGGGGGCTCTAAGGAGCAGCTGGGCGGGCCGTTGGTGAAGCTCTGCAGCCCTTTCTTGCATTTTCCGCACTCCTGTCATGTCAGCTGCTTTTATCTGTCACCTGTTGGTGTTTTTATTAACATAATATTTAAGGGTGGAAATATTTCTGAAATACCTTGAAAACCATTGGTTCACTTGAGGCAGCTATTCAAGGAAATCACCTTGTTGACACTTGAGAAAATCCATGAATGTAGAAAATGTGCAACATTTCTTTCACTAACTACTGTTTCCATGTATCATCTACAGTGACATTCTCAAAGACACTGGGGGAAAACTGTACATTTAATTTTTTTTTTAAGGTTTATTCATTTTTCAGAGACAGAGAGACAGAGCGTGAGTGGGGGAGGGGCAGAGAGAGAGGAAGACACAGAATCCGAAACAGGCTCCAGGCCCTGATCTGTCAGCACAGAACCCAATGCGGGGCCTGAACTCACGGACGGCGAGATCATGACCTGAGCTGAAGTCGGACGCTCAGCTGACTGAGCCACCCAGGCGCCCCTGTACATTTAAAAGTGCTAGACAAGCAGAGGGTTCTGTCTCATCTGTTTTCCATCAAAGACTTTCAGTCACCACATGGTATTTCCATTGTATGGTCGTTAGAACCTGTGAACCAGGGCCTGAATCGGTTTAAGGGGGAGTGTGAGGTGGAAATTTGGGGGATGGTGGGAAACAGAATTGTAATGCTTCTTAAGAGCAGGGAAAGAGTTGCTGATGTTGCCAGTGTCATGGTGTTCACATCATAATGCTAAGTACTTTTGTGCCAGGAAACTGAAGGATCAGGTCAGAATTTTATAGATTTTGGCCAAAGCCTGTTCCAAGGGAAAAGTAAATGTTTAAAGGTGTTGACCATTGACCTAACTTATTCTTCATTCTTTTGGTCCCTCTTTCTCTCCCCTGCCCCAAATAGGGTTATCCTAGGTGCGAAATCCAGGTCACTACCATAGTAACCACACAAATAGAACACAAAGGAGTGCTGTTTGCTTTAGTTTTGTGGTGGGGGAAGGAAAACTACCCATGGAGATGCTTATAGGTGGCATAGACAGTGGTACAAAAGCATGTCTGTAAGAGATGGGTTGGAATGGACTTTGCCCATAAAATAATTTGTGTCATAAAGAAGCAGAATCTAGGGAGTAACTGCATCTTTTTAAACACTCTGAAAAGTTGGCAGTGTGGATTCAAAATGCTATTTAAAAACTTTCAAAATGACATTTTGGGGGAAACTACAACTGTCAATTTGAAGGATGGGATTCTTTTCAACAGAGCTTATAAAAATATCCATTGCCATATGTGAAGCAGGTTAGGGCAGTTTATCATAAATAGATGAGTTTGTCAAATATATACGTACACACCCTGGTTTTGGCCCCAGAGGAGAAATTCCAGGGCCATCGATAAAGACATATTGTGCATTTTTACAACATGGTTTACAGATAAGTAGACATTTTATTAATACCCATATTAGTAATTTAAGAACAGAGATTAATCATACCTTGGGCAAAAAGTATTGGAGGTTATTGTGATTTGCTGGACTTGGTAGGGTTGGGGGTCTTAGTAAGTGGTTGATGAGAACATCACTCATAAGGGTCTGCCTCACCCTTTCTTCTGCTAATGATTCTGCATGGAGCATGGCCTTCCATAGTGGAAACTTCACTTGATTCAAACTATTGTAGTTGCTACAGTAGCTTCATTTCTAGTTATAAAAGTAGTATGTATTCATAATTAGAATTGTGTTTAGTTCTTCAACCCAGAGATAATCTCTCTGGACACTTTGGTGTATTTTTTGTGTGTGTGAGTATGCACATTATGTACAAAAGGTGTCTGTATGATACCTTTTTTCAATAATGTATATATATATAAATTGGAATCAAACTATACAAATGGTTTTGTCACTGCATTTTTATTTCATTCATTTAACAATTCATTGCGTGCCTGGCCTAATCTAGGGATTTTCTATCCTGTTAAATATTCCTTGAAAGCGTGACATTTAGTAACTTCATATTCCATTATATCATAATTTATTTGACTATCTTTTTATTAGACATTTACATTGTTTCTGGTTTTTTGCTGTCATAAATAATACTAAGTCATTATCTTTTTACCTCTTTATTTTCCTGTTTCAGTATATCTGATTATTTCCTGAAGAAAAAGTCCAAGAAGTATAATTATATTTTAACAATCCTCAATTTAGCGGCACCATATTTGGGGAAAATTTGATGAACTTAAGCTTTTATAGAGCCCAAACGATAGGATATTCAAGAGAACCAGTAAGACAGAGTCTCTGTGATTGCCTTTTCAGTAATCCAGCATTCTGGATGGATTTTCAGTTGCCTGGACTTTAACATCACTTTAGTGTAGGTATATCAAGGTTCTAACATGGTTCAGTTATCCAGTGTGTAACAGATGTTTGCTATGACAAATAATGTCATTGGAAATGAAGTTATTCATTTCTCATTACTATTTTCAGACATCTGAGACAATCTCAACACCCAGTACTTATGCATAAAACAGCTTTTACACACTTCTGGATCATTGATGCTATAAAAACATTCCACTGTGCCATGACCCTAATGAACAAAAAGAAAAGGAAAAATTTAAGAGAAAAGAAGACTTCTGCACAATGCATAGGTATTCTATCGTTCTGTACGGTCAACGGAGTTTGCTTTTATTGAATTTAAAACCGTGTATGGTATTTGATCCTTTTAGATACACCTTGCAGTAGCTAATGGTTATAAGGTGAAAAAACCAGATAGTTTTCCCTCTCCTTCTCCCACCCCTACCTTTTTCCCTCTACGTGTGTGTGTGCACATGCACATGCGTACTTACACGTTTGATTTTTTTTCAAATATGTGATTTGGTTCATTTAAGTTATTTGTAGCATCCACACATATTTAGTCAAGTGTTTAATCTTCCCATGAAATGCTTCAGAGATTCGTCATATGAAATCATTGGTTTCCCTTTAGTGCTAAGTCATAGCAAATTATCATCTTCGTAGGTTGATTTTGTAGAGTGTTAAATGCTATTTAAGTTTCCCTAGATATGAAGCCATTTATTTTTCTCCTAATCACTTAAAATAGCAAGAACTAATCAACTGGAGTTTTTCTCCTTTTTATGAATACGCCAATCTACTCCTGACTCACGCGCGTGTTTCTGCCTTTAGGTCAGTGGGAACTTTTCCCAGCATGTTTTCTTTTTCCCTTTCATTCCTAATTTCTCTCAGGAACAAATGGCCACATAGTTAGGCATTAGAAACTTGTTGCTGAAGGTGCTAACCTAAACATTAGTGCCAGGATACGACGGAGACTTAATAGACTAATTAATTTGTCTCCTGCACCCCTGACCTGGGAATTACGTACAATGGGCTATACTTACGGAATCAAGGGTCTGGGATCCAGAGTGGAGAAAATGGAAGTTTTGTGTGCTTTATACCTCAACATGCAATTAGTACAGGGTTCTCTTTAGAAAATAGATTTTGAAAATGGGACTTTATTCTGTCACATGTTTTGCAAATGTGATACTGCACAATTCTGTGTACGTTTTTGTTTCAATTTTCTTCTCTTACATTTTATAGTAGTTCTAAACAAAGCCCTCACAATGATTTGATCCACATATGCTGCTGACCTCCAGAGGAGCCCAGTTACATGGAACACCACAGTTTCTGTTTTATCTATTCCGATGTAGCTGTTCTCATAATGACCACAGTGACTCTTAGGAAAAAAAATCTGAACTTGAAGCTTCGATGACAGTTTAAAGAGTGTTTGCATTATGAATTCCTGACTATGGTAGTCATTCTCCTTTCAGTAAGAAGATTGGTTTTGTTGCCTTTTATATTCCTTTTCTTGCTGCTTCTTCATTTTAAAGGCAGTTTAAATATACTTCAAGAGCAGTTAACGTTTGACTGTCACTGAATGAATGCGCTGGATAGAAGCTGAATTGCATCTGTTCATATTTGCTTGTCATTGTAAGGCTTATGCATCTCTCTGGATCTTGTGAGCTCACCGAGGTACCAAATAAACTCTTTCCTGTTAGGATTATGTTTAGAACAGAGTTTTGATAATTTGGTAGTTTGTGGATTTGGAAGCGTTTACTAGGCCACCAAATGTCAGTTGAGCACATGGCAGGTAATCTTCTGGGCACTGGTGATAAAGTGGGGAACAAGACTGATGGTTCCCGGATCAGTAAACACATAAAGTAAACATAAAGTAAACACAGAGAGTAATAATATAACTCAAGACAAGGCTCCTTCTTATGCACATAGTGAAACAGGGTAAGAGGATAGAGAGTGACTGGAATGTGTGTGAGGTGCTATATTAGCCAGAGTATTTAGGGGATGACTTTCAGGGAGGCTGGATTACAGCTGAGCAGTACATGATGAGTCAGTAGCCTTTGGGTAGATGCTGTTATTGGCAGTCATTTCCTGAAGGAAGATGCAAGGTTTCATAGTCTTCTTGTATAGGCACAATGTGTGGACATAGTAGATCCTCAGAGGATATTGCCAGGATAAACAAAATAAATAGAGATTGGCACATGATTTAAGTGGAAAATGCTCTACCCTTCCAAAGTTATGTTGCCTCCAGTAGTGGAGCGAAAGATTTAGGTTCGGTGTGCTTTTTCTGTTGTTAAAATGTAACATGAGCCTCACGTTGAATTTTTTTTTCTGGCAGTTATTTATTATTTCTCTTACTTTATAGGTTTCAAAGTGGTCAAGTGAGTGAATGTATCTGAAGTGGATGTACCATGTGTAAATCATCAAGCGCATTGTATACTACAAATAGCAGCAGCATATTTAGTGGTTGATAGTCTAAAGCAAGTCAGATTTGCCATGATGGTATACCTCATAGAAATTAAATCATTGATATTAAGGGAAAAACCATAAAATTATTTTGTGTGTCAAGTTACATTGAGGCAATTCACCATATGTCGAACCAGGTCATATAAAGGTTAGTTAGAGCGTTAAAGCAGTAATTCGAATTCCTGGAGGGGGTGGAGGGGCGGTACTAATGAAGGCATGAAGTCAAATGGCATAGGAGCCAAACAGAAAGAAGCAAATGTAGACGGTATTTAATGCCTTTAAGTGAATTTTACTTGTACCCATTTTCAAAAGAAAACCTGATGAACAGGTATGTTTGCAGCCCCTTCACTTTGACAGGTTGGGGGTGGGCAGGGGAGATGGAATTCTGTTATCTCTGAACACATAGTGTTTGAAAGACATTCCAAGATGAGTAGGTAGATAAACATGGTTTCCACTTTAGGCTTTAAAATATTAATCTTGACCTGTTTCTTCTTGCTTATACATTGAGAACTGCAGTTTTAAAGGTAGAAAAAATATTTAATTTATTCCTGAACTAAGAATGGATTTGACTTGCAGTAAAGATTCATGTCAAGTGTTAATTTTGCTCAGAGTTCTATCCTTGGTCCTTGTCTCTTCCCATTCAGTTTGTTTTCACCCATACCTGTGCTTTCAGGTGTCACGATTCCATTCCCTGTATCCCTTAGCTCACATCCTTATCATTTCTCAGTTATAATCAAAAACAGCTTCCTGACATCTGCCCATTTTTTCTTCTTTCCAGACTGTCTACCATTTCATTAGCAGAAGGGATATCTGATCCTACCATTCTATCTTCAGTGGCCCCTAGTACCTCCAGGATTATGTCTTGTGGCTTATTGGGTTCTTTCACGTCAAGTTCTTGCCTGCCATTCTGGCCTTGTCACTAATTGCTACCCTTTCTCTACCTATACTTATGGCCTATGAATTTTCTATAGTTCCTCAATTCATCAGCTTGCTCCTTTATTCATGATTCTGTTCCTTCACACTTGCTGTCCTCTCTTTCTTGAATGCCATCCCTACCTCTTCTCTTGTTTAATAGGCAAATTTTTATGTATCCTTTATGATTCTGTTTAAAGGAAATATTTCTTTTTTTGTGATACTTTCCCTGGAAGAGGTAGCTACTTCCTTTCTGTCCTTCCATAATGCTTTGACTACATCTCTGATTTGATTCTCAGTTTACACCTTAAAATGTTTTTTGTGGCTCTCTCATAATGCTCTATAGACCTATCACAGACAGATACTGTCTTCTGATTTCTTTTTATCCCCAGCCCTCAGCACACTAACTAGGAGGGGTTGACTTGTCATGTGGTGAGTGAATAAATTGATACCTGCTCAGTAATTTGGCACTATGCTACTTAGAGGTGAAAACAATTGTAAAAATACGATTTAGGTCCTGTCCTCAGTGAAGTTTTGACTTTATTTGGTGGGCAATGTATAGTAAATACATTAAGTAATTAGGGAACACAAGATAAAGAATAGTATATAAATGAATTATTTATATTTTAAAGTCTAAATATTTATGCATATACATACACACGTACATTTACATACTGAGTGGGCAAAGGGCAAGTTATGGGATAGGCCTCATTGACTAGATAAGAGTTTCATGGGATAGTGAGCGAGCTGGGGTTGAAAATGGCACCATGGTGCCACTCATGGGATCTGAGGCATGAACAGTGGTGTGGCTATTGGATTGGTGAGTCCTTTTCCTGCACATGTTTTGTTTAGCTTATTTTTAGTAAGTCTTAATTTATATAGGTTTAGTATAAAGGAAAAATTGTCATTTTTGTTTGCAAAGGGCCAAATCAAATAAGAGAAAGGAGAGCAATGAATGAAAGCTGATGTGGGTACTGGGTATGTGTTGGAAAGTGATGAATCCATATGAAGTGAGATCTGGAGTGAATAATGAAGTCTTAGTGCAGATGTCTTGGTATAAAGTGGAATGATTGATGGTTAGAAGAATCGTACTGTGAGAGTAAGAGAAGACTTCTCTTTGGCTGTGCTTGAAGCAGTAGTTGTAAACAGTATGTATTGGGATCAAAGATGTTATGACTAGTACACTGTTCACCCTAGTGAGGAAAATGAAAAGAAAACCAGAAATAAAAACAAAACCATGCAGACCAGATTCATTAGTTTTCAGATCAACGGTGAGAAAAGGTTTAAATTGAATAGCGCAGGACTGTTTGATAGAAGAGAAAACCAGTGATAATGTGCAGAAACACATGATTAGCATGTCTACAGAGGCTGGGATCTATAGCCACGATATGCAACTCTACATTTCTCCCTTGCATATCAGTTCCCTGATGGCCCTGAAGTTAATGCTGACCCATCTAGGATATGTGAGGCAGAAAGAGAATGTGGGGAACTCACAGTCGTGTCACTCCTCTCAGTTCCAGAGGTCTCTCTCTGGTCAGCTTCTCTGCACTTTCCATAGTCATCTAATGTGTGTTCTGTAGGTGGTGTCCAGAGTTTTTAGTTCTATTGCCAGGAGAGATAAGAAGAAGTACTTACACTCCATCCTTGTCCAGAATCACTTCGATTTTTAAAAGTCCCCATCAGGTCCTTAGAAATTTAGGATAGGAGCATGTTGAGTTGATAGCTTTTTAAATTTGGGGAGATAGTAACTTCAACATGCTGTGGATTCTGAGACACCAAAGAAAATAAAGATAATAATAACTACATTTTCAATATACCAAAACCTCTTTAAAAGTATAATTTCAGTAATACTCTATTTCTTTTTTTTAATTTCTATTTTATTTATTTGTTTTTTTGAGAGAGAGAGAGAAGAGAGTAAGTGTGACCATGTGTGTGCATGAGCAGGGGGAGGAGACAAGGGGAAGAGAGAGAGAAAATCTTAAGCAGGCTCCATGCCCAGAGTGGAGCCCATCATGCAGCCTGACATGGGCCTGACATGGGCCTGATATGAGGCCGACGTGGGTGGGGCTTGATCTCACAATCCTGACATCATGACCTGAGCTGAAATCAAAAGTTGGACGCTTCACCAAGTAAGCCACCCAGGCGCCCCAGGAATACCCTATTTCTGTGACAGCCCTATGTAGCATGGAAACTAGGGCAAAGAGCGGTTTGTGAGCTTGGCCCAAGACTTGAGACAATCTGATACCATAATCCAAACTTTGAATCACTGTGTCCCTTCTACCACTTGACAAATACAGTTTTTCTTTAAGGCCTTGACATTGTACTTTGGGGATCACCAACTTTCAGCAAAGGATTAAGGAAATTGGTGATGGAACTAAATGTTTAAAGTGATAGATTCTTAAGAGAATTCTGGATGTGAGCCAAAAAGAACTATGACTAGAAATTTAAATTTTTCCCACATTGGTCTTTTTACTCTAGAATTAATTTTACAGCTTCTGTAATTACAGAGTAACCCAACACTATGAGTTAACACCAGGGTAATAACCAAACTCTTCAACGTAAATCTAATAGTTCTTGACATTGTGGTGGTCTGTGATGTTATTGGGTTGTCATGAAAACTTAAAAACTACAATTTGAAAGTGGGCTCAAGTGCCCATCGTACTTGCATATTTGGAAATGTTCCTAGACTAATGTGGTACGCGTTTGTGCTTGGTTTTGTCAGGTTTGTGAAATCCACAACTTTGGTACTTAAAGTTGGGTCCGAAGCAACCTGGTAACTAAAATTTGATATCTAGGTGTCGTTTTCTTATTTTTTTCTTAATTCCTTGATAGAAACAATTGTGTAGAAGTGGAATATCACTAGTGCAATTTGGTAATATGTAGCAGAAAATCTCATTTGTTATTTTAGAGCCTTTAGGCAAGTGGTTATATTTTCTGATTTTTATGGTTTGGTGTAACTTTTTCCAAATCTTAACCTCAAAATGTCTTGTTTTGGTTTGACACATTTTAAAGCCAAAGCCATTTTAGGATATCTTTGCCTTAGTTGAAGGAAGCCAACAATCATGAAAGTACCTGGCGAATTTCAACAGTATTCTTGTTAGTCAGTGCGGTCAGTGCTTTAACTTGAATTATTTGTTTTGAATCAGATACTATTACAAATTAATCTAATACTACCCTCCCCCCTTTTTTGGTCTAGGAAAAAGGCCAAGAATACTAATACATTTGTGTGTTATTATTATGGTGATATAAAAATCAAACATTTATGAAATAACAAAGCGAGAATTGTTCAAGATACAGTAAGACACTGGGTCTGGTTAATTTTTCCAATCTGACTCTTTATAAGTTCAGGCATTTGCAATATTGCTTAGGGGATTTTTTTTAACATGTCCTAGTCCCTGGGGATAAAAAATTCTGTGGTCTTACTAGAGCTTTAACTTTTTAAAGCCTTTTTTGTTTGTTTGTTTTTATCATGATTGTTGAACATGTGAAGAAATAATATTTACTGAGTAGTATAAAACATACAATCTGTCTTATGGGGTTGCTGGGTGGCTAGTTAATTTAGATTATTACTCACTTTAACATTTCGTTACGTATTGTCAGCTGTGGACTCAGGCCACTGTGGCTGCACTGAATTTGTTCCTCCCTGTTATGCTGAATTGAACATACTACCAAACACTATGACTTCATCCTCTGTTGTCTCCACAATTCACCCCTAAAGTTCATTTTCACTTTTAGAACCCTCTTGAAGGCTTTGTTTTCATCCTTCAGTGACTGGGTTTGGGCACAGACTTTGAACTGATTTCTCTGCTTCAGGTTTTTTTCAACCCCCTGCAGAAAAGTTGCTCTGAATTTTGAGGTACACGATAGTAGGTACAGTATAAGGATGTGGTAAATGCTTATGGGTTGGTTGGGAATGAATTCTCAGAAGTAGAAAGTCAGATAGCTTCATTTGAGTATTGGGACTTTTAATAATGAAACCCTATTTGTTTGGTGGAAAGTCTTAGGAGGTTTAACTAGGTTCTTTCTCCATGCACTTTCTGCATCTTAGTTTACAACTTGCACTGTGGCTTTCCTATAGGTGATAAATGAAAGAAAAAAGGGCTCATTACTTACTTTGAGTGAGTACTACTTGGTAGTTCAAAATAGTAAAGCCAAAATTATTATTTTCTTTATAGATATTTTCTATATTTATGAAATATATTTAGACATTTAAAAAGATAAAATGGTGAAAGTTAGCAGGTGGTGTGGACAACATAAACAGGAGAAAATTAGCATTTTATAGGACTTTTCACATTATCTGTGAGATAGTTGAAGTGGTAATGATTCGTTGTGGGGGTCTTATTCAGTGGATTGCGCTGCATTTTCAAGAAGAAGAATAAAACGCAATCTAGTTCTAGCTGTTGCATTTTCATCAAAGTCAGTAAACTTACAGTTGTTGATGCAGAAGAGTGTGCAGTGAAAGTTATGTGAACAGAATATGCTTCTTTTGTTGTGTGTTCAAACATCACTCATCCATTTCCAACAGGTGTTCTGCCAGCTGGGCCCAGAATGTTTCAAGTGATTTAGAATCTATTTCCACACTTACCTTGTAGTGTGGCTGTTTACTGTAAAGTGGGTTCTCTGATTACACAGTTCCTAGGCACAGGCAGGAGGCCCGAGGACAGAAAAGCAAGTCTAATTTGAGGTCTACCTGCATGTGGTCATTGCTTCAGAAGAAGCAAGAAGTGGAAGGACTGGGATTGTTTTATGTGTAGCACTGGTTCTGGTAAATGGGTTTTTCTTTTAGCCTCATGTATTTTGGCATGTATATTTACATTGTGGCAAGAGAATTTAAATGGCATCAGGATATTTTTAATTTTATAACTGTATGAAGATACAGTGAAAGAGCTTGAATTCCCAGAAATTTTAGAGCCATGTGGCCTTCTTAAATGGAGGAAAAGATATCTCTATTTTGCCCATTCAATGCAGAAGTAAAGATATGTAAGGTCTTTTCTAGCTATAAAGTTATCTGGTTAGTGATTGTAAATGACTTATTGGAAACATTTCAGACATTTCATGAATACTCACACTTTTATCAAGATATGAAGCAAACTTAGAACTTCTGAATTTTTATGTGCTTCATGCAACTGAGATTAAACTAGTTTTTGTTTACTTATTATTAATCAAATAAGTCTCAATAGGCAGTAAATTAAGCAAAGCCATTTCTCATGCTGTTTAGGGTTTGCTTTCAGCTGTAAATAATCATGGTTGAAATATCTTATTTCCAAACTTTAGTTATACGTAACTGATAGCATGTTTAAATGTCATCTTATAGCTGATATCAAATCGAACTGTTGCTGTCACTATGTGGTGTACTGTTCTTGGACTGAGTTCTAGCTTTAGAGCACAACTGAAGAAATAAGCAAATGCTAAGAAATGTCGCCTTAAAGTTTCACGCATAGGATAGAGTATGTCCATGCACATAAAATGGCCTTATTGGTAATGTTGAGAATATATTTGCCTTCTGTGGGCAAAATGAAACAGATTACAAGCTGCGGAAATACCTAATACTTTGTTTGCATCCACATGGTCCTGTACTGTAGAAGTGCTGTCATCTAAGGCCCTGTAGTATCATCCTCCGTCATCAAACCTTCCACTCCCGAATTCTGACTCGTCCCTTTTACTTGAAACTTGAAAACAACCATCTCCATCTCAAAGAATAGATGCCAATAGATGCAGTCTGGCACGGTGGTGGAAAGAGCTGGCCCTGGAGCCAATCAGCCTGGATGTGAATTCTTGTTCTTCATTCACTTCATGTGTGACATTGGTCAAACTACTTGTCCGTTTCTCCATGTCTTCAACTCGAAGTGAGGATAGTAAGAGTACCTACTATCCAGGTTTGCTTAAAGGTTAAGTGAAATAATGTGTGTACGGTGCTTAGGACAGTGCCCTGCCTTGAGCCAGGGGGGTTTTGCTGTCATCCTTGGATGCTTGGTTCTCCCATATCTGATGACTGTAGGTTGAGAAATGCTGTTGTGGGAAAATGGAACTTCCCATGTCATCTTGTCTCATGGTCCTCATTTTAAAGTTAAGGAAACGGAAATTGAGTGTTGTTAAATGACTTGTTCAAGATTAAACAACTACTTAATGGCAGATTTGGGACTAGAATTTAGGCCTTTTTCAGTGTCCTGCATCTGCTCTGTTTTAGTCTCAAGAGTATTCAAATAATTTCAGTAGCTGTAAATTATACATCTGATCTGACGTCCAGAATATCTCTCCTCTCTGATTCAGAATTTCACTCAAATAGTTAAAATGCTCCAAATGTATAGAGTAGAAACTATTTAATATTCATACATTAATAAAATCACTTTAAAAATTCTCACTTGCAAAGTGGTTTGTATGTTTTGTTATAAAAAAAATACCAGGGGCACCTGGGTGGCTCAGTCGGTTGAGCGTCCGACTTCGGCTCAGGTCATGATCACACAGTTCGTGGGTTCGAGCTCCGCATCAGGCTCTGTGCTGACAGCTCAGAGTCTGGAGCCTGCTTTGGATTCTGTGTCTCCTTCTCTCTCTGCTCCTTCCCCACTCACGCTTTGTCTCACTCTGTTTCTCAAAAATAAATAAATGTAAGAAAAAAAAATTTTTTTAAATACCAAAATAGGGAAACTAGACTCCTCTTCCATATCTGCTAGAGTGTGAAACACCTTCACATTTTGTGCCCTAACAAGTGATAGCCGTTTCTTAATACAGATAAGCTCTTAAAATTAATAATGCATTATTGCTTTGTATTTTACTGGGGACCAGGATTCAATTCATCATGCTAAGTAGATATGTATGATAACTGAAGAGAAATTGTTTTATTTGTTTAGATGACCTTGTGTAGTTTCCTTTGAGGGCCTAATGATTTATATTGTAATTTTTGCAGAGCTTTGTGGCTCACAATAGAGTATCAGACAGTGAGATGAGGATGTGCTTTTTCTGTAGTTACAGTAGTGTGATGCTTCCTGAAGGCAGAACTATAAAGAGCCCCTAATTACCTACCCTCAGTGATTGTTTTGTTTTAATGAACTTTTTGCCTTATCGTACCGCTACCTACCATAATGTTTGTGGTGCAACCCGTATACCTGCATTGACTGGAGAGATTGAATGGCCTGGCTGTCTGGACATGTAATAGATTCCAGCCTTTTTCCGTGACATCATTATTATAACAGACTTCTTTGAGAATATGAACAGCAGCTGTGCACTTTTGTGAGTTTTACATTATGAACCATAACAACCTTTTCAGCTCTATACAAGTGATAGGGCTGCTTGATGCTAACAAATGAAGCCAAACTCTGAGCTGTGAAACTGTTAACAGATCTAGTAATGACATGGGCCCCGTGTGTGGAACGTTTCATAACACAACAGGGGAAAACGGGTGACTGTCATTTAGCACATCGGCTAAAAGGTTTTTCTTTACCTCTTGTTCAGTGTAACAACTGCGCAGAATCAGTACGGAATTGAAATTTGTGCCAGTAGATGTGGCATATCTTCAGTTGAGTTTTATTTTGAAACTTTATCAGATTTTCCATCATACGAGTATTCCATTTTCCAGCCTTTAAATAGAAAAGCATGGATTCTTGGTCCTTGAAGATTAAAAATAAAAATGCTTATTCTTACCATAAAGTGAAGAATCTAATGTAATGTGATGGGGAAAAAGATCTCTTGATTAAACATCTATGGTTTTTTTTAAGTTTAGAAAAATACCTATATCTATTTCTAATCATTCTAAGTAAAGCAGAAATCATTTTAGCAGAGAAGTTTACTTATTTTTTTCTAATATAATTTATTGTCAAATTGGCTAACATACAGTGTATAAAGTGTGCTCTTGGTGTTAGGAGTAGATTCCCGTGGTTCATTGCTTCCATACAACACCCAGTGCTCATCCCAACAAGTGTCCTCCTCAGTACCCATCACCCGTTTCCCCTCTCACCCACCTGCCATCAACCCTCAGTTTGTTCTCTGTATTTAAGAGTCTCTTATGGTTAGTCTCCCTCCCTCTCTGTTTGTAACTATTTTTTTCCCCTTCCCTTCCCCCATGGTCTTCTGTTAAGTTTCTCAGGATCCACATATGAGTGAAAACATGTGGTATCTGTCTTTCTCCGACTGACTTCTTTCACTCAGCATAATACTTCCAGTTCAGAGAAGTTTACTCAAAGCCTACCTAAAAAGTACTTTATATGCTATACACCTCGTTAGACTTTTTCTTCTTTAATAATAATTTATTATTATGATTTGTAGTGACAAACTCTATGCCTTCCCTGTTTCTGTCTTCTGCAGTAAAACAATAGCTAATAACTTTGAAAGAATATCTTTTCCTGGGATATTGAAATTTCTGCAGAGTATTTTAAGTACGTGAGATAAAAATTCCTGAGATGGGGACATTTTTAGGAGGATATATTTTATAATTCCCTATTTCATTATAAATCTAGACTCAGAATAACATTGTCTCACAAATATTCATGTACAATCCTTGCTAAACATAGTGCTGCCATGGAATATTAACGAGTATATCTGAGTTTTTGCTTAGAGCAGCAAACTCTAATTTCCTATATTGTTGTTGTCATCCCTACTTTTCTTTTGAGTGGGGATTAGTTGCTTCTTGTTCAGCAGTGTTAGACTATAAAATGTTTATTTTTTGGTGGGGAGGGGTTGCCTGGGTGGCTCAGTTGGTTAAGCATCTAGCTCGGGACTTTGGCTTGGGTCATGATCTCACTGTTCATGAGGTTGAGCCCCGCATCTGGCTCTGTGCTGACAGCGCTGAGCCTGCTTGGGATTCTGTCACCCTCTCTCCCAGCCCCTCCCCTGCTTGCTCTCTATATAAAATATTTATTTTTCTTTTTCAGATTGCTAGTGAAAACAAAGCCATTGTTTTCATATATCACTTTGTTTGAAGTGAGGGTTTTGTGGGTGAGGCATCTCATACACAGAGGGGAAAAAATGGCTGTGAGGAAAGTTCCTGTTAATATAGCTTCTTACAGAAGGCACTAGAACAAATTTGAAATAAGCTACATATAATTGATTTTTCAGTGGCAAGAATTGAACCTGTGGTATGTACTGTTAATAATAGGTCAAAATTATGAGTTATAGATGATTGATAAATTTATAGTTTTAGCTTCATTCATTAGATTACTTTATCCAGCCAAACAGAAAAACCAGCATGAAATAAATATGCCTTTCCCTTTCAAATTCTGTATTTTGAAATTAGAATTCATAGTTTATGTCATCATATTTTCAAAAGGGTAAATTCAAGAGGACCTGACTGACTTAGTAGGAAAGTTGTGGGGCCATAATACTTATGATTAACTTGAGATTGATTACCATCACTCAAAGATGAGAGATTTAATGGTGTGTATATTGAATAAGTCTGGAAAGAAACTCTAAACACAGCCATTTTGTGAACTCCCTTAACAAGTGATACACTTTAGTTAAGAAAGTTTTAGTTATCACTTCTCAATTGGCTAAATACTACTTATGTGCTGATCTCATAGTGAAGGTAGCTTTAACTGGAAAAGTGAAAGATTTGCCAGTGCAAGATCAGAAGTACTGATAGGGAATAGGCCCATCTTAACAAAGAGTCACAGTTCTTTCCAGATGCCTGCTTCTCTGGGCTAATTAGTGACTATCATTCATGTGTATTCATGTTTTTCCTGTTAGATTGTAAGGTCCTTGAGGGCTGGAGCATTTGTTTACTTGCAGCCCTCCTTGATCGGGAGCAGACTGGGTGTGTTTACTACAGATGTGTTAACTGAAGGAGTGTACTTGTTAGCCAACCAACCAAGGTTTTGGCATTAGGTCACCTCCCTTTGTGTAATAGGACCAACTGGATAAGTAGCCAAGGGTGGTGTAATAAGACTTTATCTTCTGGCCTGTATTGGCTCCTTCAGCCTCAGTCCTTCTTGCAATTTCATTCTGTTCCTGGGAAAGAGGCCTCCTCCGACCTGCGCCACTCTGGCTTTTCAGGGCCTTTGTCCTGAAACGTACTTGCCCTTCCCAGGCTTCGCTTTCTTCTTCCAGTACTTAAAATTCAGGTCTACTGTTGTAATTGTTACTACTGCTGGCTGCAGTTTATTCACTGCCCGTATGTATTAAGTCCTTTATCTGTATAAATTATTCAAGTCTCCCACTCCTATATGGATTTTATATTTGGGAAGAAGTGAGTATAGACACGATGTTCACCCATGGCTTTCGGATTCCACACTTCTGCTCTTGGCCTCTTTCTGCTCATAGCTTATTTCCCCCACCAAATCAGGCACTTGCACTCCTTCACTGTAGTTGTGCGCCTATAGTTCAAACCCTTCTAAAGTGCCTTTGTCCACGTAAGGTGGTAATTTCCACAGTGACAGCACCAGAATCACACTGAAAGGCCCTAGAAAACACGCATGTCGAGGAGCATAGACAAGACCTGAAATAAGGAATATGGAGGAAAGACCAGAGCAATGCTAGAGAGAAAGCAAGAGGACACTCACCATGCCTTCAGTCTCTGCCCAGAAGTTCTCAGGTTTCTAAGTCAAATATTGTACTTAGGCACAAAACCAGTTTTTCTGTTGAAACTAAATGAGGAAGTAGGGCTTTTGAGGTACCTGGTCCTTCTCACTTAGAAGCTAAAAACAAAAAGGAGAAGAATGAGGAGCATAAAGAAGAGATGTGGCTTTGTAGTTCCTTTCCTTGAGGAGCTCCTGGCCTTTATTTTAAAAGTTCAAAGGTCCATATAACCTGACTTCTTTCTTAGCTAACTATGTAGTATTGGGCAACTCACAGAACACTCAGAGCTTAAATTCCATCATTTGTAAGTTGGAAAGTTACAGAATCCAGGCTGCACAATAGAATCTCCTGCTCTGCCTTCTTTCTTTCTTTTCTTTCTTCTACAGGTGTCTGGGTTTCAGCCCAGATTTGCTAACTCACAGTCCCTGTTCAGGCTTGTGTAGAGATCGGGAGGTGAGCTGTGCGGGGAGGTAGGCAGTAGCAGACCTTGCTAAGGATGCAGGAGTTGCTTTTAGTCAGTAGGGATACCGTGCAAGTCTTTAAGCAGTTTGTTAGTGTTCTCTGACAACAGTGAATGAAAGGTAGGCAAAACGGATGCCATCAAACAGGTGATTAAACCTGCTTTTATTTTTGAAATAGATTAAATGTATTTGTGAATGAATTGTATTCTGAAAAGAATAAAAGCTGAAGTCAGCTAAGAGACTAGCCTTTTTTTTTTTCAAGGATAGATTTATATTTCTCATTTGTCTGCAAATGAAAGTTCATTCATTCAGGAATGTGAATTGTGTGCCAGGCAGAAATTATGTTACTTCCTCAGAGAAAATAATTTAATCTTGTGGAGGTGCTGCCTCTATGTAGAATAATTGAAACAGGTTATTTTGAATCAGGAAAAGGAGCCTAGCTAGGTTAGGATTTTTTATTAAAAAAATTTTTTTTTAACGTTTATTTATTTTTGAGACAGAGAGAGACAGAGCGTGAATAGGGGAGGGACAGAGAGAGAGGGATACACAGAATCTGAAACAAGCTCCAGGCTCTGAGCCGTCAGCTCAGAGCCCAACGCGGGGCTCGAACTCATGGACCGCGAGATCATGACCTGAGCCGAAGTCGGACGCTTAACCGACTGAGCCACCCAGGCACCCCAGGATTTTTTTAACTGATAGAAAAGAAATATGCATTAACTATCTCTGCCTCTCATTTATACATTCCTCATATATTGGCATTGAAATAGAACTGTAATTTTTATAAAAATAAAAATTATATTAACCTTTTAAAAGAGAAACATTTGGTTTCATTATCAAGGACAGAAGAATGTGCCACACACTTCTTAATATCACTTTTGCAGTTTTTGGGTCTAGTCTCCCAATTCCTGCTGGGTAGGAATATTTGGAACAGGGTGCATTTCTTTTCCAGAAATCTTGTTATGGGGAACAAACAAGTCTCATGTAGACTGTGGTTTTAGTATTTGCCATTACATTCCTTTCCTCATTGCTAAAATATTAGTTGGGATTCCCATTATGGAACATATTTTTACAGTAAGGTAGAGGCATCTGAAGCTAGTTCAGTTTTTACTAGCAGGTGATAGAAAAGAGTGCCTTCTGTGGACTTTCAGTTAATTGGCTTTCATAAAAATCCGAGGTCACCAGGGTAAGCCTCAGATTTATGAAATTTTTACTGAATTGATTGATATTTGCAGGCTTGAGACAGGGTGGTTTAGTTGGGGGGGGGGGGTGGGAAGCAGTTCTGGATTTGTTATCCTGTCTCCAAGAGGCTTACAGATTACTAGACCTTCACCTTAACAATTTACGTAAGTAAATTTCTTAACCAAGACTCACTTTTCTCATTTATGAAAATTGATGTATTTATTCCTGTCTGATGGAGTTACAGAGGAGAAAGTGACTTCTGATAGGTAAGTATCAGACTTAAAGTATTGAATCTTAATAAATGTTATTTCCCCCCTGAGGTTTCCAGCCTCTGTATAGGAGCATGTGCCTATCATGAAGCCAAAAAGTTCTTCTAGGTTTTTGTTTGTTTGTTTGTTTGTTTGTTTGTTTGTTTGTTTGTTTGAAGAGCAGTTTTAGATTCACAGCCAAATTGAAGGAATAATACAAAGATGTCCTATATACACCTGCTCCCACACATGCAAAACACCCACTACCAAAAGAGTGGTACGTTTGTTACAACTGATGAATCTACATTGATATGTATAATCACCAAAGTTCGTAGTTCACATTGCAGTTAACTCCTGATGTTGCATATCCTGTGGGTTTGGGACAAATGTATAATGACACGTATAGTATTGTACTGAGTGTTTTCACTGCCCTAAAACTCCCCTGTGCTCTACCTATTCATCCCTTCCCCTCACTGTCACTGCCCCTCCTCCCCCAATGTCTGACAGTCACTAATCTTTTGACTGTCTCCATAGTTTTGTCTTTTCTAGGATACCACATAGTTGAAATCATAGTCTGTAACATTTTCAAATTGGTTTCTTTCACTTAATATGCACTTAATTTTCCTCCATGTCTTTTCATGTTTGAGAGTTCTTTTCTTTTTTAGCAGTGAGTAATACTCCATTGTCTGGATGTATCACAGTTTATTTATCTGTCTACCTGTTGAAGAACATCTTAATTGCTTATAAAATGTTTTATATTCTTGATTCTTTTTTTCCTAGTTATTTGAGAGGGATTTAAATAGTACAAATGTAAAAGTGATTAGTACAGTCAATTTTATTTTACTTAGTAATTCATTGTTCCTTTGTTTTTCTAAATATTATTCAGGGAATTTACAATATTACAAATGCAAAAATGAAACCACACTGTTTAAAATGGACTCCATGTGACCTAGAAAACTATAAGGCACTCTCATCCCACCCTTTATTCCATATTCCTTGCTTCCCCACAGTTATGGGCTCTAACATTTTGTGTTTGTAAGGGATTTTCTATTTACAGAGTACTTTTATATCTATTAATGAATTTCATCCTATTACAGTTCTATTTTAGGCATTTCTGCATACAGTTTAGACCCCATCCATTCCTGATGTTGAACCTTCCATTGTTCTTCTCTTTGCTGCTTCTTTAATTTTTCTTTCCTGGAGAAGAGGCTCCCTTTTTCTTGTAATAAACTATTGGTGGGCTTGGCTCTTTGAAACTGTTCTATATGCTCTGGTTTTCAGGAATATCCAGTGGCTTCTTTTCCCATCCAGAACATGGAATTAAATGGGAAATGAGCTAAGATGAACTAAGTTCCCTCATCCTTTCTCTTTCTTTTTTTCTCTTATCAGAACAAACTAGTTTACTCCTCGGATCTCAGGACAAATCTTGTTCGTTACCAGATCTTGACTTTTCTGATTCCGTGTGTAAGTGAAAAGAGACTGTATTTCACATTTGACTGTACAGACTGTGCAGTTTGGGCTTAGCTATTAAGCTTTCTACCCATATAGTACAGATCATATGGTTGCCACATATCACTGCTCAGACTGTGCTCTGCACAACTCCGGGAACTGTAGTCACATACGTTACAGCATGTGAAATGTATGACTTCCTTTACAGGACTGTTATGAGAATTATATGATCTCATAAAGTGCATAGTTTAGGGGCACCTGGGTGACTCAGTTGGTTAGGTATCTGACTCTTGATTTCAGCTCAGGTCATGATCTCACAGTTTGTGGGTTTGAACCCTGCATCAGGCTCTGTGCTGACAGTGTGGAGCCTGCTTGTGATTCTCTCTTCCTCTGTCTCTGCCCTTCCTTCGCTAATGTGCAAGTGCATGCCTGCGTGCTCTCTCTTTCAAAAATAAATACATAAACTTAAAAACAATAAGGAGTGTAGCTTAACATAATGATAAAGAGTATGGACTCAAGAGCCTAAGTTCCTGGAATTACAACTCAGCCCTTCTACTTATTAGCTGTATGATCCTGGGAAAGTCATTTAACTTTTACTAAGCCTCACTTTCCTTATCTTTAAAATAGAAACAACAGTGTTTGCCTCACAAGGATATTTTGAAGATCAAGTATGTTAATATTTATAAAGCACTTAGAATAGTTTCCAGCATATAGTGAACGTCCAATATATGTTAGCTGTTTTTCGTACTGTGTGAAAATTATTTACTCTGGTGTTGATGCTCTTTGGTAGTTTTTAATCATTATGTAAGGCTTATTCTTCACACTTGTGGTCTTTCTCCATTAGGCCTTTCCTAACCTCCTTCATCCTTATCTTTACTTCTTTAGAGTTTCATGCAGCAGGAATTATATTAGGTATGTGATTTAGCTTGGAACTTTATGCTACTTTATAGTATGTATATTTCTCTTTCTAGTTTAAGTGGAAGGTACTTGAGGGCTGAGACCCTGATCTGTACCTTTAATGTGTTGTCAGCTTTTAGCACCTCTGCCTTGCCTGGGACTGGTGTCAGTTGAAGATCGTCCATTGTCTACCCTTTTCCCCGAAGTGAGTCACTGTCCTCAGAGCTTGAGGCTTGAGAATTAGAAAGGACAGCAGAATTGGTGGATTCATGGTCTCTCCTTTGATTATATAAGGCTAGCATAGACAACAGTGAACAACTGAAAACGTAATTAAATTCTAGGTCATATGTTCCGACTACTAGAAGGCAGCAGGAGTTGAGAAGAGAGCCATGTCTGTAAGAACTGGGTCAGGAAGAAGAAGGCTTTCTGCGGGGGGTGTAGCGTCAGTGGAGTTGTCTGTGACTACATCAGGCTGGACTGGGCCTTCAGGCAGTACTGATAATTTTGATGCTTGTGTTAATACTAAGAGCTAATACTAATATTAATCCTAAGAGCAGTCATTAACACAGCATGCTGTGCTTGGCATTGCTCTTAGTGCTCTACACGTGTTAACACGTTTAATTCTTACAGTGAATCTGTAAGACGGGAACTACTTTTATCCCCCTGTTAAAAATAAAGAATTTGATGTGCCAACAGATTTTATTTAATTGTGATCATGATTACAACTTCTTTTCTTTATTTCACAGTAAGTGAAAGCTTTTACAGTTCCTCAAGATCCGATGTTTTGCAGTTATGTTCCATCATATTTTTTTTAATCTTGGCTTATAATCTTTCTTCTTAAATAAAAGATACTTTTTATGATAGTCCCCTCCTCATAAAAACATAATTATCAACAACAACACAAACAGATAAAAGGCTTTTATGTTTTGGAATGTGGGGTAGCTTATTTTGTAATTTTATAACTAATTCTATAATTTAGGTCAGGACATCAGATTTTAATGGTTTCTTATTTGTCTAATTAAAAACAACTGGTAAAGATCCTCATTTCCAGAGAGAAAAATAACAGAGTATTGAGTTTGCAAAATATTTATGGCGGTAGAGTTCTGGATTTAATTTCTAGCTACTTGGGTGCCAGTAACCTACTAGAATTTGTTTTTTAGCAACTTTGATAGAGTTACTGTGCTCTTGTCAAACTTTGTAACATAAATGGTAGATCATTGACAGATCTCATCAGTAGTTTTTTGGAAGCCCTTTGATGGAAATAGACTTTGATTTTTATTGTGTTGTTTAAGGGAAAAAATAATTTAAATGAATATCATTTTTTTCACTCATCAAAGGGACTCTTGCAGTTGGACTTGTTTGTAGCTAGCTCTTTTTCTTGTGAGATGTAGGCTGTATTCCTTGTGACATCAAAGAAAATTGTTCAGTTTCTAATAGAAATAGAAGTTATCTAAGAGATAGCTAAAGATGAACAGGCTTGATTGTGATAAAAAGTCTTCCAAATTGTGCATTACTATGTCTACGCACACGTCATTCAGTGATTACTTTTGGCTTATTCATTTGCCAAAATAACAGATAAGCCATCAGTAGGGCAAGTGTTGTTGAGTCCTCTAATTGGGGCTCTATTTCATGTGGGTATTTACCTATCTTTCTTCCTTCTCGTTCACAGATCTTGCTGTGGATTAGTGTTAACAATCCTATGTTTGAGCATGGCTGTGAAACTCGATGCCTCATGTAGGAGGCCTGCCTTCCATGGCGGTATATGAGGTGTGATTATAAAGTGTGAGACTGGTTTCCACTTTATGGACACACTGTGCACATACAGTCTGCCTCTGCTGGGTGTTTTTTTCCTTTTGCAATGTGTTGGTGGGAGAATGTGTATAGGAATTCTTTTTTGGCTCCTCTTTTTTTCCTTTTTCTTACAAGATGGCAGGATATTTGAAATGAGCTCTTATACCTGCCCTGCTAAGCTTGCTGTTTCATTTGCTCTCCCCCTCTCACCCCTCCATTGTCCGCACTGAAACTTCAGATGAGAAATGTTTTTCTTCGGTCTGCCTTTCTTCTTTTTCTTTAGCTCATCACAGAGATGCTTCGTGGATGATCTTGTGATCATATTATACTCAGGAGGTGATATATAACTTCCAGTTAGTGAATTAATTTCATCAACTCTAAGATATAAGGTATGTTGTTCTGATTTCAGAGATGTAAGTGTGAAAAACGTGCCTGTAGTGATGGCAAAATGTTACTATCATAAGATACATTTTTTTGCAAGGTTGCTGAAATGTAAAAACACAAACGGGTTTTTGCATCATTGAAATATTGGGTCCTGGCTACTGTGGGTTTATCACTCACATCTGATATGAAGTCAGAAGTATATCACGGATAGAGCCAAGACAAACATGTGTGCCAGAATCCATTCTTGGAGCATTTCTGAAAACAACTCTTTTAAATAGGCCATTATTAATTGTGGAACTCGATAACTACATGCGTTCTTAAAATACATATGAAAGGAAAGGAAAAAGAAAACAAAAGAAACTTTCTATTTCTCAGTCCATCACTTCATCATCCGTCAGCATTCTACTGAAGAAGTAGGACTAGCAGTAATAATGTTATCTTTGGATCATTCACACATGGTCAGTCAAACATGGTGTTCAATATCAGGAGCCGTGGAGGAAAACGGGCCGTGGCTCAAGTTTGTGCTAGGGTCTGCTTTGAGACTCAGAGCTCATGACTTCATTTCTTTCAGTTTTGTCAGATAATGACCGCACTTTCCACATAAGTCTGTGTTGATGATTGAATCGTGAATATGAGGAAGACCCTGTACACCATGTCTGGGCATATGGCGGCTATTCGTTTGCTGGGGCCGCCATAGCAACATAACAACACACTGGGTGCTTAGAAGCAGAAATCAATTTTCTCATAGTTTTGGAGGCTGAAAATCCAAGGTCACGGTGCTGGCAGGGACGGGTTTCTTGGAGGCCTCTTTTCCTGCACTCGCAGATGGCCTCCCTCTTGCTGCTTCTTCACGCGCTTATCCCTCTGTGGGCGTGCATCCTTGATGTCGCTCTCTCTGGTGTCCTAATCTCTTCTTGTAAAACCAGCAGTCATATTGGCTTAGGGACCACCTGGCAAGAGCCTTCTTTAAACTTAGTTACTTCTTTAAAGGCCTTATCTCCAAATACAGTCACATCCTGAAGCGCTTCGGGCTTAGACATATTCATTTGTGGGGGAATGAAATTCTGACCGTTCTAGCAGGTCCACATGTTAACTGTTATTAAAAATGTTTTTTGCTTATATAAGGATTCTCAGGTGGTATCTGGTGTTCAAAGGAGCCACACTAGTGGAGTGAAATAAGAGGACTTGGCTCAGTTTGTCGTGGTTAGGATAGGTCACATGAGAACATTAGAGTTTTAACTAGATGGTGAGGATGGTAGTGTGGGTTTAAGCAAAGGGTCACTTAAAATATGTTTTAGGGGCGCCTGGGTGGCTCGGTCAGTTTAGCATCTGACTTCGGCTCAGGTCATGATCTCACGGTTCGTGGGTTCAGGCCCCGCGTCCGGCTCTGTGCTGACAGCTCAGAGCCTGGAGCCTGCTTCGGATTCTGTGTCTCTCTCTCCTCTGCCCCTCCCACCTCGCCCCTATCTCTCTTTCTCTCTGTCTCTCTCTCTCTCAAAAATAAATAAACATTAAAAAAATAAAAAATAAATAAAAGATGTTTTAAACATTTAAATAATGTTTAAAATACTGATTTTGGAATGTGCATGGTATAGTTGGAAATATGTGAGGAAGCTGATTTGGCAGGAAAAGAGCTTCACATTTGGAAGTCATGAGAGGTTAAGTGCCTGCAAGATAAGGAGAGAATAGATTTTAGAGTTGCTTGAAAACCAGGCTGTGATTTTTTTTTTTTTTTAACTCATATTAAATGTTATTGAACTGAAGGGTGACATGAAAAAAACTTAGGATGGTCATAAACAGTTTTTTACACTATAAATTTCTGTATTTTTTAAAATTAAAAACCATTTTTTAATGTTTATCTTTTGAGAGAGCATAATTGGGGGAGGGGCAGGGAGACAGGGGACAGAAGATCCAAAGCAGGCTCACTGCTGACAGCAGTGAGCCCGATGTTGGACTTGAATTCATGAACCGTGAGATCATGACCTGAGCTCAAGTCGGATGCTCAACCAACTGAGCCACTCAGGCATCCCAATTTCTGTATATTTTTAAAGTGAAAAGTCAGCATATATTCATGTATTACTCATGTACTTAAAACAAATCCCTTTGTAAAAGCATTTGTAATGATCTTGTTAGCAGTCCACGATAGTAGTTAAGACAGTTAGCCTTCCCATAATGCATGTGGAGCATCCCGAAACAGTGTGTTCAAGTGCTTTCCCCTCCCCTAGTCTCTGTGAGAACATTGTGAGGTATGAGGACCCTTCCGAGAACAATTAGGTTGGACTCATGGTAATCCTTGAGAGAGTCAATAAGCATTTTACAGAAACTGAAAGTTGAATATTGCTTTGGATTATTAAAATATTTCTTACTTCTCACATTTCTTTTAAATATTTTTACCATTATTATTGTCTGAGCCACATTGGCTATCTTTATAAGGATAGCATTCTTTCTTGGAATGTAATATAAAATTTCATTACAAAATATGTAGTTGGGTTCCATTTCATAAACTTAATTTACTTCACAGAGCTTTGGAAATGCTTTGGCTAGTGAAGTTTTTGATCTTTGATTAAAATGTCAGGTAATAAAAATATTATGTGAGTTGAGATATATCTGAAAGAAAATCTAGGATGGAGAGTATGACTTTATTTGCAACTTGGAAAGTTTTGTGCATTATTTATTGTTTTTGAAATCCCCTTAAGAGAAAAAATAAAAAGATCAATATGACAGATAATGTAAAAATTAGTTTTCATAGATTTAAATGTTAACTGAGTTGTTTGCATGTTTTCAGCATTGAAGTAGAAGCTTGACAGCTCTTGAATTATTGTTTAAGTTGAGAGTTAGTGTCAACACATGTTGATTTACTGCATGATCCTAAGGACCAACCCCTCTGAACTTGTTAAAATTGTCCGGGAGGCTGAATTTTTATCTCTTTTTGCTAATATGAAGGGCCAGACACTTAATGCACTTTTTTGGTTCATGATGGCAGTTTGAGTCATAAATATTAATCTTCTAAGGAGAGTCAAATTATATCTTAACAAAAGGAAATATTATACCTATATTACCAGCTCTAAGTGAAATACCTCTTTATTATAGCAGTAGTAGTAAGACTCTTGCTTACCTTGAACATAATTTCTACAGCATAAATGTCCCATATACTAGACTCTTTAAGAGATCTTTTTCCTTGGACGTTGTTTTTCCGACTCTTTATGTCCATGAACCATTTGCAGGGACACCAGAGTTAAGTGGGGTCAGTTTCTTCTATATTCATGTGTTTTTGGAATAGGTGAATAGGTTCTAATGTTAGAACATAACAAGAGAAAACTCTTTGGCATTCTAAGGCAAATTAGGTCTAAGGGTCTGCTTTAATTTTAAAAACAAAGCTCTACTGTTTCTGTCCAGAAAACCAAATATGTTGGAGTTAAACATGGAAAATGTTTATAGTGTTGTATAGTTTTATTACCTCAGACAGAAGGAAAACAGTTTATTGAGTAACTTTCAGCCAATAAGAAATTTTATACAGGCCAACAATCAAGAGATGAACAGAAAATATTTTCTGGTTTAGGGAGAATGAATGAAAAGGACTTAAGATACTTAGCCATTCACTTTGAAACAAGTGTGATCTCTGTTGGTTTTCATGTGATAGTGTAGAGCTAGCCAAGTAGAAAGGTTTTGTGGGTTACAGAATTGTCCTTAAAGTGAAGGGGCATGCCCTCTTTTACTCTTGGTCATTTGATGGCTGGAACTCTAGCAGATATCTTGAATCGAAGTCACATGTGGAGGATGGCGGAAAAATGATGTAGAAGGCTACTGGGTCTTTTAGGGGTGTGAGGTTGCCCTACCAAACCTCTCTGTTACTTGGGGATCTTGTTTGTGAGAGAGAAATAAACTTCTGTCTTGTTTAAGCTACTGCTATTTAAAAAAAATTTTTTTTTTACATTTTATTTAGTTTTGAGAGAGAGAGAGAGAGCACGCACAAGTAGGGGAGGGCAGAGAGAGAGAGGGAGACACAGACTCCGAAGCAAGCTCCAGGCTCCGAGCTGTCAGCACAGAGTCCAACACGGGGCTCGAACCCACAAACCATGAGATCATGACCCTAGCCGAAGTTGTACCCTTAACTGACTGAGCCACCCAGGCATCCCTAAGCTACTGTTATTTTAGGCTTTCTGTCACTCATGGCTGAACATGCTCATGACTGATATACTCTCCCCAGCTGTATCCGAGTCAGTAAACTATGATCTGTAGGCCACATGGAGACCCACTACCTGTTATGTTACTAAGTTTTATTGGGACACAGACACACCCATTCACTTACATACAGTTTATGACAATGACAGGCAGTGGCTGCTTTTCTGCTACAGTGACAGAACTGGGTAGCTGTATTAGAGACCATGTAGCCCACAAAGCCTAAAGTATTTATGACCTGACCCTTTTTAGAAAAAGAATGGCTCATCTCTTATCCAGTCTATTAATCATTTGGCTGCATTTATTTTTCTTTGAAAGTATCACTTTTATTTTTTTCTTCTTTACTGATTTGTATGGGTCCTTTACCAGGCTAGACACATTTTCACCTCCTACCTGAACTACTTTGGCTGTCTTATTGTAAACTTCTTTAAATTGTTTGTAAAGTTGTTACTTAACCATTCCATCAGATACACCGTAACATGGTAATTATGCTTTCTTAAACATAGTTCACATTATGTTGCTTCTCTAATCAAAAACTCTCAGTGACTTTCTGTTTCTTGTAGCATCAGGTCATAATATTTTTGCTGGTCTTTTATGATTCTTTATATTCTTGCCCTATGCTAGCATGCCAGCATTATTTCCTATTCATTTGTTAATTCATTCTACATAACTTTTTAAATGCCACCATGTGCTGGGAAACCTAATACAAACCCATAGTTCTAGCTGTCTTTTGCTTGTAAAAATCGCAGCAGCTTCTGATTGGTCTTTTTGCCTCTAGTCTTCTCTATTCTGGTCTTTCTTCCACATTGCTTTCTGGGTGAGTTTTCTGGAATGCAGTTCTGATCATGTCACACTCCTGATTACAACTTGCAGTAACTCCCCATCGCCTCCGTGGCCGGCTGTGCAGGTTAAATCTCAGTTTGTAGCATGGTGTACAGGGCCTTGCCTGGTTTGGCCCTTGCATGGAGGTGCAACTCCCATTTCCTCTTTGTGACAGCCACCTTTTACTTTATCCTTCAGGAGGACTTGCCATTTTTAAATTTCTTCCCAGTTTCGATTCCTTTTGCACACACGGTGTCTGTCTAAAGTATTCTTCTTTCCTCCCTTGTCCTGCAATAAAGGGTCCTTATTAACCCTTGCTAGGTGAAGCACACATGCCACTTTCACTGTGAGGTGTTCCTGCCCCCTCCTGTGGAGTTCATCACTGCCTTTTCTGTGGTACCTCGAGCCTTGTGCCTACTTTTTATTGACCACTTATATTTGCAGTAGTTGTTGGCTCACACCATCACTTCTGTACTAGACAGTGACTCCTTAGACTGAGGTTTCCTGGTCATATGTTCTCCTTGCGTCTTACAACTTTTTGTCATGCCGGATATCATGGTTGTGTTTTGTATTCCTTTGTGTTGTTTGATTAACGTCCTAGTTCACCACCACCTGACCCGAGGCCAGACGTGCAGCTTTTTGCTCACCATTGGATTTCTCGACGTATAGCTAAGTACCTGGCATACGACACGCACTCAGTACTTGATTGTTGAATGAGTACATTAATTTGTTGAGGGCAAAGCCTTTTTTTTTTTCTTTCATGTGTGTGTCTGTGTCACGTAGCACAGAACTCAACAATGTCAACTGATCACTAATGAAGCCTTGAAGAGTGCTTTTCTTTTTTTAAACACAGAAAAGGCTCTTTTCTTCAAATGAATCTTACCGGAATTCCAATATATAAAAGAGATAAAAATAAAAATAGAACTGCCGTGTTTAAATACCCTTGCTCTAGTTCCCCACTGGGCTCCTGAAGTAACTCCACAGAATCCCTGGGCATCACCTCACCGTTAGACAATGGATGGGGAACCACCGTTGGAGTGGAAATAGCATTGGCTGTCATGGCAGGTGCGCAGTGTTTTTGATCAAGCCCTGGCTGTAGCTGTGTGACTGGGCAGACCATTTAACTACTCTGGGACTTGGTTTTCTTCGAAAATGAAGGGTTTGTCCTAATGTCCTTGGTGTTTCTTTCCCACTGTGTGTTTGAAAGTTTCAGGTTTATTCTAGCCTTTGGTTCTCACTTAGATATATATTCACTAATTAGAGCACGGCTGTCCCTAATGCTAAATTTCTCAAGATCATGCCAACTTCTTTGGCTACTCCTTTGCTTACTGCACCTGCCACACTCACTGTCTACAGCACATAAACTAGAACTTAACATACAGAATTTTCCCAGTACAGAGTTTCCATGCATAAGCATGTTTTAGCTAGTAGACTGGCAAGATATTTGCTTATCTTAAACCACCTAATATTTTCAGACTATCAAGGCATATTCTTTCCAGATGTAAGTTATTTACCTATTGATTGAAACACTTGTAGTGTGTTTTTATTGATCAGTCACTTCAGTTAGCTTTGTCTGCTTAATCTAAAGGACCTTATCTTACATTTCTATGTACCTCTTAACCACTTACTATCTGCTTATTGATTGATCATTTGAAAATGACATACTTGTTTAGTTGCTCAAGTTAAGAGAAATAGAGGAAAATGTGCTTTGGACATTTATTTGGTCCCATTGTAATTCAGATGAGATTGTATTTACTTACACAAGGGGGAGAATTCATTAAAGTCTTCACCATCCATTTCTTACTAGGTAACAGAGCAGAACGGAAGAGAAGACCTGCTCTGTATTCAGACAGATCTGAATTTGAATCAGAGATTTGTCCACCTTAAGTCAAATTAAAACCTACCTGACTTTAGATTCCTACTTTTAAATGGGGTAATGCTTGCTTTCTCAAGGTTGTTGTGAAGACTGGTTGAGTAGACACTCCACCAAGGTTTAACTGTTTATGGGATTCCTTATCACTGGGGAAATCTGAGATAAGATCCCTATGGCCAAAGAAAAAAATCTGGGTATTCAAGAGAGTCCATGCAGTTCCATTTATTTTCTGGCCTGGTTATGTAAGGTATTTCAAATTGGAGTTACAGGTGTTTTTTTTTTTTTTTTTTTTTTTTATTCAGGCTAATTTTCTCCCAGTTCAAAAATGCTGAAAGAAATTGCAGAAAATACAGAGAATTACTAACTTTGATTAAAGAATGTCCAAATTAAAGACTGACTTTTTTCCTTCTGAATTTATTTGGTGGTATACTGAAGAAGTGTTCTTCTTGGTGAATATGTTTCGAAGAAAATACAGTTTGATTCATAGTGAAAGGGTTAATTGTGTTTGCGTTCTCGTATTTGCATATATGCCCAGGAGTAGTGATATGATGAACACATCTTTAGGCACTCAGCAGCTCTGAACAGTATTTAAAGCAATATTTAAAACAACAACCTTGTGATCCAACAAGGGAACATTTGTGGAATTGGAAAAGACAAAGAAGCGTTGGAAAAGTAAGTTCACTGGCACACAGGGAAAGCATTAGCCAGCCAAACACTTAGAATGGACACATGGCCACACAGCTGTAGAAAAGAGATTTTGATTCTCTCAACACAAAGTCTTGGCTTTGGACTCCCTAAGTTTAAATATTGACATTTGAAGTGGGATGAAAGTTAATATATGCCATGTTGCAATATCTTTCTCACCACATGTTAAGTGGCAGTAACACAGCCTTGTTGGATAGCTAGTACTCTGTTGTTTCTGATTTACAGCCATGGTCATTTTTCTTGTTCTAGGAATACATTGCATGAGAACACATGTTGAAGCTAAAATTAGCTTCAAACCTACCTACATAAAAGTGAACTCTTCTCATATAACCAACTTATAAATATTTAGATTTTAAAATGGTGTTTAAATATATAGATTTAATTACTATTCTCAAAGAAATTATCAAAAGAATAAAAAATATAAGCAAAGAAACAAAAACAGCATCAGGAGTAATTACGATGAAAATGGTTCAGTTTAGAACACTTAAGTGTGCATGAGAAAAGCCTAGTGTGAGTTTTGCCGTATGAGAAACCACACGTGTCTACTATTCAAAGGACAAAGAATATAATATACTATAAAGAAAAAATGTAAACTTTTGAAGTGGTCACAATAGTTTTTTCCAACGAGCAATCCAGTACATAGTGGATATTCTTTAAGTGAAGAACTCTTTTCACTGAGGTATATGGAAAATCTCTCAGTAACTGGGTATTCAAGAACCTTTTTGTGGCTCTGTGTATATGGCATAAATGTTCTCAAGAGAGTTTGACTTAATTGTCATGCCCAAGAAATTTTTTGCATCTTATTAGCTTTAACTTAAGGTACACATAGGAGTTGAAAACCTCAAGTTTGTTGCCTAAATTTATATTATATACCATCATTGACAAGTATTTTATATGGCAGGTTTATATTGGAAAGGTTTCATGAATACAACCACTGTATCCTAAGAGATGGTGTGAGGAAGTTAAGGAGGCAATTCCAGAAGTTCCATGAAGGGAATGAGGGCCCTTGGGGAAATGTTAGTCAGTCTGTAATGAAACAATTATTTATCTTGGGGGGTGATGCATAGAGGCAGAAAAACCAAGTATGTGAGATATTCTTATATGAAACTATTAAGTAGGAAGGAGATAGGAATCCGTGACAAAATGTCTCGGAAGTGGAGATATATTCAAGCTTTGTAAGTTGACAGAAAAATAAGACCATAGATTTAAGGGATAGTTTCCTGATGTTTTCCACTAAGACCAAACCTTTTTAGACCTTCCCTCCACTCTTTGTCTATGTTAAGTAGACACATAAACACCTTTAACATCGTTCTCAGGCACAGTAGTTAATCGTATTTGAATTGAGAAGGCTGCCTAGAGTCAGAGCCATTCAGAAAGTAGGGACCATGATAAATTCAACCTTATTGTTACTGATTATGTACATCAATCACGTTTACTGGAAAGTAATTGTCTGCAATTGCTTTCCATTTACTTTTTAACTTCTTTTATAGAATAGGTTACTTTTTTTTTTTACCATTTTATTTTTTAAATTTACATCCAGTTAGTTGCATATAGTGCAACAATGATTTCAGGAGTAGATTCCTTAGTGCCCCTTACCCATTTAGCCCATCCACCCTCCCAAAACCCCTCCAGTAACCCTCTGTTTGTTCTCCATATTTGAGAGTTTCTTATGTTTTGTCCCCCTCCCTGTTTTTATATTATTTTTGCTTCCCTTCCCTTATGTTCATCTGTTTTATATCTTAAAGTCCTCCTACCAGTGAAGTCATATGATATTTGTCTTTCTCTGACTAATTTTGCTTAATATAATACCCTCTAGTTCCATCCACATAGTTGCAAATGGCAAGATTTCATTCTTTTTGATTGCCAAGTAATACTCCATTGTATATATATACCACATCTTCTTTCTCCATTCATCCATTGATGGACATTTAGACTCTTTCCATACTTTGAATGTTGTTGATAGTGCTGCTATAAACATTGGAGTGCATGTGCCCCTTCGAAACAGTTGTATTCCTTGGATAAATACCTAGTAGTACAATAGATGGGTCGTAGGGTAGTTCTATTTTTAATTTTTTGAGGAATCTCCATACTGTTTTCCAGAGTGGCTGCACAGTTTGCATTCCCACCAGCAGTGCAAAAGGGATCCTCTTTCTCCACATCCTTGCCAACATCTGTTGTTTCCTGAGTTGTTAATGTTAGCCATTCTGACAGGTGTGAGGTGGTATCTCATTGTGGTTTTGATTTGTATTTCCCTGATGATGAGTGATGTTGAGCATTTTTTCATGTGTTGGATGGCCATCTGGATGTCTTCTTTGGAGAAGTGTCTATTCATGTCTTTTGCCCATTTTTTTACTGAATTGTTTTTTTGGGTGTTGAGTTTGATAAGTTCTGTATAGATTTGGATACCCTTTATCTGCTATGTCATTTGCATATATCTTCTCCCATTCTGTCGGTTGCCTTTTAGTTTTGCTGATTGTTTCCTTCGCTGTGCAGAAGCTTTTTATTTTGATGAGGTCCTAGTGGTGCATTTTTGCTTTTGTTTCCCTTGCCTCTGGAGACGTGTTGCGTAAGAAGTTGCTGTGGCCAAGATCAAAGAGGTTTTTGCCTGCTTTCTCCTCAAGGATTTTGATGGCTTCCTGTCATACATTTAGGTCTTTCATCCATTTTGAGTTTATTTTTGTGTATACTGTAAGAAAGTAGCCCAGGTTCATCTTCTTGCATGTTGCTGACCAGTCCTCCTAGCACCACTTGCTGAAGAGACTGTCTTTATTCCATTGGATATTCTTTCCTGCTTTGTCCAAGATTAGTTGGCCATACTTTTGTGGATCCATTTCTGGGTTCTCTATTCTGTTCCATTGATCTGAGTTAGATTTATTCCTGGGTATTTTATGGTTTTTGGTGCAATTGTAAATGGGATCGATTCCTTGATTTCTTTTTCTGTTGACTCATTGTTGGCGTATAGGAATGCAACCAATTTCTGTGCATTGATTTTATATCCTGCAACTTTGCTGAATTCATGAATCAATTCTAGCAGTTTTTTGGTGGAGTCTTGGGTTTTCCATATAGAGTATCATGTCATCTGCAAAGAATGAAAGTTGACCTCCTCCTGGCTATTTGGATGCCATTTATTTCTTTATGTTGTCTTATTGCAGAGGCTAAGACTTCCAATACTATGTTGAATAACAGTGGCAAGAGTGGAGATCCCTGTCTTGTGCCTGACCTTAGAGGGGAAAGCTCTCAGTTTTCCCCATTGAGGATGATATTAACGTTGGGTCTTTCATATATGGCTTTTATGATCTCGAGGTATGCTCCTTATATCTCTACTTTCTTGAGGGTTTTTATCAAAAAGGATGCTGCATTTTGTCAGATGCTTTCTCTGCATCTGTTGAGAGGATCATATGGTTCTTGTCCTTTCTTTTATTGGTGTGATGAATTACATTGATTGTTTTGTGGATATTGAACCAGCCCTGAATCCCAGATATAAATCCCAGTTGGTAATGGTGAATAATTTTTTTAATGTATTGTTGGATCCAGTTGGCTAATATCTTGATGAGGATTTTGCATCCATGTTCATCAGGGAAATTGGTCTATAGTTTTCCTTTTTAGTGGGGTCTTTGTCTGGTTTTGGAATCAAGGTAATGCTGGCTTCATAGAAAGAGTTTGGAAGTTTTCCTTCCATTTCTATTTTTTGGAACAGCTTCAAGGGAATAGGTGTTAACTCTTCCTTAAATGTTTGGTAGAATTCCCCTGGAAAGCCATCTGGCCCTGGACTCTTGTTTTTTGGGAGATTTTTAATTACTAATCCAATTTCTTTACTGGTTATGGGTCTGTTCAAAATTTCTATTTCTCCTAGTTTCAGTTTTGGTAGTTTATTTTATTGGCATATAATTGCTTATAATATTCTCTTATTATTGTTTTTATTTCTGCTGTGTTGGTTGAGATCTCTCCTCTTTCATTCTTGATTTTATTTATTTGGGTCCTTTCCTTTTTCTTTTTGATCAAACTGGCCAGTGGTTTATCAATTTTGTTGATTCTTTCAAAGAACCAGCTTCTGGTTTCATTGATCTGTTCTACTGTGTTTTTTTTTTTTGTTTTTGTTTTTGTTTTGGTTTCAATAGCATTTATTTCTACTCTAATATTTATTATTTCCTGTCTTCTGCTGTTTTGGGGTTTTATTTGCTTTTTTTTTTCCAGCTTTTTAAGGTGTAAGGTTAGGTTGTGTATCTAAGACCTTTCTTCCTTTTTTAGGAAGGCCTGGATTGCTATATACTTTCCTCTTATGATCGCCTTTGCTGCATCCCAGAGGTTTTGGGCTGTGGTGTTAATCATTTTCATTGGCTTCCATATACTTTTTAATTTCTTCTTTAACTTCTTGGTTACCCATCCATTCTTTAGTAGGATGTTCATTAGTCTCCAAGTATTTGTACCTTTCCAAATTTTTTCTTGTGGTTGATTTCGAGTTTCATAGTGTTGTGATCTGAAAATATGCATGGTATGATCTCAATCTTTTTGTACTTGTTGAGGGATGATTTGTGTTCTAGTATGTGATCTTTTCTGGAGAACGTTCTATGTTCACTGGAGAAGAATGTATATTCCACTACTTTAGGATGAAATGTTCTGAATATATTTGTTAAGTCCATCTGGTCCAGTGTGTCATTCAAAGCCATTATTTCCTTGTTGATTTTCTGTTTAGATGATCTGTCCATTGTTGTAAGTGGGGTGTTGAAGTCCCCTACTATTATGGTATTATTATCAATGAGTTTCTTTACATTTGTGATCAATTGATTTCTGTATTTAGGTGTGCCACATTTGGAGCATAAATGTTTACAATTGTTAGGTCTTCTTGGTAGATAGACCCCTTAATTATGATATAATGCCCTTCTTCATCTCTTGTTACAGTCTTTATTTTAAAGTCTAGATTGTCTGATATAAGTATGGCTACTCCAGCTTTCTTTTGGCAACCATTAGCATGATAGATGGTTCTATATCCCCCTACTTTCAATCTGAAGGTGTCTTTAGGTCTAAAGTGGGTCTCTTGTAAACAGCATATAGATGGATCTTGTTTTCTTATCCATTGTGTTACCCTATGTCTTTTGATTGGAGCATTGAGTCCATTGATGTTTAGAGTGAGTACTGAAAGATATGAATTTATTGCCATTATGTTTCTTATAGAGTTGGAATTTCTGGTGGTGTTCTCTGGTCCTTTTCAGTCTTTCTTGCTTTCGGTCTTTTTTTTTGTTTTTCCTTCATCTTTTCTTCCCTCAGAGAGTCCCCCTTAAAATTTCTTGCAGGGCTGGTTTAGTGGTCATGAACTTTAATTTTTGTTTGTCTGGGAAATTTTTTTTTTTTTTAATTTTTTTTTAACGTTTATTTATTTTTGAGACAGAGAGAGACAGAGCATGAACGGGGGAGGGGCAGAGAGAGGGAGACACAGAATCTGAAACAGGCTCCAGGCTCTGAGCTGTCAGCACAGAGCCCGACGTGGGGCTCGAACTCACGGACCGTGAGATCATGACCTGAGCCGAAGTCCGCCGCTTAACCGACTGAGCCACCCAGGCGCCCCTGTCTGGGAAATTTTTAATCTCTCCTACTATTTTGAATGACGGCCTTGCTGGATAAAGAATTTTTGGCTGCATATTTTTCTGATTCAATACGCTGAATATGTCCTGCCACTCCTTTCTGGCTTGCCAAGTTTCTGTGGATAGGTCTGCTTGCAAACTTGATCTGTCTTCCCTTGTAGTTAAGGACTTTTTCCTTCCCTTGCTGCTTTCATGATTATTTCCTTGCCTGAGTATTTTGTTAATTTGACTATGATATGCCTTGTTGATGGTCAGTGTGTTGAATCTAATGGGAGTCCTCTGTGCTTCTGGGATTTTGATGTCTGTGTCTTTCTCCAGGTGAGGAAAGTTTTCCGCTATGATTTGCTCACATAACCCTTCTACCCCTTTTTCTCCCTCTTCATCTTCTGGGACCCCTTTGATTCTGATGTTGTTCCTTTTTAATGAGCCACTGATTTCTCTAATTCTTAAATTGTGCTCTTTTGCTTTAGTCTCCCTCTTTTTTTCTGATTCATTATTTTCCATAAGTTTGTCCTCTATATCACTGATTAGCTGCTCTGCCTATCCATCCTTGCTGCCGTGGCCTTCATTTGAGATTGCAGCTCAGTTATAGCATTTTTTAAATTTCATCCTGACTAGATTTTACTTCTTTTATCTCTGCATAGAGGGATTCTAATCTATTTCTGACTCCAGCTAGTATTCTTGTTACTGTGATTCTAAATTCTGGTTGAGACATTTTGCTTGTATCTGTGTTTGATTAGGTCCCTGGCTGTCGTTTCTTCCTGCTCTCTCTTTTGGGGTCAGTTCCTTCGTTTCGTCACTTTAAAGGAAGAAAAGGAATTAATAAGGTAAAAAAAATTAAAAAATTAAAAACAACACACACAAAAATGAAATAAATGATGCTAGATTCTAGGTCTTTTGGTCTGGGTGTTGAAAGAGCTTGATAGATTCGAGAAAAAAGGGGGAAAAAGAAAAAGAAAAAAAGGAAAACATTTGAAAATTTGAAAAAAATGAATGCAATGAAATAGAATAAAATGATGAAAATGAAATAGAATTTGAAAAATTTACTGAGAACAAACTGAGGGTTGGTGGGGGGTGGGAGGGAGAGGAGGGTGGGTGATGGGTATTGAGGAGGGCTCCTTTTGGGATGAGCACTGGGTGTTGTATGGAAACCAATTTGACAATAAACTTCATATATTGAAAAAAAAAGAAAAATTTACAAAGTAAAAAAAATAGTAGAAAAAATTAAAGAAATATTTTTAATAAAAATTGAAAATAAAAATAAAGTTTTTCTCTTTCTGCATTCAAGAAAAAGAGAAGAAACAAAAAAAAATTTGAATAGATGTCCCAGTGAACAGACTGAAATAGGATTGAAATTACATCATTCTACCCTAGAAGTCAAACAATGAAGCACTTTATAGTCCATAAACTAAGCAGGCGAGAGATCTGTGGTGTTCCTGAAGAGTGAGGTTGGCTCGGTTGGGCGGGGCTTAGTGTAAGGGCTCCATTCTCCACTAGATGGTGCTGCTTAGCTTACTGGGGTGGATTGTTGTGGGGCTTGTAGGTGTGTATGTGCATGCATGGGAGGAGTGAAAATGGAGTCACCCAGCTACACAGTCTCTAGTATGGGAACTCTGTTCTCCCTGATCGGCAATTGCACCCCCATCCTTTGTCTCCGGCTTCCATCCACTCCCCGCTTTTACACTGTCGGTGACCAAGCCATCAGGTTGCTAAGCGACACCTCCCTCCTGAGTTTTATCTCAGATGCAGCTGTCTTTCCCAACCCCTCATTTCTGAGGGACTGCAGCTTTGACCCGTTCTGACCCTCTATGGGAGGGTCTCACTGAACAATGGCTGGGTGCCAGCCACACCCAGGAATGTTTGCGGGACCTTGCTGTTGCCAATGCCCAGAGACTGTGGCTGGGTGCCAGCTGGCCCCAGAAAAGGCTCACGCAGTCGTGTAGCAGCAGCGTTTCGGTGATTATGGCAAATCACAACACACATCTGGCGCCAGGCTTCACCCTTAATGTCCTTGCTCCCACCCCAGTGGATATGGCCCTTCTCCGAGGTCTGCTGGGAACTTTGTGGGGAGGCTGTACCACCTCTACCAAATGTCCTCCCAGCCTGGGAACTGCCTCTTCCCACGTGGCCCGAGGACCCCCCCGGACTTCACTCTGCTCCTGAGGATTCGCCCTTCCCACCAGAGCACTGCCAGATATCAAGCTGCAGATTTTCAGACTCTGTGCTACCTGTGTTTATAGAGTCTTATTGGAATTTAAACCCTTTCCTTTCTCTTTTCTCCCTTTTTAGTTCAGTCCCTGTAGCTGTTTCCACTTTCCACTTTCTCTCCAGCTGCTTTTGGGGGGGTGCTTTTCCCATACTCTCTCCCCATCTGTGCCCTTTCTCCTCAAGCAAAACCAGCTCCCTGCCTTCCGTGGCTTCTTTCTCCCCCATTTACGTCTCCATGCCACGTACCTGCCGAGTTCTGTGGTTCAGGTTGTGCAGATTGTTGTGTTAATCCTCAAATCAGTTTTCTAGGTGTGCAAGATGGTTTAGTGTTGGCGTGGCTTTATGTCTTGGACACAAGATGCAAAAAAAACTTCCATGCTGTTCCGCAATCTTGGCTCCTCCCCTAGAAGAGATAACTTCTATTTGCAAGTGTTTTATCTATGTCAAAGGGATTTTCGTTTAACTATTTAATAAAGTAATAAGAACATTCAAAATTCTGATTGTAGTAGTGTAAGAGCTCAAAATAAATCTGATCCAGAAATTATTAGAGAACTTGTGACATCACATGTAATGCAATAAAGACCATATTCTTCATCTTATTTGGGGAGAGTCTCTGTAAAGGTAGCGATAATAAAATTTTAGTAGTTTAATAAATTTTCCCATTAGCTCTATCAGTATTAGCTATGCTTGTTACTTCACATCCAAGGGAATCTTTTTTTTTTCCCTTTTTGTCATCTTTGAACTTGCCTGGCAGCTCTCCAGACATCATTACTTAGTAATATGTGCATGGCTCATTATGCTTTGTTTAGAAAGGAAGAGGTACCTAGAGACCAGAGTGATTACACCTTGCTAGTAATGATGGCTCTTCATGTCTCACGTCTCCCTTATTTCTCATGACAAGATCTCTGCAACTGGGAGGAAGAACATTATAATGCTAATGCTAAGCTCTAGGATATGGTGAGTAATTAATAAGAGTTGGTTTTAAAAGCTGTTTTTTTTTATGGGTTGCACTGAAATGAAAAAGTGGAAATGCTCTATTGAGTTCTGAGCAAAATACATTTATTTAGAAATTAGATATCCTACTTTATCAGATAGAAGAATGTTACTGAGGAAATTTGCACTGCCTGTTCAGACACTGAAATGCTAGCATGGGGGAATCTTTGAGGAGTGGCAGCCTCATGTAACTTTATATTCTTTTAGTTTCAACTTTAATGTTAAAATGTTATGCTAAAACTTGAAGGCAACTTATGTTGTTGGGCAGGGGGCAGGCACAAGGCCGGTGGGCCTCTGGTGTTTGAGGTAGCTCTAGGATCCATCCTGTGTGCAGTCAGTGAGAATTCTAGATCTTTCCTGGTTAGTGAGTTTTACCTCTGGCACATTCTGTTCTTGTCCCTTTGTTCTGTGCTCCCAAGTAATTAGGCCTTTGCTGTATTCTTTGGGCCCCACCTCTACCCTGTACCCCAGTTTCTGCTGCCAAATTTCCCTGATGTTCTACATTTTTTCTCAGCTTCCCTCTGTTACTTGCTTCGTGGATTTTCCAGCAGTTGTTCCTGGCAGTCATGGTTCATCTGTACATCCCAGGTCTCCTTCGCCGACTACATTCCATCAGTCCTTGAGACTAAGTTCTGACGCTGAGAAGCTTGTTTAGAAGCCTACAGTTCCCAGGCTGCTAGACTAGGCTGTCCATTCTGTTCAAAGCCTGAAAGCCATTGTTTTAACATTGGGTGATACTCTGAGAAAACTCATAGCCCATCATAAAGCCTTTTTTTTTTTTTTCCTATTTTATCCTGACAAAGTCCTGATTATTTTTAAAGCATCCTATTTGCTGTTTAGGGTTGGGAGGCTATGTTGTTGCTGGAATAGCAGGATAAGCAGAGCAGAAATATTCCTTTTCTGCTTTAGTTCTCTCCTTTGCACTTATTACTAACATACGATATATTTCACTTTTGAATCTTGTTTATTATTTGTTTTCCCTGCCAGAATGTGGGTGCCATCTGGTCAGGGAATTTTGTCTGCTTTGTTCCCCTCTGTATCTGCAGGTCTTATAACAGTGCCTGGCACCCAGTGTATGCTCAATAAATATTCATAGACTAAAATTCTGACTTTGTCAAATAATTAAGTCTTCAAGTTTAGAAGTCAGCTAAGGAATTAATGGTCTCCGTGTTCTGGTTGCTTTGTGGTTTATATATATAAAGAGTTGTGATATTTAAAAGCTTTCATGAGTTTTTAAATATTTATTATACTTTTAAATGTTTCATTATTTACTTAAGAATTATAATTATAAATTAACTTTTTAGTTACTTGCAGACCAGGATTATGTTTTTGTTATATATGTTGTTTTATTTTTTATAGTCCCTTAAATTCAGGTGTTTTGTTTTATTTCAGTTTGTAAACCCGTTGAAATAAACCATACCTCATTAATTGATCTGAAGACATACTGTGTTAACATATTTTAGAATTACCTAATTTGGGATATATCATAGTGTCATTATATGACAACCACAGCATTTTTTTTTTCCTCAGTGCTACATAGAATGATGGTGTTGCACATCATATAAATGATGTTTTATATTTGATGAAATATTGTAGTTAGGTTTTGAAGTTTTGGATAATTTTGAGTATCACCGAAGTGTAATTGTTAGAGTAATTTGTTCCCATTTGGACCACAAAGCTACTGAAAAACCTTCATAAAAACACTTTATAGTGTTCCTTCATATACTTCATATAACTCAGTTACCCTAACAAAGTAAGATTTTGGAGGGGCTTTGGTATTACTTAATATTGGATTAAAGGTCATGATTAATCACCCAGCAGTGATTTCAAGGTGGTATTGCTGACTTCACATATAACAGAAATTTTTCTATTTGCAATTTGACAATTGGAACCAGCTTAGTTGCAGAGATTCAGAGTTTTAGAACTCAACATGGCAGATTGCTGAAGAAATTGGTTCTCCAAGAGCTTCTGGATTAAGGGGCTCTGATGCTGAGAGTGTAGACAGACTTGAACATCGACCCAGGTGTTTCCTAATGCATGACCTGCTGTGTATGGTACATTTATCATCTTTTAAATAAAACGGAGGTGCCCTCTGGAGGCCTAGTCAGTTCTTGATAGCTGGTTAGAATCGTATGTTAAACAAGTATTTGTGGGGAATCTAGATATATCCCATAGGTAGGGAGGCAAGGGACTTGAAAACATTGTCAGAGAAACTGTGTAGAGTTGTGAGGTTTTGGAGAAACTATTTGGTGTTTCTGATCACTGATTGACTTTGTGGAAAGTCACCAAACCCCTTTGGGCCTTAGTTTGAGTACTTGTGAAGTGAAAGAACTGGGCCATGGAATATGATAAATAAAAATAACTGTTTTCCCTTTAGGAATGGATGTGTTTTATAGAAAGGTTGTTTGATGTAAGAAAAAAAAAATTATTTGAATGTCTGTTGGTCAAAGTAGAATGATTACATTGGTGTTTTAACTCAACATGTAACCGAATTAGTCACTGCTAGAATCTAAATCTTACCAAGGTGGTTTGTTATTCTACTTGTCAATTTAGGGAAAAACAATTTAGCCTTCCCCTCTATCCTCTGTGTCAGTTAACTGCAGTGTTAAGTTTCACATGACAAAACATGATGGATAAGCATGTACTATTCTAATTTAATTCAGAGATGCCTCAACTGCAGGCATCAGCTTCGTATCTGTTGAGCTTTCTGGTCTCATTGAGACTGGCACCACAAAGATCAGATTTCGTTACCATTTTTCTCTTATTGCTTATTTATCAATAGACTTACTACTTTCAATATTTAATGTTATGGAATATTTTGGATTGTTTAATCCAACAAAAGTCAAGTTTTCAAGGCCTCTAATAACTTTTTATGTAAATTCTAATAATGAGACTAACATAAATTTTATTAGCAATAAAATATAATCTAATTAAAAGCACTTGCTGCGATAAAATTGTATGCCAGGATCCAATTAATCTCTTCTAAAACCCTATAGTTTTAAATTAATATAGGTAGGTTCTGTACTTAAAATAGTTCATGTCCTAGACAAATGTGCTATAAATAAAAGACATAGAATATGTTCTTATTTAAAAATAATAATTAAAAAAAAATAAGGTTCCTAAATGATTTTAATATCATTTGATTTTCTTTGACAGTGTATTTTATTTGTAGTGATAGTTTGGTGATCATTAATTATAAATTTATCCTCAGAATTATTTAAGAAATTAAAAGAAGTATTCAAATGAACACTGTCACTGTGAAATGTAATATAGTATGAACAGTGTTCTATTAACTCTTTAAAATTCTGCCTTTTTTCTCCTGCAGTAAGTTATGGATAGCGTGAAGTCTTTGAAGAAACTTTGAGTCCTCTTTACAACATATTTTGGGTAGAATTAGGTCCACTTAAAACATATAATTTGTATTTAATATCTTTTCTCCTCTTGCTGTGACTTTAGATAAGTTGCTTGTTTACTTTTTCTTTAAAAAGGTAACTTTAGAGGCGTCTGGGTGGCTCAGTCAGTTGAGCTTCTGACTTCAGCTCAGGTCATGATCTCACAGTCCGTGAGTTCGAGCCCCGCATCAGGCTCTGTGCTGACAGCTCAGAGCCTGGAGCCTGTTTCAGATTCTGTGTCTCCCTCTCTCTGACCCTCCCCTGTTCGTGCTCTGTTTCTCTCTGTCTCAAAAATAAATAAACGTTAAAAAAAATAAAAAAATAAAAAGGTAACTTTATTATGATCTTTTTGAATAGAAAAATAATATCTGCACATTGTAAGAATATTTGGGAAATGTAGACAATAAAAAGAAGAAAATAGATCTATTCATTATCCATCACCTCACATGACCACGAATAACATATTGGTTCCAGTTCCATTACTTATTCTACAGTTACACATACATGCATGTTCATAATAAGTATATTGCATAAATGTTTTCATTAACTTAGCTTTTTGGTAATATTCAAATGTACCTTGAGCATGTCTCAAGTTACTAAATTTTGTTTGAAAATATACTTTCTTTTTTTTTTATTAAAAAGTGTTTATTTATTTTGAGAGAGACAATGTGAGCAGGGGAGGGATGGAGAGAGAGGGAGACACAGAATCTGAAGCAGGCTCCAGGCTCTGAGCTGTTAGCACAGAGCCCAACGTGGGGCTCAAACTCATGAGCCATGATATCACAACCTGAGCCAAAGTTGAATGCTCAACCAACTAAGCCACATAGGCTCCCCTGAAAATATACTTTCAATAATGCATGATGTTACATCACTGGTCACTTAGGTTTCTTTTGTTTCTTTGTAATAATAAATGTAATTATTTTTTAGTATAAAGACATAGTAGAGGGAGCCAAATTTTGGAGTTAGACATATGCAGATTTCAGTTCTAGGTATAATTATTTTTGGATTTGTGACTTTACATTATTTAGTTTTACCATTTAGAAGATGGAGATCATGCTGACCTTGAAGTATTTAAATATTATAAGTAGTATAGTAAAAGCATTTTCATAAGACACAGTTCATAGTAACTGCTAAATAAATATCAGTGTTACAGTAATAACTGATAATTACTACTCTTTCAAGATTACTCAGAATTCACTTACTGAATTAAATTCAGTCTTTGAATTTATGACTTTTCCTTATGATCAACTTCTAAAAATTCCTACCAAAAAGTAAGCATTGACATTTTAAACTGCAGTCATATATCCAAGTTGCTTTCCAGAATGTTTGTATTAATTCATATTTAGAGATATAGGTGTACAAGTGTGCCTTTCTCTCCACATCCTTGCCATTATTGAATTTTATCAAAACTTATACTGATTGACTTAGCTGGAAACTCTTAGTGTTGTTTTAAATTTCATTTGTTTTATCACCAGTGAAGTTCAATTATTTTCACGGTTATGGTTCTCTTCTATGAGTTATCTCTGTGTGATTTTGCCTATTATTTAGTGTTTTTCTAATCAAGTTGTGTGTACTCTATATTAGGGCTATTAAAACTTCATTATATTTCTATTTCTTTTAATGTTTATTTGAAAGAGCATGCATGAGTTGGGGAGGGGCAGAGAGAAAGGGAAAGAGAATCCTAAGCAGGCTCTGCATTGTTAGTGCAGAGCCTGATGTGAGACTCAATCTCACAAACCATGAGATCATGACCTGAACTGAATCAAGAGTAGGACGCTTAACCTACTTAGCCACCCAGGTACCTCCATTGTATTTCTAAAAAGATAACTATTCTTATTCTAATATTTATCCTTCATTTTATTTACTAAAAATTCTTAGCATGCAGTTTCTGTAGGTGGAATGATTTTTTTCCATTTGAATCTTTATTCAACAGCTTTTACCAACTTTATCTAGCCTTTTTTAGATTATTATTCAGGGCTCCCTATTTTCTGGTCTTCTCATGAATCCCTTCTCCCTTTTCCAACTCTGCCCCCAAATCCCTGATGCAGTCAGATAGACCCATTATCTGCCACTGCAGATTCCATTTATGTTCATATCATATCTTTCCTGTGTCTCTTTTGTTTTGTACCTCTTCTCTGAAGCCTAAGCTAGGCTCTTATGTCTAATATTATACCACAGTTTTGTGTTTTGTTATTTTATTTTATAAATTCTTTTCTTTGTTTCCTCCCTCACTCCCTCATCTCTCTCTCTTTCCCCTTCCTTCCTTCCTTCCTTCCTTCCTTCCTTCCTCCCTCCCTCCCTCCCTCCCTTCCTTCCTTCCCTTCCTTCCTTCCCTTCCTTCCTTCCCTCCTTCCTTCCCTTCCTTCCTTCCCTCCTTCCTTCCCTTCCTTCCTTCCCTCCTTCCCTTCCTTCCTTCCCTAATGAGATCAGTATTCCCAGCTGCATTAAAACTTTCTTCAGAATAGGATTTGTGGTTTATACTTTTGTATGTCCCCAAATCTCCTAGCATAGGCAGGGAACACACTAAGCACTTAGCAAACACTTGCTAATTTATAAAACTGCAGACAATTGCCTTCTTCCTCTACCTCCTGCTTCCCCAAATATGCATTTATTTTTACCTATTGATAGAGGAGCTAAGATAAATGAACTACAAACAGTTTGGGACAAATATTTTAGAGTTTGGTGCATTGTTTTCTCAGTTGTTCTCTCGTTCATAGAGATCCCATATATATCAAAAAATACTTCACTGACTCTGAAAAGCCAGCAGACTACACAGGGAGAAAGCTTCCAGATTGCTCTTTAAGGTGTTATAAAGGGTGTTGGGGTACTGCAGGCTCCAGGGTCTCCTTAGTATGTGGGCTCTGGCAAACAGCCAGGTTAGGAGTCAAATATGTCCTTGGCCAACATTGCAGATAGGACCCAGAATATTGCTTTGTTGTGAAAAAGTGCAGAGCTACTGTTGTCCAGAATCATCCTCAAGGGTTCTCTGAGATTCAAGTCTTTGTTAGAGACTTGGGTAGTTTGATTACTGAATATGTGCATCTTTTAATTTGCCTTTGTTTATTTAATACCTTGAGGTTATATCTCACCTCTTCAGTTTTGTTTAATGATTTCACCTAAAGATTGACAATGTCTATAAAAAGTCTTTGTTTTATTCAAAGTATCTATTCCTGTTTTTAGCAACTGTAATGACACTACCCATATATGACCAAAATAAGACACAATAATTTGTGGTTTTCATTATTATTACCTTTAGCCATATAATCATTCCCATCCATTGTGGCTTAAAACTACAACTATTATCCATCACAGTTTTTGTGGGTCAGGAATTTGTATATGGTATGGTTCTTTGCTCCTGGCTCAGGCTCTTTTCATGCATTTGCAGTCAGATAAGGACTGGAGTTGGGACAGGGGGCAGCTGGAGCACCTGGGGGCTAGTCCAGCATCTCCTTCTTTTCATGTGCTTTTAAGGGCCTGTCTGTGTGGTCTGTCCACATAGGCTAATTCAGGCTTCTTCACAGCATGGTAGCTTCAAGGCAGTTACACTGCTATCATGGTGGCTGAATGCTTCAAGAGAGTACTGCCAGAGAACACGCCAACGGTTGCCAGAAGCGAGGGGAGTGAGCAGGATGGGTGAAGGGGAGTGGGAGGTACAGACTTCCAGTTACGGGATGAATAAGTCACGGGATGAAAGACACAGCATAGGGAATATAGTCAATGGTGTTGTAATGATGTTGTGTGGTATGGAGGCAGATGGTAGCTACCTTGTGATGAATGTAGCATAATGTATAAGCTTAGAGAATCACTGTGCTGTGTACCTGAAACCCATGTAACATTTTAGCTCTAGCTGATATAATTCTTAAAAATCTTTAGGTTTTCTTATGTATCAGTTTATAATCCATTCTGTTAGAGGAGCTAAGATGGTGGAGTAGTAGGCTTGCCTGATCTGTCCAACTCACCTAGATAAATATCCAGTCATCCTGAATACCCAATAAATCGATCTGAGGACTGACAGAACAAACTGCACAATTACAGGGAGAGAAGAGGTCACCTTGTGGAAGGTAAGAGGTGCAGAGATGTTATTTGCAGGGAAGTAGATTGCGAGTGCCACTCAGGGGAGGGAGCCCTGGTCATTAAGAGAGGAGAGAGAGTACACAGGGAATCATACAGGGAAGACACTTCCCCAAAGCTGTTGACTGGGAAAGTGAGAGACGTTGATTTTCGTGAGTTTTTACAACCAAAGGGCTCAAATACTGGAGTTTTAGAGGTCCATGATGTGGCAGGTGTGGAGCCTGGTGGGTGCTGCAGCGCCGCTATGGAGGAAGAGGGAAGGTAGCCAAGGGGCAGAAGATCCTGGGCTGCACAGAAAGAGCTGGTTCCCCTTCTTGGAGCACATCTGAAAAGTGGCATTGCCTTTCCAGAGACAAAGGAGCTGGCAGGCACCGTTTCTCTCCCCGACCCCTCAGCATAAACTAACCTCAGTAAGCAACACAGTGCCAACAGTGGCGATGTAAACTGCTTACACCGAGCCCCGCCCCCCTTGAGCTCTGCAGGTGCTGCTTTTCCCAGGCAAGTGTACCTGAGAACTAGAGCAGTGGGCCTGTCCCCAGACGACCAGTACCCCCCTCCCCCACCACATACACCACATCTACTGAGCATAGAGTCTGCAAAGCTTCGGTTCTAGTGGAAATAGTATACATCTCTTTTTTATTTTTTTTGAAGTTTGTTTATTTACTTTGAGAGACAGAGAGCAGGGGAGGGGCAGAGAAAAGGGGGAAGAGAGAGAGAATCCCAAGCAAGTTCCACACTGTCAACATGAAACCTGATGTGGGGCTTGAACTCACAAACCGTGAGATCATGACCTGAGCTGAAGTCAAGAGTTGGATGCTTAACTGACTGAGCCACCCAGGTGCTCCAGCATCATCAGTTCTCTCTTAACAAGAGCAGAGCACACCTAGTCAAAACTCACCATACCCTGGACAGGGTCAAAACACTCCCCACTGCAGACAGGGGGAAACTCTTCAGAGGACTGACCTGAGGAGGAAGGAGCATCCAAAACACAGTAGCAGAGTGCACAGAGCATACACCAGAGACACTTCCCAAAGTGCCAGGCCCTGAACAGTGTATGACCTCTTGTTTATAAAGCCATTACTCTCAGGATCAGGAAACATAGCAGGCTTTTCTAACACACAGAAGAAGACAGAGATGTAGACAAACTGCCAAATTAGAGGAATTCATCTCAAAAGGAAGAACAAGGAAAGGTCATGGCCAGGGATCTCATTGAAACAGGTATAAGTAATGTGCTTGATCAAGAATTTAAAGCAACAATCATTAGTATAGTAGCTGGCCCTTGAGAAAAACATAGAAGACCCCAGGGAGTCCCTTACCATGGAGATAAAAGACCTAAAAACCAGTCAGGCTGAAATTTAAAAAAATGTTATAACTGAGATATAAAACTGACTGGAGGTAATGGGCACAAGGATGGAAGAAGTGAAGGAATGAATAAGTTATATAGAAGCTAAAATTATGGAAAATAATGAAGCTGAAAGAAGAGGGAAATAAAAATATTGGATCATGAATGTAGACTTGGAGAACCCGGCAACTCCATAAAGCATAATAGCATTCATATCATAGGAGTCACCAGAAGGAGAGGGGAAAAGGGGCAGAAAGTTTAATTGAGCAAATTATAGCTGAAAACTTCCCTAGTCTAGGGAAGGAAAAAAAAATCCAAATCTAGGAGGCACAGAGAACTTGATCAACTTGTTGATCAAAATCAACAAAAGCAGGCCAACACCAAAACATACCATAGTTAAATTTACAAAATATATAGATAAAGAAAAAATACTAATAGGAGAAAGAAAAAAGAAATCCCTAACTTACAAGGGCAAAGTTAGCAGCAGATATTGCCACAGAGACTTGACAGGACAGAAGGGAGTGGCATGATATATTCAACATGCTAAATAGGAAAAATATGCAGAATACTCTGGATAGAGTATTCTATCCATAAAGGCTGTCATTCAGAATAAAAGGGGAGATAAAGATTTTCATAGACAAACAAAAGCTTGCAGGTTCATGACCACTAAAACAGCCCTGCAAGAAATGTTAAATGGGACTTTTTAAGTGGGAAAGACAAAAGCAACAAAGACAAGAAAGAAACAGAGAAAATCTCCAGAAACAATTAAATAACAGGTAACACAATGGCACTAAATTCATATCTGTTAGTAATCATTCTGAATGCAAATGGGCTCAATGCTCCAATCAAAAGACATAGGCTATCAGAATGGGAAAAAACAAAAGAAAACAAGACCCATCTGTATACTACCCATAAGAGACTCATTTTAGACCTAAAGACACCTGCAGATGGGAAGTGAAGGAATGGAGAACCATCTATAATGCTAATGGATGTCAAAAGAAAGCCAGAGTGGCCATACTTATATTAGACAAACTAGATTTTAAACCAAAGATTGTAACAAGAGATGAAGAAGGGTGTTACATCATAATAACAAGATCTAACAGTTGTAAATATTTCTGCCCCAAACTTGAGAGCATTCAAATATATAAATCAATTCATAACAAACATAAAGAAATTCATTGATAATAGTACCATAATAGTAGGGGGCTCTAACACCCCACTTACAGCAATAGACAGATTATCTACTCAGAAAATTAACAAGGAAACATTGGCTTTGAATGACACACTAGACCAGATGGAGTTAATAGATATATTCAGAACATTTCATCCTAAAGCAGCAGAATACACGTTCTTTTCGAGTTCACATAGCACAATCTCCAGAATAGGTCACATACTGGGCCATAAGTCAGGCCTCAGTGAGTACAAAAAGATTGAGATCATACCATGCTGATTTTCTGACCACAACACTATAAAACTTGAAGTCAACCACAAGAAAAAAATTTGGAAAGGCCATAAATACATGGAGTTTAAAGAATATCCTACTAAAAAATGAAAAGGCAAACCAGGAAATTAAAGAAGAAGTTAAAAAATACATGGAACAAATCGTAATGAAAACACGTGTCCAAAACCTTTGGGATGCAGCCAAAGCAGTCATAAGAGGGAAGTATATAGCAATACAAGCGTACTTCTAGAAGCAAGAAAAATCACGAATTCAAAACCTAACCTTACACCTAAAGGAGCTAGAAAAAGAAGAGCAAATGAAAATTAAAGCCAGCAGCAGAAGAAAAATAATAAAGATTAGAGCAGGGGCACTTGGGTGACTTGGTTGAGCATCCGACTTCAGCTTAGGTCATGACCTCATAGTTCGTGGGTTTGAGCCTCACATCAGGCTTTGCACTGACAGTGCAGAACCTGCTTTAGATTCTCTATCTCCCTCTCTCTCTGCTGCTCACCTGCATGTGCACTCTCTCTCTCTCCCTCTCAAAAATAAATAAACATTAAAAAAATTAAAAACAAAGATTAGAGCAGAAATAAATGATATATAAACAAACAAAATCCCACAGTGGGACAGATCAATGAGTTGGTTCTTTGTTTTTTATTTTTATTTTTATTTTTATTTTTATTTTTTTTTATTTTTTTAATATATGAAATTTACTGTCAAATTGGTTTCCATACAACACCCAGTGCTCATCCCAAAAGGTGCCCTCCTCAATACCCATCACCCACCCTGCCCTCCCTCCCACCCCCCATCAACCCTCAGTTTGTTCTCAGTTTTTAACAGTCTCTAATGCTTTGGCTCTCTCCCACAATGAGTTGGTTCTTTGAAAGAATTAATACAATTGATAACCAAACTTACCAAAAAGGAAGGAGAAAGGACCCAAATAAATAAAATCATGAATGAGAGAGGAGAGATCCAACCAACACCACAGAAATATAAACAATTCTAAGAGAGTATTATAAAAAATTATATGCCAACAAATTGGGCAATCTGGAAGAAATGGGTAAATGCCTAGAAACATATAAACTACTAAAAGTGAATCAGGAAGGAACAGAAAATTTGAACAGACCAATAACCAGCAAAGGAATTGAATCAGTTATCAAAAATCTCCCAACAAACAAAGGTCTTAGCCCAGATGCCTTCCTGGGAGAAATCTACCAAACATTTAGAGAAGAGTTAATACCTGTTTCTCTCAAACTGTTTCAAAGAATAGAAATGGAATGAAAAACTTCCAAATTCATTCTCTGAGGCCAGCATAACCTTGATTTCAAAACCAGACAAAGACTGCACTACAAAGGACAATTACAGGCCAATATTTCTGATGAATATGGGTGCAGATATTCTCAGGTAGGTACTAGCAAATCAAATCCAAGAGTACATTGAAAGAATTATTTACCACATGATCAAGTGAGATTTATTCCTGGGCTGCAAGGGTGGTTCAATATTCACAGTTCAGTCAGCATCTAACTACATTAAGAAAAGAAATGATAAGAATCATATGATATTATCCTCTCAATAGATGCAGAAAAAGCATTTGACAAAGGACAGCACCCATTCTTGATAAAAACCTTTAACAAAGTAGGGATAGAGGGAACCTAACCTCAGAAAGACCATATATGAAAGACCCCCAGCTAATATAATCCTCAGTGGGGAAAAACTGTGAGCTTTTCCACTATGGTCAGGAACAAGTCAGGGATATCTACTCTTACCATTGTTTTTTAACATAGAACTAGAAATCCTAACCTCAGAAAATCAGACAACAAAAAGAAATAAAAGACATCCAAATCAGCAAAGAAGTTGAACATCTTTATAAAAAAATATTTTTAAGTTTATTCATTTTTTGAGTGAGAGAGAGAGACAAAGCATGAGTGAGAGAGGGGCAGAGAGGGAGACAGAATCTGAGCCAGGCTTCAGGCTCTGAGCTGTCAGCCCAGAGCCCAGCCCAGGGATTGAACTCATGAACTGTGAGATCATGACCTGAGGTGAAGTTGGGTGCTCAACCAACTGAGCCACCTAGGTGCTCCTCGAAGTTGAACTTTCAATATTCTCAGAAGACATGATACTCTATGTGGAAACCCAAAAGACTCCCCCGAAAATTGCTCAAGGTGATATGTGGAATCAGTAAAGTTTCAGGATACAAAATAATTGTACAGGAATCTGTCGCATTTCTATATACCAATTATGAAGCAGCAGAAAGAGAAATTAAGGAATTGATCCCATTTTCAATTCCATCAAAGCCATAAGATACTTAGTATTAAAAGTAACCAAAGATGTAAAAGATCTGTATGCTGAAAGCTATAGAACTTATGAAATAAATTGAATATGACACAAAGAAATGGAAAAACATCCCATGGCTCATGGATTCGAAGAACAAATATTGTTAAAATGTCTATATTACTGAAGGCAGTCTGCACATTTAATGCAATCCCTATCAAAATAATACCAGCATATTTTACAGAGCTAGAACAAACAATCCTAAAATGTGTATAGAACCACAGAAGACTCTAAATAGCCAAAGCAGTCTTGAAAAAGAAAAGCAAAGCAGGAGGCATCACAATTCCAGACTCCAAGTTATATTACAAAGCTGTCATGATCAAGACAATATGGCATTAGCACAATATGACAGTGGAACAGAATAGAAAACCCAGAAATGAACTCACAACTATACGGTCAACTTCAAGAAAGCAGAAAAGATAATCCAGTGGAAAAAAGACAGTCTTTTCAAATCATGGTGTTGGGAAAACTGGACAGAAACATGCAAAAGAATGAAACTGGGCCACTTTTTTACACCATACACAAAAACAAATTCAAAATAGATGAAAGATCTAAATGTGAGACAGTAAACCATCAAAATCCTGGAGGAGAACACAGGCAGCAACCTCTTTGATGTCAGCCATAGCAGTGTCTTATTAGATATGCCTCCAGAGGCAAGGGAGACAAAAGCAAAACTGAAGTATGGAGACTTCATCAAGGTAAAAGCTTCTGCACAGTGAAGGAAACAATCAACAAAACTAAAAGGCAGTCTACAGAATGGGAGAAGATATTTCCAAATGACAGAATCTGATAAAGAGTTAGTATCCCAAATCTATAAAAAATGTATCAAACTCAACACCCCAAAACCAAATAATCTATTTAAGAAATGGGCAGAAGACATGAATAGACATTTTTCTGAAGACATACAGATGGCCAGCTGACACATGAAAAGATGCTCAACATCACTGATCATCAGAGAAGTACAAATTGAAACCATGAGGAGATAGTACCTCACACCTGTCAGAATGGCCAAAGTTAACAACACAGGAAATAACAACTGTCGGTGAGGATGAGGAGAAGGGGGAATGCTCTTACACTGTTGGTGGGAATGTAAACTGGTGCAGCCACTCTGGAAAACAGTATGGAGGTTCCTCAAAAAGTTAAAAATAGAACTACCCTATGATCCAGCAATTGCACTACTAGGTATTTACCCAAAGGACACAAAAATACTGATCCAAAGGGACACATTCATCCCGGTGTATGTATGTATGTATGTATGTATGTATGTATGTATGTATGTATTTAACATTTATTGATTTTGAGAGAGAGAGAGAGAGAGAGAGAGAGAGAGAGAGAGAACGAACAAGCAGGGGAGGGGCAGAGAGTGGGAGACAAAGAATCCCAAGCAGGCTCTGGGACAAAGAATCCCAAGCAGGCTCTGATGGTGCAGACCATGAGCTCACAAACCATGAGCTCATGACCTGAACTGAAGTCCAGAGTTGGATGCTTAACCGACTGAGCCACCCAGGAGCCCCTGCACCCCTGCACATCCGACAATAGCCAAATTATGGAAAGAGCCCAAATGTCCATTGACTTGTAAGTGGATAAAGAAGTAGTACATACATACAGTGGAATAATATCCAGCCATAAAAGAATGAAATCTTGCCATTTGCAATGACGTGGATGGAGCTAGAGTATATTACGCTAAGTGAAATAAGTCAGAAAGACAAATACTATATGATTTCACTCATATGTGAAATTTAAGAAATGAAACTGATGAACATGGGAAAAAGAGAGGGAAACCATAAAACAGCTTCTTCTTAACTATGGAGAACAAAATGGGGATTTCTGGAGGGGAAGTGAGTGGGGGGGGATGGGCTAGATGGGTATTAAGGAGGGCACTTGTGATGAGCACTGGGTGTTGTATGTCAGTGAAGAATCACAAAATTCTACTCCTGAAACTAATATTACACTATATGTTAATTAACTGTAATTTAAATAAAATCTTAAAAAAAAGTAATCCACTGTTAGCAAAAGCCACACCCGTAAAATTTTGCATATAATCTCTCCTTTTTCAGGGCTTCCCTATCAGGCTGCAGTTGGATAAACACCCTTAAGATTCCCTGTGTCCAGTTGTTCATCAAAGAAAGTTGGCTACATATGCCTAGAAGATCCTTATAAGGCCTTTTTTTCTGTCTTACAGGACTTATAAGGCACCACCTTAATATTCCTGAGGTGTTAATAAAGAGTACTTTTAATCACACACTTACCTTTATTTGTGGACCAGATCTTTCTGACTACACCTGCATTTTGCTTTTCCTTGAGCCTTGCCATTACTTTGAGACTCTTTTGCTCTCTGAAGTGATAGGGAATGAAAAACAGTTTTGTTTTGGAAACCCAGCAAATCCTGTCTCTTTATAGACCCTCCAAATTTTGCTGAAAAGCAAAAAAATTTTTAACTCACCATTCTCTGTACATCTCTGTACATCTCATGCTAAGTAGCAAAAGGAAGGCAGGTGTTTCTTTCACTATTCTGCTTGAAAATCTCCTTAGCCAGATCTTTGGATATCATTAGGTGCTTTTTTTATTTTCCACATCACTGTGGGCAGCAATATTGCTAAATGTACTGCAGCCATGTAACAAGAGTCTCCTTTTCTGCCTCTTCCAAAAACAAAACACTTATTTCTCTGGAACTCTCACAGTCCAACTCTTTGAGGACTATTAGTCTTCCACTAATAGTCTCCTTCAGCTTCCATCTACGGTCTGGTCCAAAGACCAATACCATATGTTTGGGTTTATTTAAAATTTTTAAAATGTTTGTTTATATATTGTTGAGACAGAGAGACAGAATGAGTGGGGGAGGGGCAGAGAGAGAAGGAGACAGAGAATCCCAGGCAGGCCCTGTGCTGTGGACCTCAAACTCACAGAATCGTGAGTTCGGGACCTGAACCAAAACCAAGAGTCAGACTCTCAACCCACTGAGCTACCCAGGCACCTCTGGGTTTATCCAATTTTTTATTATCCCACTTCACACCTGATATTAAAGTGTGTTCCAGTTATGTGTTGCGTTTTGACAAAACTGTAGCTTTATAACTATATAACTTAGCAACTTAAAATAGCAAAGAACAGTGTTCTTACCTGTCTTGCCTGGTATGTGTGTGTCAGCATTTGGGCAGAGCTCCACTAGGTGGTTCTGGCACAGAGTGTTTCATGCCTTTGCAGTCAGATGGGGTCTGGAGCAGGAACAGCAGGGGGACTGAAGCAGCTAGGAGCTGTCCATGCACGTCTGTGCTCACTTAGTCTGGAGGCCTCTCTGATTTCCCCACTATGGGGAACTTGGGTCTCTCTTTTACGGCACTGTGTCTGTCCTCTGCATGGTGAGACTGCTAAAATGGCAACTAAAGACTTCAAGAACACAGGTTCTTAGGAGTAAGGGGGGAGTTGAATCACATGTTATCCCCTGGCCTTGAAGCACAGAGGTTCACTTTTACCATAGTCATAAGCTTATCCAGAGTTAAGGAGAAAGAGTTTAGACTTCACCTCTCAAATGGATGTAAGAAGAGCATTTGCTGTGGGCGATACTGTTGTGGGCATTTTTGGAAAATAAAATCTACCACACTCCTTTGTACCCAGCCTTTAGAGGTGAATTCTAAAGTTATAGAATGTGGAAATAGATGTTGTTAGAGATGAAGATAAAACCTTTTGTGTTAAAAAAAAAAAAGAACAAAAACACTTGAGCTGAACATCCTCGGGTTCATCTTCTAGTTTTACTAATTAAACATTCAGTGAATTTCCAGTGATAGCATGTAATGGGATTCTAAATTTGGTGTTTTTCTCTTGGCTAGGCCAAACTTATGATTGTGGGTGGTACATGTTTTAGGGTATATCAAGTTCTCAGACATGCAGAATTTATGAATGGTAATAGTTTTAACTGGCCAGCTATTGAAACCTTGTGTTTTTGTAGCAAAAGAGGAAAAATGTTCTGTAAAAGTGAAGAGAAATCCCATCTCTTCCTAAAATCTAACTCTGCATAAGTACTGACAGATTTTCCCAGTGATTCTTAAAACGGATCTTTTCAAATATCAAGAACCATATGGTTGAGTTTCACAACTGTGAAGAGCGAAGGCTTCATTAAAGGTGATGAGTGTGCAGCTGCTGGCGTCTCCTTTCTTGTTGGCCACAGCAGTTCAGTTTGTCCTGTGTCACTAGATAAGTGAGCCATGTGCGCTTTGGAAAATTTTTCGACAGTTTCAGATATTTTGTCTGCCTGTGCTGGACCCCGTTCACTGCATCTTTTCACTTCGGTTTCTCCTCTGCTTTCAGCAACAACACTATCCAGCTGGTTTTTGTGGGAGAGCCAGGCACGCAGCAGCCTGTGAAAGCCAGCGACCAGAAAACCACTGCCTACGTGAAACACGACCGTATCTTCACAGGGCTATCGAGGACCAGGCTCCATTCAGCCCTCTTAAAAGGGTCAAAGGTGATATAAAATGAATGGATCGTCACAGTTGATTGCAATTACTGTACGTAGGAGAGTACATCACTTTTTAGCCATCAGCCTGGCCCACTGATGATGAAAATTCAGTCTTCACAAGATTGAAGGCAGTGTTACTTAGTGATTTATTAACCATACTTTGAATGATCTTTTAAAATATTTGCAAAGTGTAGCTATAATATAATAAGTTGCAACATAGGGTTGCTTAGTCCGTGTCATAGTCATAATTTTGCCTCAACAGTTTGCCCTCAGGGAAATTTCTCTGCAATGCAGTCTGATTTCCAGCAAGGAGCCTAGTGAAATTGGCAGTAGGCTTGTTCATTTAATTATAACCTGATTTTAAGACTATTGAACTGTCTTTGGAACAAAGGAAGTTTCATCATAGGTACATGGCAAACCTATAAAAGTGGCAAATGATAAAATAATTGGAAAACTGGATCATAAAGTAACAAAAGTAACATGAGGTGAGTAGGTAATTGGAATGCCAGATTTTGATAAAAATATTTTCAGATTATCCCAGTTGACTTCGCATTTTAATTGTGCTGTGAAAGGTAGTAACAGTTTATTTAGCGTGTTTATTCATGACAGTTGTACTTGTCGTTCACTTTATGAAGGAATTAAAATGTCCTATTTATTTATTTGCTTTTTATGCCTTTGTTCTGCCTCTTTCTGGAATGGATCCCCCTTTGCCTCTTATCCTAGAATAATTTCTACTCACCCTATTAAGACTTAGTTCCACTATCAGGGTGCCTGGGTGGCTCAGTCAGTTAAGCATCTGACTGTGGCTCAGATATGATCTCACGGTTTGTGGGTTCGAGCCCCATGTTGGGCTCTGTGCTGACAGCTCGGAGCTTGGAACCTGCTTCAGATTCTGTGTCTCTCTCTCTGTCCCTCTCCACTCACACTCTCTTTCTCTCTCAAAAATAAATGAATAAACGTTGTAAAAAACAAACAAACAAACCTTAGTTCCACTACCATCAGTACCATTGAATGAGGTACTTGTATCTCTGTATCACTTAGGCATAGCTCTTGCGTTGCTTTTATTACTGTGCATTATAGCATTTAACTGTGTGCTACCTGGAGGCATGAGTTGCGTTTCATTTACTTTTGTATGTTATAGGTGCCTGGAATATTTTAGGTATTCAAAATTGTTTGCGGAAGGAACAAGTGATTGAATGGATTTATGGTTCTATTTTATTTTTCATTTGAGTCTGCAGTCTTTAATCATCAAATCCTCTTTCTCATTGATCCACCCTTCTTGTTTGGAACATAAGGGCGCCTCTCATTTCACATTTTCATGTATTTTTTTTTTTACTTCTCTTTTAGTTTACCAAGGAGGGAGAGAATGGTAGTCAGGGCTTGGAAGTGGCGATGTATATTTGCAGAAGGTCATACCAGCACTGAGCTGTTCTGTCTTATCTTCAGCCTTGGGAGGTTGATAAGTTTTCATTATTCATTCCTTAATTAGATGTTTGCTTAACCCCACAAAGGTTGTGTGAATATGCAAAAATGCATAAAATATAGCTCCTGATTTCAGTTCAGATACTGTCTACAAGAAAAGGGAAACAAGTATGTAATGCAAGTTGGGATTGCTGTGGGTTTTCATAAAGGGACAGAAAGAATGCAAAGGCTGTTCTGAGATAGAGAGATTACCTTGGCTGGCTTTATCAGATAGAGCTTTCCGAAGAAAAGTTTTAGTAGAAGTTGTCAACCCTTTTTACTTACATTCTGTGAATTCCAGGACAAGTAGACTGTGTAGAAAATTTGTCCTTTAGAGGAAAATTGGGGGTAGTATAATATTTACATATGCACTTTTTTTTTTTACTTATGCAATTCTTTTTTTTTTTTAATTTTTTTTTTTTTAACATTTATTTTATTTTTGAGACAGAGAGAGACAGAGCATGAATGGGGGAGGGTCAGAGAGAGGGAGACACAGAATCTGAAACAGGCTCCAGGCTCTGGGCTGTCAGCACAGAGCCCGACACGGGGCTTGAACTCACAGACCGCAAGATCATGACCTGAGCCGAAGTCGGCCGCTTAACTGACTGAGCCACCCAGGCGCCCCTACTTACACAATTCTGATGAAGTTTTGTTTTGGGTAGATAAGTAAAGGAATATCCTAAGTTTACCTTCTGTGGAGTGGTTGGATTTTTAAGTAGAACTCCTTCAGCTGGTTAGCCTATATTAATATGTTAATTGAAACTGGAGAAGATGCTGTATCAGTGGAAATCTTAGGACTGTAGCACCACATGATAGTTCAATCAGTTTTTAGCTGCTTGGTTTGCTCTCCTGGAATGTGACCGGGACTTCCTCGCTTTTGCTTTTCTTACAGTTTAATTTAGGTTCCTTAATTTAGGCACAGTTATTGTTAAAAAAAATAAGAATTTAAATTGACCACAAGAGTTGGGAAATGAAACGTTTTACTACCATTAGGGGCTTTATTTTCTACTCAGTGCAGTACAACAAAAGGTATTCGGGTGTGTTTATTTGAACAATAGAAATGTCATCTATATCTGATAAATGTATCTAAACATTTTAATGTGATGAGTTTCTCAGGTCGCAGCAGTGCTGGTGAATCAACCGCATTTCTCCTTAAAGATTATTTCTTAACTCAGCTCTAGTAGGTGAAATCTTACAGAATTACGTGCCACAAAATGCTGTACCATTTACAGCAGAGTGGATCATGTGCTCATGTGACCCACACTAGAGGAATCCCATGGTCAGTCTTACAGCTCATCAAAAAGAATAATGTCAGCAAAATTCAGATACTGTTTCAAAGGTTTGTGTATTTGTTTTCCTCACAAGAGATAAGTCATTCACAAAATATAAGCAAATATATTCTAGAATTTACAGGGAGGTGCATAAAATGAATACAGTAGGCATTTCCAAAATAACTAATTTTCAGCTAAATTTAATTTTTATTTAATTTTTACTTTTTAACATTTTTTAATGTTTACTTATTTTTGAAAGAGGGAGAGAGGGAAAATGAGTGAAGAAGAGGCGGGGGGGTGGGGGGAATCCAAAGCAGGCTCCAGGCTCTGAGCTGTCAGCACAGAGCCCGACGCAGGGCTTGAACTCGTGAGCCAGGAGATCATGACCTGAGCCAAACTTAGATACCCAACTGACTGAGCCATCCAGGTGCCCCACATTTTTAAAGGGAAGTGTTTCAATAATTGCCTTCATTTTTGTTGTTCAAAAGAATTTGCTTCAGGAACTAACATGTCTAAGGTGTATTGCTCCTTTTAACGAAATATCCAGGTTGAAATGAAACAGTCTAGGTACATGACAAATTTCAGTTGAAATTTTAATCTTTCAGTAGCTGTTTATGTAATTAGACTAAAATTTAAATTCTTCACCATGGCCTAAATTAGTGCTTCTCCACTGGGACTGCATATCAGAATCACATGGAGAGTTTTAAAGAATACTGATCTCTGGCTTCTACTCCAGTGATTCTGGTTTAATTGGTCTGGGATATTGCAGGATATCTGGATTTTTAAAAGCATCTCAGATAATTCCAGTGTGCAGCACAGTTTAGGAACCACTGATCTGAAACACTACATCATCCAGTCATTGTCTAATTATTGGGCTTTTTTTTTTTTTTTTTTTTTTGGTCAGTTGAATACCAAGGATTCTTTTTATTCAAGTATCTTTTCATTAGCAATTCCTTCTGCCTGGAATACTCTTCCTTCAGATCTTTCTAGGCTGTCTCCTTCTCATCATTAAGGCTTCAGCTCAAAGGATTCTGCTTCAGGCAAGGCTTTTCTTAGTCCCCCTTGCCTAAACTTTTTTCCCCCCAGTATTAATCACATTATTTTGTTTCACTTTTATTATTGCCTTTTTTTTCTTATGAGATGATACCATATTTGTTTGTTAGGTCCCCCCGCCCCCCCGCCACTAGAATGTAAAGTCTATAAGGGCATGTGTGGCATACCTGCTTCACCATCATATTCCTAGCACCTAAAGCCAAGCCTGTCATATAGCTCAATAATTATTATTGCTCCATAAATATTTTTTTAATAAATGGCTGAAAATGCCGATAGAAAAATTCTTATGGGAATATACAAAATTATATCTTTTTTTCTCTTAAAAACCTCAAAACATGGGGTCACATTTTAAAAATTAGAATAAAGCCATAGGATGAAATGAGTTGAAAATGTCACCAGGCAGGAAAAAGGAAACCTAGCAATGTAGCAGCCCCCAGTACTGAGGACTGAAGGTCAGTGGTATTAGGACAGGAATAGTTACACCACTTGAGGCCTTCACTCCATGGCCATACCTTGGGTCTTACCGTCATCCCAAAGTGCCATATATTTGAAATCTTCCTGTATGTTCTGGTTAATTTCTTTTAAGAATTCAGATATCATTTCTTCCTCTAGATGCCTTCCCTGAGCTCAGTCTCCAGGAAGAGTTAGGTTTACTGTGCTTGGCTTGTTTATATCACGGTCATTGCCGTTCACTAGTCTTCTCTCTACTGTCACCAGCTTCTAGCCTTTCTGAGAATAGGGATTGTGTCTATAGTGCCAAACCCATAACAGGTACTCAGCAACTGTTTTGCTGAATGAAAGCATAAATAAATATGAAATATTGCATAAGAACCATTAGAACTGCTAATGAAAATTATAAAATGGATTTGTCAGCAATATAAGTAAGTTGAAGTAGTCTTTCATAGAATAAAGCAATAAATAAGGGTACTCTAGGCCAACTGGGTGGTGTGATGTTATGCACACTTAGGAAATTAAGAAAACATTGTTGGTGCCAATAAGTCTGAGCATTGGCTTCCAACTGATATGTGGCTTGTCATCTGAACAAGGTTTTCATCACTCACTTGGGACTTTTTATACATTATTTACCCTTTTTGATAAGCTTTTTTTCAATAGCTGCTATTCAGATGGATGCATTTTCCAGTAACACCTGATATGCATTTTTAAAATGTAGCTTTTAATTGGTATTGATTGCCAGTAAGCCCAGTGATAACTTTCATTACTGTACTTTGAACTTTGTTGTTCTGCCCAAAAGAAAATGGCAGCAATCTTTTGGGCATATAAATATTTAAAATTCTCTGTGTAGAGGCCCTGTTAGTTCCATGGATACTACTGTCATAATTTTAGCACTTAAATACTCCTTAGGATTGCTGTTTCAGGTAGTATCCTGCTTCAAATCTCTACGTAACTACTATGCATAGTTTACCTAAAGTCTAGATTAGTAGGTCTTTCAAAAGGTAAGTCATGTAGTTGAATGTATTTTCATTAATATTGTGGAATTAGTTATTGCCTCATTTTCTGTGACAAAGGAGATAAAACAGAGAAAGAGGAGTGAATACTCAGGACATAAGTGCTTATCAGGTCCCTCAGATCTTCCTGAAATGCGCAGCATATCACTGCTTTACTGGCTCGCAGCCTGGGAACTGGTATGCACTTTTCCCTTATAGTTTTAGCATTATCAAGTGCAAGCCAAGCAATTTGTCATCTTTCTTTTTTTTTTTTTTTTGTCCTTATTTATTTATTTATTAATTATATTAACATTTATTATTATTATTATTTTTAATTTTTTTTTTCCCTTTCTTTTTTTTTTTTTTTTTTAATATATGAAATTTACTGTCAAATTGGTTTCCATACAACACCCAGTGCTCATCCCAAAAGGTGCCCTCCTCAATACCCATCACCCACCCTGCCCTCCCTCCCACCCTGCCCTCCCTCCCACCCCCCATCAACCCTCAGTTTGTTCTCAGTTTTTAACAGTCTCTAATCCTTTGGCTCTCTCCCACTCTAACCTCTTTTTTTTTTTTTTTTTCCTTCCCCTCCCCCATGGGTTTCTGTTATGTTTCTCAGGATCCACATAAGAGTGAAATCATATGGTATCTGTCTTTCTCTGTATGGCTTATTTCACTTAGCATCACACTCTCCAGTTCCATCCATGTTGCTACAAAAGGCCATATTTCATTTTTTCTCATTGCCACGTAGTATTCCATTGTGTATATAAACCACAATTTCTTTATCCATTCATCAGTTGATGGACATTTAGGCTCTTTCCATAATTTGGCTATTGTTGAAAGTGCCGCTATAAACATTGGGGTACAGGTGCCCCTATGCATCAGTACTCCTGTATCCCTTGGATAAATTCCTAGCAGTGCTATTGCTGGGTCATAGGGTAGGTCTATTTTTAATTTTCTGAGGAACCTCCACACTGCTTTCCAGAGCGGCTGCACCAATTTGCATTCCCACCAACAGTGCAAGAGGGTTCCTGTTTCTCCACATCCTCTCCAGCATCTATAGTCTCCTGATTTGTTCATTTTGGCCACTCTGACTGGCGTGAGGTGGTATCTGAGTGTGGTTTTGATTTGTATTTCCCTGATAAGGAGCGACGTTGAACATCTTTTCATGTGCCTGTTGGCCATCCGGATGTCTTCTTTAGAGAAGTGTCTATTCATGTTTTCTGCCCATTTCTTCACTGGGTTATTTGTTTTTCGGGTGTGGAGTTTGATGAGCTCTTTATAGATTTTGGATACTAGCCCTTTGTCCGATGTGTCATTTGCAAATATCTTTTCCCATTCCGTTGGTTGCCTTTTAGTTTTGTTGGTTGTTTCCTTTGCTGTGCAGAAGCTTTTTATCTTCATAAGGTCCCAGTAATTCACTTTTGCTTTTAATTCCCTTGCCTTTGGGGATGTGCCGAGTAAGAGATTGCTACGGCTGAGGTCAGAGAGGTCTTTTCCTGCTTTCTCCTCTAAGGTTTTGATGGTTTCCTGTCTCACATTCAGGTCCTTTATCCATTTTGAGTTTATTTTTGTGAATGGTGTGAGAAAGTGGTCTAGTTTCAACCTTCTGCATGTTGCTGTCCAGTTCTCCCAGCACCATTTGTTAAAGAGACTGTCTTTTTTCCATTGGATGTTCTTTCCTGCTTTGTCAAAGATGAGTTGGCCATACGTTTGTGGGTCTAGTTCTGGGGTTTCTATTCTATTCCATTGGTCTATGTGTCTGTTTTTATGCCAATACCATGCTGTCTTGATGATGACAGCTTTGTAGTAGAGGCTAAAGTCTGGGATTGTGATGCCTCCTGCTTTGGTCTTCTTCTTCAAAATTACTTTGGCTATTCGGGGCCTTTTGTGGTTCCATATGAATTTTAGGATTGCTTGTTCTAGTTTCGAGAAGAATGCTGGTGCAATTTTGATTGGGATTGCATTGAATGTGTAGATAGCTTTGGGTAGTATTGACATTTTGACAATATTTATTCTTCCAATCCATGAGCAGGGAATGTCTTTCCATTTCTTTATATCTTCTTCAATTACCTGCATAAGCTTTCTATAGTTTTCAGCATACAGATCTTTTACATCTTTGGTTAGATTTATTCCTAGGTGTTTTATGCTTCTTGGTGCAATTGTGAATGGGATCAGTTTCTTCATTTGTCTTTCTGTTGCTTCATTGTTAGTGTATAAGAATGCAACTGATTTCTGCACATTGATTTTGTATCCTGCAACTTTGCTGAATTCATGTATCAGTTCTAGCAGACTTTTGGTGGAGTCTATCGGATTTTCCATGTATAATATCATGTCATCTGCAAAAAGCGAAAGCTTGACTTCATCTTTGCCAATTTTGATGCCTTTGATTTCCTTTTGTTGTCTGGTTGCTGATGCTAGAACTTCCAGCACTATATTAAACAGCAGCGGTGACAGTGGGCATCCCTGTCGTGTTCCTGATCTCAGGGAAAAAGCTCTCAGTTTTTCCCCATTGAGGATGATGTTAGCTGTGGGCTTTTCATAAATGGCCTTTATGATCTTTAAGTATGTTCCTTCTATCCCGACTTTCTCAAGGGTTTTTATTAAGAAAGGGTGCTGGATTTTGTCAAAGGCCTTTTCTGCATCGATTGACAGGATCATATGGTTCTTCTCTTTTTTTTTGTTAATGTGATGTATCACGTTGATCGATTTGCGAATGTTGAACCAGCCCTGCATCCCAGGAATGAATCCCACTTGATCATGGTGAATAATTCTTTTTATATGCTGTTGAATTCGATTTGCTAGTATCTTATTAAGAATTTTTGCATCCATATTCATCAGGGATATTGGCCTGTAGTTCTCTTTTTTTACTGGGTCTCTGTCTGGTTTAGGAATCAAAGTAATACTGGCTTCATAGAATGAGTCTGGAAGTTTTCCTTCCCTTTCTATTTCTTGGAATAGCTTGAGAAGGATAGGTATTATCTCTGCTTTAAATGTCTGGTAGAACTCCCCTGGGAAGCCATCTGGTCCTGGACTCTTATTTGTTGGGAGATTTTTGATAACCGATTCAATTTCTTCGCTGGTTATGGGTCTGTTCAAGCTTTCTATTTCCTCCTGATTGAGTTTTGGAAGAGTGTGGGTGTTTAGAAATTTGTCCATTTCTTCCAGGTTGTCCAATTTGCTGGCATATAATTTTTCATAGTATTCCCTGATAATTGTTTGTATCTCTGAGGGATTGGTTGTAATCATTCCATTTTCATTCATGATTTTATCTATTTGGGTCATCTCCCTTTTCTTTTTGAGAAGCCTGGCTAGAGGTTTGTCAATTTTGTTTATTTTTTCAAAAAACCAACTCTTGGTTTCGTTGATCTGCTCTACAGTTTTTTTAGATTCTATATTGTTTATTTCTGCTCTGATCTTTATGATTTCTCTTCTTCTGCTGGGTTTAGGCTGCCTTTGCTGTTCTGCTTCTATTTCCTTTAGGTGTGCTGTTAGATTTTGTATTTGGGATTTTTCTTGTTTCTTGAGATAGGCCTGGATTGCAATGTATTTTCCTCTCAGGACTGCCTTCGCTGCATCCCAAAGCGTTTGGATTGTTGTATTTTCATTTTCGTTTGTTTCCATATATGTTTTAATTTCTTCTCTAATTGCCTGGTTGACCCACTCATTCGTTAGTAGGGTGTTCTTTAACCTCCATGCTTTTGGAGGTTTTCCAGACTTTTTCCTGTGGTTGATTTCAAGCTTCATAGCATTGTGGTCTGAAAGTATGCATGGTATAATTTCAATTCTTGTAAACTTATGAAGGGCTGTTTTGTGACCCAGTATATGATCTATCTTGGAGAATGTTCCATGTGCACTCGAGAAGAAAGTATATTCTGTTGCTTTGGGATGCAGAGTTCTAAATATATCTGTCAAGTCCATCTGATCCAATGTATCATTCAGGGCCCTTGTTTCTTTATTGACTGTGTGTCTAGATGATCTATCCATTTCTGTAAGTGGGGTGTTAAAGTCCCCTGCAATGACCACATTCTTATCAATAAGGTTGCTTATGTTTATGAGTAATTGTTTTATATATCTGGGGGCTCGGGTATTTGGCGCATAGACATTTATAATAGTTAGCTCTTCCTGGTGGATAGACCCTGTGACTATTATATAATGCCCTTCTTCATCTCTTGTTACAGCCTTTAATTTAAAGTCTAGTTTGTCTGATATAAGTATGGCTACTCCAGCTTTCTTTTGGCTTCCAGGAGCATGATAAATAGTTCTCCATCCCCTCACTCTCAATCTAAAGGTGTCCTCAGATCTAAAATGAGTCTCTTGTAGACAGCAAATAGATGGGTCTTGTTTTTTTATCCATTCTGATACCCTATGTCTTTTAGTTGGCGCATTTAATCCATTTACATTCAGTGTTATATTAGAAAGATATGGGTTTAGAGTCATTGTGATGTCTGTATGTTTTATGCTTGTAGTGATGTCTCTGGTACTTTGTCTCACAGGATCCCCCTTAGGATCTCTTGTAGGGCTGGTTTCGTGGTGACAAATTCCTTCAGTTTTTGTTTGTTTGGGAAGACCTTTATCTCTCCTTCTATTCTAAATGACAGACTTGCTGGATAAAGGATTCTCGGCTGCATATTTTTTCTGTTTAGCACACTGTAGATATCGTGCCAAGCCTTTCTGGCCTGCCAAGTTTCAAAGGAGAGATCAGTCACGAGTCTTATAGGTCTCCCTTTATATGTGAGGGCACGTTTATCCCTTGCTGCTTTCAGAATTTTCTCTTTATCCTTGTATTTTGCCAGTTTCACTATGATATGTCGTGCAGAAGATCGATTCAAGTTACGTCTGAAGGGAGTTCTCTGTGCCTCTTGGATTTCAATGCCTTTTTCCTTCCCCAGTTCAGGGAAGTTCTCAGCTATAATTTGTTCAAGTACCCCTTCAGCACCCTTCCCTCTCTCTTCCTCCTCTGGGATACCAATTATGCGTATATTATTTTTTTTTAGTGTATCACTTAGTTCTCTAATTTTCCCCTCATACTCCTGAATTTTTTTATCTCTCTTTCTTTCAGCTTCCTCTTTCTCCATAACTTTATCTTCTAGTTCACCTATTCTCTCCTCTGCCTCTTCAAGCTGAGCCATCGTGGATTCCATTTTGTTTTGCAATTCATTTAAAGCGTTTTTCAACTCCTCGTGACTGTTCCTTAGTCCCTCGATCTTTGTGGCAAGAGATTCTCTGCTGTCCTGTATACTGTTTTCAAGCCCAGCGATTAATTTTATGACTATTATTCTAAATTCACTTTCTGTTATATTATTTAAATCCTTTTTGATCAGTTCATTAGCTGTTGTTATTTCCTGGAGATTCTTCTGAGGGGAATTCTTCCGTTTGGTCATTTTGGAGAGTCCCTGGCGTGGTGAGGACCTGCAGTGCACTTCCCCTGTGCTGTGGTGTATAACTGGAGTTAGTGGGCGGGGCCGCAGTCCGACCCGATGTCTGCCCCCAGCCCAGTGCTGGGGCCACAGTCAGACTGGTGTGTGCCTTCTCTTCCCCTCTCCTAGGGGTGGGATTCACTGTGGGGTGGCGTGTCCCGTCTGGGCTACTTGCACACTGCCAGGCTTGTGTTGCTGGGGATCTGGCGTATTAGCTGGGGTGGGTAGGCAAGGTGCACGGGGGCTGGAGGGGCAGGCTTAGCTCGCTTCTCCTTAGGTGATCCACTTCAGGAGGAGCCCTGTGGCAGCGGGAGGTTTGGCTCCGCAGAAGCACAGAGTTGGGTGTTTGCGCGGAGCGAGCAAGTTCTCTGGCAGGAACTGGTTCCCTTTGGGATTTTGGCTGGGGGATGGGCGGGGGAGATGGCGCTGGCGCCTTTGTTCCCCGCCAAGCTGAGCTCTGCCGTCCGAGGGCTCAGCAGCTCTCCCTCCCTTTGTCTTCCAGCCTTCCCGCTTTCCGAGCAGAGCTGTTAACTTATGACCTCCCAGACGCTAAGTCGCGCTTGCTGTCGGAACACAGTCTGTCCGGCCCCTCCGCTTTTGCCAGCCAGACTCGGGGGCTCTGCTTGGCCGGCGAGCCGCCCCTCCGCCCCGGCTCCCTCCCGCCAGTCCGTGGAGCGCGCACCGCCTCGCCGCCCTTCCTACCCTCTTCCGTGGGCCTCTGGTCTGCGCTTGACTCCAGAGACTCCCTTCTGCTAATCCTCTGGCGGTTTTCTGGGTTCTTTAGGCAGGTGTAGGTGGAATCTAAGTGATCGGCAGGATGCGCTGTGGGCCCCGCGTCCTCCTACGCCGCCATCTTCCGGAACCCCAATTTGTCATCTTTCTAGGAAGGAAACACAACAAGCAAGGAGAGGAAGGAGTTAATACCAGAGTCACAGCATGCAATGAAATTTTCCTATTAAGTTTTTTTTTTTTTTTTTTTTTTGAAAGAGAGAGAATCTTAAGCAGGCTCTGTGCTCGGCATTTGATCTTAACGGGGTTTGATCTTAACGACTGTGAAATCATGACCTGAACGGACATCAAGAGTAAGACGCTTAACTGACCGAGCCACCCAGGTGCCCCCCAGTTTTCCTTTTAATCTGCATTCTCGAATAGATCCAGTTCTTCACCAGTTTAAATGTTACTTCCTAGAGATAAAGATTTAGAGGTCATCCCAAGAAAATACACAGAAGTGTGGAAGTACACACATAACATTTCCAGTGGGTGAGCATACGGTTTGGTGTATTAGGAGCGTGTAATACAGGATTTGTGTTGTGGGCAAAGGAGAAATGAAACCGAAAGGGTAATAAGGTCGGTTCGAGATGGCAGAGAGGACTGTATTCTGTGCAGAAAAGTTCAAACCCTCTGTTGTTGGCAAGAGTGCATGTTGACTTTTTCTTTTTTGTGGCAGTGCAGAAAGTTGTTGGAGGAGGAAGGAGAGTGGTGACATGACTAGATTTCAGTATTTAAGGTTATATAAAAGCTAAATCTGAATTTTGGTGGGAACAGAGGGAAGGGAAAAGACAGAGATTTCAAAGATGGGCTCTTCATAGAGGGAGGGAAGCAAACCATAAGAGACTTAACTACAGAGAACAAGCAGGGTTAATGGAAGGAGGTGGGCGGGGGTGGTGGTGAGCTAAATGGGTGATGGGTATTCAAGAGGGCACTTGTGATGAGCACTGGGTGTTGCATGTAAGTAATGAATTACTGAGTTCTAGTCCTGAAACTAATATTATACTATATGTTAACTGACTAGAACTTAAATAAAAATCTGAAAAACAAAATAGCAAAAAACAAAGATATAGTCTTGAGTTTTAGTAACTAAACGGAATTGGGGGAGACCAGAAGTGGAATTTTGAAATTTTAAGTTTGGATGACTGTTATTACCGTGTATGTTCTGTGTATGTGTATGTTTGCCATTATCGTCAAAAACATATATGCCCCAAACAGGAAGACTTCAGTATTTCCTCTAGGAATTCATGTTTTTTCCACAGAAAAGTAATTTCCACTAGGATATGGCCCCTCTAGTATTATTGAAAAGTACAGTAGTAAGGGTCAAGGGTTAAATGTGAAAAGACCAAATTCAGTTTCTGTCTACACTTCTTTCAAACTTTAACATGTTGGACTCTTCCTTTACCTGCTTTGCACTTAGCTTCCTTATGTGTAAAGTAGGGATACTTTCTAATTGGCTCATCTTAATGAACAAATGAGATAACATATGAAAACACGTTTTAAAAATCTGAAGTGCTGGGCACCAGGGTGGCATAGTTGGTTGAATGACCAACTCTTGATTTCAGCTCAGGTCAAGATCTCAGAGTCATGGGATCAAGCCCCATGTTGGGCTCCATCATAGGCATGGAGCCTGCTTAAGATTCTCTCTCTCCTTCTCTCTCTCTCTCTCTCTCTCTCTCTCTCTGTCTCTCCTTCCCTTCCCCCCTCCCTCTGAACCCTCCACTCTTACATGTGCATGTGTGTGTGCACACGTGCTCTCTCTCTAAAAGACAAAAAAATAATAAAAAGAAAAGTAAAAAACAAAAACAAAAACCTGAAGTGCTACATAAGTATGAGTTGTTAGTTTTGTACGTACCATTAAGAGTTGGACAGTAAGAGGTTTTACTTCATCATCAGGGATCCCTTCATCCCGAGGACATGCTTTGATGTTCCTTTACTCTCCTTCATGTTCTCCACTGAGTTACTTAAGCATCAGGTATTAGTAGCAGTTTGTATATGCTTTTCTAAGCACAAATATTTATACAAAGCCATTTTTTTGATTCTATGGTTCAGTACGATTATTTTCAAAATAAAAATGTAAGCAGGTTGATTATTAAATTGATGTCTTATTAGCATTATTCCATCTCTTTATTGGATGATGAAAAGAAAACTATAAGGATATTCTTTATTCTTACCTTTCGTACTTTTACCATCCACCTATCCTCAGCTCAGTTCCAGCCCTGTTCTAGGTCAGCATAGGCCAAATACCCAGAAGGAAGCAAATTACAGGAAGGGGGAAAATCACCTCAAAGTGTTCTCCTGTACAGTATTTACCTGTTCCACGGTAGTTAAATGAAAGCTGACAAAAACTAGAAAGACTGCCTTAGTCCAGGTCACAGTGTGATTTAATTCTCTCTCAGAAATAGGGGCTACTGGGTGGCTCAGTTGGTTAAGCATCTGACTCTCAGTTTCAGCTCAAGTCATGATCTCACAGTTTCATGAGTTTGACCCTACGTCAGGCTCTGTGCTGATGGTGCAGAGCCTGCTTGGGATTCTCTCTCTTCTCACTCTCTGCCCCTCCTCCTACTCACACTGTCTCTAAATAAATAAATACACAAAAAACTTAAAAAAAAAAGGAATGTATATGACAATATTCAGATCCTTTCAAATTCAGAAGTAAAATTAATATTTTTTCATTTTTAGTCTTTTTTTTTCCTTAGTTATTTTTGATACCACTTTTCAAGGAAATTTCAGGTCCTGTCAAGCAGGATAGCCAACAGAAGGAAGCACATTTTATATGACTCACACTAGAGTAGTAGATACCTCATTCATTTCTTGTTTAAAATTAGTTTGCTTTCGGGGCGCCTGGGTGGCTCAGTCGGTTAAGTGTCTGACTTCGGCTCAGGTCATGATCTCACTGTCTGTGGGTTTGAGCCCCGCATCGTGCTCTGTGCTGACAGCTCAGAGCCTGGAGCCTGCTTCGGATTCTGCGTCTCTCTCTCTCTCTGCCCCTCCTCTGCTTGCGCTCTGTCTCTCAATTATAAATAAACATTAAACAATTAAAAAAAAATAAAATAAAAAAATGAAATTAGTTTGCTTTATTGTTTTCTTTTTATTTTCTCTCATTTTTTTGAAATATATTTTGACTAGAAAAAGATGTGGCCTTAACATGAATAATTATATTCCTTAGTTTCATAGTTTATATCTTCCATATGAAAGCAGATTCATCATAGAGCACTAAAATAAACCAGTATTGTTTTTCTTTTCTTTTATGGATGATCAGACTTAATGTGACTGGCTATTTTCATTGCCTGTTAAATTTAATCTTTCAGTGGTATTTTTATAGGCTATTGCCGTATGATTAATGAATAATAAAAAAGGTCAGCTTAATTGTGGTTGACAGGTGGTTCCCTCTCCCATTGAGTGAGTTTTTTCTGAATCCTTCCTGGCTGGGGTTTTTGACTCTCTATCGTAAGGAATGTATGGCATTAGCTTGTTTTATGGAACCCTGACCCCAATCTTTCCTACTCTCTCCTTTCAGCTGACTGAAATCCCTCTGGTGTGTGTGATTTCACGACCACCTTCCCTGCTCCTTCCCTGCAGAGGACACTTATGGCTTTCTTGAGATTCCATTTCCACTGCCCAACAAAATATACTGTATTTTTTTCCAGAAATAAGTGTTCTTCTGTTACATTAATATCATGTTGATAATTATAGGTATCTGCATGAATGAAAAGGTCTACTGAATGGGTTGTTCTTGAAAAAACTATGAATATCGAGAGATAGCTACATCTTTATGATGAAAGAAAAACCGTTGTTTCAGATGTGGGATAATATCTGTCATTTGGATATTAGAGCAATTCAGAGATTAATGGAATTAAAAATTCTCATCATCATGAAGATTCTTATTGACATTCTTAAGTTTCCATTTTGGAGTGATAGTAGAAAACTGTGAATTACTGTGAATTAGTTCTCTAGTTTTAGAAAATAAATATTAAAGATATGGTTTTAAGAAATGTACACATTTTAAAAGTAGAAAATTACTGAAATTGTATTACAAATATTATGTTAAAAATCACGTTTGAGATTTTCCTCAGTATTATAAAAAATATATATGTGGTTTTAAGAGAAAAACAGAAATACTGATACATAGTTATGAGCTAAGCTATTATTATTAAGCATGAAGAAACATTAATATAGTTTTAATATAGGTCCAATTAGCAACAATGATAGTATAAAAATTAGTTTATATCCATGATGCTTTTCAGCTCTTTGTTATTACCTTATTTTATGAAATATAATTGAGCTTTATTATTTACTCTGGTTATATGTGTTCTATACACTATGAATTTCAAAACAATTTCTATTTATAAATGATAAAATGTTTTAGTTTAGTTGGGCACTAGTTGGTGTGATACCAAATGAAAGTTAAAAAGGACACGCATTCTTTGCTGTGGTTTCCTTGTTTAGTTTGCTTCTTTGCAATTTATATACAACATTGTTCTAGTTGAAAAGAACAAATGATCTGTTTATTAATTGTGCAGTCAATACTTCTCAAAACTAATGATAGATAAGTACTTAAACTAGCAGCAGTAAAGGTTAGTAGACTTGGTTGTAGGGTTAGTAGGTTAGTAGGTTGTGTGACTTTCCTGTGGGCTCCTGGGGGCCTAAAGTATTTATTACTTGGGAACAAAGAACCTTAGAATTAAAGGTAAGTGACTCTGTGTGATGGGACTCACAGTAGGGCCTATAAAGGAGAATACAGCCCATCCTTAGCTACTCACTAGGCACAATGTAGAGTCAATTTCCTTTCTCCAGAGTCATTTACATTGAAAGGCACATATTCCCACAGGTCTTTTTGAAAAATGACAACAAACTTGGATTACTAATATTTTCCTTGTAGACATTTGTCCCTGAGGAGTGTCTCATTCTTTATAGTGTTGGATATATTTGTAGTATTCATATCTGATTAAGCTTATCAACACATACTTTTAAGTCATTTGCTACTTAATCAATTTTTTGCTTTTTTACCTCTGTCTTCCAAGAAGCATGAAATTAAAGCATTAATATGATTGGATTATAAGTCCAGTTTCTGATGGAGTACTTTATTATTGATCTGATGGAGTACATTATTATGACCAAACTAAAAATATTAAGTAGGTATTTGTCATAATACTAAACAGAGGATTAGTACATTTGCTTTGTAATTGCATTGTTTAAAAAGTTTCTTTTCTTCACTGAAAATTCTATTAGACTGTATAGGAATTCGAACTAAGTTATTTGAAAATTGAAATGATATACCACTAAATCAAGTATTTTTAATTCCTAATCTTTCATTTGTTTATTAGAATATTTATTTCTTTAGCTAATAAGTTACTTGTTATGCCTGTGCCAGGTACAACTTTGCCGAGCACTTGAAAATAAGTTTTAAGTTTTATTTGGTCCTAGTGTTTTCTGAAATTATATTTACTGGAAGTAAAGAGTAAATATTCAAAAAGCCGATAAGCACTAGACAAGATACTCAATTAGTAGTCATTAGGGAAATACAAATTAAAATCACAATGAGATTCTGCTTTATATTTACAAGTATTACTGTAATAAAAAAAAAAAAAACAGATAATTGGAACCCTCACCATTGCTGTTGGGGATATAAAATGGTGTAACCACTTTGGAAAACAATTTGACAGTTCTTTAAAATGTTAGATATAAAATTACCACATTACTTAGAAATTTCACTTCTAGGTATTTATCCAAAGATAATGAAAACATATGTTTATGTGGAAGCTTATGCATGAAAGTTCATAGCATTATTCGTAATAACTCAAAAGTGGAAACAGTGCAAATGTTCACCAGCTGATGAATGGATAAGTAAAATGTGTATCTGTGCAATGAAATATTGTTCTGCGAGGCAGAGAAATGAAATACTGATATCCAGTCACACAGGTACTAATTTTAAACTCATTTTATTAATGAGGATACTAAAGTTGCATAACTTACAATGTAACTTGAGAAAGACGAAAATTCAAGTCAGCTTGACTTCAAAACACTCAATTTTATGCCATAACGAGTTGTTTGATTGTGGTGTTAAATCATCACCCTCATCTTTCTTTTCTTAATGGCCAGATTTTTGAAAGAGAGTTTCTATTTCATGTCTCACCTCCCTTGCTTACCTTCTGCCTCCAATGGAGATAGCTCAGCCACTAGTACTCTCTTTTTTTTTCATGCCTGCTTTGCTGAAATATAATTCATACACCATAAAATTCACCCTTTGAGGATGTACCATTCAGAGATCTTTAGTATCAGAGTACTTTCTGAATGTTGTGTGTAATAGGCTCTTTCAACCCCTTCATATTTGATCTTCCCATGGCAGGTGACATTGTCAGCCACTCCCTCTCTACTACTTCATCCTCATCACCCTTTTTCTCATTTTCTCATTTTCTCATTGTTCTATTTACATTCATCATTGTTTTACAAGCTTCATGGACTTCTCTTCATTGATCTACCTTTTATTTATTTAAAAAATTTTTTTTGGTAATGTTTTTATTTATTTTTGAGAGACAGAGCATGACTTGGGAAGGGGCAGAGAGAGAGAGGAAGACACAGAATCGGGAGCAGGCTCCAGGCTCTGAGCTGTCGGCACAGAGCCTGACGCGGGGCTCAAACTCACGAACCTTGAGATCGTGACTTGAGCTAAAGTTGGACGCTTAACTGACTAAGCCACCCAGGCACCCCTTGACCTGCCTTTTATTTTTTTTTTTTAATTTTTTTTTAACTTTTATTTATTTTTGAGACAGAGAGACAGAGCATGAACGGGGGAGGGTCAGAGAGAGGGAGACACAGAATCTGAAACAGGCTTCAGGCCTCCGAGCTGTCAGCACAGAGCCCGACACGGGGCTCGAACTCATGGACCGCAAGATCATGACCTGAGCTGAAGTCGGCCGCTTAACCGACTGAGCCACCCGGGTGCCCCTTGACCTGCCTTTTAAATGTTGGTTTGGAGTTACTTACTATTACTGACTTCAGGAGCCACTTATGTTGGTATATGTCTCACAGATTTATGTTTTATTTATTTATATAATGCCTATTTACTGTGCATTTATTCTGTGTGAGATTCATTTTAGGCACATGAAATCTATGTTATTGAACTTAAATTCTATTGGGAAGAAACAGGCAGTGACAATAAGGAAGTTTGCAGTGTTAAATAGTATGGTGGTAGTAGGCTTCACTGAGAGGGTGCCATTTGAAAAGAGATGTGAAGGAGGTGTTCACCATGAAGCTGTTTGCAAGAACATACCAGGGTGGGAACAGCAAATAGGAGGACACCAAGGGCAAACTTGTCAGGTACATTTAAGGAATAATAGGGGAACAAGTGGCTGGAGCTGAGAAAACGAGGGGGACTGTAGTCAGTGTTGTCAGAGACCGAATGAGAGGCAGATCAAGTAGGGATTTATGGATCATTATAAGAACTTGGACTTTTATTCTGTTTTCTATAGAAGATGAGTATTATCTGATTTTTTAAAAAAATTTTTTAATGTTTATTTTTGACAGCGAGAGAGAGACAGAGCATGAGTGGGGGAGGGACAGAGAGAGAGGGAGACACAGAATCCAAAGCAGGCTCCAGGCTCCGAGCTCTGAACTGTCAGCACAGAGCCCAACACAGGGCTCGAACCCACAAACCACGAGATCGTGACCTGAGCCGAAGTCGGATGCTCTACTGACTGGGCCACCCAGGCGCCTCTGATATCTTTAAGTGACTGCTTTGGCTTCTGTGTTGAGAATAGGTTAATGGTGAAAAAAAGTTTCAAGCAGGAAAACATGAATAGAAGGTTACTGAATTGCTGCAATCTTCATCTTTCCTATATTATAGATTAATATATTTAAGTGCTTACTGACTGTATTCACTTGGCTATAACACAGTTCATCATGTTCAAAGACTAAATGCATCTTCTTTTCTTAGCTCCCTGTTCTTCTTGTAACCTCTGCCTTGACAAAGACCCAACTCCCTGAGGGAGGAGCCACCTTTGACTTTTTCAGGACTTGGCTTTTTAATAGCAGAATAAGGTTCATTGCAAAACGGAAGGAACAGAGATTTTTCCGTATACCCTCTGCCTCTGTGCATGTATAACCTTGCCCGTTATCAAGTCCCCACCAGATTGGTCCTTTGTTAAACTGATGAATCTACATTGACATATCATAATCACCAAAGTCTGTAGTTTATAATTCGGTCTTGGTGTTGGACTTGAACAACACATGTATAATGACATGTATCCACTAGTATAAAGTCATACAGAGTTTTTTTTTTCCCTAAAAATCCTTTGCGCTTCACCTATTCATCCTTCCTCCACCCCACCTCCCCCCCCCGCCCCCCATGCAGATTTTTCTGTCTCCATAGTTTGGCCTTCTCCAGAATGTCATATGGGTCGAAATATGTAGTGATATGCATTTAAGGTTCCTTTTTGTCTTTACATGTCTTGATAGGTCACTTCTCTTTATCACTGAATAGTGTTCCTTTGTCTGGATATACCACAGTTTATTTACTTGTCTACTGAAGGACATCCTGATTTTTTCCAAGTTTTGGTAATTATAAATCTCCAAAAACATCCTGTGAAGATTTTTGTGTGGACATTTTTAACTCTTGTGGGTGAATACCAATAAGTGGGATTGCTGGGTGTTGTGATAAGAGTATGTTTAGTTTTATAAGAAGCCACCAAACTGTCTGCCAAAGTGGCTGTGCCATTTTGCATTTTCTCCAGCAATGAATGAAAGTTCCTTTTGTTCTGCATCCTCATTAGCATTTGGTGTTGTCAAGTGTTCCAGATCTTGCAGCGTTCTAATAGATGTATAGTGGTATCTGATTGTTGTTTTAATTTGCATCTCCTTGATGACATACAGCGTGGAACATCTTTTTTATGTGTTTTTTTGCAAACTGTGTGTCTTCTTCAGTGAGGTATCTGTTATGGTCTTTGGGCCATTTTTAAAAATGTGTTTATTTTCCTATTGCTGAATTTTGGAGTTTTTGTAAACTTTGGTTAACAATCCTTTATCAGATGTGTGTTGAAAGTATTTTCTCCTAGCCTATGGCTTATCTTCCATTGTCTTGACATTGTCTTCTGTAGAGTTATTAATTTTATTCAATTTTATTTATTAGAAAAAAATTTTTTTAGTTTATTTATTTATTTTGAGAGAGGCAGAGACAGCGTAATCAGGGGAGGGGCAGAAAGAGAGGGAGAGGGAGAATCCCATGCAGGCTCTGCACCCTCAACACAGAGCCTGATGCGGGGACCAAACTCATGAAACTATGAGATCATGACCTGGGCCGAAACCAAGAGTCAGATGTTTAACCGACTGAGCCACTCAGGCACCCCAGAGAGTTGTTAATTTTAATGAAATCCAGTTTATGGGTTATTTTTTTCATGGACTGTACTTCTGGTGTTATGTCTAAAAGTCGCTGACATACCCAAAGTAATCTAGATTTTCTCCTATGTTATGTTCTATGAATTTTATAATTTTGCATTAACATTTAGGTCTGAGGTAATTTTTGTGGTGGGTATAAGGCTTTTGTTTTCTTTTTTTTTTGGCACATGGATGTCCAATTGTTCTAGCACTATTTGTTGAAATAAGTCATACAGAGAAAGACAGATACCATATGTTTTCACTCTTATGTGGATCCTGAGAAACTTAACAGAAGACCATGGGGGAGGGGAAGGAAAAAAAAAAGGTTAGAGAGGGAGGGAGCCAAAACATAAGAGACTCTTAAAAACTGAGAACAAACTGAGGGTTGATGGAGGGTGGGAGGGAGGAGAAAGTGGGTGATGGGCATTGAGGAGGGCACCTGTTGGGATAAGCACTGGGTGTTGTACGGAAATCAATTTGACAATAAATTTCATATTAAAAAAAAAGAAAAGAAAAAAGTGTCTTTGCCACATTTATTGACTTTGTCCCTCTGTCAAAGATCAGTTGACTATATTTGTGTGAGTCTGTTTCTGGGTTTTCTATTTTTTTCCATCGATCTGTTTGTCTGTTCTTTCTCTAACAGTACGTTGTCTTGATTACGGTAGCTTTATAGTAAGTCTTGATAGTGGGTAGTGTCAGCCCTCCAACTTTGTTCTCCTTCAATGTTGGTGTTGACTATTCTGGGTTTTTTGCCTCTCCATATAAACTTTAATATTGGGTTGGCCATATCTACAAAATAAGGTCCTGATTGGGGTTGCATTGAATCTGTAAAGTTGGGAAGAATACTTTATCAGTATTGAGTCTTCTCATCCTTAATTCTTCATGTGTTCCTTACCCACCAAATTGAAGATAAAACCCTTTAAGTTCTTCTTAATAGCACATAACAGTTATTTTAATTTTCTCCATTGACTTCCACTGATTACTTTGTTAATCTCTTCTTTTTGCTACCCTATAATACTCAATATCTAGCAGTTCCTTGAGAGAAATGCAGCATACAATTCTTTCATTCCTTTCTGACTTTCTGAAGGTCCTGCTTAGTCCGCTTCCTTGCCTGACCTGGGCAGTGTCTACCCAGTTTTCAAGTGACTGATATAAAGGCAGTATGTGGTACTGGAGTCTGGTCAGACAGATTTGGGCTGAATCCCGGATCTATTAGTTAGATGACTTCAGACCATCCACTTAATAACTCATGTTCTTTATCTTAAAAAAAGGCAAAAGCATACTCATCTATTAGGGTTGTTTTTAAGTGTTAAAGTTAATATTTCTAAGCCCCCCTACTGATGGTAATTGCTTAATAAATAATAGTACTTTTTCTAGAACACATGGCTTTCAGGAAGACAAGGGAAGAGATTTAAACTAAAGTCCACAGTTTTTATTAGGGCTTTGTCTTTGTGTTGTACAGTTTTATGGGTTTTGTCAAGTGCATAATGCCATGCATCTACTGTTACATGTCGTCCGGAATGGTTTCACTGCCCTGAAATCTCCTGTGCTTCATTGACTCATCCTGCACCCACCCCAAACTTCTGGTGACCACTGATCTTTTTATTGTCTCTGTAGTTTTTGCCTTGTCCAGAGTAGTGTCATATGGTTGGAATCACACAGTATATAGCCTTTTCAGACCGGTTTCCTTCACTTAACATTTTAATATATGGTTTGATGGAGTCATTGTCCAGATTTTCAGCTTGTACATAAACTCTTTATTAATATTGATCTGGCTAAGAGCAGTGGTTTCTTCATAACAATCTTTCTCTTAAAGTCACACTTTCATCTATCCCAACCTTTACTGTGATGCATTGCCCTGGCGTCATAGAAAACTTAACAATTTTAAAATTTCAGTTAATGCCATAAATTTTTCTCACAGAGAAGTATGATAGAGTAAACAATAAAAGACTTTTAATTATAAAATATATTGCATAAAAATTCTATGTGGTGGTGAAATTGAAATAAAAGTAAAAAAAATGAAAACAGTAATGTAAAATTTTCAGCTGTTAGAAGATTTTATAAATTTATTATTTAAATGGATAATGGTTTCATTAAATTACTATGGATTTATATTCCATTTAATATCTTTATAACTTTTACTTTAAAATGTCCGTATTTCACCAGAGTAGAAATTAAATTCTCTGCATGTACCTATATCAGCACAGATGAAAAATTGTTCATGTTAACTTGCTAATGTGTGAGTAGTTCCATAGTTTAAAAGTCTTTTAAAGGTCTGTAAGCAAAAACAGTTGAAGACTGCTAGCACGATGTATAAAACCCAAGGTTTTAAACCTGGTGTATAAAACTTTTCATTGCTCTTATCCTTCTCATCCTTTAAAAAAAATTAACCATTTCCTGTTTCACCTTGTGTGCTCCAGCAAGAAAGACTACTTGAAGTTCTGGATCATGTTTTTTCCTGCCTCTTTGTCTTTATCGTGTTATTCTTTCTGTCTTTGCTTCACTGCCTCCCACCCCTGCTATAATATGCAGAGACCTTGATTGAGAAATCCCCCATTGAACCCCCCGCTCCCCCCCCCCCCCCCCGCCAGTGGAGCTGACTTTGTCTGCCCGGGAGCCGCCAACCAATGCCTCCTGCTCAGACAAAACTGTTGTTTCTCCTCTCTATACTCTCCTAGCCCCCATCCCTCCATCTATCCCACCACATTCCCCAGCCCAGACTGGAGACTGAAGGTTCTCTGAGGTCCCAGCTAGGCACAGAAAGAACGGTTTTTGAATGCATACATGGTTGGCTTAATAAACAAATAAATACATTTTCAATCTTCACATGGGATGAGGTGCGCATGCTCCAGTACCCCTCACCGCCTCTACTGGTCTTCATCGTCGCAAATGCACTGTTTTGTCATTAGCTTGTTTTTCTCTGAACTTGGACTGTAAGGTCCTTGAGAGTAGGAACTGTGTTTTATCTTTGCCTCCCCAACAGCTAGCTATGTACCTCTCCTGAGAGTAAGTTAATTTACTGGGCAAATGCTAATTATTGGATGGAACAGAGGTGGATTTTAGTCGTTACAAAGTTAATTCTTGCACATAACTTTTTGCGGGGAGTCAAATTGTAAAAGGTCATTTTTGTTTCATGCTGGTTATTTTTCTGGCTTTAATATTTGCCCTTCCTGGTAAGCTTTTCAGTAAAACTTCACATGAAGATAGGATTTTGAACATAAAAATGAGTTTAACAGTCACTCTTGTAATAGAAGGAGCACAGCTTAGGAGCAGTAAGACAAGGACTCTGGTTTTGGCCCTGCGGCAAACTTGTCATGTGACCATGGATAAGTTAACCAGTGTGGGGGGTCGGTTTTCTCATCTGTAAGATGAGTCAGTGACCAGATTATTTCTAAAATTTTCTTTTCTCTTGATTTACTCAAGAAACAAACTTGCAGTAAAGCAAACATATAATTATTTTAGGCAAGAAGAATAGAAAATACAGACTTTAGTTTCTAATTGTTCATACTGTGGACATTATGCGTGATATAGATAGATAATGCTGACCTCATTCATATCACCTGCAAACTATGTAGTGTCATGGCTTCGATTTTGTCCTTAATCTATAAAAATAAAGTAAAATAATTCAAGTTGTCATGATTGAACATTTAAGGGTAGTTAATATAATACGTTGAGTCATATAATTTTCAGATTATATTTTCGCTTCTTTCACCAGATATATTATTCAATCTGATTAAAATGATGGTTTTCAGTGCATTTTTATCATTCTGGAAGTGAACTTACCTGTGTTGAAACATTTTTTTTGTGACTAATTACTCCATCATAGCAGCCTTACTCAATGAGAAGCAATATTAAAAACAATTAAAAAATGCTTTCCTGTGTTTTGGTCATTCATAGTATGTAGTAATTCAGTTTCATAAAGCTTGATTAAATGACATTTAGGTGTAAGTTTTATGAAGGGGTCGAGGTGATGTTGTTTGGCCAAAACAAAGGCAGTATTTCCTTTCTTGTCTTTCACTTCACCCAGCTCTCCCTCCCCGCTTTCTTCACCTGCTTGAGGAAAACTGTTTCTTCAGACAAACCTCATAATTGCCCTTCTGTGCCTGATTTGGGCCTCAGGAAAGGCCCATAGCATCTGTAAAGCTGGCAGCAAAATGGTATTTCCAGGCAGGCACAGGGTTGCCGGGTAGTGAGCCAATCCACAGCTTTGTCTGAGCAGCTGAGAACTTTGCCGGAGTATTACCACGGTGTTCAGTAACACAGACCTGTGCCATGAGCAGCTAGCATACTGAGCAAGTGTCAGGGTCAATATTTATAGACCACTACGTAGTTGCCTTGCAGAGAGAGAAAGCGAGAGAGAAACACGCACACGGAGGGCAAGGGAAGAAAGACTACAGTGGGGGGGGACATTCACTTCCAGTATTTTTTCCTAAAAGGATTCTTTTTAACTGTCAGGTTCAGACTTTTGCTGAATCACAACCCTTCACCGCTGAGCAATGACAAGAGAGGAAACAAAAAGTTAAAGGAGCAAGCCTGCCATAAGTGAGGAGGTAAGTAATTAGCCAATTCAGTCTCGCTTTGACTCGTAAACTCCCTCTCCCTGTTGGCTGCCCTGCATCAGTAGGCAAAGGGCTGTGTGGCATGCTAAAGCCAGTAAGGCGGGGCTGCCAGCTGCTTAAGAATGTTCTCAGTGGCGGTGCAGTTTTGTGTATGGCCCTTAAGGAGGCTGTGGACGATCAGAATACACGCAAGTACGGGGGTTGTGGGAAAGGTTCTCCACCGCTGATCTCATGTCGTGTCCTATCAGCAAGTTTCTGTTTCCTCGTTCTGCCAAACTTGAAGTCTTCTGATTGGTAAAGTCCTGTTTGCTTTCGTATCAGCATTAAAACAGGACTGTGAGTGAGGTTATAGTGATGAGTGGTCTAGAGATGGAATAGGGGAAAAACTCACATGAACATGTGCAGAAGTAGACGTGTCAGTGTATCATCGGTGAATGTGAACGAACAACATGGGTCCTTTCTAAAAGCACGCCCACGTCCATATGACAGTGCACAAAAGTGAATTGAGGACCACCTTTGGGAGCAGAGAGAACAGGGAATGATGAAAAGTTGAGAACAGCCTTCTTAATCCAAGATGCAAAAGACTCCGTGTTTGGCGGGGTTTATCTGTCCAGTCGACTTGTTAGTTGGTTCCTTACAAAAAAGTGATTCCCTATTAAAGTCATTAAATTAACATGTTTTGCTACACACTGGTAGTTTGTTTTCCTTTCAGCACGTTTAGCACTTTGACACGTTTCTCCGTGTGTTCAGAGTGCCGTGGGATGTTCATTTATTTGTCATTGTGTTGTGTATCCCAGATTAACATTAAGGGCAGTGGTGCTCAAGAGGACAGAAATAAATTGTTTTCTATTATTTTCTGATTTAGAACACCCATGCAATTTATAAACTTGTATGTTTTATGTCTACTACGCAGGGCATGGAAAATAAATATGTTGCTTCACTGGAAGTATGGCATTAACTAGGGGAAGCTTATCTACTGACCTAGTGAAAGCTTCCCTGTCGTTGGTTTTTAAATTATGGGACTATAAGCATTAGCATGATATTTAAAATTTTCAGGTTAGGTTATAGATGCTGATTATAGCTCCAAAGGGTTTTCTGTGTTACATATTTAAGTTCAAAACAAAGATAAAACTAAATTTTCTTGCAGGGCTGAAACTATAGGCCAAACGAGATAGAAGGACAAACTAATACTCTGGCACAGATTTCGTGTTAGGGCTAATATTCAGGAACCAGCTAATTCTAACATAGAATAAACCACATCCAGAACAGCAGGTGGAAAAGGTCTAAATGTAAAGTAAATCTATTTTAAGATGAGGACAGTCATTGTGGAATATTACTTTTATTGAATCTCCTATAATTTCTAAAGTAATGCAGAATGTTTCAAAATCAGTTCTCTGAATTCAGAAATATTTTAAGGGTAATCTCATACCTAAATTTAAACTGTATTATAACATTCATTTAATGCTTGTTTTAGCCTCTGAATCAAGCTTTTCCTATGTCCTTTTCAAGTTCTGCCTACCAGTTTCTTAATGGGTTTGATTTCGGTTTGGACAACAGTATGTTTATTTTGAAAATGCAACCACTGTTGATCTAGAGTGGGCATTTCTCAATTAAAATTTTCTTTGCTACTGCCTTTGGGCAGTATCTTATGATCAAGATTATAATTTCAGTTCTTTATTCAATATCTTTTATTTTTTCACTTTATATATTGTGTAAATACATGATATTACTTTCTTACAGTATTTTTTTTACTGGTTTTATTTTAATTCCTTTTAGTCTTTTGTTCTGAAGTACCCTGTAGAAACTTTGGGCAGAAAACAAGCCAAATAAAATTAGCACAATAAAAAGAAACCAAAGAAAATCGTCCTTTTAACCAAGAAAGCAAATAGAAAAATTGTGACATTGGTTGACAGTGTCTAAAATGGAATATATTTTGGTTGAAGCCTAATTGAGTATTTTAAGACTTGAAATACCTTCTCAATATTAATTTTGGCTTTAATGTCAATCCTGATACTGGTTATTTATCATATTTGTAAACAACATTTTAAATATAGGCATATCATAAAGAAAGACTGTAAGACCTTTCATATCATGTGTTAACTGTCTGTTGAAGTAAGATTAGTGAATTTATTTGAAAGATTACTATTAACCTCCTTTACTACCAGTCTATCTGCTACATTACCCTTAGAAGGATCAATCTCCCACCCCAGTGAACACTTTACTTCCTACTAAAGCCCTTTCTTCCTTGGCTCTCTATTGCTCAATACAGTCTTCTTGGCACAAAGACTCTCTTCTTGATCTACCTGCTACTTTTGTTCTGTATTGATCTTCTGCTATTCTTTCTGGATTGTTTTTCGGACTCTCTTGCTCACCCATGAGTCTTCCCCTTCCCTCTGTTTCATGCTCCAGCAATATTGAACATTGTGTATTTCTCAAAACAATCTGTACTATTTTACTCCTTTCTGGAGTTGTTTATGTTGTTTCTATCTTGAAAACCTTCTTCCTGGTCTTTGCCTTTCAGCTCCAGGCACCTTGCTGGTGGTCCACTGTCAGCTTCTTTGGTTTGGCCTCTTGTATAGACCTCTGTCACAGAACTTTGCAAAGCCTTATAGAACGTTTTGTGCTTCTTTTTTGCACATGAAGTTGTAAGCTACTCGTAGCCAAGTTTTAAACTTTATTCTTTCGTGTTCCTCTAAGACATAGCATTCAATAGACACTCAAGAACTTGAACCAAAGAAAACCTTTATTGTATTTATTTTAAGCCCACTTTTCTTTATAGACTTCTTATTTTAATGTATTTCACAACTTTGATGGACAGCATTGAAGAAAAACCCCTCAAGTAAATGATAAATGCTTTTTAAAGAATAACAATGTGTTAAAAGGTTATTTTGTTTCTCTAAGTGCACCATCACAATAATGTGTGTATGTGTGTTTATCCAGCAAGTAGATACCTGTTGGACCCATAGAGTTATATTTGAATAATAAAGTTCAAAATCATATTGGTTAGCACATACAAATTCAGGATATATAGCTCAAAGATACTGTTGAATTTGATGAAATCTGTCAACAAAAACAGCTAATTGCTGCTCTTACATGTGTGATAAGTTAAATTATGCCCTAGCAAACTGAAGGCAGTGTTATCCCTTCCAAAAGGCCCAGAGAGAATATTTGGAGAGGTTGGGTCCATCCTCATGTACTGTGGAAAATTACAGAGTGGAATGGCTCCCAGTATGACTGATAAAGGTATACTTCCCTACTTTTATCTTCTGTTGTAGAGATAGTTAGGGATTTAAGGAAATAACAGAAAATAGTGGCTTAAAAAGTTTCAAAACTGAAGGGTGATATTCCATTTCAGACAGAAGAATTTGCTCCTCGAAATAGAAATGTTGAAAGAAAAGGATGTCAATGTTTAAAAAAGTAGTAGAGAAATAGCAGCTGTTTCTTTTACTTTCGATACTCAACAGAAACAGAATTTATTTGTCTTTGTATTTTACTTCTCCACCATAGATAGAAAACTTACTTTGTGTGTGAAATATTTTGTATTATCGAAACAAATACAGAGTTTTATGCACAATTTAGAGTAATTCACAACTTTTCTTATTTTGATTTTCACTTCTTAGTATACTCAACAGGCAGTTTTAAGTTTTCACTGCGTTGAAATCTCACAAACCTCTTCCACACATCACATGGGACTCTTTTGTTTGTTTAACCTTGAATTGTATCTGTCTCAGGAATGAAAATAAGATTGATATTTTCATAGGAAAGTTTGGAAGCCTTTTAATTTGCTTGAAATGGACCATAATTCAATGTGGAATTTCTTGTCAGATGTATTTTGCCCACACATGTATAGAGTAGTTAAATCGGTAGAGGAGGTGTCTTGGGAGTAATGGTTGTAAGTTATACGTCTCACTGGTATATCAAGTGATCTTCATATTGTAACACTGGAAGGGTGGGATTGTTTTTTATTTTCTTGTTTTGTTTTGTTTTGTTTTTTGGTCATAGACACAGAAATATATTTAGTGCCCATCAGACAGTGATGAGAGAAACCCAAGCTTGTCTCAGTATTATAAGATTATGGCAAAACAAACCAATAGAAGCAGAAAATACTCCTACCCCTCTAAGAGATTGAACAACTTTGAGGTCGGAGTGAGGCATAAAGGATTTTGCCAGTATGTTAAAGTATTACTATATTATTATTAGCAGCTTTACTTTCCAATCGGAGTTTTTCTGTAGGTACACATGGCATAGGATCCATAGAGCGTGAGAGCAGAAGAATAGATTAATCATGGAAGCTGAACCTTAAAGTTCTTCTACTTCACCTATTTCATTTTATAGATATGGGCAGTTGTGGTACAAAGAGGTCATGTGATTTGTCAAACATCACCTTTTAAAATGGCTAGTTAAGATTTTTATTAAAAAGAAAAAAAGGAGTGGCACCTGGGTGGCTCAGTCGGTTAAACGTCTGACTCTTGATTTTGGCCCAGGTCATGATCTCACAGTTCATAAGATCAGTTTGTGAGATCGAATGCTGTGTTGGGCTCTGCACTAAGTGTGGAGGCTGCTTGGGATTCTTTCTCTCCCTCTCTCTCTGACCCTCCCCTACTGGCACAGGCATGCTCTCTCTCTCTCTCTCTCTCTCTCTCCCTCTCTCTCAAAATAAATAAATAAATATTTTATAAAAAGAAAAAAGAAACGCACACTTATAAGGCCAGTATTTTATCACTGTGGCCTTCCAATCTGCTTATAATTGCTCTATTTTTATTTGTACATTGCATCTAAAGCCCAAGTTGTCATATCTCTGTGTTTTGTTTTGTATTGTATTGTGTTAGACTCCTTTGAATTATTGCATAACTCCTTAAAGTTAAAGCTAATAACTATTGGTGGGATGTAGTACTTTTCCACTCATAACCATAGCACGTGGGTGTCCTTTCTAGTTTTCCTGATTTTCCCTATTCTCTTTGGTTGTGCCACTAGATTTAAGCTCCATAACTCTTCTCCTTTTCAGTACAACATGGCAGACAATTCTGAGACAAAAGACAGAAACTGCAAAAACAAATTTTTATACTTTGTATCTAAAAGGTTTCTAATAGGGAATATATGGCTATATTTTGTTTTATAACTTTGTATTTAAGTTGCTTATTCTAATTTAAAGATGGAAAAATCTTGATTAAAACAAAAGAACCAGGTGTGATTTTCCACATTACATTGACTTTTATCTGGGACTCTCTTAACAATGTAAACCCTATTAAAGGGACGGGCAAATAGGCTGTGTTGTACCTGTCGTCTTGCAGTAAGACTTGCTCCTCTGTTCTGTCCCCTGCACTTGCAGAGAAGTTGGGGCTTTTTGGGTCCTTTCCTTCTTATTCATATTAAGTTCCTGGGAAAAAATCACTAGTATATTTTAAGTTGAAAGAGTTTGGGGGCAAATACCTAAAGGCTGTTCCCATCCTCAGCCTGTGGTTTCTCTTTCCACCTCCTTCATGGCAAAACCAATATTATCTCTCTTTTCAAACTCTTGCTTGCTAAGAGATTTATAATTTTTAAGTCTTTTCTAAAATGAAAAAGCGATACTTTATATTTTTAATTACTAGTGAACTTGAAGCTGAAGGAATCATTAGTTATTAACATTTTATTCTTTATCATTAACCCATTTATATACTTATTCTTTTTTTCAGAGGCTGTATTTCTCTTACTGGTTTAGAAGAGGGTTTTTTTTGTTTGTTTTTTTTTTTTATTTTTTTAAAAAATCAAAGGATCTTGCTCTTTTAAAGTTGTTAGTTGTTACTGTTTTCACAGGCGTTTGATTACCTTTTGATTTTCTTATGTTTTGAAATATATATTCAATCTAATGAGTATTTTTCCATCTCCTTTGAAACTTAGAAAACTCTTTTTTATCTAGAAGTAGGAAAAGTATTTTTCTAGATATTTTGGTTTAATTTGTTTAACTGTTAATACTGTGATTCACGAGGAATTTACTAAACAAGTACTTCAGTATTTTGGTTGACTCATTATTCCGCTTTACCACTTTTTGTGAAGTCACCTTTATCTTACACTTTTGTGGTTCACATTTAAATCTTTGTATTACCTCTTAATTTATATTGAATAAAAGTTCACGTTTTTTAAAAAATTTTTGAGTATAGTTGACACATAGTGTTACATTACATTTCAGATGTGTAACGTAAGGATTAAACTTCTCTATGCTTTATGCTGTGCTCACCACAAGTGTAGTTACCATTTGTCACCATATAACGCTCTTACAGTATCATTGACTATGTTCCCTACGCTGTGCCTTTTATCTTTTATTCCTGTGACTTCTTCATTCGATAACTGGGAGCCTGTGTCCTCCACTCCCCATCACCCATTTTGCCCATACCTTAAACACTTTCCCTCTGGCAGCTGACAGTTTGTTCTCTGTATCTATAGGTCGGATTCTGCTTTTTGTTTGTTTGTTCATTTTGTTTTTTACATTCCACAGATGAGTAAAATCACATGATTTTGTGTTTCTCAGTCTGATATATCTCAGCATAATACCCTCTAGGTCCATCCATGTTGTTGTAAATGACAAGATTACATCCTTTAAAAAAATTTTTTTTAATGTTTATTTTTTGAGAGACACAGAGACAGAGCGTGAGCAGGGAAGGGGCAGAGAGAGAGGGAGACACATAATCTGATGCAGCTTCCAGGCTCTGAGCTGTCAGCACAGAGCCTGACACGGGGCTCAAACCCATAAACCTGAGCTGAAGTCGGATGCTTAACTGACTGAGCCACCCAGGTGCACCTAGATCTCATGGCTGTGTAATATTCGTGTGTGTGTGTGTGTGTGTGTGTGTGTGTGTAGACATATATTTTCTGTAGACAGACATTTTCCTTAAGCATTCATCTATCAATGAACATGTAGGTTATTTCCATATCTTGGCTATTTTATTTATTTATTTTAAATTTAGATTTTTGTTTTTATTTTAGTATAGTTAGCATACAGTGTTATATTAGTTTCAGGTATACAATATAGTGATTCAGCAATTCTATATATTGCTCATTGCTCATCGCTCATCAAGATAAGTGTACTCTTAATCCTCTTCACCTATTTCACTCATTCCCGCCTCCCCTGCCCCCCCAATCAACCTTCCCTCTGATAACCATGAGTTTGTTCTTGATAGTTAACAATCTGTTTTTTAGTTTGTCTCTTTTTTTTCTTTGTTCACTTGTTTTGTTTCTTAAATTCCATACATGAGTGAAATTATACGGTATTTGTCTTTCTCTGATTTATTTTGTTTAGTATTATACTCTCTAGATCTATCCATGTTATCACGAATGGCAAGATTTCATTCTTTTTTATGGCTGAGTAATATTCCATCATATGTACCTATGTGCATATGTGTGTGTTCATCTGTCTATGGACACTTGTGTTACTTTCATAATTTAGCTCTTGTAAATAATGCTGCAGTAAATGTACAGAAGCATGTTATCTTTTCAAATTAGTGTTTTTGTGTTCTTTGGGTAAATATGTAGTATTGGAATTATTGGGTCATTTGATATTTCTACTTTTAATTTTTTGAGGAACCTCCACACTGTTTTCCACAGTGGCTGCACCAATTTATATTCCCACCAACAGTGCATGAAGGTTCTTTTTGTTAAATGTGATTTAAGCATTAGAACATGTCAGAATGTTGTCGGATTTAAGTTGCATGCTCCCTGAAATTATTGTAGGAAAGAAGCTTTAAATATATTACTTATATTAAAGCAGATCTAATAAGTTATGATTCTATGTGAGGAGAAATTATGCATTAATAATATTTACCATTTATCAAGTGGTTTCTTGATATTTATCTGGCATTCTCCCAAGACTTTTTAACTAATATGATTTCATTTAATCCTTTTAACACACCTTTGAATGACACATTCTCATCTCCTTTTCGCGGTAAAGAAACTGAGACCCCGAAGTGTAAAGTAGCTTGATACTCACCTAGCTAATAACTGATAGGGTCACAATCTGACTTTGGTCAGATTGGGCCAAAGTCCACCTTTCAAGAAGGCATTCTCAAATAGAGAAATTATGCTTTTTGCCATATATGGTAATAGATGTGAATCTATAGGGGTCAGATAGCAAGAACCTTCCCAACTTGCATCCATTTTTTGAAAAATGAGCTTAGGAACAGTGATTTTCAAAGTATAGAGATAAGTCAATGAAATCAGTGATATGAGGAGCCTTTTATTATTTGGGATTAGCATTGAGGATACCAAAGTTGTAGGATAGACAGAAATAATCTTATAGTTTTAAACCAGTTTGGAAGCAGCTAAAAAAGTCTTTTAACTTCTTCAAATGTTAGTATTTCTAATGGTTTTATTATTTTATTCCATCGCAAGCCAATTTATACTTCAGCTGTCCATCATATGCTGAAGACATAGCACTATTCCCTCCCTCACATACCTGCTCATGACCTTGGCAGGCAAAATGGCAAGGAGCCGCCAGTTCAGCAGGAAACGACTGTTCTGTCTGGGTTCCCGTTTCCTTAACTATAAGCTTCATTCAGGGGAGAAATGAGTCTACCTAACTGGCATCCTTTGCTATCATCTCTATTTTAAGTTGCTCAGTTAAGAGACTCAACAGTTGTTGCTGTGGTATAAAGCTTCGGTATTTAAAGCGGGAAAGGAAATTCTAGATATTTTGGCATCATTAGAACTTTGTGCTTGTATACTAAATGATTACCTGGATTGATGTAAAAGAGTATAGCTTACTTTCCTATGGATGGACATACCTCATACATATGGTTTGTGTTTATAGATGTTTGTGTATGTCAATCCATACATAAAAGTTTATATAAAGACATCATTTGAAATCTTAATTGTTTATTATACATTTGGGAACCATGAAGTAATTTGTTTTGTTTTCCTCTTTAACCCAAGGCAAACAATTTTGCCTAACAATGATATAGAATTTTTTTTTTTTTTTGCCTTGGATTACTCTGTCCTTTTGTTGATACATTGGTATGTCTCTGGTCAGATATACATAAACTTCATTGGAATTCTGTTTATAGCCCTGTCTGGGAACCGTTGAAAGTAAATTAATTGTATTATTACTTGGAAAATTATGCATGAGTTAGTATTTTTATTAATGAATAGTGTTAAAAAATTTAGGTCATTCACAGTATCCCTCCTTTTTTCAATCATTTTTCTGCTTTTACTATAAAGTTGGTTAGAACTGCACATTGTATAGTTGGAACATAATTCCATATATAATTTCATACTTTAATTCCCCAGATAAATATTTGCTCTTTTTGTATGTAAAACTGACTTCACTAGGAGTCTCTCTTTTACATTACTCTCTATGCCAGTTTCAACTTCACCAGTAAATTTGTCATCATTCACAGTGGTAGTTTAGCTTACTAACCTTGAAATTTATTTCTGTGTTTATTGTCAGAGGCTTGTTGGCAAATCGAACTCGACAATAATAGAGAAGGAAAGCATAATGACCTAGGACACACTGTTCTACTGAAATGATCTACGGTTCTTTGAATGTGTCAATTTTTTTTTATTTGTTTTAAACTAGCCAACATACAATGCATATAACCTTTTGAGTTACTCATTAATACTCTACATGTAATCTTTTAAAATCATTATTGGTGGAAATAGACAATTATTTAGAATGATTTTTTTTTTGTACTGTTGTAGTCTAAAGCAGACTAGTACGGCTTCCAAAGCACAATGTGAGCTTAAAATAAGTCTGCTGAAACCGTGTATTCTTAAGTAAGGGAGCTGGTTTTGTGATCATTTTGAAGTTGTCCTTATACTATATGGTCCCTCTAGTATAAAATAAATTTGATATTTATACTAATATGATTTCAATTTCTTAATAGTCCAAAGTGCATATGATCTGTCCAGAGGTTGAAAATCAATTTTTAAAATTTTGGTTAGATTTTAATAATGAAATATTTAATAACCAAATATGTTTATATGTTAACATATGGTATATGTTTCTGTTTATTAACTATATATTATCAGTGGCATTAATTAATGCTTTTAGAGACATAGAATATACCATCAAACATTTGTCCTCAAACCCTATAAGGCATGTGGAACACACAGATGGCCAATCGTCCTTTGTGCCTCTCTCATACTTACTGAAAGGTTGCTCATTTCTTTCTTTTTTTTTTTTTAACGTTTATTTATTTTTGAGACAGAGAGAGACAAAGCATGAACGGGGGAGGGTCAGAGAGAGGGAGACACAGAATCTGAAACAGGCTCCAGGCTCTGAGCTGTCAGCACAGAGCCCGACGCGGGGCTCGAACTCACGGACTGCGAGATCATGACCCGGGCCGAAGTCGGCCGCTTAACCGACTGAGCCACCCAGGCGCCCCAAGGTTGCTCATTTCTACATGGGGGGCAGTTCAAACAGGCTGACCTGGGATGACCTGGTGGCCAGCACAGAATCATCATACAGCCAGGAGTCAATCATGCAATCAGTCCCCTCTCTGCTTCCCTCCTTGTCCCTCCACCCAACCCTCCACCCTCACCCCTTATTACCATTTTCCCACTCTTTTTTCTCCCCTCTCCTCTTCCTTTGTTTCCTCGTTATTTTTTATCTTGTTCATAAGTGTCTATTGCATCTCAGCCAGTTAGCCATCTATCTATACCAAGATGTTACTGCTTTTCTTTAAACTTCAACAGTTTCTTTATCTGTGGTCTTTCATCTGTCACTCAATTATGTCAGAAAACTCCTTTTTTGGTGCAATTTCAAGGAAATATTTTCTAGTCTTAACAGCAATATTAAATGCTGGGAAGTAAGAGAAACTTCCATCATAAAATGTCAAAGTGCAGTCAGTATGTTTCACAATTTCTGTAAAGTCATTTATTCTCTCATTTTATAACTAATGGTAATTTGGTCAATATTGTACGTTGGATATTTGTACATATGATAACAGTCTTATTTAACCTTGTTATTAAATCTTATTTAACCATAACTCTGTGAGATGGTTTTTATTATCCTTGTTTTAACGATGAGGAAATGGAAATTCAGAGAAGTTAAATAAGCATGCCTAAGATTACACAGCTTGGGAAGTAGGAGATGTGTGACTGGAACCCAGCTCTTTCTGACTCTGAACATCTTATGATATAGTGTATGACTTTCTTTTAAAATAGGTAATTTCTGGGGCGCCTAGGTGACTTCGTCAATTAAGCGTCTGATTCTTGATTTCAGCTCAGGTCATGATCTCACAGTTTGTGGGATCGAGTCCCACCATCAGGCTCTGCACTGAGCATGGAGTTAGCTTGGGATTCTCTCTCTTCCTCTCTCTCTGCCCCTCCTCTGTGCGCATGCTCTCACTCTCTCTCTGTCAAAATAGGTAACTTCAGTTTTCTACTCCTACAGTTTTCTAGAAGTTGGAGAAGTAGCACAGCAGTGCAAGCTGTTCCCCAATGTGACAGCAGTCCAGACCAGGCAAGGCTCTGTTGATATTTACAAACCAAAAGATTAAATCTTAATTTTAATATATTACTCTCATTTCCTTCACGTCTCTTACTTTTGTAATTCTATCAAAGTTTCTTTCTGCAAAGAGACAACCAAATGACAAAACAAATACTTAGGAAAATACATTCTTCCAAATAAATCCATGTCGTGCTCCAAAATGTTTTTGAGGCTGGTTACATCTTCAGCTGTAATGTATACACTCTTTGATTTCAGTTTGACTCTAACAGACTTTCTCATTAGTTATAAATCACATTGGGACGGCATGAAGTTTTAGATCACACTCTTAAAAAAATAGATATTTTTGTATTGTTTGGAGATGAGTTACTTGTAGAGTAACTTCTTACCTTTGTCTTGCCTGCTTGCTTCTCAGGAGTTTTCTTAGAAACTATGTGAGGCAGGAAATGGCACTTAAACAAATACATTTTATTTTTAGTCAAGTTAAGGATTCTGTTTGTTTTTTTTTTAAAGAAGAAATGGAAGAAATAAAAACTGTGGATCAAACTGACCTTTGGGAATTATCTGTTGATTTTTTCCATGACTCTCTTAGCCCCATATTTGTAAGATATAATTTAAGATTATAATAAATTTTAATTCATGTTTGTAAAATGTCTTACATACTAAAAACATTTCCACACCCAGTCTTTCTTTTGACGTTTGCTCCCTCAGATGCTTTGAAGCAAGTATATGCATTTTATGAATGGAGACATTAATAATATGTGAGGGTGAGTTGAAGACCCAGACTGAAAAGGCGAGTATTTTGACCTTATCAGAGTAGTTATTAAACTTGATTAGCTTATAGCATATGAAAATGTGAAGAAATAAACATAACATTATGTGATAACCCATCCCAGACATCAATGAGGAGCAGGTGCAGGTCATTTAAGGAAAAAAAAAATATGAGAGTGTTAATATTGAGAAAATGTTATGAAGTTAATTTAGTTGTTGCCGAGATTGAGAAAAGAATTTAATATGATTTTAGTGGCAGAGCACCTGTAGTGAGCTTGTGGTGTTACGTGGGAATCTAGTTGAGAACCACTGAATTATCACACAAAAAAGTTCTCAATCAGTATAGAGTGTAATAGTAATATTTTCCTAAAGGTTTTCATAAGCTGTGTTGGTATGTCAATAAAGGGTTTATAAGGAACACAGACCAGTTTAAATAAACTACTGAATGTTGTCTCACACCGTATGGGGTAAAGTGATGACAGCATGACTATGGAGAGTTATGTAAACTATGAGAAAGTCATAAAAATTTGAGTGGAGTGAATTGATCAAATCGGTTTTATTTTCCCTGAACTCTCTCTGTTTCTTCCATCTCTCATCATCTGTAATGATAGACTGTAGGCTTCAGCTTCTTAATGCCTCCATACATGACACACACCACCAGCCATCGATCCTCTCTTCCTTTGAGTCTCAGTGAGCCATGAATCCTAGCTGCCAACATAATCTGCGATAAGCTGTCCATATGGAAAATTAAGATTGATCCCTACTCCCCTCATTTCATAAACAGAAACAAATTCTGTGTGGAAGAAAGACTCAACTGTGAAAAACAATACTTTAAAATATTTGGAAACGGATATGTTTTTTATCTTACAGTAAGACGGGAATTTCTTTGACTTGGTATAAACAGAGCAAACCGTAGAGAAGATTAATAAATTCAACAGCATTAAACTCAAAAGAAGACGTGTTAATCAAAGGACACTGTAAAAGAGTAAGAAAGGCTAAAAATTGGTTTAGTGCATAGAATATATTAAAGATCCTGTGAATCAATAAGAGAAGTAAAATCAGCCAGTATAAACATGAACAGGAGTTAAAATCCAAATAAACATGAAAATTTGCTGAGCCTCCTTAATAATTAGGGAAATATAAGTTAAAGCTAGAATAATATTTTATGGCCACCGTGTTGTTAAAAATATAGAAGTCTGAAATATCCTAAACAGTGTGGATATGAAGCAACAGGAATGCTCATACATTGTAATGGGAATGTGAGTTGGTACAGTAAATTGGGAAGTTGGAATTGAACCAAGTACACTCTTTTCTCAGCACCTACAAGTATGCCCTAGACAAAGTCTTGCTTGTATGCCTCGGGAAATAGGTGCAAGACTTCGTACTGTAGCCTTGTAGAGAAAACAAACAAATAGCATAATAGCAAAAACATAGAAACAAATCTGGAAACAACCCAACAGAGAGCAGACTGGATAATTTAGGCATTATTTGTATATAGTAGAGTTACCGTAATAATGAAAATGAGTGCATCTCACCCTACCTGCCTGAAACCCCAAATCATAATTTTGAATGGAAAAAAAAAAGCAAGTCACAAATTGCAAAGAGCATGATTTCAATTATGTAAACTTTGATCAGAGGCAAAACTAATATATTTTTGTGGACTCCTTATTTATGTGATCAAGCTATAGGAAAACCAAGGGGAAATATTTTTTTTAAGTTTATTTACTTTGAAAGAGCAAGAGTGAGAGTGGGAGAGGGGGAGAGAGAGAGAGAGAGAGAGAGAGAGAGAGAGAGAGAGAGAGAGAATGAATGAATACCAAGGCGGAAGATTAAAACAAAATTGAGGATGTTGAGTGTTTCTAGTTGGAGGGAAGGAGTTGGGTTCAGGAAGGAGCCCAGAGAGCTCGGGTGATATATAAGTGGATAAGTGGATGATCATTAAAAATATTAAAAGTATCATTATTAACAATTATGTGTATTATTTTTCATTGCATACGCTGTACCTTCTATCCCTGTGACTTACTCATTCTATGAGTGGAAGCCTGTATTTCCCACTCCCCTTCACCAATTTGCTCATCCCCAGCTCCCCTCCCCTCTGGAAACTGTCAGTTCTCTGTGTTTATGGTTCTGTTTCTGCTATTTGTTCTGTTTTTCAGATTCCACGTATAAGTGAAGTCATATGGTATTTGTCTTTCTCTTATTACATTTAAATAATACCTTCTATGTCCATTTGTATTGTTGCAAATGGCAAGTTCTCTTTCTTTTTTATGGCTGAATAATGTTCCTGTGTGTGTGTGTGTGTGTGTGTGTGTGTGTGTGTGTATGTATATATATATCTCACATCTTCTTTATCTGTTCATCTATCTCTGGACATGTGTTGCTTTCATATCTTGGTTATTGTAAATAATGATGCAATAAGCATAGGAGTGCATATATATATTTTTGAATTAGTATTTTCATTTTGTTTGAGTAAACACCCAGTAGTGGCATTTCTGTATATTTTATTGTATGGTAGGTAGTGTGGTTTTTAATTTTTTGAGGAACCTCCATACGATTTTTCATAGTGGCTGTACCAATCTACATTCCCACCGACACTGCACGAAGGTTCTTTTTTCTTCACATCCTTGCCAACACTTGCTATTTCTTGTCTTTTTGATTCTATCCATTCTGACAGATGTGAGGTGATAGCTCCTGGTTTTGATTTGCATTTCCCTGATGTTTAGTGATGTTGAATATCTTTTCATGTGTCTTTTGGCTATATGCATGTCTTCTTTAGAAAAATGTCTGTTCAGTTCCTCTGCCCAGTTTTTAGTCAGATTGTTTGGGGTATGTATGTATGTATGTATGTATGTGTTGAGTTGTACAAGTTCTTACGTGTTGTGGCTATTAGCCCATTTTTAGATATATTTTTTGAAAATACCTTCTCCCATTCAGTAGGTTGCCTTTTTGTTTTGTTGATGGTTTCCTTCACTGTGAAAAAGGTTTTTATTTTGGTGTAGTCCCCATAGTTTATTTTTGCTTTTGTCTCCCTTGCCTGAGGAGACATATCAGTGACAGGACTTTGAATCCCCCTCTCAGGTTTCTTTCTTCCCATAGTATTACTGGAATTCCACAGGGGTTCCCACATTTGTTTACACACAGAACAGGCTGCCTCTGTGAGCCAACACTTTGCTTTCTCCATGGCTGCCTTTTCTGAATCCAGGCTGCCATTCTCTAGGACCACCATTATCTTGAGCGCCTTCCCACTCCCAGCTGACATAGGCCCCTTCAGTTGGAAGGTGTTACTCCCAATCATTGCTGTTTATCACTATGCTCCAGATATTTTTGTTCATTCATAAAGGTGATCTGTCCCTGACCTCTGGTATTTCCTCCTCTCCAGACTGATTGTCTGCTTGTTCTAGACCCACCAGTCCTCATTACTGCTGGGTCCCTGACAGTGTACTACACTCTTCTGCAAATTGAGAAGAGGGATAACTGCCTTCCTGCTGTTAATTGTTAATTGCTCTTGTTCTGAGGACATACAGCATGTCTGCTTGGGCCCTAAGGTATTACAGGTCTTAAGGGATCATGTTTTCTGGTTTTCCCTCTATGCTAGTGGTGTGCCCATGGATTACTAGGGGTTGCATTCCCATGCATCCAGTTATAACCAGTTCTCCTCCGAATCTCTGGTCTTCTTGCCAAGTCTAACTTGCCACCTCATTCTTTCCCTACCAATCCATTCTCTCTTAAAAGCCCTGAAAATTTGCTTTTAGAAATTCTGCAGTTCTGTTTTAGCTTCAGCCCTGAGATCGACCGATCAATCAATCAATCAATTATTCTCATCTTTCCTTCTTCCCATCCCCCCTTCTCTTTCTCATACACAGATATCATACAACTGTAGATTCGCAGGCATTCAGACACGCTTACACATAACAGGACTCTTTCTGTGGATTGGGTTTGCACTATTTCTGAGGTGGTTTCTCAGGCCCCAGGAAAGTCTGCTCGTGTACTGTGTAGCTGGAGAGAATCGGTGGCCCTAACGTATGTGTACCCACATGTGTCAGCATCTAAACTGAACCCAGCCTGGATCTTATTAAATAGCAACAGTAACTGCAGAAAGCCTCAGTAAGGGTAAGTACAATGTATACATTATTGAATTTAAATTTCATTAAAACCTATGAGGTAGGTTTTGCATCTCCATTGTATGGGTGATGAAACTGAGGCTCAGATTGCATAAATAACCAAAATACACATAGATGGTAACAAGTAGAGCTCTGCCACAAAATAGGGCCACCTGATTTGAAAGCCTGTGCTCTTATCACTAAATTAGATAGAATGTTTCATAACACAGATTAATTTCACTACCTTCTTTAAAATGTGATTTCAGAAACAGCTTCTTATTCTGAATATATCACTGACATAATTATGTATTTTTTTGCAAAAATATAATTGGTTGAAAATAATCGCTTTGTGGTGTAATTTATTTTAATGAGAAATGTTCAATTTAAAAAAAATTTGTTAATATTTATTTATTTTTGAGACAGAGAGACAGAGCATGAATGGGGGAGGGTCAGAGAGAGAGGGAGACACAGAATCGGAAACAGGCTCCAGGCTCTGAGCTGTCAGCACAGAGCCCGACGCGGGGCTTGAACTCAACGGACCGCAAGATCATGACCTGAGCTGAAGTCGGATGCTTAACTGACTGAGCCACCCAGGCGCCCCAAGAAATGTTTAATTTGATGATACTCTACTGAGTTTGATAGTACTATATACCTGAGAATCCATTCTGTAGAAATTGGATATCTTGTCTGCTAAACTGGAATCCTCAGAGGCTGAGGCTGTAGTCTTTCCCTGACCAGTAAAATCTCTTTAGTTAACGTTGAATTACTTTGTCATCAAGAAGAGTGTTAGGCTTTCATGAAATATTGTGATTAAGTGCAATATTTCCATAATTTCTCCCCCTGAATTGTAAGTTGGATATGCTTCTGGATAATAAGTAGTTTTATTTTTTGAGTGTGGATTGTTTTGTAGATTGATTTGGGGAATAATGAGACTGTTCAGGATTCTATGAGAAGAAAGATGAATCTTTATTGTCACATTGTAATAGAAAAAAAAGAAATCACCTGGATGTTTATCCACAGTAGAATATATAAATAACTATATACATAAATAACTGAATAGTTATGCAGTGAAATGAATGTATTAAATGAACTTGAGCTGGGTTTATCAACATGGGTTAATCGTTAAAACATTGAACACAAGTTAGTGATGGACACACGAATATACAATATTTATAGAAAATGTGTAAAAATTCTATAAAATGGTATATGTGGCTTGTGGGGACACACACACACACACGCGCGCACACACACACACACACACACACACACACACACACACACACATTAAAGTATACCTGACAGTGATAAATAGCACAATCAGGGTAGTGATCATCTGTAAAAGTAGGAGCAGGGCAATTCTGTTGGGATTGGGTGCATGGGAGTTGTATCAATAATGTTTGCTTCCTTAATCTTGATGATATCTATGTGGTGCTCATTACATGTTCTCTGTCCTTTTGGCATTACTGAAATATTTAATCATAAAAAACCTGAGCAAGTAAAATTTTGACTTTGGGATAGTACAGAAAAATCAATGTGCTCCTCAAAAAAGGTGTTGATGGGGCACTTAGTTTTTTTAAAATAACTCTATTTTTTTTATTTTGTTAAAAAAATGTAACAGAAGACAAAAGTAGGAAGAAGAGAAAAAATGTGGATCACGTGCTTTTCCCTTTCTATTATACTCCATTATGCTGCTGCATACTCCACAAATGGCTTCTGAAATGTCATATTTTCTCAGTTCCCTGAAGCCAACGTCAGTGTATTATTAGCTTTTTGGAGAAGGAGAAGGAGAAATTCTACTGTATTAAAAATACATACATGCATTACAATGATATATATGCATTTTAAGATTCCAATAGATGTAATGCATTAATACTACATATGTGTATGAATATAAATTAACAAAGAATAAATTATCTTTTCCCAAACTCTTGCTGGAACAATTGCTACCTACCCAATAAAACTTGAATTTGCAATAAACCTTCATATCACAGTGGAACCAAGCTCATTTTGCTCGTCTTCATTAAGTTAGTATGGGTTTTTAAAAAAATCGTTTGTCAGCTAGCATACTATTTGATTGAAAGCTGTCTAGACTGCTGTTTTAGTGAAGTATGTATTTAGTTAGTGTCAGATTTTTCCTCTGTGACCTAATTACTTGAATATTCCCAAACAGTCCAGCTTTTGTACAAGAACACATTGTTATACTTGTAGCTTTAGTTGCTATTGTTGACAACTGCATTTTCTTTCATTTTAAGGTGAATTTTCTTTCACATATTACTGTTTATCTCATAAAGCATATATGTATGTTTAATGAGGTAGAGTTTCTTCTTCCCAAAGGAGAACATATAGTAGATTGAAGTTGACTTCATGGAATTGAAAAAAATATGATACTTAAGAAGCATTCATAGAGTATGTGGCCGGTTCAAGCATCAGTTTCCAGGATAATCCTGTTCTGTACTTAGATAATTTAATGAGGGAGGTTTAGTAGTTTGATAACGATGGGCTCTGAAGTTAGAGAGCCTGAGCTCTGAGCCTGTCTTCATCTCCAAGGAACTGTATGAACTGTAACAAATTTGTTAACCTTCTGGGTCTTCAATTTCCTCATTTTTCAAGTGGGATTTTTCACTTATGAGGAGTCCCTCTCTCAATATGGAGAATGGGTGAACTAGAGCTGAGCAGCCTAGTCACAGGGAGGGTGTACTATAGCTGACGGAGATCTAATGAGGATTGAGACCTAATGAACTTAAGACAGAGGCACAGGGCTGGGAAATGGGGGCAACTTTTTAAGACTTAAAAAATGTAAATCAAACAGGTTTGAGGGGCAGAGAGAAGGAATGGTGATAGCTATTTTCATGTTGGCTTACCTGGCCAAATGGATGGATACTGGAACAGTTTATCAAAATAGAAAATGTAGGAAGACCGCTTTAGAGGAAGGATGGGTACGTTACATCTCCATGCATAAGTGTAGTCATGTCAGACAGAGAAATTCTTCTCAACTTTCTTTTTTCTTTAAAAATTTTTTTTAACATTTATTTATTTTTGAGAGACACAGAGAGACACAGCATGAGCTGGGGAGGGCAGAGAGAGAGGGAGACACAGAATCTGAAGCAGGCTCCAGGCTCTGAGCTGTTAGCACAGAGAATTCAGCGTGGGCTTGAACCCCCGAACCAATAAGATCATCACCTTAGCCGAAGTCGGATGCTTAACCGACTGAACCACCCAGGCGTCCCTTTTTCCTTTTTTTTTTTTAAACTCCTCAACTTTCTTAGAGCTACTGCTTTGTAGCTGTCTCTCCAGATCCATCACTACTTAGAACTGTTGACATACATTCCAGTGGATGTTTGTTCATTGGTGTTTTTTCTGCTCCTGCTGGAGTAGGTCCTTGCTTGCCCTGAAGTGGTCCCCATTCTGTTCCATCCTCAGTATCCAATATTTTTTTTTTTTAACGTTTATATATTTTTGAGACAGAGAGAGACAGAGCATGAACGGGGGAGGAGCAGAGACAGAGGGAGACACAGAATCGGAAGCAGGCTCCAGGCTCCGGGCCATCAGCCCAGAGCCCGACGCGGGGCTCGAACCCACAGACCGTGAGATCGTGACCTGAGCTGAAGTCGGACGCCCAACCGACTGAGCCACCCAGGCGCCCCAGTATCCAATATTTTGAAACCAGTTCTGTTTAACAACTAACTCCATCAGCTAGGACCTGATTTTGATGATTTTCCCCTTTCTTTTTAGTGTCTTGGTGTCCTTTGCTCTCAGAATCATCCCAGTGTATGCAAAACAAATCCAATATCTTGAATTTCAAAGAGAATGGGCTCGGGGGTCTCAGCTCCACAGAAACTGCTTGGTCATGTGAATAGTCTTTTGACTCCTTTCTTAGACCAGCTCTAATCTCCAGGAAATTGGGATAATCTAATTAGGCAACCAAGAGTTCTAGAACCATTTAATTCAGAGCAATGGTGTACCTTTACCTTAAATGTCTTATGGTAAGAAAACCACTCAATGTTCAGTGATAGCTTAAGGAAGATTTATTCCAGATGAGCTTTGGTGGCCACATAGATCAAAGCCATGTTAGGTTTATTACATATTATGTGATACAAGTGCTAGAGTCACCCTCATCAGGCATCAGGACATAGTATGTATGTTCAGTTTCTCATATTCTGGATATATGCTTTCTATCTTTTAGGAATTACATTTGGATGCAAGTAACAGACACTAGAATTAATGGCAGAAAAAGAGAAGTGTATGTATTTTTTTCATATAAAGAAGTGCAGAGGTAGGCAATCCAGGGAGGGCATAGCAGTTCCATAGACATCAAGGTTCTAGTCTCTTTTTGATTTTCTGCCCCACTAACCTACATTGTGACTTCAAAGACACGTCATGGTTTTTGGTGGCTAGTATTGTTCTAGCTGTCACGTCCAATTTCTAGGCAGCAGGAGAAAGGGACAGATCATATGGACAAATCTCCTCGTCAGGTACCTTCTTGTAAGTAGCAATTCATGATATCTCATCTCTGGTTAAATTTCACGACTAGCTTTTAATCAGATGACCACATCATGGTTTTTTAGCTGGATATATTGCTGCCCTGAGAAAACAGGATTCTGTTGCCACAAGAAGGGAAGATTGGATAATGGGTGATGACTAGCCTTCTTTGCCTCATGTACTACATAAGATGTTAAGATACTGATCGAAGTATTTCATAAATAAGTAGAACAATGAACATTACTCCTTAGTCAAAGATTTTTTGGTGCAGTTACCCCACTCTGAATGGCCCTGATGGAGACCTTTAATGTTTTCTAGCCATTTAAAAATGAAAACAAAAACAAAAACCCTGCCATTTTATTCTCATAACAAATTAAGATGCATGGCTTCATGAGAAATTTAATAATTATTCCCAGGAATATGTTAGACAATTGAGGAACGTACGGGTTTGACTACAGAAGTCTGTGTCTGGATGTACAAATATATCTAGAACATTAGGTCTGTCAGAGGAAAGGTATATTTTAGACAAAAGGAGAAAGTGAGGCAGTAATTTGTCTAAGGTCACAAGTGAATAACCTGAATTATTTCAATAATTTACAGTATTATTAATTCAAAGGAAATGGATTCTTGATATATTTGAGTCATTCCTAGTCTTAAGCATAACTATTTGACAGAGCCTCTAGGTACTTTGATATGACTGTACCTATGCTGCTTCTAATTAGTATTGATTTTGAATTAATATTATCCCAGGACAGTTATTTTTGGTGCTTTTCCAGCTGTGTAAATACCCTTATTGCATAAACAGACTAAATTTAATCACAGAATTTACTGTGCTGGCAGTATTTACAACTTCATTGTGGACCCAATGTCTTAAACATCTGTCCTTCATTTACTATATCTTAAATATAAACTTTTATAACACACGCCAAATTATAAGTATTTACGCAAAGACGCCATAACATAATAGTGCTTGGAAGAAGGAGCAAATTTCTGAGAAAAGAGTTTAAAAATTAACACAGTTTGGGTTTGTTAATGGTGTCTGTCTCCCACAAAAACAAAGGGGAGCCGATCAGAAATAAGTAAGAAAGCATTTTTAAAAGACCTCCTGGAAGGTTAAACTTTATCATAATATCAAAAATGTTGAAATTAGTTTTTTTTAAGGGGGAGATTTATGTTGTTTTTAAGTGCCTTTGTCTTGATTTAAAAATGATGCAACATTTTCATTAAATAACAAGTTCTTTAACTGGGAAAACATTGTGTGGTCTTTAAGGTAAATTAAGAGGATGTACAGAATAGAGAAACAGATTTAGTAAATCTATGACTTTGAAAAGTTATTTTTCCCACCAAACAGTATCTCTCCACCAAACTCTGTATCTCTCCAATTTGATTATGTAAAAGTCATAGTGTTTTTATAGTTAATTCTTTAGTTTGAGCCCTGCAAGGCTAGTTCCTCATGTATTTCCTCCAACTGATTTAATTTTGGATAAAATTATTTTTATCTGATTTTCCTTTGAGAAAATATGGATATTTGCTTCCTTGGCTGACTTACAGGTCCGGGGGTTGGGGGGGAGGGTACTAAAGGACCCACGTGAATAGGCTTCACAAGTAAGACAGCTGCCCCATGCAGAGATGCCTCCCAGGCTAGTATTTGTGTTCTGGAAGAGGCTGACTGGGAAAACAGGTATGGAGACTCCTCTGCTCCTTAGGATTTACGGATTGGTTTCCCCTATAATATACATGGGAGCGAACAGTGTTCTGAAAGACGAAGAAAATTTTTAAAAATGTAGACTTCTGGAACAGTACTGCTGACACATGGGGAGAAAAGAAAGTAGTGAGGGTAAAGAAGTGATGAACTACAAAAAACATTGTGTGAAGTTATCTCATCTGTTTTACCTGTTATTTGATTGTCTAAAACTAGCATTTTATTGTGCTGTTTATATATTTGTTTTATGTATGTATGTATTCTCTTTCCTAATGAGATTATAGTTGTTGTTGTTGTTGTTTGTTTGTTTTTATGGAAACTACTATCCTTTACTCTTTTGGACTCTCCTATAGCATCTGGCATCATGTGAGACACTGTAAGCCTGAAGATATTTAACTGGATATGAGTGGCAAGTCTGATAAGTAGTGGTTCCTTCATGCAGTGTTTTGAGGATTATAAGGCTGTGTCTGTGTCAGGAGAAGAAAAACTAGAGTGATAAATTAGGCCGGGGTCTCTGTTTTATATATTGCTATATATCTGGAGCTTAGAATGGTGCTTGACAGGTTGGGAGTACTAAATAAATATTTTTTCAGTGAATGAGTAAATCATTCTGCAATACTTGAGAGAGCAAGTAAGAATGGAAGTGTATTTGCTATTCTGTTACTAAATTAACTCTAAAATATCTTCTAATTCTAATCTGTGATTAGTATTAATATTTGTAAATTTAGCAGATATTATATTGGAATCCAAATTCAGAAGCTGCACTATCTTATAATTGTAGAATCTATGCAAGAGATATACAGTCAAACCTGTTAATAATAATTAACTTAATAAAAATAGGGGTTCAACTACGCTGATTTAAGAAACAATGAAAAAAACCTCACCTATATTAACTTGACAAGTCTGTGTAAAGTTTAATATTATGCTAAACTCCTATTAATATTCAATTAGTTAATTGAGTGGCATTCCTCTTCAATTTATATTTCAGTTAATATAGAGTGAAAGTTAATTAACCTGGCTCTGGAATAGGTGTGGGGATGATTGAATTCTGTTTTATGGTAAGGGTAAGATCATACTGGACCATTTATCTGATTATCTGATTTTATCATCATGACATCAAAATTCTAAAAGGGATTTTATGCCTCTTTAAACTCAATCTTTCATATAAAATGGATTCCTGGAAAGTAAGTGATAAGAATTGTAGATTTTTACTACCAGGTTTAATCAATATTCAGATCTCCTGGTTTCATATTGATGCCTTTTTGAAATGTTAGTATTAACCAATGATTTTCCCCCTCAATATTAGTGAAAGAAGAGACTCTGCCAAGAACAAAATGATTCTGTACTACATGGAGTATCATCCAGAAGGGCATGGGGTGGGGTGGGAGTGGGAGGATGTTCGTTTGACCCAATGGGCTTCTTGATACATGAGGCGAAGGAGCAGGGAGAATAATGGTCCTCAAAGTACGCCCCAAGGACCCTTGGGAGGTCTCTAAGAAACTGTTGGACATTTGCAAATTCAAAACTGTTTTATAATAATACTAAGACATTATTTGTCTTTTTTGCTGTGCTGACATTTGCTTTAGTGGTTCAAAAGACAATAGTAGGGAAAACGGCTGGTACCTTAGCACCAACCAAAGGTGGTGGCAACAGGCATTTTACCATTGTGTTCTCCATTGTCACATCCTTGAAGTAAAAAAGAAAAGTGAACATTTAACTTAAAAATGTCCTTGATAAAAAGGTAAAAAATTTCCACTTATTAAATCTCAACCCTTGTGTACATGCCTTTTCAATATTCTGTGTGATGAAATGGAAGTATGCTCTGTGCCTGCCATCGCGCACTGAAGGGCAGTGGTTTTACTCAGGAGTTGTAGTTAAATGAGTTCCTTTTTGATGGATCAGCATCTTTAATTGAAAGAGTGACCAACAAACTGTGACAATTCAGATTTGGACATTTGGTGGAAAATTTTTTTGAAAAGAAAGTGAGCCTGTTGAGGACAATAATGGACAGTATTTGAGCTGCTGATAAAATATGAACTGTTAAGTAAAAATTCAAATAAAAACTTAAATTTTGGAAACCTTGTGATTGCTGCCATGAGCCTTGAGAGTATCCAACTATTTAAAAGCTTTTTTTCATGACACTGGTGTGGATATTAGCAGATGTGATTTTTTGTTTTTGTCATTTCGTAAGGAAATGTGTTAACATTTCAAACTCTGTGGGGGTCAATGAACTGATATTTATATTTTCCAAATGATTAATGCATGATTTTATACAATTATATATGGATAAAAGATCTAGTCAAAGTAAAAGGTAGTAAAATGTATTTTAATGTAACAGAATACAAATATTTCATTGTTATGATTCAGATTCTACATTGCAACGAAACTTAAGAAACTACGATATGTTGGGGGGTGCCTGCGTGGCTCAGTCAGTTAAATGTCCAACTTTGGTTCAAGTCAAGATCTTGTGTTTCATGGGTTAGAGCCCCACATGGGGATCTCTGCTGTCAGCCCAGAACCCTTATCCAATCATTTGCCTCCCTCTCTCTCTGCCCCTCCCCAATGTGTGCCCATGGGTGCACTCTTGAAAAAACCTACTACATGTTGAGTTTTGGTGTAGTACTAAGGAAGACTTATATCCACATTATCTGAAAAGGCTATTAAAGTATTTCCCCCTTTTCCTTTCTCTTTATCTGTGGGAGACAGGAATGCCTTCACATCAAACGAAATAACATATCATAATATATTGAATGCAGAGGCAGAGTTGAGAATCTTATTTTCCTTTAAGCTAGATACTTACCACCAAATTATTTTTATTTGAAGAAACATGATTTTCATGAAAGCTATTTTTGTGTTACAGTAACATAGTGGATTTATTAGTATTATTTTTAAATGAATATACATCTCATTAAATTTTTTTTTTTTTGAGAGAGCACACTTGTGCTCAGGTGGGGAGGGGCAGACTGAGAGGGGGAAGGAGAGGGAGAATCCTAAGGAGACTCCACACACAGCACAGAGCCTGATGTGGGCTTGATCTCACCACAGTGAGTTCATGACCTGAGCAGAAATCATGAGTCGGACACTTAACTGACTGAACATCGCAGGTGCCCCTCATTTTAATTTTAATAAGGTAAATAAAAAACAAAATAGATGTTAACAAAAATAAACAAAAGTTCTTTTGGGTCCTTAATATTTTTTAAGAATGTAAAGGAGGGGCGCCTGGGTGGCGCAGTCGGTTAAGCGTCCGACTTCAGCCAGGTCACGATCTCGCGGTCCGTGAGTTCGAGCCCCGCGTCAGGCTCTGGGCTGATGGCTCGGAGCCTGGAGCCTGTTTCAGATTCTGTGTCTCCCTCTCTCTCTGCCCCTCTCCCGTTCATGCTCTGTCTCTCTCTGTCCCAAAAATAAATTAAAAGCGTTGAAAAAAAAAAAAAATTAAAAAAAAAAAAAAAAAAAAAAAAAAGAATGTAAAGGAATGCTGAGACCAAAATGTTTAATGACACTTCTCTCAACTCTAGATTAGAACAGGTGCCTCTCTACCTATAGAGTGATATTGCTTAATATGTTAGTATTGTCTCAGTACAGTTGTTACCATTTCATTTTTTCATTTGTTGATATATTCAACACGTAATTACTGTGTACCTTCTGTCCTATTAGGTCATGGGAATTATTTCAAGAAAAGATTCTATCCCCTGCTTATTTTTAAGCTTCTCTAAAGCCAGGTCTGAGTGCTATAGTTCTTTTTATTTCCCTAATTACGGTAAAGTTATTTAATATTGGTTTTCTCTTTCCTCTTTTCAACTTTATAGATATGGAAATGTGGCTTGGTATTTGTTTTCATGTTTTTGCCATTTGTTACTAGGATAGAATTTGGCTAATATTTAAACAAGTACACCATTTATCCACTTCCCTTTCTTTCTAGTACGTTTGAAATCATGGAAGAGGTAAATACCTTTCAGCATTTTGTGTATGTGCAATTTTATACAAATGGTAGGGATGAGAGACAAGAAGGGCATGGGAAAGAGAGAGAGATGAAAGTCTTTAACAAGGTGTTTGCAGAGTGTTTTCCAGATCTATCCCTCACTTTTGCAGGGGCAAGGCAAGAGTACAGACAACTGCACAGCATATGTAATCTATTTAAAAGTTCTAAATTAGGCACATATGCTATTTGCTAATTGCTCTTAGCCATCCTTTGGACCTAGGATTGCACACTCTGGTTCTTTGGGAAAAGAGTTCTGAGGTCATGGTCACGTGAAAGGAGGGATGGTAAGGTCCAGAGAGGCCTGTCCTTTGTTACCTTGGATTCCTTGTAGTGGTGAGGCATGCAGCCAAAAAGGGATTGGAGGGGATACCTTTAAAGTGCATACCTCAAGACTAGGACCTTGTTTGTCCATGTCTAAGGGCAAGACTGGTATGGGCCATATATTACTTATATTAGAATCTCCAGCAGTGCTTCTTAAAAATGCAATTTTGTAGACCCCATCCCAGACCTGAATGAATAGAGAGCAATATGGTGCAAAGGTAGGTGTTATGAGTGTCAATAGTCATAGGTTATGTTTTGAGGGATTTTTTGGGGCAGATATATGAGTTTCTGCTTAGCATCAGTTATTTCATTGTGGCTGTTAAAAATGTCTTTCTAAACATTTGATCTAATTTAATTCTCTTAACAACTCTTTGAGGTTTTTATTCCCATGTTTCAGAATGTATTCTGTAATGCCATTGGGGAATTTGAATCTTGAAATGGCCTTAGGATATTCCTTCTCTAATGCCAAGTTCCTACGTATTTTTCACCAGTATGTGCAATTAATAATGTTATGGATTAAATATACTTATGTCTACATCAAAAAGGAAAATACGTTTTGTGAAATGTTAGGCGAATATTGAAGGCCTAGGAGGGGAAATCCCTTCTGAATTTTGAAGAAAATACTATCTTTTTAATAAAATGAATTCACATTAAGCAGAATGAATTTTATTATGCAAGTTAAACCTGAATATTTAATGATGACTTATAAAGTAGTTACTAAAAATGCATGTTAGTAACTTTGTGTGCATGTAACAATATCATCACATGTGCATTATAGTGTTGTTGATAATTTGCATTTGCAGTGCTTTTTCAAAAAATAATTTTCGGTTTCTAGAATAACAATATTGTCTACAGGGGTGCCTGATTGGCTTAGTTAGGTTGAGCATCCACTCTTGATTTCGGCTCAGGTCATGATCCCAGGGTCATGGGATGGAGCTCTGTGTCAGGCTCCACGCTGGGCAGGAAGCCTGTTTAAGACTCTTTCTCTCTCTCTCTCTCTTTCTCTCTTTCTCTCTCTCGCTCCCTCTCTCCAACTCTCTCTCCCTGTCTCCTTTTGCCCCTCCCCAGCTCGGGTATGTGTGCTCTCTCTCTCTCAAAAAATAATACTGTCTACAGAGAAGTTATGGATCAAGTTGGGAATTGTATAAAAACACCTATATTGTTTTTGGAAAGTATTGTTTAAAAGGAGTGAATGGTCAAATTTAGAAGTAACTAATAATAGTCCTGTGAAACCAATAATGAAGTCATTTACTAACTTAAAAAAAAATTGTGGTCTCACGCCTAGAAAGTGCTATTTAGTAGCAGGGGTGAGAGGGTGGAGCTAGTTACTGCTAACCATACAGTACTCTAGTTGTTTCCCACAGTTAATATTAACTACTGCAGATTTGTAATTTATAATGTGAAAGCAGTTTAGTCCCTGGGATTACCTGGATTATTTAGTATTTTGCATCTCTGTGAAATACTGAATGGCCGCTTGTTCCTGGAATCGTATGAACTTTTTGGGCAGCTATTTTGGGAATTATTTCATACAACTGAAATGTCTTCCTAATGATACTGTTTCTTTTCTAAAAAGGAATAGCCTAGGATTCAGTTTTGGCTTCCATAGACAAATTAACATAGTGTGGTGAAGAAATGGGGCCCGAACTAGAAGAGTTAATCTTTAAGTTCAGCTTGAGCTGTGTGTGCTGATCCTTTTCTGCTTCTTGTTAATTGGCGCCTCAGACTCCCTACTAATTAATGGGAGAGCATGGGGCAGGTGGCGCCGTTTTATTTTGATAATCCTTGTCATCAATGTCCATGTAATCTTCTTGTTTAATTATAATGAATGTGCATTTGGGGTGCGTGAACTTTTAACAGCTTTTTTTCACTGGAAGTTCACTGGTCAAGGACAGTTTTGCAACTGTCAGATGCTACTACGTATTGCAAACAAAGACACTTGTTTTAGTTTTTTAGTTGTTAATTCACACAAGTGGCAGTCACTAAATGGAGGTGCTGTGTGCTTTTTAAAAACTAGACGGGAATAACTCTAGCCAGAGAAATTAAAGAAATCTGTGCTTCTTTTAATTGTGTGTGTGTGTGTGTGTGTGTGTGTGTGTGTGTTTGGAGTGAGGGTAAGAAATTTTGTTTAAATAGGGACATTTAATTTTAAGAGTACTTAATGGATAAAAATATTAGAGTAATGTTTTCTCTGGAAGGAAGAGCTGAGGCAGGAAGTCAAAATAAATGGAACTGATTTACTTAAGAATTTGCAAGTTTTAGCTGTGAAATGACCAGATAAATGATTCTCTTGGAGAGTGGATAGCTGTTAGAAAATGCATATTTTGCTCATTTCCATTTTAAAGAGACTGTTCTTGCTTTCAGGTATAAAGATGGGTTTAGGTAAAAATAAATTCAGAGTAGTTTTGAAGTTTGGGGACAAGTCTTAAAATTGTGTTCCAAGCAATGCATTATTTATTTGGGGGAAGTGGGAGAAAAGGAGGGAGGAAGAAGTCAAAAAACACCTCCTTGGCTGTTAATACCTTGAAACTTAGTGGAAAGGAAATAACACCCAATTTATACGAACTCCAATGTAAACAAACAGGAGCTATGATGGGAAATAGCACCAGGGCCAATTTATAAGACTTGGTCCATGTTCATTTTTCAGATAAAACTTCCTGTACTTACTCCTACCCATTATGGGCCAGACCAAAACCAAAATAAATCTTCCTCAAATGGTATAGGGAAACATTTTAATTGGGTGATATTTTTGGAAAATCAGAAATTGTTATTTCGCTATTGGTACCTTGATAACATTTCATGTATTATTTCAAAGTGTAAATTTTTATGAACTTGGATGTTAATTATATACTTACAGTTTAATAATAATAACAACAGTGTTTTGGTATATAATATTTTTGTGACTAATCAGAGAATCTTGACTTAATTTAAATTTACAGTTAAAATTAAAATCCAAATCTGTGGTCTTCACCTAAATAGGTGGTTCTCCACCTAGAGGCAGATTTCTTCCCTCTCCCCACCCAGGGACTTATATCCATGTCTGGAGACGTGTTTGATTTTTACGACTGGGAGGAGGTGCTACTGGCATTTAATGAGAGAAAATGATGGATGCTGTTAAACATCCTAAAATGCACAGGACAGCCCCCCACAAAAAGAATTATCTGGCCCAAAATATTAATATTGCTGGGATTGAGAAACCTGCCCTACCTAAATGATGCTTTCTACTGATGAAACACTACTGATTTGTAATCTGTGGATTGTGAAGATACTGGAAATTACCTGAAGAAATGCTACATTGAAGGAAACAATCATATGTAGGTATGTAAGTATTGGGTTGTATGGGGTTAACTAATATATAACACCCTCCTAATTTTATTTTGTTCTCTCCCTTTCAAATGACAAATTTTTGTCCTGCAGTAAGTGATTCACTATGAGGAGCGATGATTAGTAAACTAAACGGTTAACAAAATCATGGTAATCATTTTGCAATATGTACATATATCAGAAGTGTTATGTTGTACACCTTAAACTAGTACAATGCTGTATCAATTATAGCTCAGTGAAACGGGGAACAAAAGTGTCTCATGGGGGAAATAATCTGAAATCTCAGGGGAAAGAGCAGTTACACATGTGTTGTAGGTTTTTCTCTCAGTATTGACTATATATATTCAAGATAGAAGAAAGCGCAGTGCTTACTTGGCCTGAAAGGAATGCAGTGTGGCCAGGAATGATATATGCCAGATCGCATGCTGCTGTGCTTATAAAGCCTGCAACTTCCTTGGTGTGGAATAGCTGTTTGTTAGATGACTTCTTCCTCCTCCTCCTCCTCCTCCTTCTCCTCCTCCTCCTTCTCCTCCTCCTCCTCCTCCTCCTCCTCCTCCTCTTCTTCTTCTTCTTTTTCTTCTTCCTTCTTCCCCTTCTCCTCCTCCTTCTCCTTCTCCTTCTTCTCCTCCTCTTCTTCTTTTTCTTCCTCCTCCTCCTCCTCCTCCTCCTCCTCCTCCTCCTCCTCCTCTTCTTCTTCTTCTTTTTCTTCTTCCTTCTTCCCCTCCTCCTCCTCCTCCTCCTTCTTCTTCACAGAGAGAGAGAGAGCACAAGGAGGGGAGAGGCAGAGAGAGAGAGAGAGAATCCCAGGTGGGCTTTGCACTGTCAGTGTGGAGACCGATGCAGGACTCAAACTTGCAAACCCCGAGATCAAGACCTGAGCCGAAACCAAGAGTCACATGCTCAACTGACTGAGCCACCCAGGCGCCCCTAGAAATTTTCAGAAAGATTTTAACCTAGCAGCTAAATTCAGGCCTCAGTTCATCTGATTTGAAAAGTTTTTCCTCTTCTTTTATTCCTATGTGATTTTTGTCAACCTGTGATAAGTAGAGATTTAAACCAGGCATTTATTTATTATCAAAACAAGAGCTTGATTCCAAATTAAACAGTTTAAATTTTATTGGCTCATTATTATTTTTCTTTAATGATAAGAATGCAACTAAATATATGCTGAGTAGTATATACCAAGTGTCCTTTTTTGGTGTTCTGCTGTTCAAAAGTTGCTAAATCAGTTCTTGTTGACTTCCTTATATCATAGGGAAGATATACAATGTAAAAAATTTAAAGTTATATAATACTTTATGTAATATATGTAAAGCATATGTAAATGATGGCGTGTAAAAATGTTTCTGAACTCACCACTGTACCTAAGAAATTTAACATTAACATTGTTAGTGCTGTTTGAACATTGGCTGAAATAGACATGTTTGCGTTTTGAGCTGATCTGTTCTTAGGTATTATTGGCAAAGCATGTTGTATTTAAAGAGCTCAACAGAAAATTAATATATACTAAATATGTGAGAAGTGAGAAAGATTTCGGTTAACCTATATATTCCCCCAAAATAGCTGTCTAAAGAAATGAAAAGTAACTTGTTTGGCACATAATTTAGTAGTTTTTTTTTTAATGTCTTATTCCCTGGGAGAGGAGAAATGGGACCAGCGCTGAGGCCCGCAGTGCTGTAGGGAACTTGTTGGATGGCAGGAGGCTTTGTCCACAGAAACATGAGGGCTCATTCAGCTTGGTGACTGCAGTATATTTTATAAGGAAACCTATGTCTAAAAATAGATGCTGAATGAAACTTCTTTTAGAGCACAGGGCCATATGGTTGTTAAAGGGCCACTTTGTTTTATTGGAAAAAAAATATGAAAACTCCCCATTTGGAAGCAAGTCTTAGTAGTGACTGTTAGAAAATGTCTTTTTGTGCACTGTTAGTAGTAGGTAAGTATTTCAAAACAGATGTGTTTTCTAACCACATTGATTAAAAAACTACCTTAATTGACATTTCTCAGATTCTGTTACAGTGTACTTTTTTTTTTCTTTTTTCTGAATGATAGTAGCAATCATATATAATCATTGAGCAGGGGTTTTTTTTCCTCTGAATTTTGGCAGATGTTTAATATTTGAAACAAAATATGAAATTGAAGAAAACTGTACTAAAGTTCCAGATGAACTTTTATTTAGTCTTTAAAAAATCACGTGATATGCCCAGTCCAGAGTTTTAATGTTCTATTCTCTGACAGGAAAATATGTTTATTTCTGTGATGTTTATAAGCACGTGCCCCTATAGAGTCCATTTCTGAGGCAGCAATGCAATTTCTGAAATCTGAGTTTATAAAAATACTTTGAGAATTAAGTTCTAAATGTGACTTTATGAAACCGATACTAAAATAGTATATGTCATACGACTACCACTGTTAGTTTAAATGAATTGGAAAGATGTAATACAAAGTCTGTTTTCAGTATGATAGAGGGAAGGAAAACAACCTGATTTATTCCAGGAAGGACTGGGTTCTGGATCACCAATAATGTCTTGGAGCTCAGGTTAAATGTATATATATATATATATATATATATATATATATACACACACATACATACACACACACACACACACACACATATAGAGAGAGAGAGAGTGAGTGGAAACTACCCTGTTAACTGGTCATACTCTGAGGTTATAATTGAGGAAAACTTGAAATGCTTTCTTTCCTTCCATGAGCACAGTGTATCTTTATAGTAAAATTGCCACTAACTTCATTCTCCTTAATGTGAGAGTATTTCCCATTTCCAATGAAAAGCCCATAGGGCTCAAAATAAATGAAACCTACCATGTTTCCGTTTAAATACACACACACACACACACACACACACACACACACACACACACACCCAAAACTTTCCTCCATACTCTTTCTTCTCTCTCCTTAGAGACCTCTGCCTTCTCCTATACAGCATATGACTGCCAGCAAAACTTCTAGTATGGTAAAATGTTTTAAATTTATATGTTCTTTCCAGCTCTTATGTCAGAGACCCTTGAACTTAACTTCAGTTCTAGAAGCAGTGATGGCAACCTTCAACACTTACTTCTTTTAAAATGTGTTTATATGCATTTGTGTAATACATTTTCGGGTTCCCTGGCTTTGAAACATATGCCGTAAATGAAACATACCTCTCACACAAAATGTACTGTAATAGATGCATGTTTATACACATGAATGAGAAGTATATTTACAAGAGGTTCTAATGTAAGGACTTTAATTTTGTGCAGTATCTTTCACATGTGATATGTCATTTATTCAGTGGGACAATATTGTGTGGCATAAGGGGATTTCCATTTTATGGCAAGAACCAATACTAAGCAGGGTTAATTGCAGGAGGGGGGAGATCTGTGACCCTTAATCTGGGGGAGATCTGTGACCCTTAATCTGAGGCACTTTCCCTCAGACCATACTAAAAATTCTATTTTAAAATCCAGCAAAATGACACAACTTATTAATAGTACTGTTGAATTCAGAATTGCTGAAACTGTCTATAATTTAGCCCACGGGGCCAACACTCTTAGCTACTTGAATAATAATGATTCTTATAGTAGCTAATATTTTAGAGTCCGTATTTGCATACTGCATATTTTTTGTGTAATTTAGGAATATGTAACAACGTATCCATCTTTTTTAAATTTTTATTTTTTATTTTTTAAAATTTACATCCAAATTAGTGTATAGTGAAACAATGATTTCAGGAGTAGATTCCTTAATGCCCCTTACCCATTTAGCCTATCCCCCCTCCCACAACCCCTCCAGCAACCCTCAGTTTGTTCTCCGTATTTATGAGTGTCTTCTGTTTTGTCCCCCTCCCTGTTTTTATATTATTTTTGTTTCCCTTCCCTTATGTTCATCTATTTTGTCTCTTAAAGTCCTCATATGAGTGAAGTCATATGATTTTTGTCTTTCTCTGACTAATTTCACTCAGCATAATACCCTCCAGTTCCATCCATGTAGTTGTAAATGGCAAGATTTCATTCTTTTTGATTGCCAAGTAATACTCCAGTGTGTGTGTGTGTGTGTGTGTGTGTGTGTGTGTGTGTGTATCACATCTTCTTTATCCATTCATCCATCGATGGACATGTGGGCTCTTTCCATACTTTGGCTATTGTGGATAGTGCTGCTATGTTTATTACATGGGGGTGCATGTGTCCCTTCGAAACAGCACACCTGTATCCCATGGGTAAATGCCTAGTAGTGCAACTGCTGGGTCATAGGGTGGTTCTATTTTTACTCTTTTGAAGAACCTCCATACTGTTTTCCAGAGTGGCTGCACCAGCTTGCATTCCCACCAACAATGCAAAGAGATCCTCTTTCTCCACAACCTCGCCAACATCTGTTGTTGCCTGAGTTGTTAATGTTAGCCATTCTGACAGGTGTGAGGTGGTATCTCATTGTGGTTTTGATTTGCATTTCCCTGATGATGAGTGATGTTGAGCATTTTTTCATGTGTCAGTTAGCCATCTGGATGTCTTCTTTGGAGAATTGTCTATTCATGTCTTTTGCCCATTTCCTCACTGGATTATTTGTTGTTTGGGGGTTGATTTTGATAAGTTCTTATAGATTCAGGATACTAATCCTTTATCTGATATGTCATTTGCAAATATCTTCTCCCATTCTGTCGGTTGACTTTTAGTTTTGCTGATTGTTTTCTTCACTGTGCAGCAGCTTTTTATTTTGATGAGGTCCCAGTAGTTCATTTTTGCTTTTGTTTCCCTTGCCTCCGGAGACATGTTGAGTAAGAAGTTGCTGCGGGCAAGATCAAAGACGTTTTTGCCTGCTTTCTTCTCAAGGATATTGATGGCTTCCTGTCTTACACTGAGGTCTTTCATCCATTTTGAGTTTATTTTTGTGTATGGTGTAAGAAATGGTCTAGGTTCATTCTTCTGCATGTCGCTGTCCAGTTTTCCCAGCACCACTTGTTGAAGAGACTGTCTTTATTCCGTTGGATATTCTTTTGTGCTTTGTCAAAGATTAGTTGGCCATATGTTTGTGGATCCATTTGTGGGTTCTCTATTCTGTTCCATTGACCTGAGTGTCTGTTCCTGTGCCAATACCATACTGTCTTGATGATTACAGCTTTGTAGTATAGCTTGATGTCTGGGATTGTGATGCCTCCTGCTTTGGTTTTCTTTTTCAAGATTGCTTTGGCTATTCAGGGTCCAACTTATCCATCTTGTTTTTAGAAAACTTTCTTTTTCTTTTTGATGATGAGAGATGATTGATCTTGACAATTAAAAATATTTTATACATTTCAGATGAAAATTTTATCTGCTGGGTGAATGTCTCAGCCTTTTGAGGTTTCTCCCACTCCTAGGATTCTACCAACCATCTCTTTCTCAGGTCAGTGTGAGGGAATGCTTAAGAAGCCTCATGGTAATGGGAGAGGGGTATCCCTTCGGCCTCCTTCCTCTGTAACCCACTGTTTCTGCTGCTATGAAGGTTGCCTGCCTGATTACTCAGTCTGTGGTCCAAGGCATTCCAGAACACAAGGGTTTATTGTATCTGTGAATACAATATGAACACAGATAATCCAGCTTCCTTTGTTCATTCCATAAATGTCAACTGTGCCTTATGTGTTCTAGGCATAGTTATAGATGCTTTGGACATTGCAACTGAGCATAACAAAATATCTGCTTTCAAAGTATCCACATTCAAGAGGAGGTAGACAACAAATACATCAATATGTAGAGAAAGATTATCCAACTAGATAGAAAGAAATGATCTGAAGAAAAAATGAGTTAGAAAAGTTGGTGGTTACTTTTCTTAGAATGGTCATGGAACTGAAATCTAAATAATGGGAATAAGATAGAGGAACAGGTATAAGGACTGTGAAAGGAAATTAGTGGTGTGTTTGAGGGATAGACAGAAAACCAGCATTCAGGGCACATTTTGGAAAAAGGGGGAAAAGATAAGGAAGTGAGGTCAAAGAAGAGGCAGAGGCCAAATTATGAAAGCCAGAGTAATGAGTATGGTTTTGTTTATAACTGGAAGTTTTAAGCAGAGAAGTAATATGTGATTTACACCTCCGTAGATGTCACTTTGGTTGCTGATTGGAGAGCTCAGTTTGTGGCAGGACATAGTGGAATCAATGAGTTAAAGAGGAAACTGTTACACAGCTTTCTGCAAGATACGTGATGGCAACTGGGTCTAGAGTTTTTGCAGTGGTAGTGGTGAGAGTGGTTCTATTTGGGATATATTTTGGATATGGTACTTCCAGGTCATGATATAATGAAATGGATATGAGACCTGAGAGAGAGAGAGGAATTAAGAAAGGCTTAATGATTTGGGAACAGAAAATATTTCTTGTAAGGATTAAAAATGGTTAATGGCTTGCCTTACTGACTGGCTTGGTTGCTTTCTTTCATTGATTCATTCATTCATTTTTGTGCAAGTGTGAGGTATCCTGATACGCTCTGCATTATGCATATTAATTGTTTCCAGAAGTTGCTTCTTCAGTGGGTTCAAATCCACTTAATCAGAGGAGAGGAAGTGGGATGAATTTCGGAGTGGATTTTTAAATTTCAAAGTGATGTTCAGAAATGCCATCTTCATTAGGAATCACTTTTTAAATATCTGTTGTAGAACTATACTCAAAATCTCAGCTCACTGGAATGGTCTTTTAGTATCTTGGTTTACCATGGTTTATCAAGAGAAAGGAAACTGCTCAAATTTGTGCTGTGAATTTGAAGCAGTCTTAATAACCTGTTTTAAGATAGCAGACACAATTGTTAAATATTTGTTTAGGTTTTATTATAACCAGCACAGATTTATGATTGCATTTTTATGTGCCTTGTATAGTCATTATGTATGGTATATCTTAGCTCATTTTATAGAACATAACTTTATGTATTATATGGAGGTAAATATATGAATCTTGTGTAACATTTTCGTCATATAGATGACCTATTTGATTCTGTAATTTTAATCAGAAATTCAGACCCAAATTATAATATTAGGAACAATCCTAATATTACAGAAAAGTATGGACTTCAGAACACAGTTGTGAAACTGGACCTTTATCAAGTTACAAAGGAACTTTCTGTCCATACTGACTCTGTCCACTTTAAGCATGATTTCTCACCATCTCTTACTCCAGGTATTTTATATCTGATGTTCTCAGTATCGTTACGAGGATTTTTTGTTTTCCTGAAAAAATTTCCCTTTAATGTTCATATAACTGTTAGATAGCATTAGGAGTTTTCCCCAGAATGTCTGTATTATTTTAAAGAAAAATGGTAATTATCATGATTATTCTGAATCTCGTTTGTCTAAAATCTAGTACAGTGTACTGTAGTTATAGATATAAAAAAGTCTGTGCTTTTTAAATATGGATGTCAGATTTTTCTTAATACTTAAAGTTTTCCAGTAGTTCAGGTTCTTGCTTCTTTTTCTGTGGCCAATTAAAAAAAGAGCAGGACTTTTTTAAGGTCAGAAGATCAGCTTGATTTGTTTGTAAAACATAAAAAGAAATACTTGTTTCTAAGACCAGAAAAATCTGTTTTCCGGTTAACTTATTTTTTTATGTTTTGCTTTGTTAAAAAATCAAAAGTAAAGTTAGAAGTAGAAATACCATTTGATTCGTGGGTTAATTTATTGGAGTCCTAAATGCTAATTTAGTTACCTGAAGTTATCGGATTAAAAACAGAGGAGGGAAAAAAAAAAAAAACAAAATTTCTCCATTTCTCATGACCAAATCTTACCTGCTTTTTCCTCGGTATGTGATTCTGAGGGGGAAACCCAGCTTGCTTTAGTATTCATATTTCCTTTGAACTGAATGATAAATGCTGAACCATCATGTCAAGCCTATTCTGAAGATGTCTGGAATAACAATAAACCCTTTGTGATGAAACTAGCACAGGGTAGCTATTTACCAAGTTAAACATCATGAACTTACTTATCTATATTCCAGTGTACTTTAACATCAGCTGTCATCAGCTTATATATTGGGAAAACCTGAGTTAAAATAATTACCATAAATAGAATGTACATATTTTCACTTTGTCTTGTACTTTCATTCCCAGACTGCTCATATAATTAAATTGGTAATGAGATGCCTGCTTTATGTGCACATACACATATATTGTCTAGTATGTTCTATGCTTTTTATTAGGGGTGCTAATAATTAATGATCTTTTATCTGTGTATTACTTTTTACTTCATGGTACTTTTTACTGTGTCAGAGAGATTGTCTTGCAGAGACAAACTTTCCACAGTTGGAGAGCCACCAGAGGAAAGGAAAGCACACTATTATTCAAATGAACTAACTTAATGAAGATCATTTCTTCACTGCAGAGGCAATAGGAAAGCAGGGCCAGAAGCATTTACCCCAGGAGGTTATATATAGGATGATTGGAGACATTCCCAAAGACAATGAGGCACTAGCATTTGTTTAAGAGAAAGGCTATTTCCCTCTGAGGGCTCATGCTGGAATTAACTGGTGTCATTTTGAAGGAGGGTTTTGCTAATTGGCATCTCCCAATTGTATATAATGCCAACACCTTTTTCTATTAATTATTTGCCATAAACATAGCTCAGTAAACCAAAACTCCCTGCAAACTGAAAAAGATTTAAGAGGAACTGTTGCAATTTAATTAGTTTCCAAAAGCCCTATGTGAACTATAACAGTTGGTTGGTATTATTTGTATAATGTTTTGTCGTTTGACGTTGGAGGCATTATGTTCATGTATTGTGGTGATGGCCTGCTGAGTAATTGCAAGGTTCATTATACCACCAAGACTGTCAAGGGCATTTATGGATATTCATGTGCAGTGAACCCTTGAACTTGAACTGGTCATTCTTGTCTCCCATGGCTGGAATTGTGTTTACTCTAAATGGCAGGAGAAACTTTAATTATGAAACCATAAAAGAAGCAAAATTACCTAAGTTTTAAAATGGTAAATGGGCTATTAAGAAATGTACCTGCAGTTTTTCCCCTTTGCTGTAAAAATGTTATCTGTACTCTCAAGGAAACTCATCATAATCCTAACCTTTAAAAAAAATTTGAAGACATACTGCTTGGTAGTAAATCTGTGCTTCCAAAATTGTGTTTTTATGTAAAAAGATACTAGATATCCATTATTTCTACTTTAGGAAATCCATTTATAGACCAAATATTAAGAAAAATTGAACTTACTAATACGAAGTTAAAAATATCCAAGCATGGTGCATTGATTTGAAAACTTTTGAAAATATGAAAGAAATTTAAGAAGCAGAATTCAAGAAGTATGCATATAAAGTATACATATATATATTTATCAACATTCATCCATATATACATTAATCAACATTTAACTATGTGTCAGTGCTAAAGTATATAACACTCTCTTTATGAGTGTCCTTCCCCTAGACTTTTTTGATAATAGAAGCATTTTCTTAATGTATCTTGTCTCATAGTACTCAGCACATGGGTCTTGTTCAATGAGGTTTTATTGAACTGAAGAGAGCTGAGACAAAAGATGGCGTATAAGAGGGTTGTAGTTGGAAGTGGAGAGTTATGTCTGGAACATGGAATGCATGGAGAATGGTGGCAAGAGATGGAATTCGAAAATTCAGTGGGGAAGATGCTTCTGTTCCCAGGTGCTTGGATCATACACAGAGGATGTTATGGGGCACTTGCAGGATTTTAAGCAGCTAATCACACTGAGAGCATGGGAGTGGATGGGAATGGGGCAGGAATAAGAAACCAACTCTGATTTGTCCATGCTGGGATATGGTATCCTTGAAGCCTGGTTTGCACAAAGGTCTTATTGTTTTTTAAGGAAAACACAATTCTTACAAGAAACTTTAATTGTGAGAAACTATACACAACACAAAACTTAATTGTTTTAATCATTTTTAAGTGTTACAGTTCAGTAGTTTTAAGTACATTCACATTGTTGGCCAGTCAATCTCTAGACCTCTTTGTCTTTGCAAAGCTGAAACTCATAGTGTGCTGAGGCAGCTATAATAATACAGTAGACTGAATGGCTTCAATAATGGCCATTTATTTTACAGAGTTCAGGAGACCAGGAAGTCCAAGATCTGGGTGCAGGAAGATTTAGTTTCTGGTAAGGGCTCTCTTCCTAACTGGTAGACAGCTGCCTTCTTATTATCCTTACATGGCAGATGAAAAAGAGAACATAAGAGAGCTCACTCTTCTCCTCTTTTTCTCTTCTTGTGAGGCCACTAATCCCATTTTGGAGACCGCACTTTATGGCCTCATGACTTCACCTAAACCTAATTATCTTCCAAAGGCCCCACTTCCAAATGTCATCACATTGGGGGTTATGGCTTCAACATAAGAATATCACAACAATACTTATTTTTTTGTTACTGACTTAATTCATTTAGCATAATGTCTTTATTTTTTTTTTTTATTTTTTATTTTTATTTTTATTTTTATTTTTTTTTAATATATGAAATTTACTGTCAAATTGGTTTCCATACAACACCCAGTGCTCATCCCAAAAGGTGCCCTCCTCAATACCCATCACCCACCCTGCCCTCCCTCCCACCCCCCATCAACCCTCAGTTTGTTCTCAGTTTTTAACAGTCTCTAATGCTTTGGCTCTCTCCCACTCTAACCTCTTTTTTTTTTTTTTTCCTTCCCTCCCCCATGGGTTTCTGTTATGTTTCTCAGGATCCACATAAGAGTGAAACCATATGGTATCTGTCTTTCTCTGTATGGCTTATTTCACTTAGCATCACACTCTCCAGTTCCATCCATGTTGCTACAAAAGGCCATATTTCATTTTTTCTCATTGCCACGTAGTATTCCATTGTGTATATAAACCACAATTTCTTTATCCATTCATCAGTTGATGGACATTTAGGCTCTTTCCATAATTTGGCTATTGTTGAGAGTGCCGCTATAAACATTGGGGTACAGGTGCCCCTATGCATCAGTACTCCTGTATCCCTTGGATAAATGCCTAGCAGTGCTATTGCTGGGTCATAGGGTAGGTCTATTTTTAATTTTCTGAGGAACCTCCACACTGCTTTCCAGAGCGGCTGCACCAATTTGCATTCCCACCAACAGTGCAAGAGGGTTCCTGTTTCTCCACATCCTCTCCAGCATCTATAGTCTCCTGATTTCTTCATTTTGGCCACTCTGACTGGCGTGAGGTGGTATCTGAGTGTGGTTTTGATTTGTATTTCCCTGATAAGGAGCGACGTTGAACATCTTTTCATGTGCCTGTTGGCCATCCGGATGTCTTCTTTAGAGAAGTGTCTATTCATGTTTTCTGCCCATTTCTTCACTGGGTTATTTGTTTTTCGGGTGTGGAGTTTGATGAGCTCTTTATAGATTTTGGATACTAGCCCTTTGTCCGATGTGTCATTTGCAAATATCTTTTCCCATTCCGTTGGTTGCCTTTTAGTTTTGTTGGTTGTTTCCTTTGCTGTGCAGAAGCTTTTTATCTTCATAAGGTCCCAGTAATTCACTTTTGCTTTTAATTCCCTTGCCTTTGGGGATGTGCCGAGTAAGAGATTGCTACGGCTGAGGTCAGAGAGGTCTTTTCCTGCTTTCTCCTCTAAGGTTTTGATGGTTTCCTGTCTCACATTCAGGTCCTTTATCCATTTTGAGTTTATTTTTGTGAATGGTGTGAGAAAGTGGTCTAGTTTCAACCTTCTGCATGTTGCTGTCCAGTTCTCCCAGCACCATTTGTTAAAGAGACTGTCTTTTTTCCATTAGATGTTCTTTCCTGCTTTGTCAAAGATGAGTTGGCCATACGTTTGTGGGTCTAGTTCTGGGGTTTCTATTCTATTCCATTGGTCTATGTGTCTGTTTTTATGCCAATACCATGCTGTCTTGATGATGACAGCTTTGTAGTAGAGGCTAAAGTCTGGGATTGTGATGCCTCCTGCTTTGGTCTTCTTCTTCAAAATTACTTTGGCTATTCGGGGCCTTTTGTGGTTCCATATGAATTTTAGGATTGCTTGTTCTAGTTTCGAGAAGAATGCTGGTGCAATTTTGATTGGGATTGCATTGAATGTGTAGATAGCTTTGGGTAGTATTGACATTTTGACAATATTTATTCTTCCAATCCATGAGCAGGGAATGTCTTTCCATTTCTTTATATCTTCTTCAATTACCTGCATAAGCTTTCTATAGTTTTCAGCATACAGATCTTTTACATCTTTGGTTAGATTTATTCCTAGGTATTTTATGCTTCTTGGTGCAATTGTGAATGGGATCAGTTTCTTCATTTGTCTTTCTGTTGCTTCATTGTTAGTGTATAAGAATGCAACTGATTTCTGCACATTGATTTTGTATCCTGCAACTTTGCTGAATTCATGTATCAGTTCTAGCAGACTTTTGGTGGAGTCTATCGGATTTTCCCTGTATAATATCATGTCATCTGCAAAAAGCGAAAGCTTGACTTCATCTTTGCCAATTTTGATGCCTTTGATTTCCTTTTGTTGTCTGATTGCTGATGCTAGAACTTCCAGCACTATATTAAACAGCAGCGGTGACAGTGGGCATCCCTGTCGTGTTCCTGATCTCAGGGAAAAAGCTCTCAGTTTTTCCCCGTTGAGGATGATGTTAGCTGTGGGCTTTTCATAAATGGCTTTTATGATCTTTAAGTATGTTCCTTCTATCCCGACTTTCCCAAGGGTTTTTATTAAGAACGGGTGCTGGATTTTGTCAAAGGCCTTTTCTGCATCGATTGACAGGATCATATGGTTCTTCTCTTTTTTTTTGTTAATGTGATGTATCACGTTGATCGATTTGCGAATGTTGAACCAGCCCTGCATCCCAGGAATGAATCCCACTTGATCATGGTGGATAATTCTTTTTATATGCTGTTGAATTCGATTTAGCATAATGTCTTTAAGATTCATCCATTTTATAGTATGTATCAGAATTTCCTTCCTATTCAAGGCTGACTAATATTTCATTGTATGTATATACCACATTTTGTTTATGCTTTCATCTTTTGAAGAACATTTGAGTTGCTCCCAGCTGTTGGCTATTGTGAATAATGTTGCTGTGCACATGAGAGTATAAATATTTTTTCAAAACTGTGCTTTCATTCGTATTCTGTGTTTCCCTCTCTGTTAGCCCTCCCCCATCCCCACCTCTGGCTTGTGCTCTCTCTCTCTCTCTCAGATATGAATAAACATAAAAAAAACCAAACAAACAAAAAAAACACTGTGCTTTCAATTCATTTGGACATACACCCAGAAGTAGAATTGCTAGATTACATGGTAATTCTATTTTTAATCTTTTGAGTAGACTTCCTACTGTTTTCCATAGCAGCTGTATCCTTTTACCTTCCCACCAACGGTGCACAAAGTTTCAATTTCTCCACAACCTTGCCAATACTTGATGATGTTGTTGTTTTGGTAGTAGTCATCCAATTGGGTGTGAGATGATATCTTGTTGTGATTTTTATTTGTATTTCCCTAGCGGATAATTGATTTTGAGTGTCTTTTCATGTCTCATTGGCCTTTTGTATATGTTCTTTGAAGAAAGGTCTGTTCATGTCCTTTGTCTATTTCTTAACTGGGTTGTTTGTTTTTGTAGTTGTCTAGTTAAAGCTATTCTTTATATATTCTGGATAATCCCTTATTAGGTATATGATTTGCAAATTTTCTCTCATTTCAGAGATTGCCTTTTCATGTTGTTGATTGAATCCTTTGCATACAAGTTTTAAATTTTGATGTGACCCAATTTATCTCCTTGATTTATTGCCTGTACTTTTGGTGTCATATCCAATAAATCACTACTAAATGCAATAACATAAAGCTTCTTTTCTATGTGTGTTTGTTTGTTTGTAAGAGTTTTATGGTTTTAGTTCTTACATTTAGTTTTTTTATCCATTTTGAGTTCATTGTTGTATATGTTGTAAAGTAAGGGTCATTTTTTAAAAAATGTGGATACCCGGTTTTCTTAACACGATTTGTTGAAATACCGTCCTTTCCCCATCGAATGGTCTTGTCAACCTTGGTGATGATCTATACGTGCTGCTGAAGCAAAGAGAAAGGGGGACCTTTCCACATAGAGATGAGGGAATGACCTAAAAGAATCTTGGGAAGACACTAGAGACCTTCTAAAAGTCATGGAGGAATAGAATGGTGGGACGCTGTCAGATTAAGAGCAAAGAAAGAGGAATCTCATGCACATCCCTCAGCCAGAAAGAACATGCCTGCAATATTTTTGTTTGTTTTTGAAGGATAGCTGAAACGGACAAGAAAGCAGGTGTTAAAAGCATGGACAAAGATAAATGACAGGCACCTTACCTCAAGGAAATGTAACATGTAGTGGGGATGATAGCATGCATAAATGATTCAAATACAGGGGAAAGAATAAATGTCATAGAAGTAATACTGATAAGATGCTGTGGACATTTAGAGGAGAAAACAGTTATTTCTTCTGAGAGGGCCAGTTGGGTCTTGCTGGGTATAGTCATCCAGATTTCTCATTTGAAAGCAACAGAAACCAATTGTGATTCATTTACATAGAAAACACAGTTATTAAGGGGCTCTTTGCTAGTTCATAGCAAATATCGCTCCAGGAAGATATGGGAACCAGGTCTTGAAGAGACACAGCCTAGAACAAGAATTAAAATTTCATCTTAGGATTTATCCTGTAATAAGGACACCATTGCCACCACACCTTAGGGTAGTTGCTGACTTAGGCTGTTCCCATCAGTGCTGGATCTGGATGTTGCCACTAGTACTGGCCGTGTGGCTGCCCCTGCTCCCATCACTGGTCACAGTGAATGCCCTGAGGTCCTTGGCTCCATGTAAAGTTTGGGACAGGTATAGCTATTGAGAGGGCTTCAATCACATACCCGTGTCCTTGCTACAGGATGGGCAAAGAAAGTGAAAATCTGAGTTTTTAAACTTCTGTTTTGGAGAATTCTGCCTCAAACAAATGGGAAGTGCCAATATACAGGAAGTGAGAAGGGGTTAAGGCTAGTTGGCTGCAAAGTATTGTAATATCTGCAGAGTTGAGAGAGGCAAGATTTGCACTGCTGTAGGAGACCTAGTAATAGTTAAACAGGCAGTGGCAGTTGGAAATATGGGGTGGAGGTTCAGAAAAAGATTTAGCTTGGTAGTCAAAGTGGTATTAGCTGAAGCCCTGACATTACAAGGGAACATGTTTGAAGAAGAGATCTTTGGGGAAGAATCATCACCTATATTTGTGGGAACACAAAAGGAAGAAACTTGGATGTATAGGCCCTCATCATGAAAACCAAAAGAAAAGCTTACAGTGAGTTCCTAGTAAATTGTATTTATTCAGTTTACTTCTAACTGAATGAGGCCCTTAAGAAGGGAGTGGCTGCAGTGCTCAGTGTTGCTTAGGATGGAATGAATGAAGGCTAAGAACATTTCTTTGAATTTGTTGATCTTTGAAAGAAGAATTTTATTAGAATGCTGGGGGTAGAATCCAGAGGGCAGCTAGAGATTTACAAGGAAGATGTAACTGGGATGACAATAATTGGTGACATCAAGGGTCAGTTGCTTTCGGAAGAGAAAGGTAGGACTTGTGAAAGGAACTACTTTCAAAAAAAGATTTATTGAACACCTACTACATAGTAACTGTTTTAAATGCTTTGAGTATGGAAGTCAGCAAAATGGACAAAGATCAGTGCCCTTGGGATCTTTATGTTCTGCAGGGAGGAGGGGCACCAGGTTGTTAATGAACATAGTAAATAAGTTAATTATAAGTAGTTAGAAGGTGATAAGTGCTGTGGGGTGAAAAAAAGCAGAGTAAGAAAAATTGACTGGATTTATTAAACTTCACAAGAAACATCTCATTAGAATGGTGGGAAGTGGATGTCCAGTCGCGTCAGGTAGGGTGGTTGTGGTGGTAAATAGAGCAGCAGGGTAGGCTTTGCTGAGCTGAGACTTGAGACAGGTCTAAAAGGAGTTGAAGGAGGATATCTAAGGGAAGAATATTTTAGGCAGACGAATAGGAGATACAAAGCTCTGACCTGGAACACGTGAGGCATGTTGAGGAACAGGATGAGGACACGGGAGAATAGTAGGAAAACAGCCCAATGAGATAATTAGAAGCCAGTTCTTAAAGGAACACTAAGAATTATACACTACTGTAAGGACTTTGTAAGGACATCATAAGCACCTACTCTAGGATTGATAGCTCTTTGATATTTTCTATAGATTACTAAAAAGAGGTAATCTACAGGTTCTTACACAGTTCAGAAAAACTTCAAGCTTACTTCGCACAAGCTATTTCTATTTGTATCAACTTCAGAAAGAGATAACGTAGAAACCCACAAAAAGGGATAATGTTCTATAACCAGTGTAAAGTGAAGCAGGATTTTTTTTTATTCAAGGGGCAGAAGGTAAAGTATCATGAATAATTTTATAACTTTTTTTTTGCCTAAATTCCTAGAGTGATGTAAACATTTGGTGTTGTCAATTTCTGATTATATATATATATATATATATATATATATATATATACCATTTTAACAAAAAATTGAAAATCTTTTTTTTAAACAAGTGTTTCTAAAAGAGTACCTACTTCTTTTGAACTTCCTCTCTCTTCCTTTTTCCTACACATCTTTGGTAGAGGTGCTCATGAGATGTATTGAGGACTTTGAAGTGCTTCCACTATAAACTTTTGGGAGACCTCAGGGTAAAAATGATGGTGACTCTTTGAATCCGATTGGTCCTATTTTTTTTATTAAAATTAAAAAACATTTATTTGAGAGAGAGAGTGTGAGTGAGCATGAATGGGGGAGGGGCAGAGACAGAGAGGGAGATATAGAATCTGAAACAGGCTCCAGGCTCTGAGCTGTCAGCACAGAGCCTGACATGGGGCTCGAACCCAGGAACAGTGAGATCGTGACCTGAGCCGAAGTCGGCTGCTCAACCAACTGAGCCACCCAGGTGCCCTGCTGATTGGTCCTCTTAATGAGCTTTAAGTCATCTGGATAAGCATAAGTTTTGTAATTTTGGTTAAGGTTGAATTTGAATGTTTCATTTGGCATAATCCTTAAGGTAACTCACAATTTGCTCAAATTTTTCACTTTTCAGGATATTTGGTAGTTGCAGACCTAACCACTATAATAAGGGGTGACTATAATAAGACATGTAGAATGAGATGATCAGATGAAAGAATGCCTCTGTAACTAAGGCTTTTTATGTTACACAGGAAGAGTGTTACAATTTCATATATTTCCATTGGACTAGTAGAGAATTGTTTCTGTGTCTAAATATGTCATTGGTTTTATCTTCTATGATCACTAAAGCTCATCCTCTTTACTTCCATAATTTAAGCATCTTCTGTCATGCCATGCACATTTAGTATCCTCTGATTTTGCTGTAATACTCTAGATAGAGCACACAGAAGGAAAGGGTTTCAGTAAGAGTACAGTCTAATTTCACTGTACTGTGACATTTGCTGATAAAACAGTGTCTATACGTGGAGTTTCATTGTATTTATTTATTTTTACAGACTAGTTGTGTGAACATTCACACCAACCCTTTGTCTTATGAAAATTCTCCATGTATGAAGTCTGTTATAAAGGGCTTCCTGAGATTATCAAAAACTGCTGCTTCTCATAAAAAAAATTAAAACACTAAGCAGCTGTGCTTTATATCTGGGGACAGGTGAAGGAAGAGAAGGGAAACACACACACACACACACACACACACGCACACACACGCACACACACAAACACAGTATGTTTCAGGCATCCTTTTGGTATCAACCATCTGTCATTAGGAAAATATTTCAATATACACAGTTGACTTCTGGCTGGTAGAAGAGAGGAAAGGTTTAACATGTCATGAATCTAAACTGAATATCATGGCATTATTTTTTCTTTTATTAAAAATACTTTCACATGCACATAGATTTTAGATGTCACATTAAGTAAGAAATTGGCTTTCTGTAATCTTTGTAGTTTTCCTATCATCAACTTTTTAAAAATCAAGAGCAAAGTCTACTCAGTATGTAAATCCTATACTGGCAACACTATTGTTGAGGTTTTCTATGGAAAAGCTAGTATATGCTAAGTAAAAGCAAACTGTTTTTCTGTTATGAATGTCTTCTCTTTTACTTTAAGAAACTTTTTCTCATTTGATTCCTCCTATACATAGTTAAGTATTTTCCAAAGAGTGGAAAATAGATTTTCTAAGAGCTATCTTCATATGATGTATTCACTTAAGCATAGACTATTCAAGTGTTTAAATAAGAGCTATACTTTAACTCTTTTTATATTTCTTTTAGGTGTATACTAATGTGTACCTTCCTCATTTCTAAAGTATATTCAGAGGGAGTTACGAGGAAACATACACAAAAAAAATTGATGTTATCATTTCTATTTAAAATTTATTTTCCATTTACTTATTTAATATCACTTCAAGTTGGATTTGGATTAATTTAGGGTATAGTTGACTTTAGGATGAAATAAGAGTAATAGTAATCCTTTTTAAGAAATTGATTTTTTATAGTGGCTAGTATGAATTTCAAATAGTTATTTGAGATTTTGATTTTCCGCTCAGGAATGCTTTAGCTCTAGTTTGATAAAGAAGAAAATGTCCTTCAAACACCTTTGGGATAGACCCTTGGGTAAGTCAGGTTGGTAGCTTCCGTGGTTCATGATTTTCATAGTGTGTGACTCTAATTCTGAGGAGTTCACGGTCACAGTCTTAATAATTACATTACTAGGGTGTATCTGTAGTTATTTAAACAGACAACAAAACTCCTTTCTCACATAGTTGCTTATAAATGGGGCAGAGTAGATCTTCTGGAACTGCCTTCTCATGGTGTGAAGAAAATAGCCTCTTTTGTGGAAACAGACTCAGACTCATCTGACAAGGAGAGGACCACATCATGTGGTTCTGGTGACTTCACACATCGACTTTTTCTTTCTGAGGCTGCAGAGTTGCCTCACTCTTATCTCCTGAGGCACAGGGAGCTCAAGGGAAATAAAACGTCCTTCCTTAGTCCCAAGGCACCTCAAGTCATCTTCGTAACATCACTTGTAAAATACGGTTGATAATACATGCGTTGAAGGGCTGCTGCAAGAGTTAAAAAGAATGCCTACAAGACAGTGCTTTAAATTGATGATAATACATCTGTTTTACTTATGATTATAATTATTCTTATCAATAAAGAATATACATGTTCTAAAGGAGAGGTCCATCTCATTGGATCTGAAACTGCTGACCACTAAATATGTTGCTGTGGCTTCCAGACTGTCTGGTGTTCCTTCCTCTGAACTCACGGGTTTGGGATTCAGGGTATCTGATCCTTCTTTTGCTCCAGTGCTCAGAATTTCTGGCAGTTATGTTCCCTGAGTGAATCTCATCAGCCACCGCCGGCCCCCCCGAGCCTCTGAGGCTTCCATCTACTGAATGGACTATTTCTGCCCTAGTCATTTCTTTCAGAGCAAAAACATATGGGTGCTAGCTAGTGAAGTACTGGTGTCTGATCCTATCAAGACTTAGCGAGTTTCAGACCTTTTTGGCTCAGGCACATGCAGTATATATTTATCTGTAAATGGGAACAATATCGCCTACCACACAGGAAGGTAGTGAGGATTAAATGAGTTAATGTATGTTAGGTACATAGTGTAGTGTCTAACAAACTGTAAAAGCTCACCAAGTGGTATGTATTATTATCATCATTCCATATTCCCTCCAGAAATAACTATATTTGTCTTCCCTGAGTTTCTTGAATGCCAGCTCCTGCCAAGACATTTTCCTCCTGTTCAGTTTTAGTTCCTTGTCTGAGATAATCATATTTGATCAGGTGATGAATTACTCTGTAGTGATTCATGTAAAGAATAACCTCATATTCTATGTATCACCTGATTCCTTAATACCAGGGTACAATTTTGACCTTATTAGCCTTTAGTTGAATAATACTGAAACCAGATAATAAACTGGACAGAGTTATGCATATATGGGGTTTTGGAGTCCTGGGGTGGTCTGGAAGTTTGTTTCATTTTGTTTTTATTTTAACTGTAGAAGTTAGCAAATTCACTGCGTTAGTTTTCATTGGTGCTTTAATCATGCAAGTTGCCTTTAGTTCTCTTCTTATTCTTTAATGTTAATTGTTTTTTGAAATTGTGGTTTATATACACAATGGAATACTACTTGGCAATGAGAAGGAATGAAATATGGCCTTTTGTAGCAACGTGGATGGAACTGGAGAGTGTCATGCTAAGTGAAATAAATCATACAGAGAAAGACAGATACCATATGTTTTCACTCTTATGTGGATCCTGAGAAACTTAACAGAAGACCATGGGGGAGGGGAAGGGAAAAAAAGGGAGGGAGGCAAACCATAAGAGACTCTTAAAAACTGAGAACAAACTGAGGGTTGATGGGGGGTGGGAGGGAGGGGAAAGTGGGTGATGGGCATTAAGGAGGGCACCTGTTGGGATGAGCACTGGGTGTTGTATGGAATCCAATTTGACAATAAATTTCATATGAAAAAATGTTAATTGCTTTTTGTGTCTAGTCTTCTTATTTTGTATGCAGGCTGCGCATATCCTCGTTATATTCATGGTCTGACATGAGCTTTTAAAAAGAACTCTGCAATCACTAAGTAAATGATATTGTCATAGATTTAAGATATCATTCTATTCTAAAATTCCACAAAGCATTTTGCTTTGATGGGTTTGGTTGTACTGATGGTCAAATTATACCCTTCAAGTACACAGTGTAACAGTGTTTTAGGAGAATCCAGTTGGGGACTTAGTTGTTCTTTTTCAAAAGCCATCTCAAATCCCCTTAATGAGCTGTTGGGAGTGGCAAGAATAAAAGACCATCAACTGAAAGCTTGTATCAGAAGATATTGTCATGTCTATCATGTAATATTGGGGCTCTAGCCTGTTAATAATCATATTTGTATTAGGTGAAAAATGGTTTGTGTTGTTGATTAGTGCTTAAATTATATTAAGATATGTTCAGAGTATTTTGTAGCAATGTGTTTCCTCTACTACCTTTATAAATGCCTCAAAAAGGTACCTTTTATATATGATTGTCATAAAAAGTTATATTTTTAATTTTTGAAATATATCCTTAATGAACAATTATTTCAGGAAAAAAAATAGCAGCTTGCTAAAGCCATCGAAACCTGGATTATAACAAAAGTTTTGAAATTTTAAAGCCGGAGGGAGATCTAGTTGTCTCTTTATACTTGTGTGTGAATTTTTTTGTTGCTAGTGGTAACTCTAGAGAATTTTTTTTTCGAACAGCACCCTTTTAATAACAATGGTCTCCCCAAATATACTGTGGCATAGCTTTAAACTTTATTAAGTCTGTCTTGCAATCCCCTTCCTCTCCCTGAGTAAATGGAAGAAAAGTTTGGCAGGCTCCATGCTGTGCACTTGATTGATGTCCAGAACATCTGAAGGACTTTTGTGTCCTGCCTGCTCTCCATGAGTGCATAATGTGTGAATACTTAAAGAAGGTCAGCCCTTATCACATGTAATCTAGGCCTGAAAGCAGATCAACAGTGACAGTCATATCCCGTAAGTAAGAACACAAATCATCCTCTACATGCTTTAGACAAGTTGTGGGATATTTTTTCTCTCTTTTTACCCCTTCCCACTCACGGGGGACCTTGGCAGAGCAATGAAAGCAGAGAGAAGACGTGCTCAGAATAATGTGTCACTTGTTGGAGGGAGGAAGGGATTGTTTATTTGTAATGATGTGCTGGTCTTTCACTGTGCAGCTGAAGGGAGCTTCGGGTTGTTGATAACCAGCGATGTGGAATGTGCACAGGAGAACAGGGTGGGGAGGCAGGCAGCCTGAAAGCGGCCGAAGTTGTGGTCTTTATAAACCCCGGAGTCAGGAGAAATGTTTTTGTACACTTGGGTTCTATTGTCCACGTTTTCCCCCATAATGGAGTCACTTTTTATACCATTGTGTGAATGTATCACACAATGTGCGAATGTGCTGAAAATCAGAGTAGTAAGATGCTTTAGCCAGTACAGTTCTGAGTGTACTTTTCTCGTTTGGGTACAACTAGTACAAAAGTTTAAAACATGTTTTCAGGCAAAACTCACTGGAATGGTAGGGACCTAAATTGCTATAGCTTACAAAAGGAAGAAGGAAATAGCTTGTTTTTATGTGCCTGTGTGTTTGAACAGAAGTTTAATTAAAAAGTTAATGTCCTTCCAAACAGTATTAGCAGGGATATTCAAATAATAAAGAAAATAACACTCACCTTATTGTTCTCATCAGGAATAATGAGGATATTGTTACATTTTCTTAGATACAAAGGAATGTATTTTTCATCGTATCACTGAAATCTTTACTCGTTTCTTTGGAAATGTAATCAGCCGCAAGGAGCAGTTGTAGCCAGTACACATAATGGAAAAATAAACTGTGAAGATACCTCCTCCAGAAATGAAGGCATGGCTTCCCGTGTATAGAGGACAGAAATCACAATATGAGATATGAGGCCCTTCCCACCTCTGCCATCTACTTTTCCATCCTAACGTCTCTGTTCTCCAGGCGTTTCCAGGTTCCCATGTTCTCTGCAAACACTGCTCTTTTTCTTACTCGTGAGTCTCTGTACTGCCCTTTCTCTTTGCTTAGGATTCCTTTGCCCTCCCTTCACTCAGTGAATTCCTACTTCTCTTTGAAGACCTCGTTCGAATGCCTCTCCCCCACAAGTTCAGTCCCCACCCCTGGTCAGAATTCATCTTTGTCCACTGTACTTTCCGTGTTCCTGCAGTTCCCCAGGCGGTTACTGTACTGCATTGTCATTATTTAATTGTATGTTTGTCCTCAACCTACAGGGTCAGTTGTGTCCTGAAGGCAGGTACTGTCTTTTAAGAAATGTTCTTATATCCCATTTACTAGATCCACTTCCCCAAATTCAGTTCAAAACTGTTTATATACATAAAAATCAGGAGGTTTGGGTAGTTTCTATGTAAAAATAAGTCACAAATTGAAACTGTTAGAATAGTAATCTCAAAATTTAAAATGAATTCATATACCTCTGCTGCAATTGTATGAATAGTCAATGAATTAAGTAAAAGTAAATTGACTAAAAACTTGCCTTTGCAGATATAATTTGAATTTTTAAAACCAGATTTAACATGAGACATATTTTGTATTTTTGTTTTAAGGGAGCACAGTGTTTATGATGAGAACAGTTTGGCAAAATGTTACGTTAAATAACGTTGTTAACAGGGATTTTTTTTTTGTCAGGAGGCAGGGGAGTGATTAGTGAGTTTTTTGGAAATTGACCACTTTCTGATATCCTCTTATGTTCTGGGCACCGTATTCAGTAACTAATATTCATTTACTTGTCTAATTTATATAACAGTCTTAAGTCAGGTAATGACCAAACTGTAGAAGAGAGTTTGCATGATTTGGCCACGGTTATACAGATTGCACAACTAGGGTGTCTACATCACAGCACAGGCTCCATGAATCTAGAAAGGGTGGGTCTGTTTAAGAATTGTACAGTTGAGGGGCATCTGGGTGGCTCAGTTAAGCGTCCAACTCTCGATTTCGGCTCAGGTCACGATCTCACATTTGTGCCCCGTGTTGGGCTCTGTGCTGATAGTACACAGCCTGCTTGGGATTCTCTCTTTCCCTCTCTCTCTGCCTCTCCTCTGCTCACTCACTCTCTCAAAAATAAATAAATAAACTTAAACAAAAGAATTCTACAGTTGACAGCAGTGCAAATTGTACTCATGTGGGTAGTCCTCCTTTTCTCTTTCCTTGGTCTTCTCTCGGGTATAGATCTTCAAATTGATACCTTTCTTTTAGCATTCTCTCAGAGAGCTTTCTTTGAAACCTCCTTGGGTGTATACTGTATGTGAGTGGGTTAAGTCATATGCAAGTCTGGGTGGTTTCCCTAAACCAGATTTCTGATCTACGTTATAAGAGTTTCATTAGATCTTTTGAGCCGGGTTGCCTGGAACCTAATTATGCATTTTATAAAACATGCAGCCAGCGTATATTAAACAATAAAGGCAAACTGGAGAGAATTAAGAGGGATACATTTTGAATTTCTTAATATTATCAATGGAAGGAAGAAATCTGTATTTCCACAAGGTTTGACTAAATAGAAACCTCTCCTCACACTTCTCATTTTCACTTCTCACAAAGTTGGAAATTCAGGTTCGGAGACTCATCCTATAGGCTGAAATTTTACACTTTTTTTTTTTACTTCATCAAGCCAGTCACTGTTCAAAAAGCCTTTAGTTATTTATGTAATATATAGTCTAAACTCCATAATCTACGTTCAGAGTCCTGCACAGTCCGGTTCCACTCTGTCTAGGTTTCTCTCCAGCCATTTGCTAATAGGAACTGTCTGCGCCAGTAGGATTTTTCTTCTCATGCTATTACACAAATGAAATATTTAATCCTACCTCTAATCCTTGCTCATATAATTTCTTCCTTTCCGTCTCCTCTGTTGCTATATAAATTCAATTCTTATTTCAGCGTCCAGCTCTCCCTTCAGTTTTTGGCCCAGTCTAATCCATGCCTTACCCTGATTTTCCATCTTTATTCCATTTGAGGACACTTCTTCTTAAAATATGCTACCCTTTTTACGGTTCTCTATTATATAGGTTGCTTTTTTTTTGTCGCATTGTAAACTTCCTGAGTACATTGATTTCAGCGAGCACATACCATAGAGTAAGAAATGGTCGCTGATATGAATTGTTTGAACTGAATTAGGATTCTAAGGTGAGAGCTCTCTCTTTAGGCTTGGAACCATTTTTGGACGCTCATATTGGGGAAATGGAGTGGCAGTGGGAGCTGTCCCACATTTCAGCCATTCGCCCGTCCTCCCAAAGCTCAAGGCTGGGTTCCAAGTTGGCGGTGGAACCATGTTGTGATGTGGCTCTGAGCCGAATAGCAAAGGTTTGAGCAAGAGATTCTGTTGCTTGATTTTTGTCTTCTTTTCCCACATATTACTCTCTGCTCCTGATCACTCCTGTTCATTTTAGTATGCCTCAGTCTCCCTTCTTCGCTCCAAGGGATGTGGATAAATGATACTGAAAGACTACTACCCTCGACTTACAGTTTCCTGGCACGTAAGTTGCATGGTTTCTGTGAAATGCAGAATGTGTAGTTTCTTAAATTTAGGATATCCCAAGGTTACATATATGGTTAAAAGTACTATATTTCTGTTATGTTTTATTTCTCGAAAGTGCGCATTGAAGGTGTTGGATTGATAGTAGTATTTGTAAATTCATAAAAGAGCAGTTGTTGGTTTTCCGAACTAGAGAATAGATTTGAATGGCACCTAGAAAGCTAGTGCTGGGACGTACTCCTGTGTGTAGAGGGCTGCGGTGTCTCTTAAAAATGAGAAGATAGAGATTTTTTTCCAAGAAAATAATTCTTAAAATACCAAGTAAACACATTCTGATGATGTCTGAGATATAAGCATTGACATATGTCTCGATTGGGGTGCCTGGGTAACTCAGTCCGTTAAGCTTCTGACTTCGGTTTGGGTCATGATCTCATGGTTCGTGAGTTCAAGCCCCGAATCGGGCTCTGTGCTGCCAGCTCAGAGCCTGGAGCCTGCTCCAGATTCTGTGTCTCCCTCTCTCTTTCTGCCCCTCCCCTGCTCACACTCTGTCTTTGTCTCTGTCTCTGTCTCTGTCTCTGTCTCTGTCTCTCTCAAAAATAAGTAAACATTAAAAAAATAAAAAAAGAAATGTGTCTGTTTTCATAATCATAAATTCTTTATCATGTAATGGGATAAATGGGATTTAATAACTACTTCTGTTTGTATCTATGGTGACATTGTATTTTCTACACATACTGTCCATTCATTTGTATTTCTTGCTGTTCTTTCAGTGTTGACAGTTCCCAGAGTCAGAGAAAACAAAATGGCCTTTAAAACAGTTTTAGTGTTAAAAGGTCACTCAAAGTGTCATCGAAGGTGAAATTTTACAAACTGTTCATAGTTGACGATGAGACACAATTATAGTTAAAATCTTAAAACAAATAACTCACGTTAATAAGATCGGTTAGGTTCACAGTACTTTTTTCCTACATAGGAAACGTCAAAGTATAGTCATTAAAAGTAGCTGATTAATGAATAGCTTAACTGAAGTATTTTAACTTGAAATATTCACTAAAGATACTCTTCACATGGGACGCTTTTTTCGTACCTGTGCCCTTGATTCAAAGCCATCTGCTTCATCCTTTTAAACAGCCAGGTGAGCAAACTGCCATACGTGTGTTGCAATATCTGTATCATTTCACCAAAGAAAACATTTTTCCCCCCGTGTTTCTGCAATTCCCAGTTAACACTGTAAGCAAGACAAACAGCCTTGACACAAGAAATACACTATTTCATGACAGCAAAGTCTAGATGTGTGTTGCTTTGCAGTCCCGTCCTAACTGCCTGCGAGACCTGGGGGGCTCTGGTGCGGCCAGCGCAGAGCAGATCCCCCGCATGTGCGGGCAGCCGGGTGGGGCTCCTTTCTTAAGAAAACAAGCCAGCTCAGGGTCCCTCACTGCCCTTTGTTGTCCTCCCCACAAGGTGATCAGTTGAAGTCTCTGTGGTGACAGAACCAGTTTGTAACAGGCTTGTCTTTCACGGTCCTGTCTCAGGCTTGCTGGCAGGCTTGCCGAAGCTCTGACAAGAGTGGCAGCAGAGAAGCCTCCGTGAAAGGAGCGAAGGCAAGAAACAGGAGGCTGAAACAGGCGGGTCACATTTACTGCTCTCCTGCTGCAGTGGGTTGGCTGGAAGAACTAAACTGGCAGCTTCACATTTTCTTGCTCATTCTTCTGTCTATGCACACGAGGGGTAAGAAGATCAGTGCCCCACGGTACAGTGCAGACAGGGGGCTGCGTTAATGTCAGGTTTTGTGGCTTTTATCACAGAAGGGAAAGTTTAGGGCAGAAGTGGCTAAACATTCCCAGTCCCCATCCTCCAACTGCTCTGTAATTTTACTACTTTTTCTGTCTGGGCAAAAGCTCTCTAGATAGTGTATTAGGAGGCTTTTAAAGGCATTCAAAGTTTCTGTTTTCTCTAGTAATTAAGAATGAAATCCAGTCCAGTTTGGAACTTTGAATATGAAGTTGATTGTCAACATACTGAGGCAGTTTATATGTGAAGAATTTAAGAAAATGATTCCAGTAAACTTTGTTTTGTTCATTTTAATTTGGATGCTGTTAGATTTTTATAGGTTTAGCTAATTAACTTTGAAGTTCATTACAACTTTTATGTAGAAGCATTGAGTAAATCTCTGGGTTTATAATAGCAATAGTTATAAATTGTGACTATGTCAGATGTTTATCCACATTGAAGAACGGGGGCTTGCTCAGTGATTATTTTGTGGAGAATTATTCCTGTATGAAGTTGACCAAAGGATGGCAATTTTTAAACGTTACTTAAAAGAATTGAAACAAAAGAGTGGTTATAAAAGTAGATGAACTGTTTTCAAGACAGAGGAAAGGTAACGTAATGAAACAACTGTCTGTGATAGTGATTTGCAATGAGGGAGTCATGAGGTGGGAAATGAGGAGAAAGTGGCTATCGAATATGAAGCCAGGCGACAAAGGGAATATGTATGAGATGGAAATGCATTTACAGTTCAACCTCACGTCCTTGTGAATGCATTTTATGGAGCCAGTTTGGCAATACTATTTATTGGAGAAGTATGTATTATCAATTGGCATGTGCTTTTCATTGGCGTTTATACGACTGGTGTTTTCATGATCTCAAATATTCCATGGCACTATGAAAATATTATATGCTGTGTCGGCTCTATGAAAAAAAGCTTTTAATTTCTGGATAAGTGTAATCCCAAGGAGTTTTATGTATTGCTGTGAAGGAACAGTAGGTAGTTCACTTGCCAGATTTGTTAATTTATTTTCTGAAAATTGTTATAATATGGCACCTTCCAGAAAGGAATAGAAAAGCCCCAGGGACACTGTTTCTTAAGAATGTTTCAGGAAGCTCAAGGTATGATACTTGTGAGGTGAAATTCTTATTCCTTTATTCAATCTACTACTATCTCTTGATTGCCTGAGGGTAATTTTTCACTATCTTTTTGCATTTTCCTTGAAAAATGTGAATACCTTAATGCATTATTGGCTTATGTCAATAAAAAGCAGAGGCCATATGCTACAGTGTGAATTTTTGAATCATAAATACTAGGCTTAGAATACATCTTAAAATAATACTGTATAACTGTCTTACTTTTCTTGTGAGGGGATTGAAGCCCAGGGACATTCCTTGCCTTCCTCTAGGTAACAGAGTCTTTTAAATTCTCTATGCACAGCTCTTTTGTGTGTGTGTGTGTGTGTGTGTGTGTGTGTGTGTGTGTCTGTGTGTGCGCACTTCTACTGATTTCTTCTACAGCACAGTGGTTAAGAATATTAACTCTGCACTCAGAATGTCTGTGTTTGTATCTTAGCTCTGCCACTCAAATGAGGTATCTTATTAGTACCTCAGTTTTCTCAACTGTAAAATGGGGATAAGAGTAATACTTACCATAGGGTTGATTTGGTTACTAAATGAGTAAGTACATGTAAAGCACTTAGAACAGTGTCTGTAATACCTAATATTTTGGGAGTATCTGTTATTATTCATATTATAATAATAGTTTATGTAGGAATAGGGGACAACCAAGCTGGAAATGTAAATTGAGACATGATCTAAAAAGAATCTGATAACCCATCTTAGTGTAATTAACATACTAAACCCCAATTTGTATTCCCGCCTTTGTCACCAATGAACTTTTAATTTTTTTAAAAGGAATTTCTCTACCTGTAACATTTGATAACAGTTTTACAAACAATAAGCTTCATGGTTTTTATGATTTTGCTCCAATGAAGAAAGAATGTGCTACAGACAGGGACTATTAGTTCAACCAAGAGTAAGCAACTTTGACTATCCAAGTTAAATATTCATTGATGGCTTGTAATGCCTTATGATCATTAATTGTGCATGTCCTTCAGTGGGAATGATGATCACAAAATTGGTAAACACAAAATACAGACAAATGAAGTGGTCATGATTCTTAAATGAATGACAAAGCCAAAGTTACTGTTCTGAGACCTTAAATTCTTGTTAAAAATAAATGTATTTCAAAATGACAACTTGAGACTTTTGGAGAATGTGAGCTACTGGCTACTAAAAACATTTTGTTAATTAAACATACGGAAACGTGAAAGTTTTTTGTGGAAGGAATATGTACAGTACTCCAGTTCTACCATAAATGGAACAAAGCTCTGTAGAGTCACAGTAGGCGGAAAGGAGAATTCTTCTTACTGGACCAGAGTAGCTAGTGTAACTCATCAGCCGAAATCTTATCATTGCTTAAATCTTATCTGAATGTTTTAACTTGAGGAGACACAGGCTTGAGAAAAAGGGAAACAAAAGTACATCTTGGTAGAAGTTTTGAACTTTGTGTTTTTTATATTGGCATGTTGTGATTGCTTTAGGAATGGATTTTTTAAAGCTAGGATCATGAATGTAGAATTGTCTTTTTTTCTAAAAGTGCAGTTATCACCTGTAGTGGTAAAAGTCAGCAGTGTTCACTTCTGGTTGAAATGTTTTATTTTGAGGATTGCACTGTCTATCCCAACCTGCCCCTTTATTTTCAAAACACAGGAGAAAATCACAGGCAATTGTAATGAACGCAGTGCAATGTGTCATTTTGGTCACTACTACTCTTTTTAAGTTCTGCCAAAGGAATTTAGTGAGGTTATAAACGTGATAAATTGACCTTAAAAACTAAAGGACTCTTTGTGTTTATTTTTCTAACACATTGGTGGCAACAGTGTGCCTTTCCTGATGTGGATGGGTCTCATGTTCTGGCATTAAAAAAGGTGAGATTTTTATTTAGCTTCCTGTTATGTATGTGAACATTTCTACGTGTCCCCCTCCCCCCTTCATAAAATCATGGTAATAGATTATTATAGCAGTTAGGTTAAAATCAAAATTGGCAGCCAACTTTTTGTCTTTAGGAGTAATTCTACATCAATAATGAGTTACAGGAAAAAAAGGTGAGATAGGAAGGTAGTAATCAGTTGGTTTTGAATACGGGAAAATCCCCAAACCTAGTGCACAGAAATAAGTCCCAGTCTTCACGGCTCCTATGGCTTTATATAACCAGATTTTACATTCTGCCTTTTCATTGCCAGGTCATTTTCCGTAGGTTTCCTATTATAATATTTACATTTGATCTGGTTGGCATTAACTTAAAATAAAAAAAAAATTATGTTATTAAGTATTTGAACCAAACTTAAGGCACGTAGAGAATACAGTAATGGGAGGCTAACAAACATGGCTGTGAATGTGCGGTTTAAAAATTAGAATGGTAATATTACTGTAGGGCATCAATTTTTGGTAATATTTTTAAGTGAAAAATGATCCTTGTTACCATATGGCAAAATACAGTGAAAATCTGAACTGTTAGACCAACACAGCTGTTAAATGCATCAATGTGGGTCTGTGTTTAAAATGTTTTCTACTACAGCTATTATGCAGCACGTCCAACAATTAATCTCAGGCTATTAATCGGCAGTAACTGCAAGTGGTGAGCATCACAGATGTAAGAAATTTGATCTCTGTAACTTACCTGGAGGAAAGTGGCTAAACTACAGTTCTCAACTGAAATTCTGCAGAGTATATTGGATAATAGATATTCACACAGCTATTGAGTGTAAACTCAAATCCTTTGGCTTTACCTTTGTTATGGGAATTTATACTCACCAGTGGTGGCAACCATATGCATAGGTAAGTCTTGGGTGTGTGTATATAATTTTAATTTTTAACTTGCAAATACATGAAGGCTTCTGGAAGAATAATAGTATTAGATCAGAGATCAGAGTAACTCAAATTAGATGGGGTTTTTTTTTGTTTTTGTTTTTTTTGTCTCTATAAGCCAGTTGACTCTGAAATGACACTTTTTTTTTCTGAAATAACATTTTACAAATCTTTTATTGTCTTAGAACTGCCAGGAGATATATATATAATATATATATATATTATATATATATATTATATATATTATATATATATGACACATATATAATATATATGACATATATTATATATATATAATGGGATATATATAACATATATATGGGATATATAATATATATATGGGATATATATAATATATATGACATATATATATAATGGGATATATATAACATATATATGGGATATATTACATATATATGGGATATATAATATATATGGGATATATAAAATATATAGATATATATATTTAAATTTATTTATTTTGAGAGAGGGTGAGAGAGCACGCACAAGTGGGGGAGGGGCAGAGAGGAAGAGAGAATCCCAAGCAGGCTCCTTCCTGTCAGAGCAGAGTTTGACATGGGGCTTAATCCCATGAACCCTGAGATGATGACCTGAGCTGAAATCAAGAGTCAGACACTTAACCAATTGAGCCATTCAGGTGTCCCATGAATGTGTTTTTTGTCCCCTAATTTTACAAATGCAGATCTAATTTTACAATCCATGCAGGACATTGGGAAAATCCTTAAATAAGAGAAAGTATATTGACAATTGAATTATAGGAAAATTATCCTTATCAGTTAAATTGCCTATCAAGCTTTCTTTTGCAACATTTTAGGTTCAGACAAACTCTTAGGGTCTTGATTATTATACTTTTTTCCATTTGTAAAGTAGTTACTTTTCCCATTTTGGTGGATTTTTTTGTGGAAATGTTAACATTAAAATACCTAAAGGAAATTTTGTGACTGTTCACTCAGGATAACCTTAGTCTTGTTTTTAGATCCTGCCATTTTTTTTCTAATATTACAGAAGCTGTGGCTTTTGGATTAACTAATTTCTCTGCTTTATGTCATCTCTGTCACATTCCTTCAGTAATTAGTTAATTTTTCATATAAAATCATGTTATTAGCACTGATATTTGGGTCACAAAGAACGGAAACTTAAGTAGAGAAGTTGAGTGGAGATACAGAGAAAAGCTAAGGCAAACACAGGCCTCGTGGGACCCAGAGTCCATGAGGGTCTGAGCCTCTATTCATCTGTGACTGAGGTGGTCTCATGGACATTTACCTTCTTCTTTCCTCTGTGTGTCTCTTTCCTTCTTTCTGTTTAGAATTCTTCCATGGTGACGTCTTGCGTTTAGGGTGAAGACCAGATCTTTACATAGCTGGCAAGACTTGGTATCAGTGGGCCCCTGACTCCCAGCTCATCTCCCTAGTCATTGGCCACCATCTTAACACTGTCCCAATCATCCAAACCTTTCATCTTTGCAGGTGCTTCACATAGAGTTTTTCCACAACCTGGAAAGTTCTTTGCTTCTCTGCTCTGCTTATCCATTCTCTTAAATGCCATTAAGGTTTCCTTAGCAATCCAAAATAGATGAGAGCTCCTTGATATAACCCCTCATTGTAAATTTTATTTTTCCTTTACAGTACATATCATGACTTATTACATGTCACTCTCCTGCTGGAAGCTCCATTTCTGGGAGGAAAAAGCTATGCCCTTTTTATTTGTTGCTGTGTTTCCAGTGCATAGCACAATGCTTAGCACATAGAGGGTACCACTGTCCTAGGTATACTCATTGTTTTGCACATGACCCTAAATGGTGTCCTTGATATTCCAAGGCCTTTTTGTTGTTGTTGAGTTCTGTAGAGTTAACTAGCTGATCAATGTTTCACTGTCTCTTATTTCCAGTTTCTTTTTGGAGAGACAATTTGATTGGCAGCTGATCCTTGCAGTAATCAAATGTAACCCAGCTGGGGTGTGTGTAGCAATACCAAGATGGGCACCAGACAACAGACCCAGACCCAGACCCTGCTTCCAACAGAGCAGGAGAAGTTTTTCTAGAAGAAGTTTTAGATTAGTTTGACAATCAAAAACAGTTAATATAGCTGCTACTGTCATTTTTAATAGAATAGTGCTTTTTCGCTTATAAGGAATTCCTGTTGGCTACTAAATGGATTAGCTGTATGTTTAGAAAAATTATAAGAAACACTGTATAGTGGGGCGCCTGGGTGGCTCAGTTGGGTAAGTGTCTGACTTCAGCTCAGGTCACAGTCTCACCATTGGTGAGTTCAAGTCCCGTGTCGGGCTCTGTGCTGACAGCTCGGAGCCTGGAGCCTGCTTCGGATTCTGTGTCTCCCTCTCGCCCTCCTCCTCCCCCACTCATACTCTGTCTCTCTCTCAAAAATAAATGAATATTTAAAAAAGCATATTAAAAAAAAGAAACACCTTAATATTTTCATATGAACTTTGGTATCCAGGAAATGGTACTACCAAAAATAATGATCATATATTTCTGTAGTTTTTACAGAATTATTTTAACAGTAAATGAAGGGGTATAACATTTTTATTTTTGCTCTTTAAAAAAAAGATGCCATAGAAAATTTAAGATACAGGTGGTGGCAAAAATAATACATAAAACAAGTAGTGTAATCACTTGGAAGACTAGTTCTGTCAGATTGTTATATATAATTTTCACTCCTTTATTGAAAAAGGTACTTGGTAAACCTTATGTCTCACAAAGAACCTCTTGTAAATTTTGCATAATGATCCCTAAACAGACCACAAATTGTAGGCTAGTGGTATACAGTTTTTTTTTGTTCAGATTCTGAGAATTTAGTGTCTGAAATTATGCTTTTGATCCCATCTGGTGTCTAAAGGAAAATTGACATACATATCTAATTCATGAGGTTTTTCTAAACCTCACAAGTACATGCAGAAAACTGACTTTGGTTCATAGATTTTTGGTTCATAGTATCCTGTAGTACATAATGTCCTATATTTATGTTGGTATCTTCACAATTTTAACGGGGGTTTTACATATAAGGAAACAGTGACTTACGTCACCTGTGTATCATCTACGGATCTTCTGTGATGTGGGAACTTCATTGATGAGATACCAGTTGAGTGGGAGACAATTTAATATAACAAGGCATCTTACGTTCCTTCATTCCTTCAAATATAAGCTATGCCAAGGCCAATAGCAATGGAGCTTCAGAAAATCTGGGGCCAAGTTTGTTTTGCAAACTCGGCATGAAATTATCCTTCTGTTACTATGTTTGTAGAAATATTCATCATCAAACTATGTCTTTGCTGAAGTGTTTAGCTTTATTTTGCTTTCTCTCTAAAGAAAACTAAGACAATATTTTTCTCACTATGAAAAAATAATGACTTGCCAGTTGTAACTGCGTATCATTTTAACAATCATGCACTTTCTTATGGAGCTAAATCCCCACAGCATGTTTGTCTTGGTTAGAGTTAATAAGCTCAATTGAGTATTGTTTTCACATTCCGTTTGCAAAGTCTTTTTTATGTTTCTATTTTGAAAAAGAAAAAAAAGGTTAATGTTGTAAAAGTAATATGCTGTATTTACCCTTGAACCATTAGCCCATTTGAGTGAGGGCATGTGCAGCGGCTCATTGGAGGAATATTTGAGCGGCTCTCTGAGTTTAATTTCAGCTCTGACATCAGCCGAAGCTATTGAGACCTGTGCAGTGGCCTGGAAAACAACAACAACAAAGAGTTCCGTGTGACATGGTAACAGAGGAAGGGTGGGTGCCACTTAATTGAGGCTGCTCAACAAATTGCCTTTTTACTTCCACACACACACACACACACACGCACGCACACATATGTTTCTTATATGTATGTTTTCATAGGATTATTACAGTTTATTGAAATCAGAGAATATCACTAAATATTTCCTACTTAATTTCCTATGCCCTGAGTGAAAACGTGTTCAAACTGGGGAGTAGTGGGTCTAAAGGAAAAGGACCCTTGTGCTAAATCATGTGATTTCACAGACACATGACATTCTTCCAGTAGGCATTTCTGGAGATTGTTTTTGGCGTGGATTTTATGAACATAATACTAACAGTTTATTCATAACATGCATTTTAGTAGCTATTATGAATATTATTAATCTACCCTACTTAACCTCTTCCATTGAAAAATATAATTTTCTGTCTTTTATTGTTCCACGGACTTAATGACAAACATCTTGCAAATTAGATTTTCATATATTTCATCTCTTTCTTATGCTCAATTTAATCTATCAAAGCCACACATTGTAGAAGACATCTGGTATTGAGCTTAAGCAGCTGGGTTTCATTTGTAAAGGTTTTGAGCAAATTTTGGTGCTTGCCAACAATAATAGAGCAGTTGGCCAGTGTGTTTTCTTTGTGGCAGCTTGGTGCAGTATGGTAGAAGAGACCCGAATTCAGGATCAGGTGATATTCTGCCTCTTTCTGGCTTAACTGGCGAGACTTGAGGGTTTATGCAGGTGTTTCAGGGAGCGCTGGCTGAAGGCTTGCTCAGTGGCTGTTGAAGAGGAATCAGTGGGTGAGCGATGTGCACTCATCCATTTGAGAAACAAGGAGTGTGCAGTTTTCTTGACAGCATGGTTCAGTGTATTTCCTACATCAGAACCACTAAGTCACTTTTAAGATGCTGTTCCCTCTACCCCATCCCAAATCTGCTAACCCACATATTTCAGAACTGAGCCCAGAAAGCTGCAATTGATTGAGCTACCCCAAGGGGTTTGGAACAGACTGGATTGGAGTTAATAAACTTCAGTTCATTCTTTACCTTCAGGTAGAACCTCTACATTCGCTTTTCTGACCCAAAGACAAACCTATTTTATTAGAAGAACTCTTTTATTAATGTGTCCATTTAAAAGGAATTATCAGAATTTGTTTCAAAAGTGGCTTAACCACATACCCAGTTTAGATGTTCTTTCATGAAATGCTGTATTACTGTGACCTATTGCTTAATAAAACAGTTATTCTAGCACTATTAAAATATTGCCCCTAATGATGAAGAAGGGCCAGTAAGACTTAATTTACTTGGAACAATGCATGTATGAACTGAAGGATTTCTGGGAGAGTGAAGCAGACACGAGAATACCAAATTTCCTATTTCTTTCTCAGATATGTTAATTAATCTCTGTCTCTAAAAAGTCACTGGACACCTGATAATTTCCCAGAAATCTTTTGAGTTTGGTTCTGTGAACTCCCCTCAGAAACCACCATATTGTTGTTTGGATGCTCTTGGAGCCTATACCTGCCTCCAGTTACATTCACTATGTTATTCCCAATGAAAATAGTTTGTCTTTGTGGCCCATATAGTGGTTTGGGGGACTGTTTATTCTGAACATAAACTAAGTCATTACCCTCTTCTTTGCTTCTGCTAAAAAAAGTTCTCTGCCAGCATTCTTACGACCATAGTTCAGTATTCTTGTTTTGCTGGTTATTAGTTCAGAATTGAGTTTTCCAGACAAACACTTGTGAGTTCCAGGTTAATATGGAAACATAGCCAGGGAATGTGTGGTTGATGGGAGGATTGCCTCTTTGGAAGTTAATAGGTAGTGACGGTCTGTTGTTAAAATGTCGTTAACTGGAAATGTTCTTTTTACCTTATCTTGCTTTGGAAATTAGCACTCAAGATAGTCACTTTAGAGAGCTCTGCCTTGTCTCAGGGACTTGATTTAAAATAAACACTTAGACACACACACACACACACACACACACACACACACACACACACACACACACTCCCACTTGAGGTAGGCAAGCAACACCCTAGCAAATACAACATTAAAAGAGGGTAAGAGAAGGGGCAATCCAAATGCTTCAGATCGTCTCATTCCATGATCCCTGTCATGCATGGGCTACATCTGCAGCGTTTTAAAGTTTCTGCAGGAAGCTCAGTAATGCAGCTGTCTCTAATGTACTGTGAACCTTGAAAAGGAATTTCCTTTCAAGTAAGAACGGAAGTAGTTTGTGTGTGGGATGATGGAGCTGAAGGTTTCCTTTAACAGAAAATAAAGTGCCGTTATATAAACAAACATCTATATGACCTAAAGTAAACCCAGCAGAAATATGTGATGCAGGCACCTACATTTTAAAAAGACCCAGTTAATTTTAATGATCTACTTGTGTTTTCTCATTTTTGCAAGTGAGGAAAATGAGGTGCATGGTTGTGAGACGACTTAGCTGAAGTCTCACTATGACTTCTAGAGCCGGAACCAGAATTTAGGATTCCAGTTTTAGTTTGTGTTCTTTTAGGAATGTCATTTAAATCTGACTTTAGGATTGCTATTTAGGCTGAATGTTTAGAAAGTTGAAACAGAGTCTTTGCCACATGCACATTTTATTTAAGAAACAGGTTATGAAAACACACCACCATCACCATGAATAAATATTTCAGTGTATGAATGAAACTCAGAACTGATAACTTCTGCTTTGGTTTTCCTATTTATTCTAATAGGAATGCTAGTATGTGAGAGGTACTCTATACTCAACCACATTTAGGCTGTCCCAATTTAGTGCTTATGAAAATGCAAATTTTACTCAGTTCTGAGCTACGGTACCTTACCATCTGAGGTGAGAAGAAGACAAAGTTAGGAATATATTTGTGTAGGCTTTTAGAAAAAATTTGCATCCTGCATTGAAGAATGGAGCATCTTTTCCCCCCTCTTCCTAAGATTTCCTGCAAATGTTAAGCTAGAGATTACTTGTAAAATATCCTGAGTAGCTAGTACTGCAAACAAGAAATGTGATCTCCAGCTTTACACCCTGAGAGTGAGTGCTAACACCTCTACAGATTTATTTCTTAAAGCTAAAATTACAAGGTTATTGTTCCTTTCCATTGTAGGATGTCATTTGTACTGGGATCCTTTAGATTTACACATTTGGTTTTATGGTTTTGGGTAGTTGCTATAGAATGTTTTAGAATAATAGATGAACTGTCTTTACCAGGTAAAATTTCTGTAGCGTTTATCCTAATTTTTCTACCTCTCCATTGGCTGTTTCTCCAGTAATTGTGAATCCACACTGGGTTTTTGCAAACTGAATGGGAATGTCTGATCATTTGTCCTGTGGCTTTGTTTTGATTCTTGTATTTGCTTCTTAAGGGATTTTAAAGATCTGCTGAGGAGTTCATATCACCTTTTGTATTTCCAAGATACTTGAGCAAAATTACCCTTCAAAAGTTCTGTAATGTTTACTTCTTAGTCTGGATTCTTTGTTTCTTATTCCTGTGGCTTATCTACAAAATGAAAGTGTTTAGGGCTAAAGAAGAGAGTGGCATAGTTATAGTTACCTTAAATACTAATCATCTAATAGACAATCACTAACATATTTCATTTGTGATTTTATAATTCACAAATCCAAGAATACAAATGTCAGCACTCTTATGTTTTAACTTGTGAATGTCTCCTTCTGTAGATGTTAAGCAAAGAGCAAGATAGAGATACTTGTTCTTCTAGATATGAAAACTTACTAAGGTTTTACAGTTTTAGGGCTATAGTCATTACAGTGTGGTTATGGCCTAGGGTCGGCATAGCTGATGCAGCATAATAGAAAGACGTACATATAAGGAAACGATGTAGGTAAAGGGACACATGGAAAACCAGTGGGAAAAGGTATGAAAACCTCACCTGTACCACCTATAAAAATCATCCTAAGTGTGTCAGAAAGCTAAATGGAAAATTCAAAAATGGAAAATGTGTGGAAGAAAATAAGAATAGCTGTTCCAAGTATTGTTTGAAACACTTCACATATATTAACTCATTTGAAGTCCACACAATGGGAGATAGGTACTTTCATTATCCTCATTCTATAAAGAAGGAAGCAGGTTCAGAGAAGTGAAATATTTTGTTTCAGATTACAAAGTTCATGCATGGGGGAATCGAGATTCAAGTCAAGACAGCCTGGTTTTTTTGTGTCCGTTTCCATTAGCAGCTATATAATGCCACATCTCTTAGGAGAAAATGTTTGTATGATTTAAAGAAAAAAAAAGATTCTAGTTCAACAAAGCAAATCACCAACAAGCAAAAGGATCTCCCATACACTGGGAAAGCATGTTGCAAGATGTGTCACTGAGAAATACTTACTGTCAATTTTATGTAAAGAATGTCTTCAAAAATGAGAAAAATACAAAAAAAGTGGCAGAAGACATGAGCAGGCCATCCACAAAGAAGAAGATGGAAACATAAGAAAAGAAGCTAAGTAAATGGAGAAATTCAAGTTAAAATAGTATGCCAGGTTATAGTCAACCGGCAAAATAATTGATACGTTGACATTATCAACCTTTGGCAAAGATGTGGAGAAATGGGAACCCGGCAAAATAATTGACATGTTGAGATTATCAACCTTTGGCAAAGATGTGGAGAAACGGGAACCCTTATCACTATGTTGGAACATAGTTTTAATCATATTGAAGAATGAAATGTCACTTAATGATCTAGGTAGTAATTATATAGAAATATTAATAAGATTAAGCAATAGTTTAAGATGTAACATCAAGAGCATAAGCAATAAAAAGATAATAAAATTGATCTCATCAATTAAATTTCATGCTTCCAAGTGTATCATCAACAAAGTGAAAAAAGAGCCCACAGAATGGCAGAATAAATTTGCAAATTATGTATCTGATAATGGACTTGAGTCCAGATTATATAAAAACTCTTACAAATTAATGGTAAAAAGATCATTAGCTGCACTTAAAAATGGGCCAGGATCTGGACAGATATTTCATACACACACACACACACACACACACACACACACACACACACATACACACAAGAATATATACAAATGACCAATAATCCCGTTAAATGATGCTAAATACAACTAGTTATCAGTGAAACTCAAATCAAAACCACAGGGGATTGTGCTTCCACTCAGATGGCTCTAAGCAAAAGATAATAACAAGTGTTGGTGAGGCTGTGGAGAAATTGGAACCCTCGTATACTACTTCTGGGATGTAAAATGATACAGCCATTTTGGAAAACAGTCTGGCATTTCCTCAAAGGGTTAAACATTTAGTTACCCTGAGACCCAGAACTTTCACTCCTAGGTATATATCTTAAACAAAATGAGAACCTAGTGTCCACAAAAAAACTTGTATGTAGATGTTCATAATAGTATCATTAATAATAGACGGAAAGTGAAAACAACCCAACTGTCCATCAGCTGGTGAGTAGATAGAGTGTTGTTTATCTGTATAATAGAATATTATTACTCAGCAGTAAAACCAAATGAAGAACTGATACATGCTGTGTGCTATAGCATGAATAAACTTTGAAAACATTATGCTAAATGAAAGAAGCCAGAAGCAAAGACCATATATATATTGTTTTATTTATATGAAGAGTCCAGAATAGGTAAAGCTATACAGATGGAAAGCAGATTGGTAGCCATAATTTGTCTGGGGTGGGGGCTGGGGACAGGAATGGGGAGTGATTGTTAATGGGTATGGTGCTTATTTTGGGGGTAATGAAAGTGTTCTAATACCAGCTTGTGATATGGTTGCACAACTTTGTACCTATACTAAAAAGCATTGAATTGAAGATGTTGCATGGGTGAATTTTTTGGCATGTGGATTATATTTCTATAAAGCTCCAAAGTATTGTTAGAAGTGAGAAGTAGCAAAATTAGGATAACGGGGAATAAGGGAAAAAAGGGATTGATACTCATGTGGCTTTCTTCCATAATATTTTATTCTTTAGTGATAAAATCTTTAAGATTTTATAAAACTCAGTTGTAAGAACATAGTATTCTCTAACTTTTTTTGTATATTTGTGGAATTTTATATAACAAAAGAGATAACCAGAAACAAAATTAAGTACATATCCACTCCATCCCCTCGTAGCTAGAAAGCATAATGGGTTTTCCTTTTTCCCTAATAATTAAAGCCTTTGGCTCCAGAAAAGACTCTTTACAAATGAAATATTGAATTAGGGCTCCCATACTGATTATTGTTTGCTTTTTCTGGTATCAATTATAATCATATATTCTCTCTGAAATCCAAATTTTAGTGAGGCAGTTTAGTCATTTTATTAGTTGGTTTATGAGAAAATTCTTTGTGATGAAGAGGTACCATTCATTCTGGTTGAAATCAGATCATTTTTCCTTTGCTAAAAACTTTGCAGGGTAGTCCACCTGCAACCTTGCTTGCTCAATTAAGGGGGAAAAGCTTTCTTCTTGGGACAGCTGCTGTTCATAATCCTGAGTCTGGGCCTTCTGGGAATCTGCTGATTTGCTTCTGAACCTTTATCATGAACTTTCCCTCCGCAGATTACAAGATTGTCTTGGGGGAAAGAGAGCATGTCTATGATCCAGGAGGGCTCATGTCTGAATCAGAGGTGCCCATTACTTTTCTACTTGTTAATGTAGCAGAATCGCCTTTCCCGTCATGGGGTTAGAGTGGTTGGGAAATTGCCCGCACTGACAAGCCCTTCTCAGATAGGAGGAGCTCACAGTCATAACAAAAACATTTTCCCAGAATATTGTTTCATGCTTCTCCCACTCAGGGCCATGACCATTGTTAAGGCGGGAAAATGACCTCAGGGCCTTGAGGTTTGTACATCAGAGTATTAATAACAAGAGATGCTAAAGCTGGACTATAGCTGGGGCAGCATTCAAGTACAGTTGAAATACAGTTGCCCTGGAGAGTACAGGTTAACTAAAAGTTCTGTCTTTTAACTTTAGAGCCCATAGATATAAGAGCAACAGGAATAGTTTAAACAAAATCAAAGGATGGGAAGTTTGTGTGGGGGAGTGGAAATTAGCATCCAAAAACTAGATTGTGACTGGGCAGTGGTTTTCACATTGTGGACCTGTATCAGCATTACATGGGAACCTATTGAAAGTAAATTTTGGTGTCCTACCCCAGATTTACTGAACAAAAACCTCTGGGGATCGGTCCAGAAATCTGTGTTCTGACAAGCCCTCCAGGTTATACTGACGTGGGGCTGAAGTTTGAGAACCACTGGACTGAATTATGTTGCTTTTTCAATGCCAGGTGAGTAAACTTGAACTTTATCCCATATGCAGTGGGAATTCATGGAAGATTTGTGAGCAGAGTTCTGGAATGATGAGTGTTTTAGTTAGATAGCAGAATCTTCTGCCTTACTTTTCTAGTAAAGGAATTTTAGGTCAGGAAAGTATAAAAATGCCAGTGTCTGGTGATCTGATTTGATCCACACGTCAGAAGAGTATATTAGTTTGTACTTTCTTGTGACTAAACATGAGAGTCGTTTAATCATTTAATAGGACTTTGGAAGTTTCAAACAAGTGGTTATTATTCACTGAAAATTATAAAATGATGCTTTCTTTTGTATGCCATTTTAATCCCTAAACTTACAACATTTTGCAGATTTAATAGGACGTAGGTGTACTCTTAAATCCTGAAGATATTATCCACGTAATTGTAGAAAATGGCTGAGGGCATTCCCCTGGTCACTTTACTGTGTAATTCTTTTCCCAACTATGTTTTGCATTTTAAGTGTTTTCATTTTTCTCCTTAATCTTGTTATGTATCAGCAACACATGATGTATTGGCATCTTCTGAAATAACACATTTGTTCCAAGTGAAAAGGACTAGGTTTAGAAAATCCAGTCGGCCAAGAAGTTTACCCGATAGACACCTATATGGAATCTAAAACTAATGTGCTCATATTTTCCATCAGAAGTCAAATGAAATGAAGCCAAGAAAGTACTATGAGAAGTTCACTGGTCTCTTCCCTGTATCAATAGCATTAACTAAATATGTCATTTAGTTTTGTAGGTAATAGACATGTTGAAAAAGATCTTTTACCTGTATGTCTGAGATGGGATGGGACCAACTACATAAAATCAGATTATATTATACCTCTCCTTAAGAGTCATTAAGATTTAAAATTCTCAAGGACAATTTTCTTTTACTTCTAGATGGTCTTATTTGTAAGTTTAAATGGAAAATTGGTATTAAAATGCCACAGGAATTTTTACTCTTTAGCAACCTAATCCTATAATATATCCTAGAGCTTATTAGGCTTATTGTCCAGGAGTTAGCTATCTGGGAAAAAGCAGTAGCCTTTTCTGATAGGAATCAGAAAAATTAAGTTTTAATTGTTGGCCTGCTACTAAATACTGATGTGACTTTACACGTAACTTTCAGTGTGTCAGAGGATGAGGTGGTGTATTAAAATATTGAAATAGTATGGAAAGATGGTTTGGGGCATGGATATTGTATCTCTAAAATAAACATATAGTGACTTGGAGAAGCCATTAATTTATTCCTTCATTTATCATACTTCTATTACACACCTAGTGTCTTCCAATGTTGTAATGTGCCCTGTGAACTCAAGGAAAATATTCCCTGGTCGCATTCTGGAGGGGAGGCAGAAAAATACAAAGAATACTTTGGGAACAGATAGATATGTATCTGACTTAAAAGGAGGGATCAGCTGAGTTGGCAACTAAAAAGTTATCTGGGAAAAGAAAAGAAGTATACAGATTGTAGACGGAGGAACTAACATGACCAAAATCCCAGAGACACCTGAGAGAGTGTGGTGCGGCCAGAGGATTGCCAAGTTGAGCATAACTGCTGGGTTGGAGACTAGAGGTAGTGTGTGGCTAATTGGAGGTTGTAAGCAGGGGATGGAAGCTGAAGGTGTGTGTGGACCCAAGCTAGGAAGCACATACTCTTCCAGTGGATCATATAGCTCCATGACTGACATTTAAGGAGGAAGTAACACAATCCTATTTCCTGTGGTCTTCCCTTTCAGTTAATTGCGGTTCCATCCTTGTAGTTGATTAGGATAAAACCTGTGGTATTATTCTTAGCTTTTCTTTATCTCTCACATAAAACATACAGTCCATTTGGAGATTATTTTCACACTGTCTATACTGTGCACCCCTGGGTACCACTTCAGAATCCTCTTGGAACCACCCCTTACCACTGCCACAGTTGTAGCAACCAGTTCCGTGGAGGTGTGGCCCTGCTTTCTGATGGTGGATTTTGATACTGTCTTACCTCTCAGCCTCTTGCCTTGCAGCCTCTCTGATGTAGCATGGGAGACTCTGGCAGGAGCCATTCTGCACAGCTTGCAAGGAAGGGGCAGCTAGCTACCATGGGCCAGACATGACCGGTGGGGGGGGATAGGAACTGAGAGATGAGCACTTCTTTGTTCCTCAGGACGGATACACTGAAACTCATGTCACAATACCTTTAGTGGGAGTGAACTAGATAACTCATCCTCAGATTGCCATTTTCCCCTTCCCTGTTTCATAGCCTTGGTCCTGCACTCCTGCTTCCTGGGATGACCTTCCCAAATAAACTACTTCTATGCACGCAGTTGTCTTAGGCTCTACCTTCCTGGGAACCTAAGGTTGTGACAGTACCTTCAAAATATATCTTCAGTTGGACCACTTCCCATCACCTCTACTACTACCAGCCATCAAACCTCCATCAATGCCTGCCTTAATTACCACAGCAATTTTCTAACTGGTTTGCTACTTTTTTTTCAATGTTTATTTATTTTTGAGAGCGAGAGAGACAGACAGACAGACAGCATAAGAAGGGGAGAGGCAGAGAGAAAGGGAGACACAGAATCTGAAGCAGGCTCCATCCAGGCTCTGAGCTGTCAGCACAGAGCCTGACGCAGGGCCCAAACTCATGAACCATGAGATCATGACCTGAGCGGATGTCGGATGCTTAACCGACTGAGCCACCCAGGTGCCCCTGGCTCACTACTTTTATTTGTGCCCTATGTAGTCTGATCGTGGGATAGCAAGTGGAGTTAAAGTTTCATCCAACAAGAGGCTCTAGGATCTGACCCCACCTTCACTTCCTACTACTGTTCCTGGTGTTGGATAAGCTGGTACTCTCTGTTCCTCAAGGACTCCAGGGGCACTTTCACCTCAGGGCTCTTGCTTGTTCTTTGCTCTGTTTGGAGCACTCTTCCTCTCCATAGGTCACTCTCTTCACCTTTCCCTTCTCAAAAATTACTTCTGCACTGAGGTATTTCTGACCATCCATTTTAAAATAACAACCACCCCTAGCATATTCTCTCCCCCTTCCCTGCTGCATTTCTCTCCATAGCACCTAGCATAATTAAGATGCTTTCAGGTTTATTTTGATTCTCTCTCCTTTACTCCAGTAGCTATAAACTGTGTCAGGGCAGAGAATTGTGTCTGCTTCTCTCCACTCTTCCATCGTTGGGCCCACAGAGCCTTGATACCTGGTAGGTGCCCAGTAAATAACTGCTGAGTTAAGCAAGTGAACGAATGTGTATTTTAGAAAATGTAATTCTGGATGTAGCGTAAAGATGGTTGAAAGAAGGTGGGGCTAGAGAACAGAAATTAGGAGCTTAGTGTAGGCAACCAGGTAAAAAATGAAGAAGGCCACATTTGTCATCTTTTAACGGCATCAGTGGAGAGTTAAGGAAGGATTACAGAAGCTGTAGGAGAGTAAAATGATTGTGTTGTTGATGGATTGGGTATGATGGATCAGAGAGAGGGAGACCTGTAAGCAGAGTCTCAGGATTTTGGCTTTGGCAGCTGGGATTTCATGGTTATATTTGTCAGAGAGATGCCAAAGATGGAACAGGTGTAGATGGGAAGGCGATACGATGGAGAAACTTCAGGAAGGAGGAAGGACTTAGGATTTAAATATGTTTAGTTTGGTGAATCGGCAAGACCGCTTAGCAGGAAATGAGAGAGATCCAGGAGTCCATTGACTGTGCAGGACTACAGCTCAGAAAAGGGTACTTGGGGATCACTAGTGCCTTGTAAGGCAGTTGTGCCTTGAGGTAGTGACCTCACAAAAATCAAACCAGGAAAAACCATATATTACTCTGTGTTGCTATACGAGCATAGGAGTTCTTAACTGTCGTCTCTATTTCTTTCCTTGACTATTTTAGAAAGACTTAGGAAGAGAAAACCTTGAAAAAAACAAAAGAAAAAAATATATCCTTGATTCATTTTTGTTGGCACATTTTGAAAGAATGAAAAAGGCATTTATCTTAGGATGAAGTGTCTGAGTACCTCTGGAGTACAAAGAATTTACCTTTAGCTTCTTCTGGCCAGCCTCAGACTCTGTGTTTTACTTTCACAGCCATCTTCTTTTATTGAAAACATGTTGAAGTACTTTTTTCCCCTCTTTATTCACCGGAAATGAGTAAGTTCTTTAGTAAAACATCCAGAATGCATGTAATAAAAAAATGTCTAAATGTTTCAAGTAAGATTTCTGGCATATATTTATCTGTTTAGTAATATAAATTTTAAGTGGTTGTGCTCGTCACCAACATTTTTTCATGTATTTTGAAGCTTAGATTTTTGCCAATAGCTTTTATACCTCTGGTGATTTTTATTACCTTATTTAGTAGAGAGTTGAGTGTTTTGAACTGGTCTTTAACCTAGAAATTTATTAAACAATTTGATTTCCCAAGGGGCCAACACTGTTGGAAAAGATTACTATATACAAATCTCTAGGCCAGTAGAGGATAAGAGAGGGGAAAGATACTGCCCAAGGAAATTTATAGAAATGCAAACAAAATCATGTTGTCTGATCTGAGATCTTCTCATAGTTGGTGAGTGCACCTTAGCTTTGGAGGAAATCTTGTTATTTGAATTTAATCCTTGGTATTTAATCTCATGTTGACACTTTGCATTACACTAATAAGATGTTAATGATCTCATAGTCTTAGCTTGCATTGGATACTCACCAGGGTGCCGAGACATTATGGGCTACATTGCCTGTAACTGTCAATAGATACATGCATGAGATCTATCGCTGACAGTGAAATTATGATTCTTCATTAGCTGGAGGAAATTCTGAGAACCACAATTCAGGGGCCCAAGACACTTGGTATTTAATTAAAAGAATATTTGGGGCACCTGGATGACTCAGTCATTTGGTTAAATATCTGACTCTTGCTTTCAGACCAGGTCATGATCTCAGTTTGTGAGTTCAAGCCCCAGGTAGAGCTCTACTCTACTCTCGGCGCAGAGCCTGCTTGGGATTCTCTGTTTCTCTGCCCTTCCCCTGCTTGCTCTCTCTCTCTCTCTCTCTCCCCCTCTCTCCCTCTCCCTCTCCCTCACTCCCTCCCTCTCAAAGATAAATAAACTTTAAAAAAAACACTTTACTTAAAAGAAGCCTCAGTATTTAAGGAAGCTTTGAAAACTAGAAATAGCTGTATTAGGGTTCTCTGTAGAAAGAGAGCCAAGCCCAAGATCTGTAGTCGGCAAGTTGGAGACCCAGTAGAGCCAGTGGTGTAGTTCCCATCTGAGCAACTGGGCAGGCTTGAGACCTGGAAAGAGCTGATGTTTCACTTGAGTTTGCATGCAGGAAAAACCTGATGTCTCAGCTTGAAGGCAGGGAGAATTCTCTTATCTGGGGAAGAGTCAGGTTTTTTTGTCCTATTGAGGTCTTCAGCTGATTGGGTGAGGCCCATTTGTATTAGAGACGGCAATCTGCTTTTTACACAGTCTATCAGTGTCAATGTTAAGCTCATCACAAAACACCCCCCACCCATGGAAATACCAGAATAATGTTTGACCAAATATCTGGGTACCCTATAACTGTGTCATGTTGGCACATAAAATTAACCATTGCAAGAATTTATTTTAAATCTGTACAAATTCATTTAATCAGTAAACATTTTAAACATGCTTTGTGGATTCAGCATAAGGTAAGACATTTTGAGTATCTAAAATAGAAGATAGGAGGCAGATAACCCCTAATAAGACCAAAATAAAGTATTATCAAATCAAGAAAAGCCAAGTTTTTTTTAATACTTTCTTATTTATTTATTTTTTAATATATGAAATTTATTATCAAATTGGTTTCCATACAACACCCAGTGCTCATCCCAAAAGGTGCCCTCCTCAATACCCATCCCCCACCCTCCCCTCCCTCCCACCCCCCATCAACCCTCAGTTTGTTCTCAGTTTTTAACAGTCTCTTATGCTTTGAAAGCCAAGTTTTTTTGATGTTAACATCCACAAAGACATTTCTCATGTATAGTGAAGCAAACTATGTGAGACTAAAATTGAGTTTCTTATTCTGAACTTTAAATTAGTAAGCAGAAATTAAGAGAAGCATATACTTTCTTTTTATTTTTCTTTCCTTTTTAACATTTATTTCACAATGTATATTCATCATGAAGGTGGTAGTATAATAATCGTAAAGTCATGAACCAGTATAAACTTAATCTTTAAAACAGTCATTATCTGGTAGATAATCACAAAAAAATCTTTAGCATTCTTTGCCTCTGAGTTGCATTATTTTATTCTTCTCTCATAATTGTAAGCCACTGTTTTGTGCTATGTGTTTCTGAATTCCAGCAATGTAAAATGTTTTTGTTTATTGGGCATGGTAGGTAAGCAAAATTTTGGTTTCAGTTTTTATTTGAAAAAGCACGAGTGTCCTTATAAACACAATTATTTAGCCACAAAGTGTAGCCTATTAAATAGTCCTTACAAGCATCTAAGGACTCTCTTTATCCCACCTATACCCAGTCCCATGCACATTTCAGCAAGTGAGAAGTACAAGGCAATTGGGGAAATGATTTTAAGAATTTAAAAGTGTAATTTGGATTATTTTGACATTTTAGAGTCAAGTACAAAACAAAAATTATCTGGAGTGCCTGGGTGGCTCAGTCAGTTAAACATCTGACTCTTGGTTTCAGCTTAGATCATGATCTTGCAGCTTCATGGGTTTGAGCCCTGCCTCAGGGTCTGTGCTGGTAGTTCTGAGCCTGCTTGGGATTCTCTCTTTCTCTCCTCTCTCTCTGCCCCTTCCCCACTTGTGCTGCCTCTGTCTGTCTCAAGATAGAGAAATAAACTTTAAAAAAACATGAAAATTATCTGATTATTTATTAAAAAGCATTTAAATGATTTAATAATTCTGAATTTGGCTCATATTGGAAATTACAGACTAGGGATCCTATTAAAAAGCATACCGATTTTCTCAACTTAATATTTATGTCCTACCTTCTCCAAATATGATGGATGTGTTTCTTATTTATGGTTGCCTGATAATGGCAAGGTAGCTACTTTCATAATTCCTAGACTTTGTGGGGATACCTTTATAGAAAACTGTATATTTATCTTTTTTGGTTGAAGACATAAAAATACTAAGAGAAAAGTGGAAAAATTGTTGCTGTATATCTGCAAGTAGCAAATACATTTTTTCCTCTTTTCTAGGTGCATTTTTTAGCCTGATTCAGTGAATCAGCTGTGGTGGGTTTTGGAGAGATTTGTTCTCAGTGAGTTAATACTGGACTTGCCAGGCCATTTGTATTTCCTAAGATGACCCTGGGGACACTGGCATTGCCATGGTGTCTTATGGCCATCTCCCTGCTTTGGCACCTAGGAAACATTTAAGGCTATGGTTTTCATCAGGAGAAATCTATCTGTGTGATAATATTCCCTGACTGCTGTATAGGATTGATGTAAAATGTAACAGTTTGGCGAATGCATTCTTTGAAGACTCAAATCCAGTGTGAAAACATTTTTTTTTTAAATAAAGAAGGTTTGTGGCACTTTCATAATAGCTGGACCTGCCCTGTTGATCTAGATCAAAATCATTTCCTCACATCATCATAGCCATTTTACTGTTCAGTGGTGCAGAAGGCATCGTGAAGAGTTGGTGAAATGCTTTGAATCATTCAGAATTGGATGAAGGATAAAAATGGAAATATCTCCAACCGAGGTGATACTATGGAGAACCTCTTATAGGAGCAAAAATAAAAGTATCTCCACACTAAGAATTTTTTTTTAAGTTTTCTAATGATGTGAACCATTCCGATAAATGTCTAACACAAAACTGAATACTTACAGTTCCACTTAATCTTTCTTCATGCTTATTCCATTATGGAGTCTTAACTATTTTCTTTTTGAGCTTTTAGGGAAAGGAAACACAACTTCTCTTGATGTTTAATGAATATTTATGAAGTCCTTTGACTATTAAGGACTCATTAACATTCATTTTAAAGGAAAAGAGTTAAGAACACTTCTAAGGCCAAAGCAGAATATTGTGGCAAGTAGAAACTCACATTTCTGTTTCATTTTTGTGAACTGTAAGTCAGAAATGCTCTGCAAATCAACTGAGATTTGGTCTTTAAAAAATGAATCTAGATAGTAGTTTGAATATAATAGACATGTTTGCTTTTTTACATGATGACTTTACTTTTGTATGGACTATTGTCTTGGTGAGTGTTGTTTTGTTTTGTTTTCTGAAGATACTAGGAAACCCTGCTTTTATATGTCACCTAATGTGTAGATCAGATTTCAGAGTCAAATTTATTATTTTATTTTATTTTATTTTATTTTATTTTATTTTATTTTATTTTTATTTATTGTTTTAATGTTTACTTTTGAGAGAGAGAGAGAGCATGAGCAGGGGAGGGGAAGACAGAGTGGGAGACACAGAATCTGAAGCAGGTTCCAGGCTTTGAGCTGTCAGCACAGAACCCAATGCAGGACTGGAATTCATGGACCTTGAGATCATGACAGGAGCCAAAGTTGGGCATTTAACCGACTGAGCCACCCAGGCGCTCCCCGAGTCAGATTTTTTGTGTTTAAATTTCAGTTTCAACTCTTTCTAGCTTTATGACCTTGAGCAAGTTCTCAGTGCCTCAGTTTCTGCATTGTAATTTAGGGGGAAATGGTGCTACATGACTCATAAGCTCGTTAGACAAATCACCTGAGTTAATACATGAAAAACACTTAGGATCGTGCCTGACACACTGGTTTTCTTGGCCTTGAGAATTTTTTCCTTTCACTTTACACTTCTTTGGCCCTTCGGAAAGGTCTTTGTTTCCCCCTGGCTGAGGTGGTGCAAAAGAATAGTTTGTGAATGAATCTTTACTTCTGATGGGTAGTGTTTTAGTTTACTTTTTTTTTTTTTTTCAATTTTTCTCCATTCTTTATTCCCAGCACCGCAAGTCCCTGTGTCCTGCCACTTCCAGGTTCCTTGGGCTGCAGTTGTTCTCTTGGTCCAAAGATGACCCACAGAATATAAGAATGCCTTCGATCACTTTCAAAAACATAGGCTTTTATGAATGAGAAATTGCTAAAGTCGAGCTTTTTGAAGCAAGAGCAATTATACCACTTTTGCTGTTACTCCATATAAGTCATTGTTATTTGGTAATGGAAATAAATATGTGGGCATAGAATCAAATAGTGGCCTAGACATGCCTGTTCATCATTGTTTTTAAAATTGTTTTTTAATGTTTATTTATTTTTGAGAGAGAGAGAGCGAGCAGGAGAGGGGCAGAGAGAGAGAGAGGGAAACAGAATCCGAAGTAGGCTCCAGGCTCCGAGCTGTCAGCACAGAGCCCGATGCGGGGCTCAGATTCACAAACTGCAAGATCATGACCTGAGCCGAAGTCGGACGCTTAGCTAACTGAGCCACCCAGGCACCCCTAATCATTATTTTAAATATGAAATAGAAGTATGTGACCCTGAACATGCCAGATCTGGTCTGAAATAGAAGTATGTGTTGTGATGAGCAGAGAAGTACTAAAGCATCAATTTGTGTATTTCTCTTTCTGTGGGCTTAACATTTGGCAGATATAAGCACTGACCTGGAAACCAAACCTTGGTAGTTCTGTTGATAAATATATTCATCTAAAGAATATCCCCACTTATTCTTAAGTAATTTAGCATCCTACTTTAGTCACTATGGGTTGGTCATAAGATTACATTTGTCTTTGTGAAGTACTGAGTTGCTGTTGTTTAAGTCCAAAACTTATCTTTAAAACAAGCTTCACACATTTAATAATAATTAGTCATTATTTCCACTGGAATTTTTACTGCTCTTCTCTCAGTGTATGCAAGGCATTAGATCTGTTTCACAGCAACTGCGTAAACTTTCACTTCTAATAATTATTCTCTGTTGGAGAAGTGATTGGTAGATTTATGATTTTTGAGAAGATGCTGATGAATCTTCTGTGACTTATTCTTCAGTGTTTCAGATGCATCATAGGGAGGCTTTATTTTCCCTTGTTATGTGCGCATGATACAGTATTAGTAACGACCCTGATATTATATTATAATCCTTTTACCATTTAATGGCTGTTGTATACATTGGGTATTTACCCCTAGTTTTGATTGATGTTAAATTTGCCTTTACAGTTCTTAGCAATCCAGTCCTCATTTTGGAGTGCAAAGTCTTTAGCTTAGCGAGCACGACTCATTATTTCTGTATTTTCCAGGTAGGCACTCAGCGCATTGGTACTGATGAGTCTGCTTCTTGGTGTATGCCATAATAAGGCTTCTGTCTCCCGGCTCAGTGTAGTCCATAGGTTGCTTCTCCCAGCTGCTGTCAGAACCCCGATGTCCATTTGCTTTCCAGTTGAAGACCGCAAGAGCCACAGCGTCCACGATGTTAAGTTGGCTAATGCAAAGAGAGAATGAAGAGCAGACACAGATGCTGAACTGTGAATGTTCTGTGACTGTAAAACAGGCTTAATTTGTGTGTGTGTGTGTGTGTGTGTGTGTGTGTGTGTGTGAATAGCAGAATGTTCAGAGAGCATGCAGAAAGGTTTCCTAAGTTGTATGCAGAAATGAAAATGTTCAGCGAATGGGCTTGTCTCTTCCCAAGAGTCCTAACTTAATTTATAACACTCATTTCATTGTATATGTAGTAAAATTTTGGGATGAACTGGTGCTTTGCATGGAGGGACTAGCTTATTTTGTGCTTTGCAGGAATCCAGTTTGACTTCATTAGTAGTGTACTCAAGAAGGTCTTACAGTTAGCTTGCCTTTTAGTCCATTATTATAATGGTTATATTTGCTCATATAAACTACTTTGAAAAGTTAGAAAGTAATCTAGTTAAAAAATTTTTTTTAAAGTTTATTCACTTTTGAGAGAGAGTGAGAGACAGAGCATGAGCAGGGAAGGGGCAGAGAGAGAGGGAGACACAGAATCCAAAGCAGGCTCCAGGCTCTGAGCTGTCAGCACAGAGCCCGATGCAGGGCTCAAACTCACAAACTGGGAAATCATGACCTAAGCCGAAGTCAGATGCTTAACTGACTGAGCCACCCAGGCGCCCCTAGTTTTTTGTTTGTTTTTTTAAATATGATTTTATACTTGAAAACTTTCCTTCAAAGATTCACAAAAGCTGAAATCAGAGTTGGATGAATATATGAGCCAGTTTGGATCAAATAATGAAATTCTTTTTAAAAAAAAAATTTTAATGTTTTATTTATTTTGGAGAGACACAGAGAGAGACAGAACACCAGCGGGAGGTGGGCAGGGAAACAGGGGGAGACACAGAATCTGAAACAGGCTCCAGGCTCTGAGCTGTCAGAACAGAGCCCAATGTGGGGCTCGAACTTGGAAACAGTGAGATCATGACCTGAGCCAAAGTCAGACAGACACCCAACCGACTGAGCCAACCAGGTGCCCCAGATAATGAAATTCTTGGTCACAAATTTCAGCTAATAATAATCTAGAAATTGTTCACACTTATATGGGGCAAACTCTGCTCAAGGAACTGTTGTAACCATTTTATGTAGATGAATAAGCAAATACTGTTGTTATCCTCATTTTACTGATGAGGAAATGGAGATTCTTGGAGGTATATTGTGAGGTTACACAGCGACTCATATTTCTGTTTGGGCAATGTAACATAGATGGTGAAGGAGATGGATGCTGTTACAGGCTGGAAGATTATTATGAGCAAAGGCATGGGCTTATGGATAACATGGTGAACATAATAAGAGTAAGGTATGGACAGGGAGCAGACCATGGGAGGAGAGAAAGCTGGGAAGATAGGTTGAATCAATTCATGAAGAACCTTGAATGCCTTCTTAAGAACTTTAGAACCATTAGAGTTTTTTGCTTAGCTTTTTGGTTTTGCAAGTTCATGCATGTGTGTTGTTATTTTTAGAAGGCAGCAGTGCAAATAACGGATCATAGAAGTGGGAGAGAGATCAGAGAGTACTGCAGTAGTACTGATTAGGGACAGGGATAAAGAGGATAGAAAGGAGGGACTCCAGCCAATAGCTCATATTTTGCCATAAGGGAACATGGCAGAAATAGGAAAACCCGTCCTTGCTATGGGGGGAAAAGAAACCAAAGCTACACACAGGTGCTGAGGGTGATGATGACTGATCCTTCTTCTCCTCCTCCTCATTATTATTAAGTAGTATCATTATTATTGAGTGATTTGGTTTAAGCAGTTATGAGGAATAGTGAAAAATCTCAGCTCCACCCGAAGACCTTAATTCCAAGCCTTAGGCATTTATAAACATGGGAATAACTGTACCTGCCTTGCTGGGCTGTGGTAAGAATTGTATGAAAACAGGTGAAAGCTCTTGGAACAGTGTTTCACCTCTGGTAAGTACTCTGTAAAGAATAGTGGTATTTCTTTCATTTGTTAATTATTTCAGCCATTATTTATTTGCGTGAAACATACAAAGTACATTATTATTGCCTTTGCAGACAGGAAAGGGTTAATTGATAAGCCACTTTCTACAGTTTTCAGATTGTCTTCATACATTTTAAAGTGAGTGTCCATATTACATGTATATTCTTTTAACTCTATTCTGATTACAAAAGAGGAACTTAGAGTCCAGTGAAGTTATGTAACCAGCTTTGCATGATTCTCTATCAGTGGAAGGGCTAGATTAAATGTGGGCCAGTCGTAAAACTTCATTAACCCTTTATGTGGATGTCACTGAATGCATAGGTGTGTAATTTCTGGATCTGTTTAACACACACATATGCTCATGCGAGCGTCTGGCAAAGTTGAAGATGTTACGAAGATATGAAATATCGTTAGAAAGTAGTAGCTATTGTTACTTAGCAGTTAGTAATAACATGTAAAGTGAACTGAATGTGGCATACGAGCCAGACTGTTTTAAAGATACGTTTATAAGGGGCGCCTGGGTGGCTTGGTCGGTTAAGCGGCCGACTTCGGCTCAGGTCATGATCTCGCGGTCTGTGAGTTCGAGCCCCACGTCGGGCTCTGTGCTGACAGCTCAGAGCCTGGAGCCTGTTTCAGATTCTGTGTCTCCCTCTCTCTCTGCTCCTCCCCTGTTCATGCTCTGTCTCTCTCTGTCTCAAAAATAAATAAACGTTAAAAAAAAAAGATACGTTTGTGGAAAGTTCTCCGAGGCAAAGTTGGTCTAACATACTGAACAACCCCAGCTATGAGTAAGTGATATTGGTATTCTTCATGCGACGCATATGTTTCTGTAGGGTCGTTCCTTTGAACGGCGCCATGTTTATCAGCACCCGCAGGAGCCATGCCATGGTAGTGCAATTTCCACATGTCTTTCCTTTTAAACAGTGAAATCCTTTTATAAAACAATTAGAGAGTGGCTAAAATTGACTCCAAATTGGAAGTATGACTTAGTACCAGTAGTTATTACCAGTAACGAATACCAGTAGCTCATTGATCATGCTCGGGAAAACAGACGTAGGTGTTTTTAAGACTATTTCTTAACTAGTGTATACCTTTAAATTGGTGGTGGGTTTTGGTAGTGGCTTTATACCTTATGTAATTGGAGTGAAAGGTGTATCCTTTTCTGTATTGCAAATGTCGCAGTCTTTTCTGTCATGTTTGAAGCCTGGATTTCAATAAAATGAAGTGAACTAACACTTATTGGGCATTTACTTTGTCTCAGTCACTGGCTTTTTGTGCTAAGCGCTTTATACAGTACTTCATTTAATCTGACCAACAGTCATGTGAGAAGTACACATTATTACTTCTGTTTTTAAGATGGAGACACGAAGGTCTAGAGGAACTAATGTATTTTCCCACAGACATAGAGCTACTTAGTTGAGCTGGGCGTGGTCTCAAGCCATGTGCTCCCTTCCGCAAATGCCCCCCAGGTTACACTGGAATTAGAGACAGTGTTCAGAATCTTCCTCTCAAACCCAAGTTCCAATGTTATACTCCTCATTCACCCAAAATATAATGTAGTTGAATTGGCTCTGTCAAAGTGTGTATTTGAGTTTTGAAATTTTATGGATAGGGAGCAGAAGGAGTGTCAAAAATTCAGCCGAATTTTTACATTTTGTTTCCGATTTTACCAAATAGCAATCACAGTAGCGCATACACACACACAAACACACACACACACACACACACACACACACACACACACACACACCTGAGATAACATCGTAATTATAAATATATATGAGATAATTGTGTTTGTATGTTCTCTCATATTAGGTGATCCTTCAAACTTCTGTGATAGAGTAGTTTTTCTCCAGACCCAGCCAACAGAATTTATTGCATGTTTGGGAGGAGCCACACTCTATACTAGACGGTGAGGATATTGTGGTTAACCAATGAGATATAACTCCTACTCTTACGCAGTTTATATTCTGGATGGAATATTCTAAATATTTCACCTGAGTGTGAAACAATAGCACATTTCAGACCTCGTACTGAAAAGATACTTTGAGACTGTCTCCATATAGTATTTGTAGGCAAGGGGGAAAAAGTTCTGCTAGGTGTATCCCTTCTTTAAAACCTTTATATGATATAAAATCTGACTTTTCTTAATTCAGAATTGGTTGTTTTCTGCAGAAGTAAAGTAAAACTGATCTATGTTTGGAAATCAGACTTAAACTGAGTTCAAATCAACACACAAACAGATGTAGTGAAAATTAGAGAAAAGCTGGTCTTCCTGTAGTCAACTTTTCAGTGTTCACCTATGAAAAAGACAAAAATCACACACGGCAGAAACAGAAAAATGCTGCCTGTGATGGCTTACAACCCCAAATCAAAGCAAACACACAAAAATAAACCAGGACCGATTAGTGCCACATTTGGAACACTTGTTTTCTCTTTTTGATTACTTTCCTGAGGATGTGAACTTTCTGTATGTGTTTGTTTCACACTCATATTAGTGAGTCATTTCTTCAGAAGAGTTTGTCAGCGTTTCATAACTGGAAGCATGTCAGTGGTGCTAGGTCAGTTAAGGTTCTGTACTCTGTGCCATTTAGAGACCAGTGAAGAGCATTAAAGCATAAATTGACAGTAATAATTTCTTTCACGGGTATTTGATGTACATAATACTTTTTGTGAGCAATGTGTTTCCAAGTAAACATCTCTGTTTCGATCTCAAAAGAGTCCAGTGTTTATCCATGTTTTCGTAATTGTTTTTCTTTTAAAAATCATCTTATACCCCCTTCTCTTCCACCATCCTTAAAATCTCCTAACTTATCTTAAGATATATATAATTTTACATCTAATTCTGATGACCAGTAGTTGCTCATCCAGTGTGGCAGTTATCAAAGTATGATTTTCAAGCATAATAATAATGTGTATTATTGACATTTGCAATGATGATACAAAAGAAATGCTGGGCAGAGCTGCTGGTAGAATCTTAGCACAAATCAAGACAGGGCACCAAACTGTATTTTATATTCCTCACTGCCATGTACTCACAGTAAAAACAAGCCACCAAACTGTCCAGCCAATGAAACACCAAATCAGCCAACCAAATAAACAGCTACCCAACCAACCAAACACCAAACAGAAAACGCTAGCTTCATCTAATAATATCCTGAATTAAGTCATAAAAATTATTAATTTTATTAAATTCCAACCTCTGAGTAAATGTCTTTTTATATTCTGTGTGACCAAATGTGAGGTATACATAATGAAATGTTTCAGCATACCGAACATTAATGGTGACTTTGAGACTTCTTTCATGAAACACAATTTTTACTAGAAAGAATGACAAACTGTGGTTATTTAGTTATGAGTATTTACAGACATAGTCTCAGAAATGAAGGGAAATAAGCCTGTTACTTCAAGGAAAACAATGAACAGTATTTATTCCTAATGATAAAACTCAAACTTTCAAAAAAAAAAGGACTTTGGAAAGCTTGTATCTGCAGAACTGATCTGCCTAGCTGAGTGAACCAAGATTTTTCTCCAATCAGTGTCCATGTTTTATATTCATACATGTGTAAAAAATCCATTCAAAGTGCACAATAGAAAGTAGACTTTAATTTATCAGAATATGAAAATTTCATTCATAAGGTTTCAGATTCCACATTGCATCTAACTTTTAGAAGACTCCTACTTGTCCAGTTTTTATGTAGTATCAAAGAATAACCACTATTATGTGAAAAGGCTATTAAAATATCCCTCCTTTTCCAGCTATGTGTTTCTGGCTATATAGTCTTCATATATTTCCACCACAACAACATATTGTGACTTATTTAATGCAGAAGGCAGATATCCAACTTCTTCTATTAAGTTAAACATTCAAGAGATTTGAAAAAATGTAAAACAGTGCCACTTTTTGTCACTATTTAAAAAATATATACATGTTAAGGGGTGCCTGGGTGGCTTAGTTGGTTGATACTAGCTCAGGTCATGATCCCAGGGTCATGTTGGGCTCTGCGCTGAGCATGGAGCCTGCTTAAGATTCTTTTGCTCCTTCCGCCCCTCTCCCTTGTTCGTTCTCTCTCTCTCTCTCTCTCTCTCAAAAATGTCAAAACAGATTATTATTAAAACAATTTCTTTAATTGCAGCTGACACACAATGTTACACTAGTTTCAGGTGTACAACATAGTGATTCGACAACCCAATATGTTATGCTGTGCTTACCACAAGTGCAGCTACCATCTGTCATCATATGACACTATTACAATACCATTGACTATATTCCCTGTGCTGTGCGTTTCATCCATATGCTGTGACTTACTCATCCCATAACTGGAAGCCTATGTCACCCACTCCCCTTCACCCGATTTCCCCGTCTCCTCACACCCTTCCTCTCTTGCAACCATAAGTGTGTTCTCCATATTTGTGGGTCTGTCTTCTACTTTTTTAAAACTTGTGCATTTATGTTTTAGATTCTACTTATAGGTGGAATCATGTGATATTTGTCTCTCTCTGTCTGACTTCTGTTACTTAGCAAAATACCATCTAGGTCCATCCATGTCACAAATAAGAAGTGCTCATCCTTTTCTATGGCTGAGTAATATTCCATCATATGTCTTTTTAATCCATCCATCAATTGATGGACACTTAGGTTGTAAGCATCTTGACTGTTGTAAAATAAAATGGGTTCATTATTTTAAAATGAATTACATATATTTAAAAACTATTCAGTTTTAATTTCTAATATGGTTAATATTGAAAACTGTAATTACATGAACAAAAAATTTGGTGTCTTCAATAATTTTTAATAGTGAAAGGGGTCCTGATAACAAGACATTCGAGAACTGCCATCTGGAGGAGTCCTTCTTGCTCTTGGAGACCAGAGCTTCTCTCTCACATTGGTCTGTTTCTCACTTGTTTGTTTTCAGGCAGATCACCTCTCCCATCTCCAGGTCTCTTACTCATAAAATGAGCATTTTGAAGAATACATTATATGAGATTTATAAATAATGGGGTGTAGATAAATGATTACATCTTATTTAATCCTCTCAAAACCTCCTTGAAGTGTAAATATTATTATTATGAAGTATTTGAGACCAAAAGAAATTAAGAATTTGCCTAAGGGCATAACTAATACATGGCGGAACAGGAATTCTTATATTTTATTAATATGATATTTAGTACCCTCTTTTCATGCTGTAGATATGAAAAAAGAATGAAGCAAAGTAGAAGTTACATAGAACTAGAATGTGCTTGAAGAAGAAGGGAGGTTAGAGAACGTATCATCCTACCGTCTTTTTTTTTTTTTTTTTAAGATTTTATTAAGTGATCTCTACAACTAGTGTGGGGCTCGAACTCACAACCCTGAGATCAAGAGGTTGCATGCTCTACTGATTGAGCCATCCAGGTACCCCTCTTCTTACCATCTTATTTTCCTGGTAAAGTAATTCAGGGTGTATCAAGTACAGTGTTGGGACCCCGAAATTGCTTTGAGCCTGGCAGCATTTTAACATAATTATTGTTGTTCTTACTTAGTCTTTTTTTATTCTTCTTTGTTTGGCCAGACCCAAATAACTCAAGTATCTTTGGCAAGAATTATGCTTACCCATGTCACATAGATGCTAATGAAAACAAACACAAAAACAGGTGAGAAAGACAGCTTATGGTAAATGACCATAACCCTCTATGACACTGGCTAATACTCATTACTTCTGTTGCAACAAAATTACCAATGCATTTTTTTTTCAGGCTGGAGGAACTCTGTGCATGTTAGAAATTTAGCAGAAGTGATTTAAAATGGGTATATGAGGGCAGACCTGATACTGTGTTAAAGCAAAAAGAACTGAAGGTGTTTGAAACAGGAAAGCGCTTATGATCAAGACCAGACAACCCATCTCCTCAGAGCAGACTAATAAGATTTCAGGATAACACTCCTGGTTTTGGTGACTCGTGGAGAGGAGGGTGTATGGTACTGTACTGTGCATGCTGACACTTCTGCTTTTCACCTACAACCCAAAGATACCTTACGGAGGATGGAATTAAGGTTTGGTACCATCACTCTGTTATGTGTATTCCTTTTTGCCTTGCTTTACAGCCCCCATTTTATTATTCCTAAGTAGAATTTAAAACAAACTTAATCGATTGAGTTAATAGGCTGTGTCAGAATAAAATTCAACGTTTATTTAAACAGAGTTTGTGTAAATACTAAGCTCAAGAGAAATGAAAGTTGTTTCCAGACTACTCTGTTAGTTTAATTTTGGAAATTCACGACCACTCTTCATTGTTGGCTGTTTGTCCCGTCATTCCGCCCCCACTCCCGCTGTCTCTAATACAGCATAGCCTCCTGTCAGTCTCTTCAGATCCCTGTGTCAGTAAACTCACTTTTTGCAGACTCACAAGCATAAATAACTTTATATGTATGTGATATTCCCTCAATATGTAAAAGTAAATGTCATCCTTAAAATCTGCCTGAAATTAGGTGGGTGAAGTCAGGAATATCCCTATTTACATCCATACCCCGATTCTGTGTGTGTGTGTGTGTGTGTGTGTGTGTGTGTGTGTGTGTGTGTGTGTGAATGGTTTCCTGTGTTTGTAGCTGGGCAACTTGGATTCATTTTTACTCTTCATGTCCATGACTAGTTACGATCTTAGGCAATGGGAGGTTATATGTCCTTTTCCCAAATTCTTTATTAAGTCAGGATAGAGGTGGAAGTAGTGAGACCTGTTATAGGGTCTGCAGTATTTTGGTTACCAGAGCAACCACTGCTTCTTGCTGCATATGATTCTTTTCTTTAGAAACACCTGTTATCACTCTTTGTTACTCATCCGGGGAATGCAATTATGGGAAAAGCAGTCAGTGTGTGGCACTACCATATTATGGTGTTGACTCAGGGTCATTTCCTTCACACTAAATTTCTAATCTAGACAGGTATGTTTGGCTGAGTCTTTGCTAGTGATCTAGTTCATTCATCGGTCTTCCTTACACAAACATGTCCTGAGAACCTGTGTTTACTGCCGACACCTTCTTGGTGAATCATCACTGTGCTGGTGTTTTAAATAAACCTCTCTGGACATTATGGAGATTTCCAAGTCAGTAGCATAGCCTGGGCTAGAACTCATGATTCTTACACCTGTTTGGAGTCTAGTTATCCTGTTACACGTGTGACTTGGCCTATTGTAAGAATTGGTGCTTGGTTACGTGTTTTGTATATAAGTTACTACATTTTGATTTAAAGGCACAAGATAAGCACATCAGGTTTTCCTTTCAGGGTTTTTTGCTCTTTCTTTCGTACACTCGTTTTCTCTTTGTCCCAAGACTTTTCTTCAGCTGGGCTGATCTAGACTGAGCAAATTACTCTTTGCTTATAACCCAGGCAGGCACGTATGATGGCAAACCATCCTCCGTGAGAGAGACTGTCATCCTGGCTGTGCATCTGGGGCTGTGAGAAGAGGTGAGGACCCAACAGACACGCTGGGGTGGCTCCCCTGGGATGACAAGCAAGGATGAAATCTCACGAGCAGGGAGGGGGGTGTGTTGAGTGGAGGGGGACAAACAGGGACATTTTACACCTGGTGTTTTTTATCTCACCGTGAGAGTGGGAAGGAAGAAAAGAGACATCTGGGTCTTTACGAATGTTGAAGTTTTTGAGAAGCCATTGGGGGTTGGGAGACCAAAAAAAAATTGAGAAAGGAAAACAGAAAAGGATCTCAGATCAAAAAGCATATTCTGGTTATGATGCGCACAGGTGTTATATGCAAGTGATGAATCAGTGGATTCTGCTTCTGAAACCAGTATTGCAGTATGTTGTACTGTAAGTGAATTTGAAAAGGAAAAAAAAAGCATATTCTGCACATACACTCGAGTAGAGAGAGCCCTGCTCCTGGTTTCCCCATGCATTGTAGAATATTGTTCATGAAGGCCTCTGAGTTTGCTGCTACTAAGAAGAAAAGTCAAGCCGAGAAACTTGACGTGTGTAGACATGAAATTTCTAAGTAAGTATATCGACCGCTGTCAACACTGTGGCAGAAGTTGAGTGTGCCATGGAGCATCCTGCTCTGAGCATTAGCTCTCGTTTAGGGCATCAGCATTTAGGCATTTGATGATGGTCTTGAGAAGGGGAAAAAGAAAAAAAATGTTTTAAATGTTTTGGTTTTTTGATCCTTAGCTGGGGGAGTTTATTCAGTAGTGAGACATTTTTGAGGTTTGGAAAATTCCAGGAACTTTTGGCAGGAAGAGACAGGTTTTGTGGCAATAATTTGTTACTTGTGGATCCTCACTATGGACACGTGTGGGTTGGGTGTGTGAGAGAGAGGGAAGACGAAGGGTTATATAAATACTGAATCTTTTGAGTGACTGTTAATTTGACTGACAGTGAATTTTTAAGTCAAAATTGATGTGATTTTTCTGGGTCGTTAATAAACATAATCAGAAATCTGTGGCTGTTAGGTCATTTTACTGGGAGGTAGAATTTTTCCAATCTTGATTGGAACCTAGTCATTTAATGGCAACAATATCCTTCTGGCCACTCCTTTTTGTAAGAAATTAAGAATGTGTCATGTTTAAGTTGCTGTTTGTCTTTAATAGAGGTTGTGAACCGCCAGGCACACATTTTTTTTTTAGCATAAGCACTGGTAATTTCAGATCTGAAACACTACTGCCATCTTTCTCTTTCTGTCTTGTTACATCCACAGTCAAAATATAGAATGGTTTTCCCAATGCAAAAATGGCCATTAATGTGAACCAGTTATTCGTAAGCATTTGTCACCGATATCCTAACATTCAATCAAGTTTTTTGTGGCTTGTCATAGGTATCATGATATGACATGAACTTACGTCTATTGATATTGGACATTTTATTGTTGTTGAACCTGTTTTATGGTCAGTGAGAGTGGAACAGAAGAAGCGATATTGGAGAAAACATTAAAGGTTTACGAAGAGGCGGTGGTGAGTTTGCTGTTACTAGCAGAGAAGCTTGTGAACAATACTGCTAAGGAATCGATCTAATGAGATTTGGGATGTTTTTAAAAATTAGTCAGCATTAGTGTAATATTCCTGCAGGGAGCATTTGTAATGCCCACAAGAATGTGTTGGTGGAGGGATCAGATTCCAGGCTAACCTTCGGTTGCTTTCAGTAGTTGACATAATGCACACCTGTGTGTTCTCTTCCCTGACCTCAGAACTGTTTTGAAAAGCTTCTGACATCTGGGAGTGTGAAAAAGAGCAGATTTTGATTTGTTTTCTGGCAAGTAGGAAAAGTAAGTTCTAAGTGTAGTGTTTTACCTGTGTATGGTACTTGCAGTGAGGGCCTTGATTTATCTTCTGTCCTTCTAGACAACTGAAGAATAAAACCTCCAAGGTTCTGTGATGGATTTTTTTCTTAAAGCATTTTAATGTGCTGGAGGTAGATATATATATATATATTTACATAAGAAGTGTAAATAAATGTAAAATGGCACCCAGGTTGTATTCCTTTTTCTCAGAAGGAATCATTTAGTAATTACCTCTCCAAATAGTTAAATTTTTTGTGAGTAGGAATAGTGCTGACGAAGAAAACTCATCTAATTCAACTTTACCCTTTATATAGTGATGGGTAAAGCTCCCCTTGATAAACATACATTTATTCAACATTAATATTACTATAAATGCCACTTAAGGGAAAAGATCAATTTATCAGTAAATTTGCTTTGAACTTGAACCACACTGTGATAACTTTGGTAACTGAAGCAGTTGGCATTTTACAATACATTATGATATATATCTTTAGTATTCAAGGTATAAAATAAAATGTTTAATGTTTTTTGTGTCAGTGTCCCTGGGACCCTAGATTGATTTTTCTTAAAGTTCACAGCTTTTTCTTTTCAAAATTAAGGTCACTTGGTTTGGCATTAGCAGCTTATTCCTTGAAATCCATTTAATTAAGTAGCTTCTGCTGTTTATCCTAAAATGCAGATAAATGGCTTTCAGCACACTGTTTATAGTTTAATAGTTCCTGAAGTGAGTCAACATTATCTGCTAGCGTCTACATGTCATAACTAATGATCTGTCTGCTTAGACTTTCTTGCTAGTGAGGAGACACTGAACTCAACAAAGGCAAGAGCCTGGCAGAGCTGGGGGGTGGGGGGATTGTTTGGGATGGTGCCTATTGGATAACCCTATTGGTGCTTATTGGTATGAAATTGGAAGAGAACTATGTTACCTTGACCACAATTTTAGCATGCATGAAAGCTGTCACAAAGTGCTGTGTTCTAAAGACTGGGGTGAAAATATTTCAGAAGTATCTGTTAGAGGGATTTGTTTTATTCTAGATCATCTATCTAATTAATAATTAGCACAAGTTGAATCCTATTCTGGTCAGGCTGTTTGACATGATAGAGAATGGGAGTCATCAGCAAATTTTCATATTACTACCAAGTAGCTACTGTGGTTTTAATGATTAAAGCAAATATTTTTTTGTCTGCCAAGAAAGATGGAAAGAAAATAAATAACTTTAATTATTAAGTAATCATTTATCATAAATGCAGCCTATTCATTCTGGAAGAACATCACGCTCTTTCCTTAGGGAAAAGAACAAAACAAAACAAAGAACTTACTATGAGACTTTGCTCCTAGTGAGGATCAACAGGCCTGCTGGCCATACTAGTTCAAGTTGATAAATTTTACCAATCTCTAATTCATTAAACAATAACAATTCTTGCTAGAACTTCCTTACTGACTTATTTTCTGGGTTTTTAGTTAGAGAATAGGGCATTGCATAGGTAAACATTGAGAATGGTTCCGTAATAGCTGAAATACCAACTCTTACATTTTGGCGAAATATTTTGTTTGATCTCATATGTTCTTTGTGAATGTGGACAACTTTCTAACTAAACTAAGAGAGGGCCACTGTCCTTTGCTTCCATACTAGTATCACTAGTCTCTGGGAGCACTTTGGTAGTTTAAATAGAACATGAGTAAGTATATATTTCTTACCTCCTTAGTCTGATTCTGAACTTTAAGATCATATACCCAATTTATCAAAATATTTCAGAGCAAAAACATATAACACACATAGATATGTCTCCCTTGTTGTTGATGTAATTTATAATACAGAAACATCTGAAGAAAGAGTTTATGAGAGGTAATTATATTTCATCTAGCATCTGTGTATTCAGATTTTTTTGTTCTTTTTTTTTGGTTGTGTATCATAAGATCTCATACTGATAACTATTTTAAAGAGGAGGAAGGAAACGTTGTGGGCTTAGAATATAATATGTGGGTACATACATTATTAGCATAAATGAGGAGATACAAATTGGATAAAGAAGTGCAAAGGAAGAAAATTTAAAGGTAAGATCAGTAAGCGTTTTCAAAGTCTGGGCCACTGAGTCTACTAGGCTTTATACAATTAAAAAATAAAAATAATAAAATTGCTTTTGGAGAATGTTTTGAAAACTTAAGCCATTTGTTTATCAAAAGAGGGACAGCTTGAGCAGTATCAGGCCAGAATGTTCCAATGTGTGCCATACTCAGATTTAAGATAACACAATCATTGTAATAACATAGCCTCAGTTCAGATCTTTTTTCAGTGTTTCTGCCCAAAAGTCAACAAGATTGTCCTTTGGCAACCTTATTCCTATAAATCAAAGCAAAGGGGATGGTGGTTCAAAATCTCAGCATTATTTTAATGGCCAATTAAGTGTAATTTCAGAAAAAAAAATTTTCCACCTTAAAATATCATCTGTATGTTGCTAGTCATGTACATACCCAGGACCCAATTGAACCATCTTATTTTATTTTGGATGCACAAACTGGATTATGGGAATAGTTTAGGAGAAGGTTAATAGAACATGTTGTGGCATACCTCCTAAATTTTGGTCCTCCTTCAGCTGGCCTCAGAGTGTTACTTGGAACTCTAAATGCACTATTATCTCTAACACACACTCTGAATATAAGTTCTATGACTTGTCAAATTATGATTAGAGGGAATGTTTTTATGGACACATGAATTTTTTTTTTACTCTGCTGTTCCTAATATATATCATAGAGAGTTTGAAATTTTTTTTTTTTTGTAAACTGCTTGGCTTAGCAGGTAGTAAGTATTTAATCAATGAAAAAAATAAAATATTAAACATTTTCTTTAATGCATATATTTAAATTTCATTTACATTTTAAAATTGGTATATTTTCTTCATTTCATCTCTTCTCGTGTATATAAGTGAATTTTTTGTTTTTATTTTTTAACCATCTGCTATTAGGAAAGGGTATCTGTTTTTTGGATAAGTTTTTTAGATTATTTATTTAAAATGGCACAGATAGTAGCCTGGGGGCCAGATGGTTTTGTGTTTATATAAAGTGTAAAAGGAAATGGAGTGTGAGCGTTGGTGTGAGTGAATGGTCAGCAGCCCTTTTATGACTAAAGCACCAGAACAACAACAGAAAGTAACTTCCATTCCACTGTTCGCTACTAGATTTTATGGCTCCTGAGCATAGCGGCCATGTTTTTCTTCATCTCGGTGAAATCAAAGTGCCTTGCAGACAATACATGTCTCTTAAATCAATTTGGACTTACTAGTAATTTCATGCTGGTTAAAATAAATATTTTATGCTCATTTAGCCATAGACGATGAATAAGCCAGTTGTGTCTCAAATGCAGATTTTATATCAAAAATTTTAATAAGCCAAATGATATGGTGGGTTTAATAAAAAGAAAAACTTAAGGGCATGCATTTGGATTTCAGTTTTCCCAACGTTTTGAAAGGTTCCAAATTATAAGAGGAATTTGACTTCTAGGATTGGTAAACCTCTTTAAAGAAAGACTTAAAAATGTTTACATAGCTGATGAATCTGTGAAGCTGTGCTTATTTTAAAATAAATTTAAGGGTTGCACATTTAGGTGCCATTCTGAGTGTCAGAAGGGTAGTATCAAAAATAGATTTCTAGATATTTAAATGTCCTATATTTTTCTGCCTTGCTTATAATCAGAGGCAGCTTTTAACCATCTGGAAATGATATATAATACACTGTGGTCAGTGGCTTTTTTTTCTTTTCTTTTTATTTATTTTTTTGATTCTAAGGTTTCCTTTCTCTTTTACCTTTCCACTGTCATATGCCATGTATCCTGAACATAGCTCAATGCCTGACTGGAATAATCTGTCTTGCCAGCTTATAATCAAAGGGAGGACTGAAAAAACAGCTGAGCTGTATTAGGCAGCCACAGTCTGGACTGCATTTCTTAACTGCTGAATAACACATCACAGGTGCAGGATTAGTGCTGCCTACGGTGCTGGTCTTTTTAGTGGAAACCCCTAGCAATTCTGTGCCTCCTCCTCATGTCTCATCCCAGGGAACCTGGCAACGATCTATCAAGCGTACAGAAATCAAAAGTGAGTAGTGGGAGAAGCTTTATATCTTGCAGAGCCTGTTTTTGCCCTCCAAAAAGTGTTAGCAAGACCAGTTAAGCCAATGCCGGCACACACAAAAAAATTAAAAAAATGATAGGACTTACTCTTTCTTGGCATAGACGGTGGAATAGAGGAGTTCAAGGGGTTCAAAAATTTTATGCACAAAAATCACATGTCAAGAAAATGCGGTTTGGCTTAGCCGTCCCAGCAGTGTATATAATTTAGGATACTTTTAAACTCCTAAAATTTTTACAACTATTTTGTGCAGTATATGTGTTGCAGTGGGGGTGTGTGTTTATCCTTCCACACTTTCCAACACTGTCATGGTTAAAATCCAGTGTTGTGGCTGTGTTAACACCTTGTGGTGTAATTTAGTTGTTCGTAGTTGTGACATCGTGAATTCTTCTGTTTGCTCCGACATGTAACTCTAAATTCATAGATTATAAAGGTCAAGGTTGCTTTCTTCCAAGTTGGGTTTTTAGAAAATGCAAAACTGTGTTAAAAGTATGATTTAAATATTGGAACAAATGAATGTTTCGAAACTGTAGTTACTAAATCACTTCCTTTTGATCAAGTAGGTTATGAATTATTTTAGCGAGGTAAATACGCACTCAGAAATGAGGGCAAGTATGTTTTAGTATTCGTGTCAGTTTTGGTATCTAAGAAAGCCTTTTTATGCAGCATAACACGTATATGTGAACAAAGTCATGTAGATAGCACTGTAGATTTTGAACAATTGTTTCCTTACAGTTTTTGTCTGAAAACTATGATGGCTTTATAGTACTCAGATTTTGTCTTAATACATTCTGTTGTTGGTTACCATTATTCCATATTGTTTCACCAGGGAGAAACCTTTAAAGTTATTGGTGATGATAGTAGTTGATAATAGTGAATTTTAAGTTAAGATTAAAAAAAAATGTGTATGTATAGTCTCTATGTTTCATGCCTCAAATATTTAAACATTTGAAATAGCAATATATTTGTATTTTTAGGTCAATATGAACCTTAATTAATGTATCCTTAGCAATTACCCAATTAGAGGTTATAGAAATGATTAGAAACAAAGAGATCCTAAATGCTTTCCAGGTTTTTTCCTTTGGGGAAAAAGAATAGCATGAACATGGTGCTTTGGTTTCTGATCTGTCTGCCTTTAAAACTTTAAAACTTACTCTGTCACTTGTCTCCTTTATAGGAGTCTGTTCAGAGTAGTTTTATACATCAAGCAGTCTTGGCCTTGATGAGGCTGCAGAATAAGTGTTGGTGGGGTGGCAAGTTGAACATCTACTTTGATAAGCTTCAGCATTTGCTGTAGCAGAGCACGGAGAGGAGTCACTGAATAAAACTGTAATGCCTGGTGTGGAAATCTGCCAAGTCCACGTTGATTCTTTGACATTGTTGTCACGGGGGCTGTGGTTCGGTTTCTTTTCCAACAATTTGGTTTTGAACAGAGATAAAATACAGAGACGCTTTTAATTTTTACCTCATCCCATCAGCAGTGATTATGCTATTTTACGGATATAGATTGACATTTAATTTGTAAACACAGTGGTCACTTGCTTGTCAAGTTCGTTATTTCTTATATTGATACTTTTATTAAGATACCTATCACCATGTTGTATTTTTGACTGTTTTCAAAGATTTTTAATTTATGTGAACATTTGGTTGAGTGTCTCTAAGTTCAAAAACATACTAAAAACTGAGGGAAAGGTTAACTGTTGTTCAAAAAGTATACATGTGACGTCCAAAGAGGTGTATTCTGTTACGTCAATTATTGTGTTTACTCACGCTCATAACTCTGCATTAGTTACCTACAAAACACATAAATATAAATATGTATGTTGTCTGTTCACATTTATGGAATATTTAATCTTTTCGTGATTTGCTCAAATCATAATCTAGCATCCCATAAAATAAAATACTTATGTGATTTGACGCTTTCACTTTTTATCCAGATGTTTTGGGATTTCTTGGTAGGGCTTTTATGATGTAAAATGTTGAAAACATGATTATCCTACAGAACCTGAGTGATGTGGTAATGTGGATGTGTGAGTATGGTGAAAACAGAAACAATTGCCAGTAAATGGAAACATGTAGAAATATTTTGTGATAAAAGCCCTAGTTCCTGTAGAGAACCAGCACATCGCTAACATTTTTAAACTAATATGTTTTCTTAACCTACTCAGCAGTGTCAACAATAAACCACTGAAACGAAAACCTGTCAGTATCCCTGGTTTTTGTGCTTATGTTTTCTGTAAGAGATATTGGTTCATTACTGCCACCCATAGTGATCTTCCCTCCTATGCACTCCTACCTAGGACTTACTTATATTTGACAATTATATGTGGCATTATGACATCTATTTGATTGTTTTCATATACTGTTTTATGGTTTTCCATATGTAGTTGATTTGTCTCACCATGTTCCACATGTAGTCGATTTGTCTCAGCAGCAAGATTGTCATTTTGTTGGGGGCTTTTCAAGGGTTCTGGGCCATTGTGTTATGATGGAATGGATTTAATGATTATTTGCTAAATAATTAATGCACAAGAGGAAAAAGGAAAATTAATAATATAGTAGTTGGCTTTGCACAAATTCTCGATGTTTCTTGAACCCAAAACTCTGTATTTTAAAGACTTTTTGCTCACAGGGATGAGTCTAGAAAGAAAGGGAAACTAAAAGTAAGTAAGATGAAGCAAAAGAGAGGAGAATTGAAGAGAAAGGGAAATGCAGGATGAGATAAAGAAGATGGGGAGAGAAGAAAAAGAAAGAAAAATAGAAAATAAAAATGTAGGAGATGAAGGAGTGGGGAAAAGGAACAAAAGAATTGAGGTAGAGAAAAAAGGTGAAGAATGAACATAAAAATTGAAAAATAAGCTTACGCAGCACAGCAAATGACAGTGATGTACTATTATTCACTCTTTCTACTTGCAAGGAACTATGGCAGGTCTTTCCTGGGAATATCTCATCCAGTCTTTATGGCAAACCAGTGAGTACCGCTGCTCCTCCATGAAGGCGAAGTGACTAGCAAAGGGCAGAGAGCGAGGGAATAGCGGATCTGGGTTTGAACTGTTTTGACTGTTTCATCCTCTGTCTTGGTCAAGGCTGGGCCCGCTGCCTGCTGACCATACCTGATACCGATTTCTCATCTGACATTTCATCCCCCCTCTATAGTATTCTCAGGAACTCACCACGGAATCTTACCTTGTCCCTCTCTCCTCTGACTTCTGAGACTCTTGAAGGAGAAAGGCTTCCATGTGCAGATAACATTACAGCTAATAAGAGAAAGTCTACTCTTCCCTTAAAATATATGATTTTGCTTTGGTATTTTTGAATCAGAACTGTATTTGTATTTGATTACTTTTAAGAGTTTAGGCACATATCCCTTTTGTTGATGACTGGGTTTCGTTTTGTTCCTATATATTTTTCCTAAGTCCTTGTTGCAGACAACATAGAAAATTTATTTGAAAATGGCTTCGTACAATAAAAGAGGGTTTGGCAATGAATATTGAGGTCGGGCCTTTGAACTGAATTAGCTTATTAGACAGTAAATTAAGTCACTGAACTGAGTTAAAGGATTCAAGGTTTGAATGAAGACAATAAAAATTAATAAAAATTAGTTATCTATTTAAACCTATTATTTGAGATCACTAAAGTTATTTAAAAATTTTTTTTCAACGTTTATTTATTTTTGAGACAGAGAGAGACAGAGCATGAACAGGGGAGGGGCAGAGAGAGAGGGAGACACAGAATCTGAAACAGGCTCCAGGCTCTGAGCGGTCAGCACAGAGCCCGATGTGGGGCTCGAACTCACGGGCAGTGAGATCATGACCTGAGCCGAAGTCGGACGCTTAACCGACCGAGCCACCCAGGCGCCCCGAATTTTAAAGATTAATATTATTTGTAAGCTCTGATTCAAATTTTATCCCTGCTTATCGTAAGCTTTTGTTTTTAACCAATGTATTTTTGTTTGAGAAAGGGAATGGACATTAGTTCACATTATTTATTATCATAACAACATGAAAAGAATAGAATAGGTCATTCCCAAAGCAATACTGGCCAGTTCAATGCTTTCAAATGTTTCTTCACTAATCTTTTCACCCAAGATACTTGAAGTGTAAACTTGTTTGATAGGAGTTTCAGTTTCTCTTCTTGCTCCTGCCTGCCCTCTGGTGAAGATGGGGTATAACAGTGAAGACACTTAAAATTTTGTTAATTTTTGAGATATGCAGAAAGCTAAAAAAGAAAAAGAAATGAAGAAAGAAGAACAAATTACTAGTAGATTCTGTGGCACAAAATAATCAGATGTCATCTGACAGTGAATTTGGAAGAATCTAATCCAATTCTCAGTGCCTTGTGTTTTGCAACTTAAGTGTCCTTAATTATCTATGTTGTTCATAAAGATTGTTCTATGGTTTCATGTGACAGTGGATTCTGCTATTCTCTTCACTATGACGTATGAAAACATCTTTTATATCACAAACTTAAAACGGTTTTATTTATGATAATTTTGAAGTGATAAGAATGTTACTAAGAAAAAAAATTTAATATAAAATATACTTCAAAATATAATGGATGAATATGGAAGTTAAAATTTATCTCTTGGAAAGTTGTTCTATTGCACATTCATTTTTTACATTTACTTTTATTTTTCTGTGTTTTCTGAGTTTTTGTGAAAATCTTGTTTCATTTTTCTATAAAAATCATGTGGAAGAGTACACAATAATATAAAATAATATAGAAATATTTTTAAATAATTGATTTGTTAAGCATATACATCAAAAATGAGTTATTTTATGGTGTTTATACCAAGCTACAAACTAATTGTCCACTGATTCCAAATAAGTACCTCAAAGAAACTCTTTATAACACTGCCTTATTTCCTAACTTATACAAGAAGAGATACCACAGAAAACTTGTATATAGCTATATATAAATCTATAAAGTAGCTGAAAACATATATAACTGTAATATGTTATATACCTATTATATATGTATATATATATACATATATGTATCAAGATACTCAAGAAAAATAACTTCCTATTTAAACTTTGTAATTCAATGGAAATCACATTATTATATGATGATCATTAGGTTACTTCATGAAGTTTGATTGATTTGCAAGGAATTAATTTGCAAGGAATAAATCTCTCTTAGGTATGAAAATCATAAGGGTTATAAATATAATTTAGTTGTAATTCATTAAGAACACACACACAAACACGTCTTGAACTGATCTTGTGGTTCATTTGCTCTCTAAAGATCTCGTGGTCCTCTGAAAAAATGAGAACTAATTTTAGATTGGTTTTTACAGCCCTACTTTTTATTACCATCATAATTTGGATAGTTAACTACCTTATTAACTGTAATGTAACCAGCTGTGTCAAGCAGACAACATCTGAAGTGTCTGGATTCGTACTGTTAGGGCAAAGATTGGTATTAGAGAGACAGACACAGAGGAGAGGGGAGGGTAGGAGGGAGGAAGGAAAGTGAAAAATTGAATGAGCTTCTAAAGAGTAATTTATTCAGTGAGGTATTTACTTCTAAGAAATTTCTAGAAGTCAGGCTTTTCCATTTGCCCCCCTACCCCTACATTTTCCTGTCAGGTTTATTTATAATTCTGTTACTAACTATGAAAGCCATAATTGACTGGAAATCTACTGAGAAGAAATCATCACTTTTGTTGAAATTTTATTCAACTTAAGTAGAAGTCATTCACTATTTAGCTTTCCTTAGTAGAAAAAAATTTTTAATGGTTTCACTTGTTGATTTAGAAAATATGATGTACTAAATTGTACTTAATGTTTCTTTAATGATCATCTTTCAGTTGTTTTCATTGATTATCTTTTATATAAAATTTAACACATAATCAAGTAAAATGAGGGCCTAATTAACAAAGATCTTACATTATTTGAATTAGCTGACTAAATCAAACACTGTTGTCTCTTAAAGTCTGCCTTTCTCCTTTTTCAAGTGCAGAGATACTAAAAATATAATAAATATAATAAAATATGTAAAATAAAATTTGACAGTTGTCTTAATCAGACATCTAATATTTGGGATAAATCTCCATTATTGCTATTCCTTTGTTCATCTAAATGCTCACATTTATCATATATATATATGTGTGTGTGTGTGTGTGTGTGTGTGTGTGACACACACACACACACACACACACACACACACATATATCTTTGTCTTTTCTTCTAATTCTTATTTTAGCATTATGATTATCTGGCTAAATTCATGGTTTTATAAAATCATTATTCTTTATATACATATAATTGTGCTTTTTATGCCTTAGTTGCTGCTTCAGATGTTTGAAAATGTCTGGCTTATGTTTGTGAGGCTGGTTTGATTTTGAGCAAATTTAGAATGGCTTTATATGAAAGTGATTTTTTAAATAATTTTTTTCATAATGATAACAGTAGATAAAACAGTCCAGTTTATTACTATCCCTTTTTCTCAAATGGGAACTTGCTATTAAGAAGATCTTAATCAGTAAATAAAAACCTCCCAACATACAAAAGTCCAAGACTAGATGACTTCATTAGTGAATTCTGTCAGACAATTAAAGAAGAATTATTATCAATTCTTCTCAAATTCTTCCAAAAAAACAGAAGAGGAGGGAACACTTTCAAACTAATTTTATGAGGCAGGCAGTACCCTGATACTAAAACCAGACAAGGACACCACAAGAAAAGAAAATTATGAACCAATATCCCTGATGAACACAGATGCAAAAGTCCTCAACAAAATACTTACAAACTGAATACAACAATACATTAAAAGGATAATTCACCGTGATTGAGTGGAATTTATTTCAGGGATACAAAGATGGCTCAACGTCCACAAGTTAATCAGTGTGGTACACCACATTAACAAAAGGAGGAATAAAGATCATATGATCAACTCAAAAGATGCAGGAAAAGCACTTGACAAAAATCAACATCCATTTGTTGATTGCATCAACAAATGCATCAATAAAAAACCTCTTGGTAAAGAAGGTATAGAGAGAACTTACCTCAAATAATAAGGACCATATACAAGAAGCCCATAGCTAAAATTATATTCAGTAATTGAAAAGCTGATAGTTTTTCTTCTAAGATCAGGAATGAGACAAGGATGCCCACTCTCACCTCTTTTATTCAACATAGTATTGGAACTCCTAGCCAGAGTGGTTAGACAAGAAAAAGAAATAAAAGACATCCAAATTGGAAAGAAAGAAGTAAAGACACCACAATTTGCAGATGATATTGTATGTAGAACACTCTAAGAGCTCAATTAAAAAACATTAGAACTAATAAATGAATTCCAGTAAAGTTGCAGGATATAAATTCAATATACAGAAATCTGGTGTATTTCTATACATTAGTAATGAAATACCAGAAAGAAAAATTAAGAAAACAATCTCATTTACAATTTCATCGAAAGGAGTAAAATAACTAGGAATAAATTTAACGGAAGAGGTGAAAGATCTATATACTAAAAACTGTAAGACATTGGATGGAAGAATTGAAGACACAAACAAATGGAAAGATATTTCATGTTCATGGATTGGAAGAATTGATATTGTAAAAATGTTCATGCTACCCAAATCAATTTACAGATTCATTGCAATCCTCATCAAAATTCCAATGGCATGTTTCATAGAAATAGAACATACAATTCTAAAGTATTTATGGAACCATGAAAGACTCGAAATAGCCAAAACAGTCTTGAGAAAGAAGAACAAAGCTGGAGGTATCATGCTCCCTGATTTCAAACTACAGTTGGTCCTTGCACAATGTGGGGCTTAGGGGTGCTGACCCTCTCCCCACCTACCCCCCCGATAGAGCAAAAAATTCATGTATAACTTTTTACTCCACCCAAACTAATAGCCTGCTGTTGATTAGAAGCCTTAGTGATAACATAAACAGTTGATTAACACGTATCTGTATTTTATATGTATTATATACTATATTCTTATAATAAAGTAAGCTAGAGAAAAGTAAATATTATTAAAATCATAAATAAGAGAAAATACATTTATAATACTGTACTGTATTTATTGAAAAAATCTACATGTAAAATCTGCATAGTTCACACTAATGTTGTTCAAGGGCCAACTGTATATCACAAATTATAGTCATCAAAACAGTATGGTACTGGGCATAGAAACAGACACATAGATCAATAGAACAGAATAGAGAGCCTAGAAATAAACGCATGCATGCATACATGGTCAATTAACTTATGACAAAGGAACCAAGAATATACAATTGGGAAAGATGATTTCTTCAATTAATGCTGTTGGGGAAAATGGACAGCCACATGCAAAAGAATGAAAATGGACCATTGTCTTATATGCAAAAATTAACTCAAAATGGATTGAAACCTTTAACTTAAGACCTATAACCATAAAACCCCTAGAAGAAAACCTAGGCATAGGCTCCTTGACTTTAGTCTTGGCAATGATTTTTTGGATCTGACCCCAAAAGCAAAGGCAGCTAAAGCCAAAAATAAACAAGTGGGACTATATCAAACTGAAAAGCTCCTTCACACAAAAGGAAATCATTGACAAAATAAAAAAAGGAAACATATTGGGGCACCTGACTGTTGGCTCAGTCAGTTAAGCTTCAGACTCTTGATTTAGGTTCAGGTCATGATCTCATGGTTTGTGAATTCAAGCCCAGCATTGGGCTCTGTGCTGACAGGGCAGAGCCTGCTTAGGATTCTCCTCTCTGCCCACCCTCCCTCAGTGAATAAATGAACATTAAAAAAAGGCAACTTGCTGAGTGGGAGAAAATATTTGCAAATCATATATCTGATAAGGTGTTAATATTCAAAACATAATGAACTCATACAACTCAATAGTAAAAAACAAAAATCTGACTTGAAAATGAGCAGAAGATCTGAATAGATGCTTTTCCAAAGAAGACATATAGGTGCCCAACAGGTACATGAAAAGATGTTCGACATTATTAGTCATCAGGGAAATGCAACTCGAAATGAGATTTAATCTCACACCTGTTAGACTGGTTGTTATGAAACAAACAGATAAATGCTGGCGAGGATGTGGGGGAAAGGGAACCCTTGTGCCTGTTGTTAGGAATGTAAATTGGTACAGCCACTATGGAAAACAGTATGGAGCCCCCTCAAAAAATGTAATAAAGAACTACCATATGACCCTGCAATTTCACTTCTGGATATTTACCCAAAGAAAATGAAAATACTTAACTTGGAAGATATCTGCACCCCCATGTTCATAGCAGCATTATTTACAATAGCCCAGATATGGAAACAACCTAAGTGTCCATCGATAGATGAATGGATAAAGAATATGTGGTAGATAAATACACACTGGAACATTATTCAGCCATAAAAAAAGGAAATCTTGCCATTTGTGGCAGCATGGATGGATTTTTATGGGTCCATTATATTGAGTGAGGCCATTATATTAAGTGCAATAAGACAGAGAAAGACAAATAACAGATGATCTCACTTATATGTAAAAGCTTATAAAACAATACAAAATACAGCCAGACTCACTGATAACAGAATGGTGGTTGCTAGAGGCAGGGGGTGGGGGTGGGCAAAAGGGGTGAAGGGAGTCGAAAGGCACAAACTTCCAGTTATAAAATAAATAAGTCCTGGGGATTTAATGTGCGGCATGGCAACGGTAGTTAATAATATTTGAAAATTGCTAAGAGAGGAGATCCTAAACGTTTTCACCACAAGAAAAACAAACTAACAAATGTATGGTGACAGATGTTAATTCGACTTACTGTGATGATCTTTTTGCAATATATACAAATATCAAATCATTAGGTTGTACACCTGGAACTTATATAATGTTGAATGTCAATTTTACCTCAAGAAAAAGATCTTATGATTGTTCTTTTTAACAGTGTTCTTAGATTTTAAAATGAGTCTAATCAGATTTGATCATTCTGCTGCTGCTGCTGCTGCTTCTCTACCCCCTTGTCTCCTATTAACCTGCAAATTATCACTCAACTATTTTAATTTTATCTCACAATTGGAAATATTATTAATTGTGTGATAATGAATTTCATTTCACAGGGAGTTAAACACACATAGATTAATTGACTCCTACGTAGCACTTGCATACTTTGACATAAATTCCTCCCTTGATTTGATTATTTTGGCAAAAGTAAGTGAAGAACTCTCCACTTGTCTCATTTGCATTTAACTATTAATTTATTTAATAATGCTAATTAAAGAAATCATTTTATCATCTTACCATTTTTAGTTGTTCAGGTTACATTGTATGAATGCAACCATATATGCTTATTCAGGATCTTATCTATTAACTCACTTTTAAAAAAATCCATTTGAGAGAGAGAGAGAGAGAGAGAGAGAGAGAATGCAGGAGGGGCAGAGAGAGAGGGTGAGAGAGAGATCCCAAACAGGCTCTGCACTGTCAGGGCAGAGCCCTATGCGGGGTTCAAACTCATGAACAGTGAGATCATGACCTGAGCCGAAATCAAGAGTTTGCTGCTTAACCAACTGAGCCACCCAGGCACCCCTGTTAACTCACTTTATAGAAATGGTAACTTTATTGTGAACTAGCAATACTTCTTTTCTCCTTTTTTTTTTTGTTCTTGTGGAATGTGTTTCTGGTAAGATGGCATATATTCTGACTGCATGTTAGTGTTAAATATTTTAGAAAGATTATGCAGCACTATTTCATTTTCACAATTTTTATAGAAAGTATGTTTCTTAACTGATTTGTCCAGTGTTTGAGAGCCAGGATTTGACTATGAAACTTGCTTGGAGCTAGTGATTCAGGTATCCTTCCATATTCATAACTGAAATAGTTAACTTAGGATGTTCTACAAAATACCTCAAAATGGATTGTTGATAGCTTGCAATAGAGAATGAGGCACACATGTGTATACAAACACATAAAATACGGTCAACCGTAGTGGATTTAGTGTTACTACCAAGCCAATGTTCATAGGTCCAGTGGTATAGCCATTAATGAAATTTTTCTAGGGATATTTCTTGTTAGTGGATTTTTTTTTTGTTTTGATTTTTTGGTTTTTCCTTGTTCACTGATTTCTTTATTCCACATCAGGAGAGAAGACTAATTACTTCCCTATTTTGAACTGAGAAGCAAATTGCAAATGCTTTTAAATAGCTCCAACTACTGGGGCGCCTGGGTGGTTCAGTCGGTTAAGTGTCTGACTCATATGAGATACGTTATTTCAAAACCTGCTGTTTTTTTCTTTTAACATAAAGAGACTGCCTTCTTTTTTCTTGAAGCATCCTCCCAACTTCTCCTGTTTAGTAGGGACTACACCTATTCCTTTTTACATTTTTTTCTTTTGGTATTTTTCTCATATCTCTAAATAAATCATTGTACTACTACCTCTTGATTATTCAACTTTAGGCATTACCTTTGACTTTCCACTTTGGAAGGTTTACCACTCTCTCCCCCATTACATACATATTTCCATCCCCTATGCTATATATATATATATATATATATATATATATATATATATATAGGTTAAATGTTAGTTGTTTCTTTATATTCCTGTGTTTCCA